>NC_064929.1:21875000-22500000 GCF_023897955.1 Schistocerca gregaria | reverse complement strand
ATGTATACTGACGTAAGGAGAGCAAGATGTAAGTGTGGGGACCGGCTGTTATCGAGGTGTCATCGAGTGCAGATCTGTCTTAGGTATCACGGCTTAACCTCATTGAAGTCTAGAGGGTGGACAACACGTTGGTCTTACTCAGAGCGGTGTCCGAACTCTATTTTCGACGTTATACGTGCCACTTTCATTGTGGCGAACTACGATTCGATACAGAATGCACGAAACCTGAAAGACAACGTAACGGATACATATAGAGTAGTGTTTGTCTGCTGAATAATGGGAGTGCAAGGGTCTGTGTCGTCTATATGGCTGTATGTAGTACCATTAGTCTTCCGGGGGGCGGGCGTAGCTCAGATCGTAGACCACTCGCTTAGTATGCGAGAGGTACTGGGATCAATACCCAGTGCCTCCAGAATGTTTAACACACCTACAGGCGCACCTTGCCATGCAAGTGGAATAATTCACAGCCAGCAGATGTGTCTAGGAAGATACAAGCGAAAGATTAGCATCCACAATTGGCAAGCGTGCTGTTATTAGTGCGCGGGAAGCACCCTCCTCCCACGCCTACACTTAATTTAGAAACAGTACAAGTGTTCCCGTAAGATTCTCAAGCCTATGTCGGAAGGATCTGCCTTGCTCCGAGTTTACGTAAATCCCACTGCACATTCCTATTCTTTGGGTGCAGTCGGCTGCTACTGGTGTTGCTAGTTGTGACTGCTGATAACAAATGCCGTAGCAATCAATTCATGGAGTGAGTTGTATGTTTTGCGATAGTCTGTCTCTGACAAGCAAGCACAGGTGACATAGGTGCGAACACAGGAAGCTTGCAGACCCTCGCTGCCTGCAGACACCGAGCAGCCACACTAGGAGGGCGGCCTAAGCCGTAGGCGAAATGTGCTCATTCGCTTTGGCGCGACGTCGAACTATAAATAATGCTGTCACTAGCGTGAGCGTCGTGGAAAGTCGGAGAAGTCGGCTGCATGGGTGAGTGCCAAGTTTGGGGAGCGTTTCGTAGTATGCGCAGTGCAATGGAGACGCGGAAACTTGTTGTGGCCCAGTGTTTTGCAGTTGGACGACAAGATTGGTACACAGTAGTAAAGAGCGAGGCACTGAGTTGGCATGAATAATGGAGTGCACAATGGGGCTCGAGATGTGTTTGTTACCTCAGGTGCTGTATGATTGTCGTCAAGGAGTGAAAACGGAGCAATTTGTGACGGCTCTTTCAATTTAAGACGTTAAAAACATACGGAATTTGCATTTGTAATACCAGAGCATCGAAACTACTTGGAACTTTTGTGTATATGAACGGGTCCGCGCCTTTGTACTCTGCTCCCTTCACCGCTACAAACCAACCAACCATCGTGTCCGTGCGCATCAGAGTCGCAAAGAATGAGGAATAGCGCAGTTTGGTCGTGCATGGGGCGTAGCACAGTTGGTAGAGCGTTCGCTTGGCATGTGAAAGGCACAGGGTTCAAGCCGCGGCGCCTCCATTTTTTGTGGTCAGTGGATGGTAAGTGTAGGTCGCGGCGAACCTAAAGGCACGCAAGATGTTGCAAAGCCAGCGTCACAGATTGATATGATGTATACTGACGTAAGGAGAGCAAGATGTAATTGTGGGGACCGGCTGTTATCGAGGTGTCATCGAGTGCAGATCTGTCTTAGGCATCGCGGCTTAACCTCATTGAAGTCTAGAGGGTGGACAACACGTTGGTCTTACTCAGAGCGGTGTCCGAATTCTATTTTCGACGTTATACGTGCCACTTTCATTGTGGCCAACTACGATTCGATACAGAATGCACGAAACCTGAAAGACACCCTAACGGATACATAGAGAGTAGTGTTTGTCTGCTGAATAATGGGAGTGCAAGGGTCTGTGTCGTCTATATGGCTGTATGTAGCACCCTTAGTCTTCGGGGGGGCGGGCGTAGCTCAGATGGTAGAGCGCTCGCTTAGTATGCGAGAGGTACTGCGATCAATACCCAGTGCCTCCAGAATTTTTAACACACCTACATGCGCACCTTGCCATGCAAGTGGAATAATTCACAACCAGCAGATGTGTCTAGGAAGATACAAGCGAATGATTAGCATCCACAATTGACAAGCGTGCTGTTATTAGTGCGCAGGAAGCACCCTACTCCCACGCCTACACTTAATTTAGAAACAGTACAAGTGTTCCCGTAAGATTCTCAAGCCTATGTCGGAAAGATCTGCATTGCGCTGAGTTCACGTAAATCCCACTGCACATTCCTATTCTTTGCGTGCAGTCAGCTGCTACTGGTGTTGCTAGTTGTGACTGCTGATAACAGATGCCGTAGCAATCAATTCATGGAGTGAGTTGTATGTTTTGCGATAGTCTGTCTCTGACAAGCAAGCACAGGTGACATAGGTGCGAACACAGGAAGCTTGCAGACCCTCGCTGCCTGCAGACACCGAGCAACCACACTAGGAGGGCGGCCTAAGCCGTAGGCGAAATGTGCTCATTCGCTTTGGCGCGACGTCGAACTATAAATAATGCTGTCACTAGCGTGAGCGTTGCGTGAGCGTCGTGGAAAGTCGGAAAAGTCGGCTGCGAGGGTGAGTGCCAAGTTTGGGGAGCGTTTCGTAGTATGCGCAGTGCAATGGAGACGCGGAAACTTGTTGTGGCCCAGTGTTTTGCAGTTGGACGACAAGATTGGTACACAGTAGTAAAGAGCGAGGCACTGAGTTGGCATGAATAATGCACAATGGGGCTCGAGATGTGTTTGTTACCTCAGGTGCTGTATGATTGTCGACAAGGAGTGAAAACGGAGCAATTTGTGACGGCTCTTTCAATTTAAGACGTTAAAAACAGACGGAATTTGCATTTGTAATACCAGAGCATCGAAACTACTTGGAACTTTTGTGTATATGAACTGGTCCGCGCCGTTGTACGCTGCTCCCTTCACCGCTACAAACCAACCAACCATTGTGTCCGTGCGCATCTGAGTCGCAAAGAATGGGGAATAGCGCAGTGTGCTCGCGCATGGGGCGTAGCTCAGTTGGTAGAGCGTTCGCTTGGCATGTGAAAGGTCTAGGGTTCAAGCCGCGGCGCCTCCATATTTTGTGGTCAGTGCATGGTAAGTGTTGGTCGCGGCGAACCTAAAGGCACGCAAGATGTTGCAAAGCCAGCGTCACAGACTGATATGATATATACTGACGTAAGGAGAGCAAGATGTAAGTGTGGGGACCGGCTGTTATTGAGGTGTCATCGAGTGAAGATCTGTCTTAGGTATCGCGGCTTAACCTCATTGAAGTCTAGAGGGTGGACAACACGTTGGTCTTACTCAGAGCGGTGTCCGAATTCTATTTTCGACGTTATACGTGCCACTTTCACTGTGGCCAACTACGGTTCGATACAGAATGCACGAAACCTGAAAGACACCCTAACGGATACATAGAGAGTAGTGTTTGTCTGCTGAATAATGGGAGTGCAAGGGTCTGTGTCGTCTATATGGCTGTATGTAGCACCATTAGTCTTCGGGGGGGCGGGCGTAGCTCAGATGGTAGAGCGCTCGTTAGTATGCAAGAGGTACTGGGATCAATACCCAGTGCCTCCAGAATTTTTAACACACCTACATGCGCACCTTGCCATGCAAGAGGAATAATTGACAACTAGCAGATGTGTCTAGGAAGATACAAGCGAATGATTAGCATCCACAGTTGACAAGCGTGCTGTTATTAGTGCGCAGGAAGCACCCTCCTCCCACGCCTACACTTAATTTAGAAACAGTACAAGTGTTCCCGTAAGATTCTCAAGCCTATGTCGGAAAGATCTGCCTTGCGCCGAGTTCACGTAAAGCCCACAGCTCATTCCTATTCTTTGCGTGCAGTCGGCTGCTACTGGTGTTGCTAGTTGTGACTGCTGATAACAGATGCCGTAGCAATCAATTCATGGAGTGAGTTGTATGTTTTTCGATAGTCTGTCTCTGACAAGCAAGCACAGGTGACATAGGTGCGAACACAGGAAGCTTGCAGACCATCGCTGCCTGCAGACACCGAGCAGCCACACTAGGAGGGCGGCCTAAGCCGTAGGCGAAATGTGCTCATTCGCTTTGGCGCGACGTCGAACTATAAATAATGCTGTCACTAGCGTGAGCGTTGCGTGAAGTCGGAGAAGTCGGCTGCGAGGGTGAGTGCCAAGTTTGGGGAGCCTTTCGTAGTATGCGCAGTGCAATGGAGACGCGGAAACTTGTTGTGGCCGAGTGTTTTGCAGTTGGACGACAAGATTGGTACACGGTAGTAAAGAGCGAGGCACTGAGTTGGCATGAATAATGGAGTGCACAATGGGGCTCGAGATGTGTTTGTTACCTCAGGTGCTGTATGATTGTCGACAAGGAGTGAAAACGGATCAATTTGTGACGGCTCTTTCAATTTAAGACGTTAAAAACAGACGGAATTTGCATTTGTAATACCAGAGCATCGAAACTAGTTGGAACTTTTGTGTATATGAACGGGTCCGCGCCGTTGTACTCTGCTCCCTTCACCGCTACAAACCAACCAACCATCGTGTCCGTGCGCATCTGACTCGCAAAGAATGGGGAATAGCGCAGTTTGCTCGTGCATGGGGCGTAGCTCAGTTGGTAGAGCGTTCGCTTGGCATGTGAAAGGTCTAGGGTTCAAGCCGCGGCGCGTCCATTTTTTGTGGTCAGTGCATGGTAAGTGTTGGTCGCGGCGAACCTAAAGGCACGCAAGATGTTGCAAAGCCAGCGTCACAGACTGATATGATGTATACTGACGTAAGGAGAGCAAGATGTAAGTGTGGGGACCGGCTGTTATCGAGGTGTCATCGAGTGAAGATCTGTCTTAGGTATCGCGGCTTAACCTCAGTGAAGTCAAGAGGGTGGACAACACGTTGGTCTTACTCAGAGCGGTGTCCGAATTCTATTTTCGATGTTATACGTGCCACTTTCATTGTGGCCAACTACGATTCGATACAGAATGCACGAAACCTGAAAGACACCCTAACGGATACATAGAGAGTAGTGTTTGTCTGCTGAATAATGGGAGTGCTAGGGTCTGTGTCGTCTATATGGCTGTATGTAGCACCATTAGTCTTCGGGTGGGTGGGCGTAGCTCAGATGGTAGAGCGCGCGCTTAGTATGTAAGAGGTACTGGGATCAATACCCAGTGCCTCCAGAATTTTTAACACACCTACATGCGCACCATGCCGTGCAAGTGGAATAATTCACAACTAGCAGATGTGTCTAGGAAGATACAAGCGAATGATTAGCATCCACAATTGACAAGCGTGCTGTTATTAGAGCGCAGGAAGCACCCTCCTCCCACGCCTACACTTAATTTAGAAACAGTACAAGTGTTCCCGTAAGATTCTCAAGCCTATGTCGGAAAGATCTGCCTTGCGCCGAGTTCACGTAAATCCCACTGCACATTCCTATTCTTTGCGTGCAGGCAGCTGCTACTGGTGTTGCTAGTTGTGACTGCTGATAACAGATGCCGTAGCAATCAATTCATGGAGTGAGTTGTATGTTTTGCGATAGTCTGTCTCTGACAAGCAAGCACAGGTGACATAGGTGCGAACACAGGAAGCTTGCAGACCCTCGCTACCTGCAGACACCGAGCAGCCACACTAGGAGGGCGGCCTAAGCCCTAGGCGAAATGTGCTCATTCGCTTTGGCGCGACGTCGAACCATAAATAATGCTGTCACTAGCGTGAGCGTTGCGTGAAGTCGGAAAAGTCGGCTGCGAGGGTGAGTGCCAAGTTTGGGGAGCGTTTCGTAGTATGCGCAGTGCAATGGAGACGCGGAAACTTGTTGTGGCCGAGTGTTTTGCAGTTGGACGACAAGATTGGTACACGGTAGTAAAGAGCGAGGCACTGAGTTGGCATGAATAATGGAGTGCACAATGGGGCTCGAGATGTGTTTGTTACCTCAGGTGCTGTATGATTGTCGACAAGGAGTGAAAACGGAGCAATTTGTGACGGCTCTTTCAATTTAAGACGTTAAAAACAGACGGAATTTGCATTTGTAATACCAGAGCATCGAAACTACTTGGAACTTTTGTGTATATGAACGGGTCCGCGCCGTTGTACTCTGCTCCCTTCACCGCTACAAACCAACCAACCATTGTGTCCGTGCGCATC
This sequence comes from Schistocerca gregaria, assembly GCF_023897955.1. Lineage (NCBI taxonomy): Eukaryota > Metazoa > Arthropoda > Insecta > Orthoptera > Acrididae > Schistocerca > Schistocerca gregaria. The sequence continues at coordinate 22,493,882 of NC_064929.1, read as the reverse complement.
TGAGTCGCAAAGAATGGGGAATAGCGCAGTGTGCTCGCGCATGGGGCGTAGCTCAGTTGGTAGAGCGTTCGCTTGGCATGTGAAAGGTCTAGGGTTCAAGCCGCGGCGCCTCCATATTTTGTGGTCAGTGCATGGTAAGTGTTGGTCGCGGCGAACCTAAAGGCACGCAAGATGTTGCAAAGCCAGCGTCACAGACTGATATGATATATACTGACGTAAGGAGAGCAAGATGTAAGTGTGGGGACCGGCTGATATTGAGGTGTCATCGAGTGAAGATCTGTCTTAGGTATCGCGGCTTAACCTCATTGAAGTCTAGAGGGTGGACAACACGTTGGTCTTACTCAGAGCGGTGTCCGAATTCTATTTTCGACGTTATACGTGCCACTTTCATTGTGGCCAACTACGATTCGATACAGAATGCACGAAACCTGAAAGACACCCTAACGGATACATAGAGAGTAGTGTTTGTCTGCTGAATAGTGGGAGTGCAAGGGTCTGTGTCGTCTATATGGCTGTATGTAGCACCATTAGTCTTCGGGGGTGCGGGCGTAGCTCAGATGGTAGAGCGCTCGCTTAGTATGCGAGAGGTACTGGGATCAATACCCAGTGCCTCCAGAATTTTTAACACACCTACATGCGCACCTTGCCATGCAAGAGGAATAATTCACAACCAGCAGATGTGTCTAGGAAGATACAAGCGAATGATTAGCATCCACAATTGACAAGCGTGCTGTTATTAGTGCGCAGGAAGCACCCTCCTCCCACGCCTACACTTAATTTAGAAATAGTACAAGTGTTCCCGTAAGATTCTCAAGCCTATGTCGGAAAGATCTGCCTTGCGCCGAGTTCACGTAAATCCCACTGCACATTCCTATTCTTTGCGTGCAGTCAGCTGCTACTGGTGTTGCTAGTTGTGACTGCTGATAACAGATGCCGTAGCAATCAATTCATGGAGTGAGTTGTATGTTTTGCGATAGTCTGTCTCTGACAAGCAAGCACAGGTGACATAGGTGCGAACACAGGAAGCTTGCAGACCCTCGCTGCCTGCAGACACCGAGCAGCCACACTAGGAGGGCGGCCTAAGCCGTAGGCGAAATGTGCTCATTCGCTTTGGCGCGACGTCGAACTATAAATAATGCTGTCACTAGCGTGAGCGTTGCGTGAAGTCGGAGAAGTCGGCTGCGAGGGTGAGTGCCAAGTTTGGGGAGCCTTTCGTAGTACGCGCAGTGCAATGGAGACGCGGAAACTTGTTGTGGCCGAGTGTTTTGCAGTTGGACGACAAGATTGGTACACGGTAGTAAAGAGCGAGGCACTGAGTTGGCATGAATAATGGAGTGCACAATGGGGCTCGAGATGTGTTTGTTACCTCAGGTGCTGTATGATTGTCGACAAGGAGTGAAAACGGAGCAATTTGTGACGGCTCTTTCAATTTAAGACGTTAAAAACAGACGGAATTTGCATTTGTAATACCAGAGCATCGAAACTACTTGGAACTTATGTATATATGAACGGGTCCGTGCCATTGTACTCTGCTCCCTTCACCGCTACAAACCAACCAACCATTGTGTCCGTGCGCATCTGACTCGTAAAGAATGGGGAACAGCGCAGTTCGGACGTGCATGGGGCGTAGCTCAGTTCGTAGAGCGTTCGCTTGGCATGTGAAAGGTCTAGGGTTCAAGCCGCGGCGCCTCCATTATTTGTGGTCAGTGCATGGTAAGTGTTGGTCGCGGCGAACCTAAAGGCACGCAAGATGTTGCAAAGCCAGCGTCACAGACTGATATGATATATACTGACGTAAGGAGAGCAAGATGTAAGTGTGGGGACCGGCTGTTATTGAGGTGTCATCGAGTGAAGATCTGTCTTAGGTATCGCGGCTTAACCTCATTGAAGTCTAGAGGGTGGACAACACGTTGGTCTTACTCAGAGCGGTGTCCGAATTCTATTTTCGACGTTATACGTGCCACTTTCATTGTGGCCAACTACGATTCGATACAGAATGCACGAAACCTGAAAGACACCCTAACGGATACATAGAGAGTAGTGTTTGTCTGCTGAATAATGGGAGTGCAAGGGTCTGTGTCGTCTATATGGCTGTATGTAGCAGCATTAGTCTTCGGGTGGGCGGTCGTAGCTCAGATGGTAGAGCGCTCGCTTAGTGTGCGAGAGGTACTGGGATCAATACCCAGTGCCTCCAGAATTTTTAACACACCTACATGCTCACCTTGCCATGCAAGAGGAATAATTCACAACCAGCAGATGTGTCTAGGAAGATACAAGCGAATGATTAGCATCCACAATTGACAAGCGTGCTGTTATTAGTGCGCAGGAAGCACCCTCCTCCCACGCCTACACTTAATTTAGAAACAGTACAAGTGTTCCCGTAAGATTCTCAAGCCTATGTCGGAAAGATCTGCCTTGCGCTGAGTTCACGTAAATCCCACTGCACATTCCTATTCTTTGCGTGCAGTCAGCTGCTACTGGTGTTGCTAGTTGTGACTGCTGATAACAGATGCCGTAGCAATCAATTCATGGAGTGAGTTGTATGTTTTGCGATAGTCTGTCTCTGACAAGCAAGCACAGGTGACATAGGTGCGAACACAGGAAGCTTGCAGACCCTCGCTGCCTGCAGACACCGAGCAGCCACACTAGGAGGGCGGCCTAATCCGTAGGCGAAATGTGCTCATTCGCTTTGGCGCGACGTCGAACTATAAATAATGCTGTCACTAGCGTGAGCGTCGTGGAAAGTCGGAAAAGTCGGCAGCGTGGGTGAGTGCCAAGTTTGGGGAGCATTTTGTAGTATGCGCAGTGCAATGGAGACGCGGAAACTTGTTGTGGCCCAGTGTTTTGCAGTTGGACGACAAGATTGGTACACAGTAGTAAAGAGCGAGGCACTGAGTTGGCATGAATAATGGAGTGCACAATGGGGCTCGAGATGTGTTTCTTACCTCAGGTGCTGTATGATTGTCGACAAGGAGTGAAAATGGAGCAATTTGTGATGGCTCTTTCAATTTAAGACGTTAAAAACAGACGGAATTTGCATTTGTAATACCAGAGCATCGAAACTACTTGGAACTTTTGTGTATATGAACGTGTACGCGCCTTTGTACTCTGCTCCCTTCACCGCTACAAACCAACCAACCATCGTGTCCGTGCGCATCAGAGTCGCAAAGAATGGGGAATAGCGCAGTTCGGTCGTGCATGTAGCGTAGCTCAGTTGGTAGAGCGTTCGCTTCGCATGTGAAACGTGCAGGGTTCAAGCCGCGGCGCCTCCATTCATTGTGGTCAGTGCATGGTAAGTGTTGGTCGCGGCGAACCTAAAGGCACGCAAGATGTTGCAAAGCCAGCGTCACAGACTGATATGATGTATACTGACGTAAGGAGAGCAAGATGTAAGTGTGGGGACCGGCTGTTACCGAGGTGTCATCGAGTGAAGATCTGTCTTAGGTATCGCGGCTTAACCTCATTGAAGTCAAGAGGGTGGAAAACACGTTGGTCTTACTCAGAGCGGTGTCCGAATTCTATTTTCGATGTTATACGTGCCACTTTCATTGTGGCCAACTACGATTCGATACAGAATGCACGAAACCTGAAAGACACCCTAACGGATACGTAGAGAGTAGTGTTTGTCTGCTGAATAATGGGAGTGCTAGGGTCTGTGTCGTCTATATGGCTGTATGTAGCACCAGTAGTCTTTGGGGGGGCGGGCGTAGCTCAGATGGTAGAGCGCTCGCTTAGTATGCGAGAGGTACTGGGGTCAATACCCACTGCCTCCAGAATTTTTAACACACCTACATGCGCACCATGCCGTGCAAGAGGAATAATTCACAACCAGCAGATGTGTCTAGGAAGATACAAGCGAATGATTAGCATCCACAATTGACAAGCGTGCTGTTATTAGTGCGCAGGAAGCACCCTCCTCCCACGCGTACACTTAATTTAGAAACAGTACAAGTGTTCCCGTAAGATTCTCAAGCCTATGTCGGAAAGATCTGCCTTGCGCCGAGTTCACGTAAATCCCACTGCACATTCCTATTCTTTGCGTGCAGTCAGCTGCTACTGGTGTTGCTAGTTGTGACTGCTGATAACAGATGCCGTAGCAATCAATTCATGGAGTGAGTTGTATGTTTTGCGATAGTCTGTCTCTGACAAGCAAGCACAGGTGACATAGGTGCGAACACAGGAAGCTTGCAGACCCTCGCTGCCTGCAGACACCGAGCAGCCACACTAGGAGGGCGGCCTAAGCCGTAGGCGAAATGTGCTCATTCGCTTTGGCGCGACGTCGAACTATAAATAATGCTGTCACTAGCGTGAGCGTCGTGGAAAGTCGCAAAAGTCGGCTGCGAGGGTGAGTGCCAAGTTTGGGGAGCGTTTCGTAGTATGCGCAGTGCAATGGAGACGCGGAAACTTGTTGTGGCCGAGTGTTTTGCAGTTGGACGACAAGATTGGTACACGGTAGTAAAGAGCGAGGCACTGAGTTGGCATGAATAATGGAGTGCACAATGGGGCTCGAGATGTGTTTGTTACCTCAGGTGCTGTATGATTGTCGACAAGGAGTGAAAACGGAGCGATTTGTGACGGCTCTTTCAATTTAAGACGTTAAAAACAGACGGAATTTGCATTTGTAATACCAGAGCATCGAAACTAGTTGGAAGTTTTGTGTATATGAACGGGTCCGCGCCGTTGTACTCTGCTCCCTTCACCGCTACAAACCAACCAACCATCGTGTCCGTGCGCATCTGAGTCGCAAAGAATGGGGAATAGCGCAGTTTGCTCGTGCATGGGGCGTAGCTCAGTAGGTAGAGCGTTCGCTTGGCATGTGAAAGGTCCAGGGTTCAAGCCGCGGCGCCTCCATTTTTTGTGGTCAGTGCATGGTAAGTGTTGGTCGCGGCGAACCTAAAGGCATGCAAGATGTTGCAAAGCCAGCGTCACAGACTGATATGATGTATACTGACGTAAGGAGAGCAAGATGTAAGTGTGGGCACCGGCTGTTATCGAGGTGTCATCGAGTGCAGATCTGTCTTAGGTATCGCAGCTTAACCTCATTGAAGGCTAGAGGGTGGACAACACGTTGGTCTTACTCAGAGCGGTGTCCGAATTCTATTTTCGACGTTATACGTGCCACTTTCATTGTGGCCAACTACGATTCGATACAGAATGCACGAAACCTGAAACACACCCTAACGGATACATAGAGAGCAGTGTTTGTCTGCTGAATAATGGGAGTGCAAGGGTCTGTGTCGTCTATATGGCTGTATGTAGCACCATTAGTCTTCGAGGGGGGGGGGGGGGGGGGGCGGGGGTAGCTCAGATGGTAGAGCGCTCGCTTAGTATGCGAGAGGTACTGGGATCAATACCCAGTGCCTTCAGAATTTTTAACACACCTACATGCGCACCTTGCCATGCAAGTGGAATAATTCACAGCCAGCAGTTGTGTCTAGGAAGATACAAGCGAATGATTAGCATCCACAATTGACAAGCGTGCTGTTATTAGTGCGCAGGAAGCACCCTCCTCCCACGATTACACTTAATTTAAAAAACAGTACAAGTGTTCCCGTAAGGTTCTCAAGCCTATGTCGGAAAGATCTGCCTTGCGCCGAGTTCACGTAAATCCCACTGCACATTCCTATTCTTTGCGTGCAGTCAGCTGCTACTGGTGTTGCTAGTTGTGACTGCTGATAACAGATGCCGTAGCAATCAATTCATGGAGTGAGTTGTATGTTTTGCGATAGTCTGTCTCTGACAAGCAAGCACAGGTGACATAGGTGCGAACACAGGAAGCTTGCAGACCCTCGCTGCCTGCAGACACCGAGCAGCCACACTAGGAGGGCGGCCTAAGCCGTAGGCGAAATGTGCTCATTCGATTTGGCGCGACGTCGAACTATAAATAATGCTGTCACTAGCGTGAGCGTTGCGTGAGCGTGGTGGGAAGTAGGAAAAGTCGGCTGCGAGGGTGAGTGCCAAGTTTGGGGAGCGTTTCGTAGTATGCGCAGTGCAATGGAGACGCGGAAACTTGTTGTGGCCCAGTGTTTTGCAGTTGGACGACAAGATTGGTACAGAGTAGTAAAGAGGGAGGCACTGAGTTGGCATGAATAATGGAGTGCACAATGGGGCTCGAGATGTGTTTCTCACCTAAGGTGCTGTATGATTGTCGACAAGGAGTGAAAACGGAGCAATTTGTGACGGCTCTTTCAATTTAAGACGTTAAAAACAGACGGAATTTGCATTTGTAATACCAGAGCATCGAAACTACTTGGAACTTTGGTGTATATGAACGGGTCCGCGCCTTTGTACTCTGCTCCCTTTACCGCTACAAACCAACCAACCATCGTGTCCGTGCGCATCTGAGTCGCAAGCTCAGATGGTAGAGCGCTCGCTTAGTATGCGAGAGGTACTGGGATCAATACCCAGTGCCTTCAGAATTTTTAACACACCTACATGCGCACCTTGCCATGCAAGTGGAATAATTCACAGCCAGCAGTTGTGTCTAGGAAGATACAAGCGAATGATTAGCATCCACAATTGACAAGCGTGCTGTTATTAGTGCGCAGGAAGCACCCTCCTCCCACGATTACACTTAATTTAAAAAACAGTACAAGTGTTCCCGTAAGGTTCTCAAGCCTATGTCGGAAAGATCTGCCTTGCGCCGAGTTCACGTAAATCCCACTGCACATTCCTATTCTTTGCGTGCAGTCAGCTGCTACTGGTGTTGCTAGTTGTGACTGCTGATAACAGATGCCGTAGCAATCAATTCATGGAGTGAGTTGTATGTTTTGCGATAGTCTGTCTCTGACAAGCAAGCACAGGTGACATAGGTGCGAACACAGGAAGCTTGCAGACCCTCGCTGCCTGCAGACACCGAGCAGCCACACTAGGAGGGCGGCCTAAGCCGTAGGCGAAATGTGCTCATTCGATTTGGCGCGACGTCGAACTATAAATAATGCTGTCACTAGCGTGAGCGTTGCGTGAGCGTGGTGGGAAGTAGGAAAAGTCGGCTGCGAGGGTGAGTGCCAAGTTTGGGGAGCGTTTCGTAGTATGCGCAGTGCAATGGAGACGCGGAAACTTGTTGTGGCCCAGTGTTTTGCAGTTGGACGACAAGATTGGTACACAGTAGTAAAGAGCGAGGCACTGAGTTGGCATGAATAATGGAGTGCACAATGGGGCTCGAGATGTGTTTCTCACGTAAGGTGCTGTATGATTGTCGACAAGGAGTGAAAACGGAGCAATTTGTGACGGCTCTTTCAATTTAAGACGTTAAAAACAGACGGAATTTGCATTTGTAATACCAGAGCATCGAAACTACTTGGAACTTTTGTGTATATGAACGGGTCCGCGCCTTTGTACTCTGCTCCCTTTACCGCTACAAACCAACCAACCATCGTGTCCGTGCGCATCTGAGTCGCAAAGAATGGGGAATAGCGCAGTTTGCTCGTACGTGGGGCAGAGCTCAGTTGGTAGAGCGTTCGCTTGGCATGTGAAAGGTCCAGGGTTCAAGCCGCGGCGCCACCATTTTTTGTGGTCGGTGCATGGTAAGTGTTGGTCGCCGCGAACCTAAAGGCACGCAAGATGTCGCAAAGCCAGCGTCACAGACTGATATGATGTATACTGACGTAAGGAGAGCAAGATGTAAGTGTGGGGACCGGCTGTCATCGAGGTGTCATCGAGTGCAGATCTGTCTTAGGTATCGCGGCTTAACCTCATTGAAGTCTAGAGGGTGGACAACTCGTTGGTCTTACTCAGAGCGGTGTCCGAATTCTATTTTCGACGTTATACGTGTCACTTTCATTGTGGCCAACTACGATTCGATACAGAATGCACGAAACCTGAAAGACACCCTAACGGATACATAGAGAGTAGTGTTTGTCTGCTGAATAATGGGAGTGCAAGGGTCTGTGTCGTCTATATGGCTGTATGTAGCACCATTAGTCTTCGGCGGTGCGGGCGTAGCTCAGATTGTAGAGCGCTCGCTTAGTATGCAAGAGGTACTGGGATCAATACCCAGTGCCTCCAGAATTTTTAACACACCTACATGCGCACCTTGCCATGCAAGAGGAATAATTCACAACCAGCAGATGTGTCTAGGAAGATACAAGCGAATGATTAGCATCCACAATTGATAAGCGTGCTGTTATTAGTGCGCAGGAAGCACCCTCCTCCCACCCCTACACTTAATTTAGAAACAGTAGAAGTGTTCCCGTAAGATTCTCAAGCCTATGTCGGAAAGATCTGCCTTGCGCCGAGTTCACGTAAATCCCACTGCAAATTCCTATTCTTTGCGTGCAGTCAGCTGCTACTGGTGTTGCTAGTTGTGACTGCTGATAACAGATGCCGTAGCAATCAATTCATGGAGTGAGTTGTATGTTTTGCGATAGTCTGTCTCTGACAAGCAAGCACAGGTGACATAGGTGCGAACACAGGAAGCTTGCAGACCCTCGCTGCCTGCAGACACCGAGCAGCCACACTAGGAGGGCGGCCTAAGCCGTAGGCGAAATGTGCTCATTCGCTTTGGCGCGACGTCGAACTATAAATAATGCTGTCACTAGCGTGAGCGTCGTGGAAAGTCGCAAAAGTCGGCTGCGAGGGTGAGTGCCAAGTTTGGGGAGCGTTTCGTAGTATGCGCAGTGCAATGGAGACGCGGAAACTTGTTGTGGCCCAGTGTTTTGCAGTTGGACGACAAGATTGGTACACAGTAGTAAAGAGCGAGGCACTGAGTTGGCATGAATAATGGAGTGCACAATGGGGCTCGAGATGTGTTTGTTACCTCAGGTGATGTATGATTCTCGACAAGGAGTGAAAACGGAGCAATTTGTGACGGCTCTTTCAATTTAAGACGTTAAAAACAGACGGAATTTGCATTTGTAATACCAGAGCATCGAAACTACTTGGAACTTTTGTGTATATGAACGGGTCCGCGCCTTTGTACTCTGCTCCCTTCACCGCTACAAACCAACCAACCATCGTGTCCGTGCGCATCTGAGTCGCAAAGAATGGGGAATAGCGCAGTTTGCTCGTGCATGGGGCGTAGCTCAGTTGGTAGAGCGTTCGCTTGGCATGTGAAAGGTCCAGGGTTCAAGCCGCGGCGCCTCTATTTTTTGTGGTCAGTGCATGGTAAGTGTTGGTCGCGGCGAACCTAAAGGCACGCATGATGTTGCAAAGCCAGCGTCACAGACTGATATGATGTATACTGACGTAAGGAGAGCAAGACGTAAGTGTGGGGACCGGCTGTTATCGAGGTGTCATCGAGTGCAGATCTGTCTTAGGTATCGCGGCTTAACCTCATTGAAGTCTAGAGGGTGGACAACACGTTGGTCTTACTCAGAGCGGTGTCCGAATTCTATTTTCGACGTTATACGTGCCACTTTCATTGTGGCCAACTACGATTCGATACAGAATGCACGAAACCTGAAAGACACCCTAACGGATACATAGAGAGTAGTGTTTGTCTGCTGAATAATGGGAGTGCAAGGGTCTGTGTCGTCTATATGGCTGTATGTAGCACCATTAGTCTTCGGGGGGGCGGGCGTAGCTCAGATGGTAGAGCGCTCGTTTAGTATGCAAGGGGTTCTGGGATCAATACCCAGTGCCTCCAGAATTTTTAACACACCTACATGCGCACCTTGCCATGAAGAGGAATAATTCACAACCAGCAGATGTGTCTAGGAAGATACAAGCGAATGATTAGCATCTACAATTGACAAGCGTGCTGTTATTAGTGCGTAGGAAGCACCCTCCTCCCACGCCTACACTTAATTTAGAAACAGTACAAGTGTTCGCGTAAGATTCTCAAGCCTATGTCGGAAAGATCTGCCTTGCGCCGAGTTCACGTAAATCCCACTGCAAATTCCTATTCTTTGCGTGCAGTCAGCTGCTACTGGTGTTGCTAGTTGTGACTGCTGATAACAGATGCCGTAGCAATCAATTCATGGAGTGAGTTGTATGTTTTGCGGTAGTCTGTCTCTGACAAGCAAGCACAGGTGACATAGGTGCGAACACAGGAAGCTTGCAGACCCTCGCTGCCTGCAGACACCGAGCAGCCACACTAGGAGGGCGGCCTAAGCCGTAGGCGAAATGTGCTCATTCGCTTTGGCGCGACGTCGAACTATAAATAATGCTGTCACTAGCGTGAGCGTCGTGGAAAGTCGGAAAAGTCGGCTGCGAGGGTGAGTGCCAAGTTTGGGGAGCGTTTCGTAGTATGCGCAGTGCAATGGAGACGCGGAAACTTGTTGTGGCCCAGTGTTTTGCAGTTGGACGACAAGATTGGTACACAGTAGTAAAGAGCGAGGCACTGAGTTGGCATGAATAATGGAGTGCACAATGGGGCTCGAGATTTGTTTGTTACCTCAGGTGCTGTATGATTGTCGACAAGGAGTGAAAACGGAGCAATTTGTGACGGCTCTTTCAATTTAAGACGTTAAAAACAGACGGAATTTGCATTTGTAATACCAGAGCATCGAAACTACTTGGAACTTTTGTGTATATGAAAGGGTCCGCGCCTTTGCACTCTGCTCCCTTCACCGCTACAAACCAACCAACCATCGAGTCCGTGCGCATCTGAGTCGCAAAGAATGGGGAATAGCGCAGTTTGCTCGTGCATGGGGCGTAGCTCAGTTGGTAGAGCGTTCGCTTGGCATGTGAAAGGTCCAGGGTTCAAGCCGCGGCGCCTCAATTTTTTGTGGTCAGTGCATGGTAAGTGTTGGTCGCGGCGAACCTAAAGGCACGTATGATGTTGCAAAGCCAGCGTCACAGACTGATATGATGTATACTGACGTAAGGAGAGCAAGTTGTAAGTGTGGGGACCGGCTGTTATCGAGGTGTCATCGAGTGCAGATCTGTCTTAGGTATCGCGGCTTAACCTCATTGAAGTCTAGAGGGTGGACAACACTTTGGTCTTACTCAGAGCGGTGTCCGAATTCTATTTTCGACGTTATACGTGCCACTTTCATTGTGGCCAACTACGATTCGATACAGAATGCACGAAACCTGAAAGACAGCCTAACGGATACATAGAGAGTAGTGTTTGTCTGCTGAATAATGGGAGTGCAAGGGTCTGTTTTTCTATATGGCTGTATGTAGCACCATTAGTCTTTGGGGGGGGGGGGGGGGGGCGTAGCTCAGATGGTAGAGCGCTCGCTTAGTATGCGAGAGGTACTGGGATCAATACCCAGTGCCTCCAGAATTTTTAACACACCTACATGCGCACCTTGGCATGCAAGTGGAATAATTCACAACTAGCAGATGTGTCTAGGAAGATACAAACGAATGATTAGCATCGACAATTGACAAGCGTGCTGTTATTAGTGCGCAGGGAGCACCCTCCTCCCACGCTTACACTTAATTTAGAAACAGTACAAGTGTTCCCGTAAGATTCTCAAGCCTATGTCGGAAAGATCTGCCTTGCGCCGAGTTCACGTAAATCCCACTGCACATTCCTATTCTTTGCGTGCAGTCAGCTGCTACTGGTGTTGCTAGTTGTGACTGCTGATAACAGACGCCGTAGCAATCAATTCATGGAGTGAGTTGTATGTTTTGCGATAGTCTCTCTCTGACAAGCAAGTACAGGTGACATAGGTGCGAACACAGGAAGCTTGCAGACCCTCGCTGCCTGCAGACACCGAGCAGCCACACTAGGAGGGCGGCCTAAGCCGTAGGCGAAATGTGCTCATTCGCTTTGGCGTGACGTCGAACTATAAATGATGCTGTCTCTAGCGTGAGCGTCGTGGAAAGTCGGAAAAGTCGGCTGCGAGGGTGAGTGTTATTTGGGGAGCGTTTCGTAGTATGCGCAGTGCAATGGAGACGCGGAAACTTGTTGTGGCCCAGTGTTTTGCAGTTGGACGACAAGATTGGTACACAGTAGTAAAGAGCGAGGCACTGAGTTGGCATGAATAATGGAGTGCACAATGGGGCTCGAGGTGTGTTTGTTACCTCAGGTGCTGTATGATTGTCGACAAGGAGTGAAAACAGAGCAATTTGTGACGGCTCTTTCAATTTAAGACGTTAAAAACAGACGGAATTTGCATTTGTAATACCAGAGCATCGAAACTACTTGGAACTTTTGTGTATATGAACGGGTCCGCGCCGTTGTACTCTGCTCCCTTCACCGCTACAAACCAACCAACCATCGTGTCCGTGCGCATCTGAGTCGCAAAGAATGGGGAATAGCGCAGTTTGCTCGTGCATGGGGCGTAGCTCAGTTGGTAGAGCGTTCGCTTCGCATGTGAAAGGTCCAGGGTTCAAGCCGCGGCGCCTCCATTTTTTGTGGTCAGTGCATGGTAAGTGTTGGTCGCGGCGAACCTAAAGGCACGCAAGATGTTGCAAAGCCAGCGTCACAGACTGATATGATGTATACTGACGTAAGGAGAGCAAGATTTAAGTGTGGGGACCGGCTGTTATCGATGTGTCATCGAGTGCAGATCTGTCTTAGGTATCGCGGCTTAACCTCATTGAAGTCTAGAGGGTGATCAAACACGTTGGTCTTAATCAGAGCGGTGTCCGAATTCTATTTTCGACGTTATACGTGCCACTTTCATTGTGGCCAACTACGATTCGATACAGAATGCACGAAACCTGAAATACACCCTAACGGATACATAGAGAGTAGTGTTTGTCTGCTGAATAATGGGAGTGCAAGAGTCTGTGTCGTCTATATGGCTGTATGTAGCACCATTAGTCTTCGGGGGTGCGGGCGTAGCTCAGATGGTAGAGCGCTCGCTTAGTACGCAAGAGGTACTGGGATCAATGCCCAGTGCCTCCAGAATTGTTAACACACCTACATGCGCACCTTGCCATGCAAGAGGAATAATTCACAACCAGCAGATGTGTCTAGGAAGATACAAGCGAATGATTAGCATCCACAATTGACAAGCGTGCTGTTATTAGTGCGCAGGAAGCACCCTCCTCCCACGCCTACACTTAATTTAGAAACAGTACAAGTGTTCCCGTAAGATTCTCAAGCCTATATCGGAAAGATCTGCCTTGCGCCGAGTTCACGTAAATCCCACTGCACATTCCTATTCTTTGCGTGCAGTCAGCTGCTACTGGTGTTGCTAAATGTGACTGCTGATAACAGATGCCGTAGCAATCAATTCATGGAATGAGTTGTATGTTTTGCGATAGTCTGTCTCTAACAAGCAAGCACAGGTGACATAGGTGCGAACACAGGAAGCTTGCAGACCCTCGCTGCCTGCAGACACCGAGCAGCCACACTAGGAGGGCGGCCTAAGCCGTAGGCGAAATGTGCTCATTCGCTTAGGCGCGACGTCGAACTATAAATAACGCTGTCACTAGCGTGAGCGTCGTGGAAAGTCGGAAAAGTCGGCTGCGAGGGTGAGTGCCAAGTTTGGGGAGCGTTTCGTAGTATGCGCAGTGCAATGGAGACGCGGAAACTTGTTGTGGCCCAGTGTTTTGCAGTTGGACGACAAGATTGGTACACAGTAGTAAAGAGCGAGGCACTGAGTTGGCATGAATAATGGAGTGCACAATGGGGCTCGAGATGTGTTTGTTACCTCAGGTGCTGTATGATTGTCGACAAGGAGTGAAAACGGAGCAATTTGTGACGGCTCTTTCAATTTAAGACGTTAAAAACAGACGGAATTTGCATTTGTAATACCAGAGCATCGAAACTACTTGGAACTTTTGTGTAAATGAACGGGTCCGCGCCTTTGTACTCTGCTCCCTTCACCGCTACAAACCAACCAACCATCGTGTCCGTGCGCATCTGAGTCGCAAAGAATGGGGAATAGCGCAGTTTGCTCGTGCATGGGGCGTAGCTCAGTTGGTAGAGCGTTCGCTTGGCATGTGAAAGGTCTAGGGTTCAAGCAGCATCGCCTCCACTTTTTGTGGTCAGTGCATGGTAAGTGTTGGTCGCGGCGAACCTAAAGGCACGCAAGATGTTGCAAAGCCAGCGTCACAGACTGATATGATGTATACTGACGTAAGGAGAGCAAGATGTAAGTGTGGGGACCGGCTGTTATCGATGTGTCATCGAGTGCAGATCTGTCTTAGGTATCGCGGCTTAACCTCATTGAAGTCTAGAGGGTGATCAAACACGTTGGTCTTAATCAGAGCGGTGTCCGAATTCTATTTTCGACGTTATACGTGCCACTTTCATTGTGGCCAACTACGATTCGATACAGAATGCACGAAACCTGAAATACACCCTAACGGATACATAGAGAGTAGTGTTTGTCTGCTGAATAATGGGAGTGCAACAGTCTGTGTCGTCTATATGGCTGTATGTAGCACCATTAGTCTTCGGGGGTGCGGGCGTAGCTCAGATGGTAGAGCGCTCGCTTAGTACGCAAGAGGTACTGGGATCAATGCCCAGTGCCTCCAGAATTGTTAACACACTTACATGCGCACCTTGCCATGCAAGAGGAATAATTCACAACCAGCAGATGTGTCTAGGAAGATACAAGCGAATGATTAGCATCCACAATTGACAAGCGTGCTGTTATTAGTGCGCAGGAAGCACCCTCCTCCCACGCCTACACTTAATTTAGAAACAGTACAAGTGTTCCCGTAAGATTCTCAAGCCTATATCGGAAAGATCTGCCTTGCGCCGAGTTCACGTAAATCCCACTGCACATTCCTATTCTTTGCGTGCAGTCAGCTGCTCCTGGTGTTGCTAGTTGTGACTGCTGATAACAGATGCCGTAGCAATCAATTCATGGAATGAGTTGTATGTTTTGCTATAGTCTGTCTCTAACAAGCAAGCACAGGTGACATAGGTGCGAACACAGGAAGCTTGCAGACCCTCGCTGCCTGCAGACACCGAGCAGCAACACTAGGATGGCGGCCTAAGCCGTAGGCGAAATGTGCTCATTCGCTTTGGCGCGACGTCGAACTATAAATAACGCTGTCACTAGCGTGAGCGTCGTGGAAAGTCGGAAAAGTCGGCTGCGAGGGTGAGTGCCAAGTTTGGGGAGCGTTTCGTAGTATGCGCAGTGCAATGGAGACGCGGAAACTTGTTGTGTCCCAGTGTTTTGCAGTTGGACGACAAGATTGGTACACAGTAGTAAAGAGCGAGGCACTGAGTTGGCATGAATAATGGAGTGCACAATGGGGCTCGAGATGTGTTTGTTACCTCAGGTGCTGTATGATTGTCGACAAGGAGTGAAAACGGAGCAATTTGTGACGGCTCTTTCAATTTAAGACGTTAAAAACAGACTGAATTTGCATTTGTAATACCAGAGCATCGAAACTACTTGGAACTTTTGTGTATATGAACGTGTCCGCGCCTTTGTACTCTACTCCCTTCACCGCTACAAACCAACCAACCATCGTGTCCGTGCGCATCTGAGTCGCAAAGAATGGGGAATAGCGCAGTTCCCTCGTGCATGGGGCGTAGCTCAGTTGGTAGAGCGTTCGCTTGGCATGTGCAAGGTCTAGGGTTCAAGCCGCGGCGCTTCCATTTTTTGTGGTCAGTGCATGGTAAGTGTTGGTCGCGGCGAACCTAAAGGCACGCAAGATGTTGCAAAGCCAGCGTCACAGACTGATATGATGTATACTGACGTAAGGAGAGCAAGATGTAAGTGTGGGGACCGGCTGTTATCGAGGTGTCATCGAGTGTTGATCTGTCTTAGGTATCGCGGCTTAACCTCATTGAAGTCTAGAGGGTGGACAACAAGTTGGTCTTACTCAGAGCGGTGTCCGAATTCTATTTTCGACGTTATACGTGCCACTTTCATTGTGGCCAACTACGATTCGATACAGAATGCACGAAACCTGAAACACACCCTAACGGATACATAGAGAGTAGTGTTTGTCTGCTGAATAATGGGAGAGCAAGGGTCTGTATCGTCTATATGGCTGTATGTAGCACCATTAGTATTCGGGGGGGCGGTCGTATCTCAGATGGTAGAGCGCTCGCTTAGTATGCAAGAGGTACTGGGATCAATACCCAGTGCCTCCAGAATTTTTAACACACCTACATGCGCACCTTGCCATGCAAGAGGAATAATTCACAACCAGCAGATGTGTCTAGGAAGATACAAGCGAATGATTAGCATCCACAATTGACAAGCGTGCTGTTATTAGTGCGCAGGAAGCACCCTCCTCCCACGCCTACAATTAATTTAGAAACAGTACAAGTGTTCCCGTAAGATTCTCAAGCCTATGTCGGAAAGATCTGCCTTGCGTCGAGTTCACGTAAATCCCACTGCACATTCCTATTCTTTGCGTGCAGTCAGCTGCTACTGGTGTTGCTAGTTGTGACTGCTGATAACAGATGCCGTAGCAATCAATTCATGGAGTGAGTTGTATGTTTTGCGATAGTCTGTCTCTAACAAGCAAGCACAGGTGACACAGGTGCGAACACAGGAAGCTTGCAGACCCTCGCTGCCTGCAGACACCGAGCAGCCACACTAGGAGGGCGGCCTAAGCCGTAGGCGAAATGTGCTCATTCGCTTTGGCGCGACGTCGAACTATAAATAATGCTGTCACTAGCGTGAGCGTCGTGGAAAGTCGGAAAAGTCGGCTGCGAGGGTGAGTGCCACGTTTGGGGAGCGTTTCGTAGTATGCGCAGTGCAATGGAGACGCGGAAACTTGTTGTGGCCCAGTGTTTTGCAGTTGGACGATAAGATTGGTACACAGTAGTAAAGAGCGAGGCACTGAGTTGGCATGAATAATGGAGTGCATAATGGGGCTCGAGATGTGTTTGTTACCTCAGGTGCTGTATGATTGTCGACAAGGAGTGAAAACGGAGTAATTTGTGACGGCTCTTTCAATTTAAGACGTCAAAAACAGACGGAATTTGCATTTGTAATACCAGAGCATCGAAACTACTTGGAACTTTTGTGTATATGAACGGGTCCGCGCCTTTGTACTCTGCTCCCTTCACCGCTACAAACCAACCAACCATCGTGCCCGTGCGCATCTGAGTCGCAAAGAATGGGGAATAGCGCAGTTTGCTCGTGCATGGGGCGTAGCTCAGTTGGTAGAGCGTTCGCTTCGCATGTGAAATGTCCAGGGTTCAAGCCGCGGCGCCTCAATTTCTTGTGGTCAGTGCATGGTAAGTGTTGGTCGCGGCGAACCTAAAGGCACGCAAGATGTTGCAAAGCCAGCGTCACAGACTGATATGATGTATACTGACGTAAGGAGAGCTAGATGTAAGTGTGGGGACCGGCTGTTATCGAGGTGTCATCGAGTGCAGATCTTTCTTAGGTATCGCGGCTTAACCTCATTGAAGTCTAGAGGGTGGACAACACGTTGGTCTTACTCAGAGCGGTGTCCGAATTCTATTTTCGACGTTATACGTGCCACTTTTATTGTGGCCAACTACGATTCGATACAGAATGCACGAAACCTAAAAGACACCCTAACGGATACATAGAGAGTAGTGTTTGTCTGCTGAATAATGGGAGTGCAAGAGTCTGTGTCGTCTATATGGCTGTATGTAGCACCATTAGTCTTTGGGGGGGCGGGCGTAGCTCAGTTGGTAGAGCGCTCGCTTAGTATGCGAGAGGTACCGGGATCAATACCCAGTGCCTCCAGAATTTTTAACACACCTACATGCGCACTTTGCCATGCAAGAGGAATAATTCACAACCAGCAGATGTGTCTAGGAAGATACAAGCGAATGATTAGCATCCACAATTGACAAGCGTGCTGTTATTAGTGCGCAGGAAGCACCCTCCTCCCACGCCTACACTTAATTTAGAAACAGTACAAGTGTTCCCGTAAGATTCTCAAGCCTATGTCGGAAAGATCTGCCTTGCGCTGAGTTCACGTAAATCCCACTGCACATTCCTATTCTTTGCGTGCAGTCAGCTGCTACTGGTGTTGCTAGTTGTGACTGCTGATAACAGATGCCGTAGCAATCAATTCATGGAGTGAGTTGTATGTTTTGCGATAGTCTGTCTCTAACAAGCAAGCACAGGTGACACAGGTGCGAACACAGGAAGCTTGCAGACCCTCGCTGCCTGCAGACACCGAGCAGCCACACTAGGAGGGCGGCCTAAGCCGTAGGCGAAATGTGCTCATTCGCTTTGGCGCGACGTCGAACTATAAATAATGCTGTCACTCGCGTGAGCGTTGCGTGAGCGTCGTGGAAAGTCGGAAAAGTCGGCTGCGAGGGTGAGTGCCAAGTTTGGGGTGCGTTTCGTAGTATGCGCAGTGCAATGGAGACGCGGAAACTTGTTGTGGCCCAGTGTTTTGCAGTTGGACGACAAGATTGGTACACAGTAGTAAAGATCGAGGCACTGAGTTGGCATGAATAATGGAGTGCACAATGGGGCTCGAGATGTGTTTGTTACCTCAGGTGCTGTATGATTGTCGACAAGGAGTGACAACGGAGCAATTTGTGACGGCTCTTTCAATTTAAGACGTTAAAAACAGACGGAATTTGCATTTGTAATACCAGAGCATCGAAACTACTTGGAACTTTTGTGTATATGAACGGGTCCGCGCCTTTGTACTCTGCTCCCTTCACCGCTACAAACCAACCAACCATCGTGTCCGTGCGCATCTGAGTCGCAAAGAATGGGGAATAGCGCAGTTTGCTCGTGCATGGGGCGTAGCTCAGTTGGTAGAGCGTTCGCTTGGCATGTGAAAGGTCCAGGTTTCAAGCCGCGGCGCCTCTATTTTTTGTGGACAGTGAATGGTAAGTGTTGGTCGCGGCGAACCTAAAGGCACGCAAGATGTTGCAAAGCCAGCGTCACAGACTGATATGATGTATACTGACGTAAGGAGAGCAAGATGTAAGTGTGGGGACCGGCTGTTATCGAGGTGTCATCGAGTGCAGATCTGTCTTAGGTATCGCGGCTTAACCTCATTGAAGTCTAGAGGGTGGACAACACGTTGGTCTTACTCAGAGCGGTGTCCGAATTCTATTTTCGACGTTATACGTGCCACTTTCATTGTGGCCAACTACGATTCGATACAGAATGCACGAAACCTGAAAGACACCCTAACGTATACATAGAGAGTAGTGTTTGTCTGCTGAATAGTGGGAGTGCAAGGGTCTGTGTCGTCAATATGGCTGTATGTAGCACCATTAGTCTTTGGGAAGGCGGGCGTAGCTCAGAGACGTAGTCAGCCAGCGGCTGCGCTGGAGGTCGGACGTGCCGTGCTGTGTGCTGTGCTGCGTTAGCTCCGCGTGGTAAGTCTCTGCTCTTGCTGCAACGCGTCGCTGTCTATAGTATTTGTGTAGACATGAAAAAGAATTAAGAGATGTCGCAACCGCAACGAAAAGATACTTTGAAATTCACGTTTGATCGCAACTTTGTCCGACCGAGGTCATTTGATGTTGAACAGTGGTTAGAGGATGATGTTAAAATAGGACTTGATGATATTATCGGCATACATTTCTCGATTATGAACAGTGTGGTTTTCGTAAAACTTGCCAGTCCACAATTGTGTGAAAGGATAGTTCGATCTTGTGGTGGCATTCTGAAATTTAAACATGCTGACGGAAATGTTGGGGAGGTTACCGTTGCCCATGCTGGTCTAGGTATTCGGACCGTGCGAGTCTTTGAACTTCCCTTTGAAATTACAAGTGACCAGATAAATGCTGTTATTGCTCCATACGGGAAAGTTTTGAGTAATATTGCCGAACGGTGGTCTGCTGCACACAAATTCCCTGTTTTGAATGGTGTGCGCCAATTAAAAGTCGAATTGCAGAAGCACATTCCGTCGTTTATAAACGTCTGCGGATATAGAGCTGTTGTGATGTATGATGACCAACCGAAAACGTGTGCTGTCTGCAATTTACCAGGCCACGTTCGTGCAGACTGTGTTCAAAGGCGAGTGGCGCAACTGCCTGCCGGCGATGCCGTCAGGCCCCCTGCTATGTCAACGCTGCCCGTGACGTATGTCGCCGTAGCGCGCGGTTTTGCAAGTGCCACTGCGCCCCCCGAAGTTACTACGAATACCGACCCACAAGCGACCGACCAACCGACCGACTCAGGTGTAGCATCTGTAGACACTCAACCCTCCTGCGAAGACATATCTGCTCCTGCCCTTGTCGCCGTGGAATCGCCTAATGAGGCAATGGATACGGACGCGACCCCAGTCGCTTCGGGTAGTGCTCCTCTGCATCCTGGAGCTTCTTTAGGAGGTATCAAAAGCGTATCAGGTGCACAGAAAACGGACTCGCAACCAGCCGTTTCTAGTGGTGCTCTTCCGAATCCTGCAGCTGCCTTAGGCACTGACCACAGCCCGTCAAGTGCAATGAAATCAGACCTGGCGTCAGTCACTTCGAGTAGTGCTACTTTGCAACCTGAGGCTTCTTCAGGTACCGTCCAAAGTCCACCACGAGACGCATCTCCCAAGAAATCTAAAAAACGGAGGATCGCGCGTCAAGGTGCAGAGCAGACTGCACCACAACTGCGTGAACAGGCGAAGCAAATAGGGGGCAAAATACGTCAATCTGCATCTGAGAACTTGCAGTGCAATCAGCAGTCATCTAACGAAGACCCTGTGTCCTTGGATAGTACCTCCGGTTCTGCCAGTTTGCCCTCCGATGACGTAGCAATTACCCGAACCGAAGATAAAAATCACCAGCAAACACCTGAATATAGTGCACCACTTAATGACGAACCGATGACAGGGCTGTCGAATCCGTGGGCAGACGATGTCGACGACACTACAAAGGAGGACGAAATTATGGACACCACAGGAACCGTTACAGTCACCACGATGGCCACACCACGCGATGACGTCGTCTTGAATGTCATCGCCGCGACGGATACTGTCCCAGACACGGAGAAGCCGACTGATCCCTTCCCAAGTCATGAATATTTCTAGTCTGAACGGTTTTACTGACTTGTGTCCACATGTCTCTCGGGTCAGATTTCTTAATGTTTTTTCGAAATGATATGTTGCCAGAGTTTTTCCTAATTACACTCCCGTCTTGGCTAACGTAGTTCCGTTGCAGGCCTATAAGATCGCTACGCTGAACATCAATAAAATTTGTAGCCCATTTAATTTACAAAATTTAAAAGATTTCCTGTATGCAGCTGATGTGGACATTTTGTTTTTACAAGAAGTAACAAACATCGAACTTGACTTCATACAGGGGTATAATGCTATAGTCAATCCTGGAATTGGATGTGATTTGGGTACCGCATTTCTTTTCAAAGAGGGCGTCGTCATTACAGACGTAACAAAACTGCCTAACGGCAGAGGCATTGCCGGCACGCTTTATAACACCAGGATTATTAATGTCTATGCCCCATCTGGTTCTACCAATCGGTGCCAACGAGCACAGTTTTTTAAGGAGGGAATTGTTCCTTTGTTTGGTGTACACTGCACCCATACCATCCTTGGAGGCGACTTTAACAGTGTCATACATGCCAAAGACCAAACTCCGAACTACAACAAATCGCCGGACCTGGAACGTATCGTCACCGACCTCCGTTTAACTGATTCGTGGGAGCAAAAGCACGGCGCGGCACCCGGCTTTACCCACCTCACTAATCATTCAGCGAGCCGGTTGGATCGAATATATGTCTCGCCCAATCTGAAACACCGCATCCTGCAGTCTGAAGTTTGGCCAACCGTTTTTTCGGACCACGCTGCATATATATGCACATTAAATTTGGAACGACAAGGAACCTGTCGATATAAAGGGCCATGGAAACTTAATGTTTCACACTTAAAAGATCCTGCCTGTCGAGAAGCCTTTCTCACCACTTGGAGAGCCTGCGAGACCAAACTCATCTCTTACCACTCGACCTTGGATTGGTGGCTCAAATGCGCCAAACCTCAGATCCGGAGATTTTCATCAACTACTCCCGGGAGAAGAGCTTTTGGCGGAAAAGAACGATAGAATTTTACTTTCATTGTCTCCGAGAACTCTACCTGCAAGGTGCTACAGCTATTGGGAACCATGGGAGAATTAAAAAATTCCAGGCAAAAATACTGACATTAAGGCGACAACAGCTTGAAGGATACCAAATAAGGTCAAGAGCAGAGACTGTGGCGCAAAAAGAAGCCACTTCGATATATCATGTGATTCGTGAAACTAAACGAGGATTCCGCAAAATACTGACGGAGCTTAAAACTGATAATGGAACCACCTTGACAATGCACAACGACATAAAAGCAGAAATACTAACCCATTTCGACAACTTGTTTTCACATAAAGAGGTAGACGAAAAAGCACAGGACGATTTACTGACCCACCTGCAAGGACGCGTTGGTAACGCGTACGCGGAAGCTCTAATAGCGGAGGCGACCGAAGACGATGTACACTATGCTGTCTATCAAAGTGCAAAAAATAAATCCCCTGGAGCTGACGGCATACCAGCAGAATTTTATCAAGTCTTCTGGGAACATATAAAACATAGAATTACATGCATCTGTAATGAACTTCTGAACCTCAATAAGGAGATACCGAAAGATTTTCGTGAAGGTATGATAGTGTTAATCGCAAAAAAATCGGCTGGCAAGAAAATTGGAAATTTGAGACCAATCACTCTGCTGAACAGTGACTATAAAATTTTTTCGCGGCTCTTAGCCCACAGACTTAAAAATGTAATGGCCAGCGTCACCGGCCCATATCAGTCTAGCGTGGGCAAAGATAGGAAAATTCAGCAGACGCTGTCCGACTACCGCGACATAATTTCAATAGCAGAAGTATGTCGACTAAAATGTGCCATCGTGTCGTTAGATTTCGATAAAGCCTTCGACAGGATCAGCCACTCCTACCTCCTGAAAACGATGGGCGCAATGGGTTTTCCGCCGAGATTCGTCGACCTCATACGACGTTTGGTAACGAATAACTCCTCCAGAATCATCATAAATGGACAGCCTAGCCGGCCAGTCGAGATCGCATGTTCCGTCAGGCAAGGTTGTCCGTTGTCCATGGCACTTTTTGCCATGGCCATCGAACCTTTGCTCGCTACCTTGACTCAGCGGTTACAAGGATTGCAAAAACGAGGAAACAAAATAATATGTAAAGCTTATGCGGACGATGTTGGGTTTCTCGTTATGAATGTAGCGGAAGTCGAGACGGCAATGCACATAATAGAAAAATACGAACGAGCGTCAGCCGCGAGGTTAAACAAAACCAAGTCCGGCATATTCAATATCGGATGTGGCATTGGCATGCGCACACACGGTCACTTACGTGAGCTAACAGCCTTGAAGTGTCTCGGCATTGATTTCCGA
This sequence comes from Schistocerca gregaria, assembly GCF_023897955.1. Classification (NCBI taxonomy): domain Eukaryota; kingdom Metazoa; phylum Arthropoda; class Insecta; order Orthoptera; family Acrididae; genus Schistocerca; species Schistocerca gregaria. Next base: position 22,470,776 of record NC_064929.1, on the reverse strand, counting down.
AAAAATATACGTCAAACTATTGCGGCCAACTATAGACAAGTACTAACTACCATACGAGCTAGTGTACGGACACATAGTATTCGACAATTAAATGAAATTCAGAGAGTGTCTTTAGCGAACGTCTCTATTACTTCCAAAGTCAATTATGTCGCCCAGATACTGCCAATACCCGCCGGCATCGCCAAACAAATTATGTCAGCAATAGGCTATTTTGTGAGCCGTGGCCACATATTTAAAATCCAGTATGACACTCTGACGCTCGCCACTAATAATGGCGGCTTAAACTTAACGAATGTTACTAAAAAGTCGCAGGCTCTGTACATCTCCAATACATTTCAACAATGGAGACAATCCGGCAGCTGTATCGCCGCGCACTTGCTATCTGAAATAGCTCCAGATGACCTCTCTCCACCCATTAATGTGCAGCACATACCGAGCGGACTTTACCATTTACGATGGTTTTTAATGGAATATAGCTACCTACGTTCAAGAATTCCGGAAAAAGACATGACAAACGTAAAAGAAATATATGGCAAATTGATGGGAGAAAAGAAGAACAACAAAATAGAACAAAACTATCCATGTTCTAACTGGAAAGTGATATGGGCAAACATTCATAACCGTAACTTAGCTACTCATCTGAAAGCAACATGGTACTTTGTTGTAAATAGGAAAGTTGCAACAAACTCGAAACTTCATTCGATCCACTTAGCGGATTCGCCTTTGTGTGCAACGTGTAGTTTAATTGATAACGAAGAACATCGTTTCGTGTGCGACAAGGTTAAAGATATCTGGCTGAATGTCCGACGAAAGCTGGCACTCATCCTTCGAACGTCACCTAACGCGATAACGCCTGCGGACTTTTTGACACCGGATGATGTACCCTTTCCAAACACGAAACGCAACGCAGTCAATTGGCTGAAAGCGGCAACGGTCCATTACCTCTTCACGAAGGAAGAGAAAAGCCAAGAGGATTTTTCGATCTCTCTGCTAACTGAGCATCACATGTTACTGAAGACTAGTAAATATAAAGAAACATACGCAAATTTTTTAATCAAGACCTTGATGTAAAAGAATTAACAAGAAATATCTGCGGACACAGAAGACAAACGTAAGAGAGTGTTCACCACTACTAACTTACTTAACAATCGTGGGAAAAAAAAAAAAAAAATATTTTAGTTTTTACCGGAATTGCCGTTCTTTGAGTTCAACGTTTATTAATTTATTTTTCAAGAAGCCATTCTAAATAGTTGCTTCTCACCGAATATGGTTTGTTTTTTAAGCATTTTCAGAGAGAAGAGGCAGTTTCGAAATGCCCTCTGACGTTTCTTTGTCAAGGAAGACTATTTGCTTTAAGTGTGACAACAAAAAACAGCGATGAAGAAGGAAACAAACTGAACATAACTTCTGTTTCTACCTACTGAAGACCTCATTCTTTTTTCACATTATCAATAAGCCCAAAGAAGGGGTACATTAGTTTCTCCACGATATAGGGATTAACTTCGTCTCATCAGTTTATGGTAATGTACATGGCGTGAGAAGCCGACGCCGATGAAGGCGAATTATGGAGAGCGCAAGGATGGGCTAAAAGGGGTGATGGGAGGCCCAAAAATAAAAAAAAACACAACAAATAAAAAAATAAAAAAAAAGAGGGTAAAGCGCTCGCTTGGTATGCGAGAGGTACTGGGATCAATACCCAGTGCCTCCAGAATTTTTAACACACCTACATGCGCACCTTGCCATGCAAGTGGAATAATTCACCACCAGCAGATGTGTCTAGGAAGATACAAGCGAATGATTAGCATCCACAATTGACAAGCGTGCTGTTATTAGTGCGCAGGAAGCACCCTCCTCCCACGCCTACACTTAATTTAGAAACAGTACAAGTGTTCCCGTAAGATTCTCAAGCCTATGTCGGAAAGATCTGCCTTGCGCTGAGTTCACGTAAATCCCACTGCACAATCCTATTCTTTGCGTGCAGTCAGCTGCTACTGGTGTTGCTAGTTGTGACTGCTGATAACAGATGCCGTAGCAATCAATTCATGGAGTGAGTTGTATGTTTTGCGATAGTCTGTCTCTGACAAGCAAGCACAGGTGACATAGGTGCGAACACAGGAAGCTTGCAGACCCTCGCTGCCTGCAGACACCGAGCAGCCACACTAGGAGGGCGGCCTAAGCCGTAGGCGAAATGTGCTCATTCGCTTTGGCGCGACGTCGAACTATAAATAATGCTGTCACTAGCGTGAGCGTCGTGGAAAGTCGCAAAAGTCGGCTGCGAGGGTGAGTGCCAAGTTTGGGGAGCGTTTTGTAGTAAGCGCAGTGCAATGGAGACGCGGAAACTTGTTGTGGCCCAGTGTTTTGCAGTTGGGCGACAAGATTGGTACACAGTAGTAAAGAGCGAGGCACTGAGTTGGCATGAATAATGGAGTGCACAATGGGGCTCGAGATGTGTTTGTTACCTCAGGTGCTGTATGATTGTCGACAAGGAGTGAAAACGGAGCAATTTGTGACGGCTCTTTCAATTTAAGACGTTAAAAACAGACGGAATTTGCATTTGTAATACCAGAGCATCGAAACTACTTGGAACTTTTGTGTATATGAACGGGTCCGCGCCTTTGTACTCTGCTCCCTTCACCGCTACAAACCAACCAACCATCGTGTCCGTGCGCATCTGAGTCGCAAAGAATGGGGAATAGCGCGGTTTGCTCGTGCATGGGGCGTAGCTCAGTTGGTAGAGCGTTCGCTTCGCATGTGAAAGGTCCAGGGTTCAAGCCGCGGCGCCTCTATTTTTTGTGGTCAGTGCATGGTAAGTGTTGGTCGCGGCGAACCTAAAGGCACGCAAGATGTTGCAAAGCCAACGTCACAGACTGATACGATGTATACTGACGTAAGGAGAGCAAGATGTAAGTGTGGGGACCGGCTGTTATCGAGGTGTCATCGAGTGCAGATCTGTCTTAGGTATCGCGGCTTAACCTCATTGAAGTATAGAGGGTGGACAACACGTTGGTCTTACTCAGAGCGGTGTCCGAATTCTATTTTCGACGTTATACGTGCCACTTTCATTGTGGCCAACTACGATTCGATACAGAATGCACGAAACCTGAAAGACACCCTAACGGATACATAGAAAGTAGTGTTTGTCTGCTGAATAATGGGAGTGCAAGGGTCTGTGTCGTCTATATGGCTGTATGTAGCACCATTAGTCTTTGGGGGTGCGGGCGTAGCTCAGATGGTAGGGCGCTCGCTTGCTTAGTATGCGAGAGGTACTGGGATCAATACCCAGTGCCACCAGAATTTTTAACACACCTACATGCGCACCTTGCCATGCAAGTGGAATAATTCACAACCAGCAGATGTGTCTAGGAAGATACAAGCGAATGATTAGCATCCACAATTGACAAGCGTGCTGTTATTAGTGCGCAGGAAGCACCCTCCTCCCACGCCTACACTTAATTTAGAAACAGTACAAGTGTTCCCGTAAGATTCTCAAGCCTATGTCGGAAAGATCTGCCTTGCGCCGAGTGCACGTAAATCCCACTGCACATTCCTATTCTTTGCGTGCAGTCAGCTGCTACTGGTGTTGCTAGTTGTGACTGCTGATAACAGATGCCGTAGCAATCAATTCATGGAGTGAGTTGTATGTTTTGCGATAGTCTGTCTCTGACAAGCAAGCACAGGTGACATAGGTGCGAACACAGGAAGCTTGCAGACCCTCACTGCCTGCAGACACCGAGCAGCCACACTAGGAGGGCGGCCTAAGCCGTAGGCGAAATGTGCTCATTCGCTTTGGCGCGACGTCGAACTATAAATAATGCTGTCACTAGCGTGAGTGTCGTGGAAAGTCGGAAAAGTCGGCTGCGAGGGTGAGTGCCAAGTTTGGGGAGCGTTTCGTAGTATGCGCAGTGCAATGGAGATGCGGAAACTTGTTGTGGCCCAGTGTTTTGCAGTTGGACGACAAGATTGGTACACAGTAGTAAAGAGCGAGCCACTGAGTTGGCATGAATAATGGAGTGCACAATGGGGCTCGAGATGTGTTTGTTACCTCAGGTGCTGTATGATTGTCGACAAGGAGTGAAAACGGAGCAATTTGTGACGGCTCTTTCAATGTAAGACGTTAAAAACAGACGGAATTTGCATTTGTAATACCAGAGCATCGAAACTACTTGGAACTTTTGTGTATATGAACGGGTCCGCGCCTTTGTACTCTGCTCCCTTCACCGCTACAAACCAACCAACCATCGTGTCCGTGCGCATCTGAGTCGCAAAGAATGGGGAATAGCGCAGTTTGCTCGTGCATGGAGCGTAGCTCAGTTGGTACAGCGTTCGCTTGGCATGTGAAAGGTCCAGGGTTCAAGCCGCGGCGCCTCTATTTTTTGTGGTCAGTGCATGGTAAGTGTTGGTCGCGGCGAACCTAAAGGCACGCAAGATGTTGCAAAGCCAGCGTCACAGACTGATATGATGTATACTGACGTAAGGAGAGCAAGATGTAAGTGTGGGGACCGGCTGTTATCGAGATGTCATCGAGTGCAGATCTGTCTTAGGTATCGCGGCTTAACCTCATTGAAGTCTAGAGGGTGGACAACACGTTGGTCTTACTCAGAGCGGTGTCCGAATACTATTTTCGACGTTATACGTGCCACTTTCATTGTGGCCAACTACGATTCGATACAGAATGCACGAAACCTGAAAGACACTCTAACGGATACTTAGAGAGTAGTGTTTGTCTGCTGAATAATGGGAGTGCAAGGGTCTGTGTCGTCTATACAGCCACTGGGTATTGATCCCAGTACCTCTCGCATACCAAGCGAGCGCTTTACCCTCTGAGCTACGCCCGCCTTCCCAAAGACTAATGGTGCTACATGCAGCCATATAGACGACACAGACCCTTGCACTCCCACTATTCAGCAGACAAACACTACTCTCTATGTATACGTTAGTGTGTCTTTCAGGTTTCGTGCATTCTGTATCGAATCGTAGTTGGCCACAATGAAAGTGGCACGTATAACGTCGAAAATAGAATTCGGACACCGCTCTGAGTATGACCAACGTGTTGTCCACCCTCTAGACTTCAATGAGGTTAAGCCGCGATACCTAAGACAGATCTGCACTCGATGACACCTCGATAACAGCCGGTCCCCACACTTACATCTTGCTCTCCTTACGTCAGTATACATCATATCAGTCTGTGACGCCGGCTTTGCAACATCTTGCGTGCCTTTAGGTTCGCCGCGACTAACACTTACAATGAACTGACCACAAAAAATAGAGGCGCCGCGGCTTGAACCCTGGACCTTTCACATGCCAAGCGAACGCTCTACCAACTGAGCTACGCCCCATGCACGAGCAAACTGCGCTATTCCCCATTCTTTGCGACTCAGATGCGCACGGACACGATGGTTGGTTGGTTTGTAGCGGTGAAGGGAGCAGAGTACAAAGGCGCGGACCCGTTCATATACACAAAAGTTCCAAGTAGTTTCGATGCTCTGGTATTACAAATGCAAATTCCGTCTGTTTTTAACGTCTTAAATTGAAAGAGCCGTCACAAATTGCTCCGTTTTCACTCCTTGTCGACAATCATACAGCACCTGAGGTAACAAACACATCTCGAGCCCCATTGTGCACTCCATTATTCATGCCAACTCAGTGCCTCGCTCTTTACTACTGTGTACCAATCTTGTCGTCCAACTGCAAAACACTGGGCCACAAGTTTCCGCGTCTCCATTGCACTGCGAATACTACGAAACGCTCCCCAAACTTGGCACTCACCCTCGCAGCCGACTTTTCCGACATTCCACGACGCTCACGCTAGTGACAGCATTATTTATAGTTCGACGTCGCGCCAAAGCGAATGAGCACATTTCGCCTACGGCTTAGGCCGCCCTCCTAGTGTGGATGCTCGGTGTCTGCAGGCAGCGAGGGTCTGCAAGCTTCCTGTGTTCGCACCTATGTCACCTGTGCTTGCTTGTCAGACACAGACTATCGCAAAACATACAACTCACTCCATGAATTGATTGCTACGGCATCTGTTATCAGCAGTCACAACTAGCAACACCAGTAGCAGCTGACTGCACGCAAATAATAGGAATGTGCAGTGGGATTTACGTGAACTCAGCGCAAGGCAGATCTTTCCGACATAGGCTTGAGAATCTTACGGGAACACTTGTACTGTTTCTAAATTAAGTGTAGGCGTGGGAGGAGGGTGCTTCCTGCGCACTAATAACAGCACGCTTGTCAATTGTGGATGCTAATCATTCGCTTGTATCTTCCTAGACACATCTGCTGGTTGTGAATTATTCCTCTTGCATGGCAAAGTGCGCATGTAGGTGTGTTAAAAATTCTGGAGGCACTGGGTATTGATCCCAGTACCTCTCGCATACTAAGCGAGCGCTCTACCAACTGAGCTACGCCCGCCCCCCCAAAGACTAATGGTGCTACATACAGCCATATAGACGACACAGACCCTTGCACTCCCATTATTCAGCAGACAAACACTACTCTCTATGTATCCGTTAGGGTGTCTTTTAGGTTTCGTGCATTCTGTATCGAATCGTAGTTAGCCACAATAAAAGTGGCACGTATAACGTCGAAAATAGAATTCGGACACCGCTCTGAGTAAGACCAACGTGTTGTCCACCCTCTAGACTTCAATGAGGTTAAGCCGCGATACCTAAGAAAGATCTGCACTCGATGACACCTCGATAACAGCCGGTCCCCACACTTACATCTAGCTCTCCTTACGTCAGTATACATCATATCAGTCTGTGACGCTGGCTTTGCAACATCTTGCGTGCCTTTAGGTTCGCCGCGACCAACACTTACCATGCACTGACCACAAAAAATTGAGGCGCCGCGGCTTGAACCCTGGACATTTCACATGCCAAGCGAACGCTCTACCAACTGAGCTACGCCCCATGCACGAGCAAACTGCGCTATTCCCCATTCTTTGCGACTCAGATGCGCACGGGCACGATGGTTGGTTGGTTTGTAGCGGTGAAGGGAGCAGAGTACAAAGGCGCGGACCCGTTCATATACACAAAAGTTCCAAGTAGTTTCGATGCTCTGGTATTACAAATGCAAATTCCGTCTGTTTTTGACGTCTTAAATTGAAAGAGCCGTCACAAATTACTCCGTTTTCTCTCCTTGTCGACAATCATACAGCACCTGAGGTAACAAACACATCTCGAGCCCCATTGTGCACTCCATTATTCATGCCAACTCAGTGCCTCGCTCTTTACTACTGTGTACCAATCTTATCGTCCAACTGCAAAACACTGGGCCACAACAAGTTTCCTCGTCTCCATTGCACTGCGCATACTACGAAACGCTCCCCAAACTTGGCACTCACCCTCGCAGCCGACTTTTCCGACTTTCCACAACGCTCACGCTAGTGACAGCATTATTTATAGTTCGACGTCGCGCCAAAGCGAATGAGCACATTTCGCCTACGGCTTAGGCCGCCCTCCTAGTGTGGCTGCTCGGTGTCTGCAGGCAGCGAGGGTCTGCAAGCTTCCTGTGTTCGCACCTGTGTCACCTGTGCTTGCTTGTCAGAGACAGACTATCGCAAAACATACAACTCACTCCATGAATTGATTGCTACGGCATCTGTTATCAGCAGTCACAACTAGCAACACCAGTAGCAGCTGACTGCACGCAAAGAATAGGAATGTGCAGTGGGATTTACGTGAACTCGACGCAAGGCAGATCTTTCCGACATAGGCTTGAGAATCTTACGGGAACACTTGTACTGTTTCTAAATTAATTGTAGGCGTGGGAGGAGGGTGCTTCCTGCGCACTAATAACAGCACGCTTGTCAATTGTGGATGCTAATCATTCGCTTGTATCTTCCTAGACACATCTGCTGGTTGTGAATTATTCCTCTTGCATGGCAAGGTGCGCATGTAGGTGTGTTAAAAATTCTGGAGGCACTGGGTATTGATCCCAGTACCTCTTGCATACTAAGCGAGCGCTCTACCATCTGAGATACGACCGCCCCCCCGAATACTAATGGTGCTACATACAGCCATATAGACGACACAGACCCTTGCTCTCCCATTATTCAGCAGACAAACACTACTCTCTATGTATCCGTTAGGGTGTGTTTCAGGTTTCGTGCATTCTGTATCGAATCGTAGTTGGCCACAATGAAAGTGGCACGTATAACGTCGAAAATAGAATTCGGACACCGCTCTGAGTGAGACCAACGTGTTGTCCACCCTCTAGACTTCAATGAGGTTAAGCCGCGATACCTAAGACAGATCAACACTCGATGACACTTCGATAACAGCCGGTCCCCACACTTACATCTTGCTCTCCTTACGTCAGTATACATCATATCAGTCTGTGACGCTGGCTTTGCAACATCTTGCGTGCCTTTAGGTTCGCCGCGACCAACACTTACCATGCACTGACCACAAAAAATGGAAGCGCCGCGGCTTGAACCCTAGACCTTGCACATGCCAAGCGAACGCTCTACCAACTGAGCTACGCCCCATGCACGAGGGAACTGCACTATTCCCCATTCTTTGCGACTCAGATGCGCACGGACACGATGGTTGGTTGGTTTGTAGCGTTGAAGGGAGCAGAGTACAAAGGCGCGGACCCGTTCATATACACAAAAGTTCCAAGTAGTTTCGATGCTCTGGTATTACAAATGCAAATTCCGTCTGTTTTTAACGTCTTAAATTGAAAGAGCCGTCACAAATTGCTCCGTTTTCACTCCTTGTCGACAATCATACAGCACCTGAGGTAACAAACACATCTCGAGCCCCATTGTGCACTCCATTATTCATGCCAACTCAGTGCCTCGCTCTTTACTACTGTGTACCAATCTTGTCGTCCAACTGCAAAACACTGGGACACAACAAGTTTCCGCGTCTCCATTGCACTGCGCATACTACGAAACGCTCCCCAAACTTGGCACTCACCCTCGCAGCCGACTTTTCCGACTTTCCACGACGCTCACGCTAGTGACAGCGTTATTTATAGTTCGACGTCGCGCCAAAGCGAATGAGCACATTTCGCCTACGGCTTAGGCCGCCATCCTAGTGTGGCTGCTCGGTGTCTGCAGGCAGCGAGGGTCTGCAAGCTTCCTGTGTTCGCACCTATGTCACCTGTGCTTGCTTGTTAGAGACAGACTATCGCAAAACGTACAACTCATTCCATGAATTGATTGCTACGGCATCTGTTATCAGCAGTCACAACTAGCAACACCAGTAGCAGCTGACTGCACGCAAAGAATAGGAATGTGCAGTGGGATTTACGTGAACTCGGCGCAAGGCAGATCTTTCCGATATAGGCTTGAGAATCTTACGGGAACACTTGTACTGTTTCTAAATTAAGTGTAGGCGTGGGAGGAGGGTGCTTCCTGCGCACTAATAACAGCACGCTTGTCAATTGTGGATGCTAATCATTCGCTTGTATCTTCCTAGACACATCTGCTGGTTGTGAATTATTCCTCTTGCATGGCAAGGTGCGCATGTAGGTGTGTTAACAATTCTGGAGGCACTGGGCATTGATCCCAGTACCTCTTGCGTACTAAGCGAGCGCTCTACCATCTGAGCTACGCCCGCACCCCCGAAGACTAATGGTGCTACATACAGCCATATAGACGACACAGACTCTTGCACTCCCAATATTCAGCAGACAACACTACTCTCTATGTATCCGTTAGGGTGTATTTCAGGTTTCGTGCATTCTGTATCGAATCGTAGTTGGCCACAATGAAAGTGGCACGTATAACGTCGAAAATAGAATTCGGACACCGCTCTGATTAAGACCAACGTGTTTGATCACCCTCTAGACTTCAATGAGGTTAAGCCGCGATACCTAAGACAGATCTGCACTCGATGACACATCGATAACAGCCGGTCCCCACACTTACATCTTGCTCTCCTTACGTCAGTATACATCATATCAGTCTGTGACGCTGGCTTTGCAACATCTTGCGCGCCTTTAGGTTCGCCGCGACCAACACTTACCATGCACTGACCACAAAAAGTAGAGGCGCCGCTGCTTGAACCCTAGACCTTTCACATGCCAAGCGAACGCTCTACCAACTGAGCTACGCCCCATGCACGAGCAAACTGCGCTATTCCCCATTCTTTGCGACTCAGATGCGCACGGACACGATGGTTGGTTGGTTTGTAGCGGTGAAGGGAGCAGAGTACAAAGGCGCGGACCCGTTCATTTACACAAAATTTCGATGCTCTGGTATTACAAATGCAAATTCCGTCTGTTTTTAACGTCTTAAATTGAAAGAGCCGTCACAAATTGCTCCGTTTTCACTCCTTGTCGACAATCATACAGCACCTGAGGTAACAAACACATCTCGAGCCCCATTGTGCACTCCATTATTCATGCCAACTCAGTGCCTCGCTCTTTACTACTGTGTACCAATCTTGTCGTCCAACTGCAAAACACTGGGCCACAACAAGTTTCCGCGTCTCCATTGCACTGCGCATACTACGAAACGCTCCCCAAATAACACTCACCCTCGCAGCCGACTTTTCCGACTTTCCACGACGCTCACGCTAGAGACAGCATTATTTATAGTTCGACGTCACGCCAAAGCGAATGAGCACATTTCGCCTACGGCTTAGGCCGCCCTCCTAGTGTGGCTGCTCGGTGTCTGCAGGCAGCGAGGGTCTGCATGCTTCCTGTGTTCGCACCTATGTCACCTGTGCTTGCTTGTCAGAGACAGACCATCGCAAAACATACAACTCACTCCATGAATTGATTGCTACGGCATCTGTTATCAGCAGTCACAACTAGCAACACCAGTAGCAGCTGACTGCACGCAAAGAATAGGAATGTGCAGTGGGATTTACGTGAACTCGACGCAAGGCAGATCTTTCCGACATAGGCTTGAGAATCTTACGGGAACACTTGTACTGTTTCTAAATTAATTGTAGGCGTGGGAGGAGGGTGCTTCCTGCGCACTAATAACAGCACGCTTGTCAATTGTTGATGCTAATCATTCGCTTGTATCTTCCTAGACACATCTGCTGGTTGTGAATTATTCCTCTTGCATGGCAAGGTGCGCATGTAGGTGTGTTAAAAATTCTGGAGGCACTGGGTATTGATCCCAGTACCTCTTGCATACTAAGCGAGCGCTCTACCATCTGAGATACGACCGCCCCCCCGAATACTAATGGTGCTACATACAGCCATATAGACGACACAGACCCTTGCACTCCCATTATTCAGCAGACAAACACTACTCTCTATGTATCCGTTAGGGTGTGTTTCAGGTTTCGTGCATTCTGTATCGAATCGTAGTTGGCCACAATGGAAGTGGCACGTATAACGTCGAAAATAGAATTCGGACACCGCTCTGAGCAAGACCAACGTGTTGTCCACCCTCTATACTTCAATGAGGTTAAGCCGCGATACCTAAGACAGATCAACACTCGATGACACCTCGATAACAGCCGGTCCCCACACTTACATCTTGCTCTCCTTACGTCAGTATACATCATATCAGTCTGTGACGCTGGCTTTGCAACATCTTGCGTGCCTTTAGGTTCGCCGCGACCAACACTTACCATGCACTGACCACAAAAAATGGAAGCGCCGCGGCTTGAACCCTAGACGTTGCACATGCCAAGCGAACGCTCTACCAACTGAGCTACGCCCCATGCACGAGGGAACTGCGCTATCCCCCATTCTTTGCGACTCAGATGCGCACGGACACGATGGTTGGTTGGTTTGTAGCGGTGAAGGGAGCAGAGTACAAAGGCGCGGACCCGTTCATATACACAAAAGTTCCAAGTAGTTTCGATGCTCTGGTATTACAAATGCAAATTCCGTCTGTTTTTAACGTCTTAAATTGAAAGAGCCGTCACAAATTACTCCGTTTTCACTCCTTGTCGACAATCATACAGCACCTGAGGTAACAAACACATCTCGAGCCCCATTGTGCACTCCATTATTCATGCCAACTCAGTGCCTCGCTCTTTACTACTGTGTACCAATCTTGTCGTCCAACTGCAAAACACTGGGACACAACAAGTTTCCGCGTCTCCATTGCACTGCGCATACTACTAAACGCTCCCCAAACTTGGCACTCACCCTCGCAGCCGACTTTTCCGACTTTCCACGACGCTCACGCTAGTGACAGCGTTATTTATAGTTCGACGTCGCGCCAAAGCGAATGAGCACATTTCGCCTACGGCTTAGGCCGCCCTCCTAGTGTGGCTGCTCGGTGTCTGCAGGCAGCGAGGGTCTGCAAGCTTCCTGTGTTCGCACCTATGTCACCTGTGCTTGCTTGTTAGAGACAGACTATCGCAAAACATACAACTCATTCCATGAATTGATTGCTACGGCATCTGTTATCAGCAGTCACAACTAGCAACACCAGTAGCAGCTGACTGCACGCAAAGAATAGGAATGTGCAGTGGGATTTACGTGAACTCGGCGCAAGGCAGATCTTTCCGATATAGGCTTGAGAATCTTACGGGAACACTTGTACTGTTTCTAAATTAAGTGTAGGCGTGGGAGGAGGGTGCTTCCTGCGCACTAATAACAGCACGCTTGTCAATTGTGGATGCTAATCATTCGCTTGTATCTTCCTAGACACATCTGCTGGTTGTGAATTATTCCTCTTGCATGGCAAGGTGCGCATGTAGGTGTGTTAACAATTCTGGAGGCACTGGGCATTGATCCCAGTACCTCTTGCGTACTAAGCGAGCGCTCTACCATCTGAGCTACGCCCGCATCCCCGAAGACTAATGGTGCTACATACAGCCATATAGACGACACAGACTCTTGCACTCCCATTATTCAGCAGACAAACACTACTCTCTATGTATCCGTTAGGGTGTCTTTCAGGTTTCGTGCATTCTGTATCGAATCGTAGTTGGCCACAATGAAAGTGGCACGTATAACGTCGAAAATAGAATTCGGACACCGCTCTGAGTAAGATCAAAGTGTTGTCCACCCTCTAGACTTCAATGAGGTTATGCCGCGATACCTAAGACAGATCTGCACTCGATGACACCTCGATAACAGCCGGTCCCCACACTTACAACTTGCTCTCCTTACGTCAGTATACATCATATCAGTCTGTGACGCCGGCTTTGCAACATCTTGCGTGCCTTTAGGTTCGCCGCGACCAACACTTACCATGCACTGACCACAAAAAATGGAAGCGCCGCGGCTTGAACCCTGGAGCTTTCACATGCCAAGCGAACGCTCTACCAACTGAGCTACGCCCCATGCACGAGCAAACTGCGCTATTCCCCATTCTTTGCGACTCAGATGCGCACGGACACGATGGTTGGTTGGTTTGTTGCGGTGAAGGGAGCAGAGTGCAAAGGCGCGGACCCTTTCATATACACAAAAGTTCCAAGTAGTTTCGATGCTCTGGTATTACAAATGCAAATTCCGTCTGTTTTTAACGTCTTAAATTGAAAGAGCCGTCACAAATTGCTCCGTTTTCACTCCTTGTCGACAATCATACAGCACCTGAGGTAACAAACACATCTCGAGCCCCATTGTGCACTCCATTATTCATGCCAACTCAGTGCCTCGCTCTTTACTACTGTGTACCAATCTTGTCGTCCAACTGCAAAACACTGGGCCACAACAAGTTTCCGCGTCTCCATTGCACTGCGCATACTACGAACCGCTCCCCAAATAACACTCACCCTCGCAGCCGACTTTTCCGACTTTCCACGACGCTCACGCTAGAGACAGCATTATTTATAGTTCGACGTCACTCCAAAGCGAATGAGCACATTTCGCCTACGGCTTAGGCCGCCCTCCTAGTGTGGCTGCTCGGTGTCTGCAGGCAGCGAGGGTCTGCAAGCTTCCTGTGTTCGCACCTATGTCACCTGTACTTGCTTGTCAGAGAGAGACTATCGCAAAACATACAACTCACTCCATGAATTGATTGCTACGGCATCTGTTATCAGCAGTCACAACTAGCAACACCAGTAGCAGCTGACTGCACGCAAAGAATAGGAATGTGCAGTGGGATTTACGTGAACTCGGCGCAAGGCAGATCTTTCCGACATAGGCTTGAGAATCTTACGGGAACACTTGTACTGTTTTTTAAATTAAGTGTAATCGTGGGAGGAGGGTGCTTCCTGCGCACTAATAACAGCACGCTTGTCAATTGTGGATGCTAATCATTCGCTTGTATCTTCCTAGACACAACTGCTGGCTGTGAATTATTCCACGTGCATGGCAAGGTGCGCATATAGGTGTGTTAAAAATTCTGAAGGCACTGGGTATTGATCCCAGTACCTCTAGCATACTAAGCGAGCGCTCTACCATCTGAGCTACCCCCGCCCCCCCCCCCCCCCGAAGACTAATGGTGCTACATACAGCCATATAGACGACACAGACCCTTGCACTCCCATTATTCAGCAGACAAACACTGCTCTCTATGTATCCGTTAGGGTGTCTTTCAGGTTTCGTGCATTCTGTATCGAATCGTAGTTGGCCACAATGAAAGTGGCACGTATAACGTCGAAAATAGAATTCGGACACCGCTCTGAGTAAGACCAACGTGTTGTCCACCCTCTAGACTTCAATGAGGTTAAGCTGCGATACCTAAGACAGATCTGCACTCGATGACACCTCGATAACAGCCGGTCCCCACACTTACATCTTGCTCTCCTTACGTCAGTATACATCATATCAGTCTGTGACGCTGGCTTTGCAACATCTTGCATGCCTTTAGGTTCGCCGCGACCAACGCTTACCATGCACTGACCACAAAAAATGGAGGCGCCGCGGCTTGAACCCTGGACCTTTCACATGCCAAGCGAACGCTCTACCTACTGAGCTACGCCCCATGCACGAGCAAACTGCGCTATTCCCCATTCTTTGCGACTCAGATGCGCACGGGCACGATGGTTGGTTGGTTTGTAGCGGTGAAGGGAGCAGAGTACAAAGGCGCGGACCCGTTCATATACACAAAAGTTCCAAGTAGTTTCGATGCTCTGGTATTACAAATGCAAATTCCGTCTGTTTTTAACGTCTTAAATTGAAAGAGCCGTCACAAATTGCTCCGTTTTCACTCCTTGTCGACAATCATACAGCACCTGAGGTAACAAACACATCTCGAGCCCCATTGTGCACTCCATTATTCATGCCAACTCAGTGCCTCGCTCTTTACTACTGTGTACCAATCTTGTCGTCCAACTGCAAAACACTGGGCCACAACAAGTTTCCGCGACTCCATTGCACTGCGCATACTACGAAACGCTCCCCAAACTTGGCACTCACACTTGCAGCCGACTTTTCCGACTTTCCACGACGCTCACGCTAGTGACAGCATTATTTATAGTTCGACGTCGCGCCAAAGCGAATGAGCACATTTCGCCTACGGCTTAGGCCGCCCTCCTAGTGTGGCTGCTCGGTGTCTGCAGGCAGCGAGGGTCTGCAAGCTTCCTGTGTTCGCACCTATGTCACCTGTGCTTGCTTGTCAGAGACAGACTATCGCAAAACATACAACTCACTCCATTAATTGATTGCTACGGCATCTGTTATCAGCAGTCACAACTAGCAACACCAGTAGCAGCTGACTGCACGCAAAGAATAGGAATGTGCAGTGGGATTTACGTGAACTCGGCGCAAGGCAGATCTTTCCGACATAGGCTTGAGAATCTTACGGGAACACTTGTACTGTTTCTAAATTAAGTGTAGGCGTGGGAGGAGGGTGCTTCCTGCGCACAAATAACAGCACGCTTGTCAATTGTGGATGCTAATCATTCGCTTGTATCTTCCTAGACACATCTGCTGGTTGTGAATTATTCCTCTTGAATGGCAAGGTGCGCATGTAGGTGTGTTAAAAATTCTGGAGGGACTGGGTATTGATCCCAGTACCTCTCGCATACTAAGCGAGCGCTCTACCATCTGAGCTACGACTGCCCACCCGAAGACTAATGGTGCTACATACAGCCATATAGACGACACAGACCCTTGCACTCCGATTATTCAGCAGACAAACACTACTCTCTATGTATCCGTTAGGGTGTCTTTCAGGTTTCGTGCATTCTGTATCGAATCGTAGTTGGCCACAATGAAAGTGGCACGTATAACGTCGAAAATAGAATTCGGACACCGCTCTGAGTAAGACCAACGTGTTGTCCACCCTCTAGACTTCAATGAGGTTAAGCCGCGATACCTAAGACAGATCTTCACTCGATGACACCTCAATAACAGCCGGTCCCCACACTTACATCTTGCTCTCCTTACGTCAGTATATATCATATCAGTCTGTGACGCTGGCTTTGCAACATCTTGCGTGGCTTTAGGTTCGCCGCGACCAACACTTACCATGCACTGAGCACAAAAAATGGAGGCGCCGCGGCTTGAACCCTAGACCTTTCACATGCCAAGCGAACGCTCTACCAACTGAGCTACGCCCCATGCACGAGCAAACTGCGCTATTCCCCATTCTTTGCGACTCAGATGCGCACGGACACGATGGTTGGTTGGTTTGTAGCGGTGAAGGGAGCAGAGTACAACGGCGCGGACCCGTTCATATACACAAAAGTTCCAAGTAGTTTCGATGCTCTGGTATTACAAATGCAAATTCCGTCTGTTTTTAACGTCTTAAATTGAAAGAGCCGTCACAAATTGCTCTGTTTTCACTCCTTGTCGACAATCATACAGCACCTGAGGTAACAAACACATCTCGAGCCCCATTGTGCACTCCATTATTCATGCCAACTCAGTGCCTCGCTCTTTACTACTGTGTACCAATCTCGTCGTCCAACTGCAAAACACTGGGCCACAACAAGTTTCCACGTTTCCATTGCACTGCGCATACTACGAAACGCTCCCCTAACTTGGCACTCACCATCGCAGCCGACTTTTCCGACTTTCCACGACGCTCACGCTAGTGACAGCATTATTTATAGTTCGACGTCGCGCCAAAGCGAATGAGCACATTTCGCCTACGGCTTAGGCCGCCCTCCTAGTGTGGCTGCTCGGTGTCTGCAGGCAGCGAGGGTCTGCAAGCTTCCTGTGTTCGCACCTATGTCACCTGTGCTTGCTTGTCAGAGACAGACTATCGCAAAACATACAACTCATTCCATGAATTGATTGCTACGGCATCTGTTATCAGCAGTCACAACTAGCAACACCAGTAGCAGCTGACTGCACGCAAAGAATAGGAATGTGTAGTGGGATTTAAGTGAACTCGGCGCAAGGCAGATCTTTCCGTCACAGGCTTGAGAATCTTACGGGAACACATGTTGTTGTTGTTGTTGTTGTTGTCATCAGTCCTGAGACTGGTTTGATGCAGCTCTCCATGCTACTCTATCCTGTGCAAGCTGCTTCATCTCCCAGTACCTACTGCAACCTACATCCTTCTGAATCTGCTTAGTGTACTCATCTCTCGGTCTCCCTCTACGATTTTTATCCTCCATGCTGCCCTCCAATGCTAAATTTGTGATCCCTTGATGCCTCAAAACATGTCCTACCAACCGATCCCTTCTTCTAGTCAAGTTGTGCCACAAACTTCTCTTCTCCCCAATCCTATTCAATACCTCCTCATTAGTTACCTGATCTATCCACCTTATCTTCAGTATTCTTCTGTAGCACCACATTTCGAAAGCTTCTATTCTCTTCTTGTCCAAACTAGTTATCGTCCATGTTTCACTTCCATACATGGCTACACTCCAAACAAATACTTTCAGAAACGACTTCCTGATACATAAATCTATATTCGATGTTAACAAATTTCTCTTCTTCAGAAACGCTTTCCTTGCCATTGCCAGTCTACATTTTATATCCTCTCTACTTCGACCATCATCAGTTATTTTACTTCCTAAATAGCAAAACTCCTTTACTACTTTAAGTGTCTCATTTCCTAATCTAATTCCCTCAGCGTCACCCGATTTAATTTGACTACATTCCATTATCCTCGTTTTGCTTTTGTTAATGTTCATCTTATATCCTCCTTTCAAGACACTGTCCATTCCGTTCAACTGCTCTTCCAAGTCCTTTGCCGTCTCTGACAGAATTACAATGTCATCGGCGAACCTCAAAGTTTTTACTTCGTCTCCATGAATTTTAATACCTACTCCAAATTTTTCTTTTGTTTCCTTTACTGCTTTCTCAATATACAGATTAAATAACATCGGGGAGAGGCTACAACCCTGTCTCACTCCTTTCCCAACCACTGCTTCCCTTTCATGCCCCTCGACTCTTATTACTGCCATCTGGTTTCTGTATAAATTATAAATAGCCTTTCGCTCCCTGTATTTTACCCCTGCCACCTTTAGAATTTGAAAAAGAGTATTCCAGTCAACATTGTCAAAAGCTTTCTCTAAGTCTACAAATGCTAGAAACGTAGGTTTGCCTTTTCTTAATCTTTCTTCTAAGATAAGTCGTAAGGTCAGTATTGCCTCACGTGTTCCAACATTTCGACGGAATCCAAACTGATCCTCCCCGAGGTCTGCATCTACCAGTTTTTCCATTCGTCTGTAAAGAATTCGCGTTAGTATTTTGCAGCCGTGGCTTATTAAACTGATAGTTCGGTAATTTTCACATCTGTCAGCACCTGCTTGTACTGTTTCTAAATTAAGTGTAGGCGTGGGAGGAGGGTGCTTCCCGCGCACTAATATCAGCACGCTTGTCAATTGTGGATGCTAATCATTCGCTTGTATCTTCCTAGACACATCTGCTGGTTGTGAATTATTCCACTTGCATGGCAAGGTGCGCATGTAGGTGTGTTAAAAATTCTGGAGGCACTGGGTATTGATCCCAGTACCTCTAGCATACTAAGCGAGCGCTCTACCATCTGAGCTACGCCCGCCCCCCTAAAGACTAATGGTGCTACATACAGCCCTATAGACGACACAGACCCTTGCACTCCCATTATTCAGCAGACAAACACTACTCTCTATGTATCCGTTAGGGTGTCTTTCAGGTTTCGTGCATTCTGTATCGAATCGTAGTTGGCCACAATGAAAGTGGCACGTATAACGTCGAAAATAGAATTCGGACACCGCTCTGAGTAAGACCAACGTGTTGTCCACCCTCTAGACTTCAATGAGGTAAAGCCGCGATACCTAAGACAGATCTGCACTCGATGACACCTCGATAACAGCCGGTCCCCACACTTACATCTTGCTCTCCTTACGTCAGTATACATCATATAAGTCTGTGACGCTGGCTTTGCAACATCTTGCGTGCCTTTAGGTTCGCCGCGACCAACACTTACAATGAACTGACCACAAAAAATAGAGGCGCTGCGGCTTGAACCCTAGACCTTTCACATGCCAACCGAACGCTCTACCAACTGAGCTACGCCCCATGCACGAGCAAACTGCGCTATTCCCTATTCTTTGCGACTCAGATGCGCACCGACACGATGGTTGGTTGGTTTGTAGCGGTGAAGGGAGCAGAGTGCAAAGGCGCGGACACGTTCATATACACAAAAGTTCCAAGTAGTTTCGATGCTCTGGTATTACAAATGTAAATTCCGTCTGTTTTTAACGTCTTAAATTGAAAGAACCGTCACAAATTGCTCCGTTTTCACTCCTTGTCGACAATCATACAGCACCTGAGGTAACAAACTCATCTCGAGCCCCATTGTGCACTCCATTATTCATGCCAACTCAGTGCCTCGCTCTTTACTACTGTGTACCAATCTTGTCGTCCAACTGCAAAACACTCGGCCACAACAAGTTTCCGCATCTCCATTGCACTGCGCATACTACGAAACGCTCCCCAAACTTGGCACTCACCCTCGCAGCCGACTTTTCCGACTTTCCACGACGCTCACGCTAGTGACAGCAATAATTATAATTCGACGTCGCGATAAAGCGAATGAGCACATTTCGCCTACGGCTTAGGCCGCCCTCCTAGTGTGGCTGCTCGGTGTCTGCAGGCAGCGAGGGTCTGCAAGCTTCCTGTGTTCGCACCTATGTCACCTGTGCTTGCTTGTCAGAGACAGACTATCGCAAAACATACAACTCACTCCATGAATTGCTTGCTACGGCATCTGTTATCAGCAGTCACAACTAGCAACACCAGTAGCAGCTGACTGCACGCAAAGAATAGGAAAGTGCAGTGGGAATTACGTGAACTCGGCGCAAGGCAGATCTTTCCGACATAGGCTTGAGAACCTTACGGGAACACTTGTACTGTTTCTAAATTAAGTGTAGGCGTGGGAGGAGGGTGCTTCCTGCGCACTAATAACAGCACGCTTGACAATTGTGGATGCTAATCATTGGCTTGTATCTTCCTAGACACATCTGCTGGTAGTGAATTATTCCTCTTGCATGGCAAGGTGCGCATGTAGGTGTGTTAAAAATTCTGGAGGCACTGGGTATTGATCCCAGTACCTCTCGCATACTAAGCGAGCGCTCCACCATCTGAGCTACGCCCACCCGAAGACTAAATGGTGCTACATACAGCCATATAGACGACACAGACCCTTGCACTCCCATTATTCAGCAGACAAACACTACTCTCTATGTATCCGTTAGGGTGTCTTTCAGGTTTCGTGCATTCTGTATCGAATCGTAGTTGGCCACAATGAAAGTGGCACGTATAACGTCGAAAATAGAATTCGGACACCGCTCTGAGTAAGACCAACGTGTTGTCCACCCTCTAGACTTCAATGAGGTTAAGCCGCGATACCTAAGACAGATCTGCACTCGATGACACCTCGATAACAGCCGGTCCCCACACTTACATATTGCTCTCCTTACGTCAGTATACATCATATCAGTCTGTGAAGCTGGCTTTGCAACATCTTGCGTGCCTTTAGGTTCGCCGCGACCAACACTTACAATGAACTGACCACAAAGAATAGAGGCGCCGCGGCTTGAACCCTAGACCTTTCACATGCCAAGCGAACGCTCTTCCAACTGAGCTACGCCCCATGCACGAGCAAACTGCGCTATTCCCCATTCTT
This sequence comes from Schistocerca gregaria, assembly GCF_023897955.1. Lineage (NCBI taxonomy): Eukaryota > Metazoa > Arthropoda > Insecta > Orthoptera > Acrididae > Schistocerca > Schistocerca gregaria. The sequence goes on along the minus strand of NC_064929.1, from coordinate 22,449,892 downwards.
TGCGACTCAGATGCGCACGGACACGATGGTTGGTTGGTTTGTAGCGGTGAAGGAAGCAGAGTACAAAGGCGCGGACACGTTCATATACACAAAATTTCCAAGTAGTTTCGATGCTCTGGTATTACAAATGCAAATTCCGTCTGTTTTTAACGTCTTAAATTGTAAGAGCCGTCACAAATTGCTCCGTTTTCACTCCTTGTCGACAATCATACAGCACCTGAAGTAACAAACACATCTCGAGCCCCATTGTGCACTCCATTATTCATGCCAACTCAGTGCCTCGCTCTTTACTACTATGTACCAATCTTGTCGTCCAACTGCAAAACACTGGGCCACAACAAGTTTCCGCGTCTCCATTGCACTGCGCATACTACGAAACGCTCCCCAAACTTGGCACTCACCCTCGCAGCCGACTTTTCCGACTTTCCACGACGCTCACGCTAGTGACAGCATTATTTATAGTTCGACGTCGCGCCAAAGCGAATGAGCACATTTCGCCTACGGCTTAGGCCGCCCTCCTAGTGTGGCTGCTCGGTGTCTGCAGGCAGCGAGGGTCTGCAAGCTTCCTGTGTTCGCACCTATGTCACCTGTGCTTGCTTGTCAGAGACAGACTATCGCAAAACATACAACTCACTCCATGAATTGATTGCTACGGCATCTGTTATCAGCAGTCACAACTAGCAACACCAGTATCAGCTGACTGCACGCAAAGAATAGGAATGTGCAGTGGGATTTACGTGAACTGGGCGCAAGGCAGATCTTTCCGACATAGGCTTGAGAATCTTACGGGAGCACTTGTACTGTTTCTAAATTAAGTGTAGGCGTGGGAGGAGGGTGCTTCCTACGCACTAATAACAGCACGCTTGTCAATTGTGGATGCTAATCATTCGCTTGTATCTTCCTAGACACATCTGCTGGTTGTGATTTATTCCTCTTGCATGGCAAGGTGCCCATCTAGGTGTGTTAAAAATTCTGGAGGCACTGGGTATTGATCCCAGTACCTCTCGCATAATAAGCGAGCGCTCTACCATCTGAGCTACGCCCGCCCCCCCCGAAGACTAATGGTGCTACATACAGCCATATAGACGACACAGACCCTTGCACTCCCATTATTCAGCAGACAAGCACTACTCTCTATGTATCCGTTAGGGTGTCTTTCAGGTTTTGTGCATTCTGTATCGAATCGTAGTTGGCCACAATGAAAGTGGCATGTATAACGTCGAAAATAGAATTCGGACACCGCTCTGAGTAAGACAAACGTGTTGTCCACCCTCTAGACTTCAATGAGGTTAAGCCGCGATACCTAAGACAGATCTGCACTCGATGACACCTCGATAACAGCCGGTCCCCACACTTACATCTTGCTCTCCTTACGTCAGTATACATCATATCAGTCTGTGACGCTGGCTTTGCAACATCTTGCCTGCCTTTAGGTTCGCCGCGACCAACACTTACCATGCACTGACCACAAAAAATGGAGGCGCCGCGGCTTGAACCCTAGACCTTTCACATGCCAAGCGAACGCTCTTCCAACTGAGCTACGCCCCATGCACGAGCAAACTGCGCTATTCCCCATTCTTTGCGACTCAGATGCGCACGGACACGATGGTTGGTTGGTTTGTAGCGGTGAAGGGAGCAGAGTACAAAGGCGCGGACCCGTTCATATACACAAAAGTTCCAAGTAGTTTCGATGCTCTGGTATTACAAATGCAAATTCCGTCTGTTTTTAACGTCTTAAATTGAAAGAGCCGTCACAAATTGCTCCGTTTTCACTCCTTGTCGACAATCATACAGCACCTGAGGTAACAAACACATCTCGAGCCCCATTGTGCACTCCATTATTCATGCCAACTCAGTGCCTCGCTCTTTACTACTGTGTACCAATCTTGTCGTCCAACTGCAAAACACTGGGCCACAACAAGTTTCCGCGTCTCCATTGCACTGCGCATACTACGAAACACTCCCCAAACTTGGCACTCAACCTCGCGGCCGACTTTTCCGACTTTCCACGACGCTCACGCTAGTGACAGCATTATTTATAGTTCGACGTCGCGCCAAAGCGAATGAGCACATTTCGCCTACGGCTTAGGCCGCCCTCCTAGTGTGGCTGCTCGGTGTCTGCAGGGAGCGAGGCTCTGCAAGCTTCGTGTGTTCGCACCTATGTCACCTGTGCTTGCTTGTCAGAGACAGACTATCGCAAAACATACAACTCACTCCGTGAATTGATTGCTACGGCATCTATCAGCAGTCACAACTAGCAACACCAGTAGCAGCTGACTGCACGCAAAGAATAGGAATGTGCAGTGGGATTTACGTGAACTCGGCGCAAGGCAGATCTTTCCGACATAGGCTTGAGAATCTTACGGGAACACTTGTACTGTTTCTAAATTAAGTGTAGGCGTGGGAGGAGGGTGCTTCCTGCGCACTAATAACAGCACGCTTGTCAATTGTGGATGCTAATCATTCGCTTGTATCTTCCTAGACACATCTGCTGGTTGTGAATTATTCCTCTTGCATGGCAAGGTGCGCATGTAGGTGTGTTAAAAATTCTGGAGGCACTGGGTATTGATCCCAGTACCTCTCGCATACTAAGCGAGCGCTCTACCATCTTTTTTTTTTATTGTTGTTATGGTGAAATGAAATGTCGTGAGACTAGGGCCTCCCGTCGGGTAGACCGTTCGCCTGGTGCAGGTCTTTCGATTTGACGCCCCTTTTTTTTTTTTTTTATAAATTGACCGAGACTCGAAACTTTGGACCTTTGCCTTTCGCGGGCAAGTGCTCTACCAACCTTTTTTTTCTCTTTTTTTTCTAATAAGAGGCTACCCTTTTTTTTGTTTTTTATCTGGACAGGAAAGGAAAAACTACAAAAAAATGCCTATTTGCCACCGCCACTTGTATTCTAACAAAAAAAATAAAATTAAATGCACCTCTTCAGGCGTTGGCACCCATCTACACCTATTCCAAAACAACTAACCTATTACTGCAAAGGTATAGGAAAGGAAGAAAGTAGGGGGGAAGAGACATAGAGAGTAGCGATAAAAAAATGAAATTTGTTGTGAGCAGGAACTTTTTTTTTGTTTTTCATTTATTGTATTGCATTTTTGTTTTCTTTATTTTCTTTGTTTCTTTTTTTGTATGTATGTTTTTATTTATTCATTTTTTTGTATTATGGCAGTCGTTGCACCTGAATTCTAGGAGTCGCTTGCGCCGTCTGATTGGCGAAACATCCAAACGTGTCTTCTCGAAATTTTAGTGGGGATTCCGTGTGTAGTACGTTCAGAACATCATATCGGCAAAAAAGCATCAGCATCTCATGGCTTGGACGTTCCAGCTGGAAGGCGGGTCATGAATGGCGCTCCGTAGAAAATTGTAAAAGAACTGCTTGTATCTGGGGTTGCGAACAAGTGCACAATGTCGATCATTAAGGTACGTCCAATAACCTAGTTCTGATTTCTCATCGGGCCCAAAAAGGTAGCGGACTGTATGACCGCGTATCCAATTCACGGCATTAGTTTTTGTTGTGGGGTAATGAATCACATCCGGGAATAGAAGCGTCAGGAAAATAATCTGAGCAGGCGGCTGTCGGGTGAGGAAAGCCAGGATACGCTGCGCGAGCCTCCAGACGTCAGCAGACGGACCACATGAGAACCGATGAGCGTCCGTGTCCTCTACACCACAGTGAACACAGAGTGGTGTGTCAGCAAGGCGGATGCGGTGCAAACGAGACTGGTTGACCTGTTTGCCATTGACGGTGATATACCAGGTGGACTGAACGCTGGTGTCGAGGTAACCAGCATGCACTGCTTTCCACACACGGCGCCATATGATCTGGGGAAACTTGTGTTCAATGGGGTTGGGGGTTTGACACATTTGTAAGGTGTCGTATACAGTCTTTGTCTGGAGTATACGGAGAAGGGGTAAGGAGTGCAGAATGTAACTGATTTCAAAGAAGAAGTACCGAAAGTGATAAAAGGGGGGTGGAATGTCGGATAACATGACCGGGCTGACATGGAGACTGGTGCGTATTCACGCAAAAGCAGTCCGGTCAGGCTCGTCGGGCAGCGACGCCAGACTTTCAGTTGGGAGTTAACATAAAGTGCGGTAACTCTGTCTGGCACATGGAATAAGCCCACTCCTCCACGCTCCCGCGAGAGGGCAAGGGAGGAATATTGAACTTTAAATAACATCCCGGCACAGACAAAGGATCCTATCGCCATCAACATACGACGTGCGAGGGTAATCGGAACCGGGAGCACTTGTGCCACATGGGGGATGCGTGAGGCGTGATAAACATTCACGTATTGCGCGCGCTGTATAATGTCGAGGGATCGAAGCCGGTGGTCCACAAGGCCAGCCCTGATCGTTTGTAGGAGACGTCGACCGTTGGTTGCCGCTGAGCGACGGAGGTCATTCATAAAATCAATGCCCAAACAGCGGACGCTGGTGGCCACACTTAGAGGAGCGACAGATCTTTCTGGTAGACCCTCACCAATGAGCAGAACCTTCGATTTGGAAATGTTAAGAGAACTGCCCGATGCCTCCCCATAAGTCGTCACCCAAGTCAGAGCAGCGCGAACATCGTCTTCATTGCGGAGGTAGAGGACTAGATCGTCGGCATAGGCTGTACAACAGAAGCGGTGCCCATGCAATGTCAGGCCCACCAGGCGTTGGCGAAGCCCCTGTAGGAGGGGCTCTAATGCCAAAGCATACAGTATCGTGGAAAGTGGGCATCCCTGTCGGACAGAGCGCTCGATCGCTAGAGGCGCGGTGAGGCGACCATTACAGAGTATTCTTGAAGTTGCGCCGCTCAAGAGCCGCATTACCACGGTGATTGTACGAACCGGAAAACCCATGTGTTGGAGGACCGATTTCAGAAAAGTATGGTCGACACGGTCGAAAGCTTGACGGAAGTCAAGCGATGCCAATGCGCCAGGTAAATGTCGCGAGTGCTCGAGCGCAATCATGTCCCTATAACGGCAAAGGGCCGTATGGATGTTGTCACCGCCCAACGAAGTCTGATCAAGGGAGGTGACGGATCTTGCTGCCTTCTTGAGGCGTGAGGCCAACAAACGGGTGAAAATTTTCATGTCACTGTTGAGTAGAGTGATGGGCCGGTAATCACAGATCCGTGATCGCCCATGTGGCTTAGGGACCAGGATGATGACCCCATCAAGGAAGGTGGCTGGGATCATCGTTGTGGGTGACATCAATTCACGACAGATGGACGTCCAAGCAGGTAACAAAAGGTAGCTAAAATACTTGTACAAGTCGAGGGGGAGGCCGTCAGGTCCAGGGGACTTGTTGGCAGCCCCCACCTTGATAGCATCTAGGACTTCATCAGAGGTCACTTGTTCCTGAAGTTCTTGAGCCACATCCTCTGGCATGGTGTTGACAGTCATTGCCGCCACCTCCTCAATTAAGGTCGGGGGATGAGGGACGGCAGCGAACAGTTGACGGAAATGAGAATAGAAAGCGTGACCAATGTCGCATTGCGTAGTGTGTCGTCGTCCTTCCGCATCTGTGAGATCGTGGATGAGGGTTCGACGACGACGTCGGCGTTCCCTGAGAAGGTGGTACATCGATGGCGTTTCATGAGGCATATGGTCACGGGTGCAGGATCTGACAAGAGTCCCTTCTAAGCGCCGTCTCGTGAGGGAAGTGATCTGCGCTTTAGCACGATGCACCATCATCTGACGATCAGTCACGAAGGACTGCATAATAAAAGTCCATGGTGCTCGCTTGCCAGGCTTTGAAGTCTTTGCCATATCCTATCAGCGCCCTGCGCAGAGCTGGTTTCGCGCATGATACCCACCACGATAAGGTGGATGCGTAGGCGGGGCGACGACGATGACAGAGGGCCCACGCATCCTCAACGGTTCGTCGGCAGTCAGGGACAGTCAGGTGGGAAACGTTGAATTTCCACAAGCCGCGGCTGTGCCACACTTGTTGGCGGGCGAGGACGACATCGCAGATGTAGGCGTCATGGTCAGAGAAAGCCAGAGGCCATACTTCGGCATGTCGAGTGTCGGCAGCAAGGGAACGTGTGAGGTATATACGATCGAGACGACTAGATGAATGCGCCGTATAATATGTGAAACCTGCACGGGTGCCATGCACCTTTGTCCATGTGTCAACAAGCTGGAGTCTGTCGATGATGACGGAGAGGGCCGCACAAGGGGAATGATGCGGTAATTGATCTTCAGGCCTTTGCGTGGAGTTGAAATCGCCACCGAGGACCATATCATCTAGGGGACCCTCAAACAGCGGCGTTACCTCGTCAGCAAAGAAAGTGTGTCGATCACGACGTCGACTGGAGCCGGACGGCGCATATACATTGAGGATACGGACGCCGAACAGCGTGAGAGCCATACCCCTAGCATTAGCAAGGTACACTACATCTTCAGCAGGGAGTCCAGAACGGAGGAGGATGGCAACTCCACTACCGTTGTCAGAAGCATGGGAGATGTGTGCCACGTAGCCAGTGGGGGCATGGAAATCGGCGACAAACACTTCTTGGAGGAGGGCAATGTCGACATCAGCAGCATAAATGGTCTCACGGAACATTGCCAGTTTATGGGGGGCCCGAATGGTGGCCAGATTCATCGTCACTATGCGGTAATGTTGGGGGCGTGCTCCCACCATTGGCACAGATGTTCCGGCAGAGATGTCTGGCTGGCGTGTAACATCTGACGTAGTCACCGTTGTCGTAATCACTGGCTGGAAGGTGGGTCAGGCACCTCCATGGGGCACTGCCTGATGGGAGGACCACCATCTCGAACTGCTCCTTCGTCGATATCATCAGCCCAGGAGACTGGAACAGACGGTGAGTGACTGTCACACTCCTCGAGGGCGAGTTGTAGCGACGCTGCTGTAGTGGGGTCCAGGGAGGCACCCTCCTTGGAATCCGTCATATTCGTGTGAGATCGTTCTTCAGATGGGACATCAGGAGCAGCCTCTCCAGTCGTCAGAACGCTCGAAGGGAGATCACTGTCGTGTATCAGCTCCACTGCCTGTGATGCCACATGAAGAAGTGTGTCGTCAGATGGCGTTTGACTCCTCTTCTTCCGTTTTCTGGGCGACCGTTGCTTTCGGAGGTGCTGTTCTGAATCAGAATGTGGATGTTCGATGTCCGAGGTCGCGCCAGTCTGAAGAAAGGCAGAGGTAGGCACCGCATTCGCGTCGATGTCCATCGAGCTCTGGAGAGTTGGTGGTGTCGTAGCCGTTAGAGGAGATGGTGCCGGTGAGGCCATGGCAGCACCGTCATTTCCAGTGGTGAGTGCCGGGTGGAGAAGAGGTGCTTCCTGAAGTGACGCATCGGGACTGCGTACGGCTGTGGCGTAGCTATCTGGTAAAGAAGCGGCCGTCACTTTGGGAGCTGAGTCACTGGTCGGGACCTGCAGCAAACGTCGGCGGAGACATTCTGACCGAACATGGCCCTCCTGTCCGCAACCGGCACACGTCCGCGGCTGGCCATCATACATAACGATGGCTCGCACGCCACCTATCAGCAGATAGGATGGTACATGTTTGGAGAGTTCGATTTTGATTTGGCGGACACCATTCAACACGTTGTATGTCGTGAATGTCTGGCATTTCTCCGCGATGTGCCCCACAACATTGCCATAGGGTAGGAAAGCTTCGACGACCACATCTTGCGGCACTTCGAAAGGGAGCTCAAAAACCCGGATTGTTCGACGTCCGAAACCAGCGTGATCGACCGTCACCTCTCCTATATGCCCGTCAGAATGTTTGAACTTGAGTCCGCTTGCGTGTTGTCGAACTACGTTAGCACACGCTTCCTCCATCGTCATCTTAATATAGACGATGCTGCTAGTGATAGAGAAATGAATACCTACCACATCTTGAGGGTCCAGACGTAGCTCTTCGCGAATGAATTGCTCAATTTCAAAAGCGCGTGGTCTAGCATGTTCGGCTTGGAATGTTACTTTAACTGTCGCTCGGCGGTAACAGTGCGCCATGAGGTGCAATAGAAATGGACGCTACACAACACGAAATACCGCGACGCGGAAGTAAACAAACTACGGTGCGCTGTCCGGCGCGCGGAGCCGGTCCGCACGCGACCACAGCCGAAAGCCGACTCAACCATCTGAGCTACGCCCGCCCCCCCGACGACCAATGGTGCTACATACAGCCATATAGACGACACAGACCCTTGCACTCCCATTATTCAGCAGACAAACACTACTCTCTATGTATCCGTTAGGGTGTCTTTCAGGTTTCGTGCATTCTGTATCGAATCGTAGTTGGCCACAATGAAAGTGGCACGTATAACGTCGAAAATAGAATTCGGACACCGCTCTGAGTAAGACCAACATGTTGTCCACCCTCTAGACTTCAATGAGGTAAAGCCGCGATACATAAGACAGATCTGCACTCGATTACACCTCGATAACAGCCGGTCCCCACACTTACATCTTGCTCTCCTTACGTCAGTATACATCATATCAGTCTGTGACGCTGGCTTTGCAACATCTTGCGTGCCTTTAGGTTCGCCGCGACCAACACTTACCATGCACTGACCACAAAAATGGAGGTGCCGCGGCTTGAACCCTGGACCTTTCACATGCCAAGCGAACGCTCTACCAACTGAGCTACGCCCCATGCACGAGCAAACAGCGCTAGTCTCCATTCTTTGCGACTGAGATGCGCACGGACACGATGGTTGGTTGGTTTGTAGCGGTGAAGGGAGCAGAGTACAAAGGCGCGGACCCGTTCATATACACAAAAGTTCCAAGTAGTTTTGATGCTCTGGTATTACAAATGCAAATTCCGTCTGTTTTTAACGTCTTAAATTGAAAGAGCCGTCACAAATTGCTCCGTTTTCACTCCTTGTCGACAATCATACAGCACCTGAGGTAACAAACACATCTCGAGCCCCATTGTGCACTCCATTATTCATGCCAACTCAGTGCCTCGCTCTTTACTACTGTGTACCAATCTTGTCGTCCAACTGCAAAACACTGGGCCACAACAAGTTTCCGCGTCTCCATTGCACTGCGCATACTACGAAACGCTCCCCAAACTTGGCACTCACAATCGCAGCCGACTTTTCCGACTTTCCACGACGCTCACGCTAGTGACAGCATTATTTATAGTTCGACGTTGCGCCAAAGCGAATGAGCACATTTCGCCTACGGCTTAGGCCGCCCTCCTAGTGTGGCTGCTCGGTGTCTGCAGGCAGCGAGGGTCTGCAAGCTTCCTGTGTTCGCACCTATGTCACCAGTGCTTGCTTGTCAGAGACAGACTATCGCAAAACATACAACTCACTCCATGAATTGATTGCTACGGCATCTGTTATCAGCAGTCACAACTAGCAACACCAGTAGCACCTGACTGCACGCAAATAATAGGAATGTGCAGTGGGATTTACGTGAACTCGGCGCAAGGCAGATCTTTCCGATATAGGGAACACTTGTACTGTTTCTAAATTAAGTGTAGGCGTGGGAGGAGGGTGCTTCCTGCGCACTAATAACAGCACGCTTGTCAATTGTGGATGCTAATCATGCGCTTGTATCTTCCTAGACACATCTGCTGGTTGTGAATTATTCCTCTTGCATGGCAAGGTGCGCATGTAGGTGTATTAAAAATTCTGGAGGCACTGGGTATTGATCGCAGTACCTCTCGCATACTAAGCGAGCGCTCTACCATCTGAGCTACGCCCGCCTCCGAGAAGACTAATGGTGCTACATACAGCCATATAGACGACACAGACCCTTGCACTCCCATTATTCAGCATACAAACACTACTCTCTATATATCCGTTAGGGTGTCTTTCAGGTTTCGTGCATTCTGTATCGAATCGTAGTTGGCTACAATGAAAGTGGCACGTATAACGTCGAAAATAGAATTCGGACACCGCTCTGAGTAAGACCAACGTGTTGTCCACCCTCTAGACTTCAATGAGGTTAAGCCGCGATACCTAAGACAGATGACACCTCGATAACAGCCGGTCCACACACTGACATCTTGCTCTCCTTACGTCAGTTTACATCATATCAATCTGTGACGCTGGCTTTGCAACATCTTGCGTGCCTTTAGGTTCGCCGCGACCAACACTTACCATGCCCTGACCACAAAAATGGAGGCGCCGCGGCGTGAACCCTGGACCTTTCACATGCCAAGCGAACGCTCTACCAACTGAGCGACGCCCCATGCACGAGCAAACTGCGCTATTCCCCATTCTTTGCGACTCAGATGCGCACGGACACGATGGTTGGTTGGTTTGTAGCGGTGAAGGGAGCAGAGTACAAAGGCGCGGACCCGTTCATATACACAAAAGTTCCAAGTAGTTTCGATGCTCTGGTATTACAAATGCAAATTCCGTCTGTTTTTAACGTCTTAAATTGAAAGAGCCGTCACAAATTGCTCCGTTTTCACTCCTTGTCGACAATCATACAGCACCTGAGGTAACAAACACATCTCGAGCCCCATTGTGCACTCCATTATTCATGCCAACTCAGTGCCTCGCTCTTTACTACTGTGTACCAATCTTGTCGTCCAACTGCAAAACACTGGGCCACAACAAGTTTCCGCGTCTCCATTGCACTGCGCATACTACGAAACGCTCCCCAAACTTGGCACTCACACTTGCAGCCGACTTTTCCGACTTTCCACGACGCTCACGCTAGTGACAGCATTCTTTATAGTTCGACGTCGCGCCAAAGCGAATGAGCACATTTCGCCTACGGCTTAGGCCGCCCTCCTAGTGTGGCTGCTCGGTGTCTGCAGGCAGCGAGGGTCTGCAAGCTTCCTGTGTTCGCACCTATGTCACCTGTGCTTGCTTGTCAGAGACAGACTATCGCAAAACATACAACTCACTCCATGAATTGATTGCTACGGCATCTGTTATCAGCAGTCACAACTAGCAACACCAGTAGCAGCTGACTGCACGCAAAGAATAGGAATGTGCAGCGGGATTTACGTGAACTCGGCGCAAGGCAGATCTTTCCGACATAGGCTTAAGAATCTTACGGGAACACTTGTACTGTTTCTAAATTAAGTGTAGGCGTGGGAGGAGTGTGCTTTCTGCGCACTAATAACAGCACGCTTGTCAATTGTGGATGCTAATCATTCGCTTGTATCTTCCTAGACACATCTGCTGGTTGTGAATTATTCCACTTTCATGGCAAGGTGCGCATGTAGGTGTGTTAAAAATTCTGGAGGCACTGGGTATTGATCCCAGTACCTCTCGCATACTAAGCGAGCGCTCTACCATCTGAGCTACGCCCGCCCCCCCGAAGACTAATGGTGCTACATACAGCCATATAGACGACACAGTCCCTTGCACTCCCATTATTCAGCAGACAAACACTACTCTCTATGTATCCGTTAGGGTGTCTTTCAGGTTTCGTGCATTCTGTATCGAATCGTAGTTGGCCACAATGAAAGGGGCACGTATAACGTCGAAAATAGAATTCGGACACCGCTCTGAGTAAGACCAACGTGTTGTCCACCCTCTACACTCCAATGAGGTTAAGCCGCGATACCTAAGACAGATCTGCACTCGATGACACCTCGATAACAGCCGGTCCCCACACTTACATCTTGCTCTCCTTACGTCAGTATACATCATATCAGTCTGTGACGCTGGCTTTGCAACATCTTGCGTGCCTTTAGGTTCGCCGCGACCAACACTTACCATGCACTGACCACAAAAATGGAGGCGCCGCGGCTTGAACGCTGGACCTTTCACATGCCAAGCGAACGCTCTACCAACAGAGCTACGCCCCATGCACGAGCAAACTGCGCTATTCCCCATTCTTTGCGACTCAGATGCGCACGGACACGATGGTTGGTTGGTTTGTAGCGGTGAAGGGAGCAGAGTACAAAGGCGCGGACCCGTTCATATACACAAAAGTTCCAAGTAGTTTCGATGCTCTGGTATTACAAATGCAAATTCCGTCTGTTTTTAACGTCTTAAATTGAAAGAGCCGTCACAAATTGCTCCGTTTTCACTCCTTGTCGACAATCATACAGCACCTGAGGTAACAAACACATCTCGAGCCCCGTTGTGCACTCCATTATTCATGCCAACTCAGTGCCTCGCTCTTTACTACTGTGTACCAATCTTGTCGTCCAACTGCAAAACACTGGGCGACAACAAGTTACCGCGTCTCCATTGCACTGCGCATACTACGAAACGCTCCCCAAACTTGGCACTCACCCTCGCAGCCGACTTTTCCGACTTTCCACGACGCTCACGCTAGTGACAGCATTATTTATAGTTCGACGTCGCGCCAAAGCGAATGAGCACATTTCGCCTATGGCTTAGGCCGCCCTCCTAGTGTGGCTGCTCGGTGTCTGCAGGCAGCGAGGGTCTGCAAGCTTCCTGTGTTCGCACCTATGTCACCAGTGCTTGCTTGTCAGAGACAGACTATCGCAAAACATACAACTCACTCCATGAATTGATTGCTGCGGCATCTGTTATCAGCAGTCACAACTAGCAACACCAGTAGCAGCTGACTGCACGCAAAGAATAGGAATGTGCAGTGGGATTTACGTGAACTCGGCGCAAGGCAGATCTTTCCGATATAGGCTTGAGAATCTTACGGGAACACTTGTACAGTTTCTAAATTAAGTGTAGGCGTGGGAGGAGGGTGCTTCCTGCTCACTAATAACACCACGCTTGTCAATTGTGGATGCTAATCATTCGCTTGTATCTTCCTAGACACATCTGCTGGTTGTGAATTATTCCACTTGCATGGCATGGTGCGCATGTAGGTGTGTTAAATATTCTGGAGGCATTGGGTATTGATCCCAGTACCTCTCGCATACTAAGCGAGCGCTCTACCATCTGAGCTACGCCCGCCCCCTCCGAAGACTAATGGTGCTACATACAGCCATATAGACGACACAGACCCTTGCACTCCCATTATTCAGCAGACAAACACTACTCTCTATGTATCCGTTAGGGTGTCTTTCAGGTTTCGTGCATTCTGTATCGAATCGTAGTTGGCCACAATGAAAGTGGCACGTATAACGTCGAAAATAGAATTCGGACACCGCTCTGAGTAAGACCAACGTGTTGTCCACCCTCTAGACTTCAATGAGGTTAAGCAGCGATACCTAAGACAGATCTGCACTCGATGACACCTCGATAACAGCCGGTCCCCACACTTACATCTTGCTCTCCTTACGTCAGTATACATCATATCAGTCTGTGACGCTGGCTTTGCAACATCTTGCGTGCCTTTAGGTTCGCCGCGACCAACACTTACCATGCACTGACCACAAAAAATGGAGGCGCCGAAGCTTGAACCCTGGACCTTTTACATGCCAAGCGAATGCTCTACCAACTGAGATACGCCACATGCACGAGCAAACTGCGCTATTCCCCATTCTTTGCGACTCAGATGCGCACGGACACGATGTTTGGTTGGCTTGTAGCGGTGAAGGGAGCAGAGTACAAAGGCGCGGACCCGTTCATATACACAAAAGTTCCAAGTAGTTTCGATGCTCTGGTATTACAAATGCAAATTCCGTCTGTTTTTAACGTCTTAAATTGAAAGAGCCATCACAAATTGCTCCGTTTTCACTCCTTGTCGACAATCATACAGCACCTGAGGTAACAAACACATCTCGAGCCCCATTGTGCACTCCATTATTCATGCCAACTCAGTGCCTCGCTCTTTACTACTGTGTACAAATCTTGTCGTCCAACTGCAAAACACTGGGCCACAACATGTTTCCGCGTCTCCATTGCACTGTGCATACTACGAAACGCTCCCCAAACTTGGCACTCACCCTCGCAGCCGACTTTCCACGACGCTCACGCAACGCTCACGCTAGTGACATTATTATTTATAGTTCGACGTCGCGCCAAAGCGAATGAGCACATTTCGCCTACGGCTTAGGCCGCCCTCCTAGTGTGGCTGCTCGGTGTCTGCAGGCAGCGAGGGTCTGCAAGCTTCCTGTGTTCGCACCTATGTCACCTGTGCTTGCTTGTCAGAGACAGACTATCGCAAAACATACAACTCACTCCATGAATTGATTGCTACGGCATCTGTTATCAGCAGTCACAACTAGCAACACCAGTAGCAGCTGACTGCACACAAAGAATAGGAATGTGCAGTGGGATTTACGTGAACTCAGCGCAAGGCAGATCTTTCCGACATAGGCTTGAGAATCTTACGGGAACACTTGTACTGTTTCTAAATTAAGTGTAGGCGTGGGAGGAGGGTGCTTCCTGCGCACTAATAACAGCACGCTTGTCAATTGTGGATGCTAATCATTGGCTTGTATCTTCCTAGACACATCTGCTGGTTGTGAATTATTCCACTTGCATGGCAAGGTGCGCATGTAGGTGTGTTAAAAATTCTGGAGGCACTGGGTGTTGATCCCAGTACCTCTCGCATACTAAGCGAGCGCTCTAACATCTGACCTGCGCCCACCCCCTCCAAAGACTAAGGGTGCTACATACAGCCATATAGACGACACAGACCCTTGCACTCCCATTATTCAGCAGACAAACACTACTCTCTATGTATCCGTTAGGGTGTCTTTCAGGGTTCGTGCATTCTGTATCGAATCGTAGTTGGCCACAATGAAAGTGGCACGTATAACGTCGAAAATAGAATTCGGACACCGCTCTGAGTAAGACCAACGTGTTGTCCACCCTCTAGACTTCAATGAGGTTAAGCCGCGATACCTAAGACAGATCTGCACCCGATGACACCTCGATAACAGCCGGTCCCCATACTTACATCTTGCTCTCCTTACGCCAGTATACATCATATCAGTCTGTGACGCTGGCTTTGCAACATCTTGCGTGCCTTTAGGTTCGCCGCGACCAACACTTACCATGCACTGACCACAAAAAATGGAGGCGCCGCGGCTTGAACCCTGGAACCTTCACATGCCAAGCGAACGCTCTACCAACTGAGCTACGCCCCATGCACGAGCAAACTGCGCTATTCCCCATTCTTTGCGAGTCAGATGCGCACGGGCACGATGGTTGATTGGTTTGTAGCGGTGAAGGGAGCAGAGTACAAAGGCGCGGACCCGTTCATATACACAAAACTTCCAAGTAGTTTCGATGCTCTGGTATTACAAATGCAAATTCCGTCTGTTTTTAACGTCTTAAATTGAAAGAGCCGTCACAAATTGCTCCGTTTTCACTCCTTGTCGACAATCATACAGCACCTGAGGTAACAAACACATCTCGAGCCCCATTGTGCACTCCATTATTCATGCCAACTCAGTGCCTCGCTCTTTACTACTGTGTACCAATCTTGTCGTCCAACTGCAAAACACTGGGCCACAACAAGTTTCCGCGTCTCCATTGCTCTGCGCATACTACGAAAAGCTCCCCAAACTTGGCACTCACCCTCGCAGCCGACTTTTCCGACTTTCCACGACGCTCACGCTAGTGACAGCATTATTTATAGTTCGACGTCGCGCCAAAGCGAATGAGCACATTTCGCCTACGGCTTAGGCCGCCCTCCTAGTGTGGCTGCTCGGTGTCTGCAGGCAGCGAGGGTCTGCAAGCTTCCTGTGTTCGCACCTATGTCACCTGTGCTTGCTTGTCAGAGACAGACTATCGCAAAACATACAACTCACTCCATGAATTGATTGCTACGGCATCTGTTATCAGCAGTCACAACTAGCAACACCAGTAGCAGCTGACTGCACGCAAAGAAAAGGATTGGGCAGTGGGATTTACGTGAACTCAGCGCAAGGCAGATCTTTCCGACATAGGCTTGAGAATCTTACGGGAACACTTGCACTGTATCTAAATTAAGTGTAGGCGTGGGAGGAGGGTGCTTCCTGCGCACTAATAACAGCACGCTTGTCAATTGTGGATGCTAATCATTGGCTTGTATCTTCCTAGACACATCTGCTGGTTGTGAATTATTCCACTTGCATGGCATGGTGCGCATGTATGTGTGTTAAAAATTCTGGAGGCACTGTGTGTTGATCCCAGTACCTCTCGCATACTAAGCGAGCGCTCTAACATCTGAGCTACGCCCGCCCCCCCCGAAGACTAATGGTGCTACATACAGCCATATAGACGACACAGACCCTTGCACTCCCATTATTCAGCAGACAAACACTACTCTCTATGTATCCGTTAGGGTGTCTTTCAGGTTTCGTGCATTCTGTATCGAATCGTAGTTGGCCACAATGAAAGTGGCACGTATAACGTCGAAAATAGAATTCGGACACCGCTCTGAGTAAGACCAACGTGTTGTCCACCCTCTAGACTTCAATGAGGTTAAGCCGCGATACCTAAGGCAGATCTGCACTCGATGACACCTCGATAACAGCCGGTCCCCACACTTACATCTTTCTCTCCTTACGTCAGTATACATCATATCAGTCTGTGACGCTGGCTTTGCAACAACTTGCGTGCCTTTAGCTTCGCCGCGACCAACACTTACCATGCACTGACCACTAAAGATGGAGGCGCCGCGGCTTGAACCCTGGACCTTTCACTTGCCAAGCGAACGCTCTACCATCTGAGCTACGCCCCATGCAAGACCAAACTGCGCTATTCCCCATTCTTTGAGACTCAGATGCGCACGGACACGATGGTTGGTTGGTTTGTAGCGGTGAAGGGAGCAGAGTACAAAGGCGCGGACCCGTTCATATACACAAAAGTTCCAAGTAGTTTCCATGCTCTGGTATTACAAATGCAAATTCCGTCTGTTTTTAACGTCTTAAATTGAAAGAGCCGTCACAAATTGCTCCGTTTTCACTCCTTGTCGACAATCATACAGCACCTGAGGTAACAAACACATCTCGAGCCCCATTGTGCACTCCATTATTCATGCCAACTCAGTGCCTCGCTCTTTACTACTGTGTACCAATCTTGTCGTCCAACTGCAAAACACTGGGCCACAACAAGTTTCCGCGTCTCCATTGCACTGCGCATACTACGAAAAGCTCCCCAAACTTGGCACTCACCCTCGCGGCCGACTTTTCCGACTTTCCACGACGCTCACGCTAGTGACAGCATTACTTATAGTTCGACGTCGCGCCAAAGCGAATGAGCACATTTCGCCTACGGCTTAGGCCGCCCTCCTAGTGTGGCTGCTCGGTGTCTGCAGGCAGCGAGGGTCTGCAAGCTTCCTGTGTTCGCACCTATGTCACCTGTGCTTGCTTGTCAGAGACAGACTATCGCAAAACATACAACTCACTCCATGAATTGACTGCTACGGCATCTGTTATCAGCAGTCACAACTAGCAACACCAGTAGCAGCTGACTGCACGCAAAGAATAGGAATGTTCAGTGGGATTTACGTGAACTCGGCGCAAGCTTGTATCTTCCTAGACACATCTGCTGGTTGTGAATTATTCCACTTGCATGGCAAGGTGCGCATGTATGTGTGTTAAAAATTCTGGAGGCACTGGGTGTTGATCCCAGTACCTCTCGCATACTAAGCGAGCGCTCTAACATCTGAGCTACGCCCGCCCCCCCTGAAGACTAATGGTGCTACATACAGCCATATAGACGACACAGACCCTTGCACTCCCATTATTCAGCAGACAAACACTACTCTCTATGTATCCGTTAGGGTGTCTTTCAGGTTTCGTGCATTCTGTATCGAATCGTAGTTGGCCACAATGAAAGTGGCACGTATAACGTCGAAAATAGAATTCGGACACCGCTCTGAGTAAGACCAACGTGTTGTCCACCCTCTAGACTTCAATGAGGTTAAGCCGCGATACCTAAGACAGATCTGCACTCGATGACACCTCGATAACAGCCGGTCCCCACACTTACATCTTTCTCTCCTTACGTCAGTATACATCATATCAGTCTGTGACGCTGGCTTTGCAACATCTTGCGTGCCTTTAGCTTCGCCGCGACCAACACTTACCATGCACTGACCACAAAAGATGGAGGCGCCGCGGCTTGAACCCTGGACCTTTCACTTGCCAAGCGAACGCTCTACCATCTGAGCTACGCCCCATGCAAGACCAAACTGCGCTATTCCCCATTCTTTGAGACTCAGATGCGCACGGACACGATGGTTGGTTGGTTTGTAGCGGTGAAGGGAGCAGAGTACAAAGGCGCGGACCCGTTCATATACACAAAACTTCCAAGTAGTTTCGATGCTCTGGTATTACAAATGCAAATTCCGTCTGTTTTTAACGTCTTAAATTGAAAGAGCCGTCACAAATTGCTCCGTTTTCACTCCTTGTCGACAATCATACAGCACCTGAGGTAACAAACACATCTCGAGCCCCATTGTGCACTCCATTATTCATGCCAACTCAGTGCCTCGCTCTTTACTACTGTGTACCAATCTTGTCGTCCAACTGCAAAACACTGGGCCACAACAAGTTTCCGCGTCTCCATTGCACTGCGCATACTACGAAAAGCTCCCCAAACTTGGCACTCACCCTCGCGGCCGACTTTTCCGACTTTCCACGACGCTCACGCTAGTGACAGCATTACTTATAGTTCGACGTCGCGCCAAAGCGAATGAGCACATTTCGCCTACGGCTTAGGCCGCCCTCCTAGTGTGGCTGCTCGGTGTCTGCAGGCAGCGAGGGTCTGCAAGCTTCCTGTGTTCGCACCTATGTCACCTGTGCTTGCTTGTCAGAGACAGACTATCGCAAAACATACAACTCACTCCATGAATTGACTGCTACGGCATCTGTTATCAGCAGTCACAACTAGCAACACCAGTAGCAGCTGACTGCACGCAAAGAATAGGAATGTGCAGTGGGATTTACGTGAACTCAGCGCAAGGCAGATCTTTCCGACATAGGCTTGAGAATCTTACGGGAACACTTGTACTGTTTCTAAATTAAGTGTAGGCGTGGGAGGAGGGTGCTTCCTGCTCACTAATAACACCACGCTTGTCAATTGTGGATGCTAATCATTCGCTTGTATCTTCCTAGACACATCTGCTGGTTGTGAATTATTCCACTTGCATGGCAAGGTGCGTATGTAGGTGTGTTAAAAATTCTGGAGGCACTGGGTATTGATCCCAGTACCTCTCGCATACTAAGCGAGCGCTCTACCATCTGAGCTACGCACGCCCCCTTTCCCTCCCCCCCCCCCCCCACCGAAGACTAAGGGTGCTACATACAGCCATATAGACGACACAGACCCTTGCACTCCCATTATTCAGCAGACAAACACTACTCTCTATGTATCCGTTAGGGTGTCTTTCAGGTTTCGTGCATTCTGTATCGAATCGTAGTTGGCCACAATGAAAGTGGCACGTATAACGTCGAAAATAGAATTCGGACACCGCTCTGAGTAAGACCAACGTGTTGTCCACCCTCTAGACTTCAATGAGGTTAAGCCGCGATACCTAAGACAGATCTGCACTCGATGACACCTCGATAACAGCCGGTCCCCACACTTACATCTTGCTCTCCTTACGTCAGTATACATCATATCAGTCTGTGACGCTGGCTTTGCAACATCTTGCGTGCCTTTAGGTTCGCCGCGACCAACACTTACCATGCACTGACCACAAAAAATGGAGGCGCCGCGGCTTCAACCCTGGACCTTTCTCATGCCAAGCGAACGCTCTACCAACTGAGCTACGCCCCAGGCACGAGCAAACTGCGCTATTCCCCATTCTTTGCGACTCAGATGCGCACGGACACGATGGTTGGTTGGTTTGTAGCGGTGAAGGGAGCAGAGTACAAAGGCGCGGACCCGTTCATATACACAAAAGTTCCAAGTAGTTTCGATGCTCTGGTATTACAAATGCAAATTCCGTCTGTTTTTAACGTCTTAAATTTAAAGAGCCGTCACAAATTGCTCCGTTTTCACTCCTTGTCGACAATCATACAGCACCTGAGGTAACAAACACATCTCGAGCCCCATTGTGCACTCCATTATTCATGCCAACTCAGTGCCTCGCTCTTTACTACTGTGTACCAATCTTGTCGTCCAACTGCAAAACACTGGGCCACAACAAGTTTCCGCGTCTCCATTGCACTGCGCATACTACGAAAAGCTCCCCAAACTTGGCACTCACCCTCGCAGCCGACTTTTCCGACTTTCCACGACGCTCACGCTAGTGACAGCATTCTTTATAGTTCGACGTCGCGCCAAAGCGAATGAGCACATTTCGCCTACGGCTTAGGCCGCCCTCCTAGTGTGGCTGCTCCGTGTCTGCAGGCAGCGAGGGTCTGCAAGCTTCCTGTGTTCGCACCTATGTCACCTGTGCTTGCTTGTCAGAGACAGACTATCGCAAAACATACAACTCACTCCATGAATTGATTGCTACGGCATCTGTTATCAGCAGTCACAACTAGCAACACCAGTAGCAGCTGACTGCACGCAAAGAATAGGAATGTGCAGTGGGATTTACGTGAACTCAGCGCAAGGCAGATCTTTCCGACATAGGCTTGAGAATCTTACGGGAACACTTGTACTGTTTCTAAATTAAGTGTAGGCGTGGGAGGAAGGTGCTTCCTGCGCACTAATGACAGCACGCTTGTCAATTGTGGATGCTAATCATTCGCTTGTATCTTCCTAGACACATCTGCTGGTTGTGAATTATTCCACTTGCATGGCAAGGTGCGCATGTAGGTGTGTTAAAAATTCTGGAGGCACTGGGTGTTGATCCCAGTACCTCTCGCATACTAAGCGAGCGCTCTAACATCTGAGCTACGCCCGCCCCCCCCGAAGACTAATGGTGCTACATACAGCCATATAGACGACACAGACCCTTGCACTCCCATTATTCAGCAGACATACACAACTCTCTATGTATCCGTTAGGGTGTCTTTCAGGTTTCGTGCATTCTGTATCGAATCGTAGTTGGCCACAATGAAAGTGGCACGTATAACGTCGAAAATAGAATTCGGACACCGCTCTGAGTAAGACCAACGTGTTGTCCACCCTCTAGACTTCAATGAGGTTAAGCCGCGATACCTAAGACAGATCTGCACTCGATGACACCTCGATAACAGCCGGTCCCCACACTTACATCTTGCTCTCCTTACGTCAGTATACATCATATCAGTCTGTGACGCTGGCTTTGCAACATCTTGCGTGCCTTTAGGTTCGCCGCGACCAACACTTACCATGCACTGACCACAAAAAATGAAGGAGCCGCGGCTTGAAACCTGGACCTTTCACATGCCAAGCGAACGCTCTACCAACTGAGCTACGCCCCATGCACGAGCAAACTGCGCTATTCCCCATTCTTTGCGACTCAGATGCGCACGGACACGATGGTTGGTTGGTTTGTAGCGGTGAAGGGAGCAGAGTACAAAGGCGCGGACCCGTTCATATACACAAAACTTCCAAGTAGTTTCGATGCTCTGGTATTACAAATTCAAATTCCGTCTGTTTTTAACGTCTTAAATTGAAAGAGCCGTCACAAATTGCTCTGTTTTCACTCCTTGTCGACAATCATACAGCACCTGAGGTAACAAACACATCTCGAGCCCCATTGTGCACTCCATTATTCATGCCAACTCAGTGTCTCGCTCTTTACTACTGTGTACCAATCTTGTCGTCCAACTGCAAAACACTGGGCCACAACAAGTTTCCGCGTCTCCATTGCACTGCGCATACTACGAAACGCTCCCCAAACTTGGCACTCACCCTCGCAGCCGCCTTTTCCGACTTTCCACGACGCTCACGCAACGCTCATGCTAGTGACAGCATTATTTATAGTTCGACGTCGCGCCAAAGCGAATGAGCACATTTCGCCTACGGCTTAGGCCGCCCTCCTAGTGTGGCTGCTCGGTGTCTGCAGGCAGCGAGGGTCTGCAAGCTTCCTGTGTTCGCACCTATGTCACCTGAGCTTGCTTGTCAGAGACAGACTATCGCAAAACATACAACTCACTCCATGAATTGATTGCTACGGCATCTGTTATCAGCAGTCACAACTAGCAACACCAGTAGCTGCTGACTGCACGCAAAGAATAGGAATGTGCAGTGGGATTTACGTGAACTCAGCGCAAGGCAGATCTTTCCGACATAGGCTTGAGAATCTTACGGGAATACTTGTACTGTTTCTAAATTAAGTGTAGGCGTGGGAGGAGGGTGCTTCCTGCGCACTAATAACAGCACGCTTGTCAATTGTGGATGCTAATCATTCGCTTGTATCTTCCTAGACACATCTGCTGGTTGTGAATTATTCCACTTGCATGGCAAGGTGCGCATGTAGGTGTGTTAAAAATTCTGGAGACACTGGGTATTGATCCCAGTACCTCTCGCATACTAAGCGAGCGCTCTACCATCTGACCTGCGCCCACCCCCTCCAAAGACTAAGGGTGCTACATACAGCCATATAGACGACACAGACCCTTGCACTCCCATTATTCAGCAGACAAACACTACTCTCTATGTATCCGTTAGGGTGTCTTTCAGGTTTCGTGCATTCTGTATCGAATCGTAGTTGGCCACAATGAAAGTGGCACGTATAACGTCGAAAATAGAATTCGGACACCGCTCTGAGTAAGACCAACGTGTTGTCCACCCTCTAGACTTCAGTGAGGTTAAGCCGCGATACCTAAGACAGATCTGCACTCGATGACACCTCGATAACAGCCGGTCCCCACACTTACATCTTGCTCTCCTTACGTCAGTATACATCATATCAGTCTGTGACGCTGGCTTTGCAACATCTTGCGTGCCTTTAGGTTCGCCGCGACCAACACTTACCATGCACTGACCACAAAAAACGGAGGCGCCGCGGCTTCAACCCTGGACCTTTCACATGCCAAGCGAACGCTCTACCAACTGAGCTACGCCCCATGCAAGACCAAACTGCGCTATTCCCCATTCTTTGCGACTCAGATGCGCACGGACACGATGGTTGGTTGGTTTGTAGCGGTGAAGGGAGCAGAGTACAAAGGCGCGGACCCGTTCATATACACAAAACTTCCAAGTAGTTTCGATGCTCTGGTATTACAAATGCAAATTCCGTCTGTTTTTAACGTCTTAAATTTAAAGAGCCGTCACAAATTGCTCCGTTTTCACTCCTTGTCGACAATCATACAGCACCTGAGGTAACAAACACATCTCGAGCCCCATTGTGCACTCCATTATTCATGCCAACTCAGTGTCTCGCTCTTTACTACTGTGTACCAATCTTGTCGTCCAACTGCAAAACACTGGGCCACAACAAGTTTCCGCGTCTCCATTGCACTGCGCATACTACGAAACGCTCCCCAAACTTGGCACTCACCCTCGCAGCCGCCTTTTCCGACTTTCCACGACGCTCACGCAACGCTCATGCTAGTGACAGCATTATTTATAGTTCGACGTCGCGCCAAAGCCAATGAGCACATTTCGCCTACGGCTTAGGCCGCCCTCCTAGTGTGGCTGCTCGGTGTCTGCAGGCAGCGAGGGTCTGCAAGCTTCCTGTGTTCGCACCTATGTCACCTGAGCTTGCTTGTCAGAGACAGACTATCGCAAAACATACAACTCACTCCATGAATTGATTGCTACGGCATCTGTTATCAGCAGTCACAACTAGCAACACCAGTAGCTGCTGACTGCACGCAAAGAATAGGAATGTGCAGTGGGATTTACGTGAACTCAGCGCAAGGCAGATCTTTCCGACATAGGCTTGAGAATCTTACGGGAATACTTGTACTGTTTCTAAATTAAGTGTAGGCGTGGGAGGAGGGTGCTTCCTGCGCACTAATAACAGCACGCTTGTCAATTGTGGATGCTAATCATTCGCTTGTATCTTCCTAGACACATCTGCTGGTTGTGAATTATTCCACTTGCATGGCAAGGTGCGCATGTAGGTGTGTTAAAAATTCTGGAGACACTGGGTATTGATCCCAGTACCTCTCGCATACTAAGCGAGCGCTCTACCATCTGACCTGCGCCCACCCCCTCCAAAGACTAAGGGTGCTACATACAGCCATATAGACGACACAGACCCTTGCACTCCCATTATTCAGCAGACAAACACTACTCTCTATGTATCCGTTAGGGTGTCTTTCAGGTTTCGTGCATTCTGTATCGAATCGTAGTTGGCCACAATGAAAGTGGCACGTATAACGTCGAATATAGAATTCGGACACCGCTCTGAGTAAGACCAACGTGTTGTCCACCCTCTAGACTTCAATGAGGTTAAGCCGCGATACCTAAGACAGATCTGCACTCGATGACACCTCGATAACAGCCGGTCCCCACACTTACATCTTGCTCTCCTTACGTCAGTATACATCATATCAGTCTGTGACGCTGGCTTTGCAACATCTTGCGTGCCTTTAGGTTCGCCGCGACCAACACTTACCATGCACTGACCACAAAAAATGGAGGCGCCGCGGCTTCAACCCTGGACCTTTCACATGCCAAGCGAACGCTCTACCAACTGAGCTACGCCCCATGCAAGACCAAACTGCGCTATTCCCCATTCTTTGCGACTCAGATGCGCACGGACACGATGGTTGGTTGGTTTGTAGCGGTGAAGGGAGCAGAGTACAAAGGCGCGGACCCGTTCATATACACAAAACTTCCAAGTAGTTTCGATGCTCTGGTATTACAAATGCAAATTCCGTCTGTTTTTAACGTCTTAAATTTAAAGAGCCGTCACAAATTGCTCCGTTTTCACTCCTTGTCGACAATCATACAGCACCTGAGGTAACAAACACATCTCGAGCCCCATTGTGCACTCCATTATTCATGCCAACTCAGTGCCTCGCTCTTTACTACTGTGTACCAATCTTGTCGTCCAACTGCAAAACACTGGGCCACAACAAGTTGCCGCGTCTCCATTGCACTGCGCATACTACGAAAAGCTCCTCAAACTTGGCACTCACCCTCGCAGCCGACTTTTCCGACTTTCCACGACGCTCACGCTAGTGACAGCATTATTTATAATTCGACGTCGCGCCAAAGCGAATGAGCACATTTCGCCTACGGCTTAGGCCGCCCTCCTAGTGTGGCTACTCGGTGTCTGCAGGCAGCGAGGGTCTGCAAGCTTCCTGTGTTCGCACCTATGTCACCTGTGCTTGCTTGTCAGAGACAGACTATCGCAAAACATACAACTCACTCCATGAATTGATTGCTACGGCATCTGTTATCAGCAGTCACAACTAGCAACACCAGTAGCAGCTGACTGCACGCAAAGAATAGGAATGTGCAGTGGGATTTACGTGAACTCAGCGCAAGGCAGATCTTTCCGACATAGGCTTAAGAATCTTACGGGAACACTTGTACTGTTTCTAAATTAAGTGTAGGCGTGGGAGGAGGGTGCTTCCTGCGCACTAATAACAGCACGCTTGTCAATTGTGGATGCTAATCATTCGCTTGTACCTTCCTAGACACATCTGCTGGTTGTGAATTATTCCACTTGCATGGCAAGGTGCGCATGTAGGTGTGTTAAAAATTCTGGAGGCACTGGGTATTGATCCCAGTACCTCTCGCATACTAAGCGAGCGCTCTACCATCTGAGCTACGCCCGCCCCCTCCGAAGACTAAGGGTGCTACATACAGCCATATAGACTACACAGACCCTTGCACTCCCATTATTCAGCAGACAAACACTACTCTCTATGTATCCGTTAGGGTGTCTTTCAGGTTTCGTGCATTCTGTATCGAATCGAAGTTGGCCACAATGAAAGTGGCACGTATAACGTCGAAAATAGAATTCGGACACCGCTCTGAGTAAGACCAACGTGTTGTCCACCCTCTAGACTTCAATGAGGTTAAGCCGCGATACCTAAGACAGATCTGCACTCGATGACACCTCGATAACAGCCGGTCCCCACACTTACATCTTGCTCTCCTTACGTCAGTATACATCATATCAGTCTGTGACGCTGGCTTTGCAACATCTTGCGTGCCTTTAGGTTCGCCGCGACCAACACTTACCATGCACTGACCACAAGAAATGGAGCCGCCGCGGCTTGATCCCTGGACCTTTCACATGCCAAGCGGACGCTCTACCAACTGAGCTACGCCCCATGCACGAGCAAACTGCGCTATTCCCCATTCTTTGCGACTCAGATGCGCACGGAAACGATGGTTCGTTGGTTTGTAGCGGTGAAGAGAGCAGGGTACAAAGGCGCGGACCCGTTCATATACACAAAATTTCCAAGTAGTTTCGATGCTCTGGTATTACAAATGCAAATTCCGTCTGTTTTTAACGTCTTAAATTGAAAGAGCCGTCACAAATTGCTCCGTTTTCACTCCTTGTCGACAATCATACAGCACCTGAGGTAACAAACACATCTCGAGCCCCATTGTGCACTCCATTATTCATGCCAACTCAGTGCCTCGCTCTTTACTACTGTGTACCAATCTTGTCGTCCAACTGCAAAACACTGGGCCACAACAAGTTACCGCGTCTCCATTGCACTGCGCATACTACAAAAGCTCCCCAAACTTGGCACTCACCCTCGCAGCCGACTTTTCCGACTTTCCACGACGCTCACGCTGGTGACAGCATTATTTATAGTTCGACGTCGCGCCAAAGCGAATGAGCACATTTCGCCTACGGCTTAGGCCGCCCTCCTAGTGTGGCTGCTCGGTGTCTGCAGGCAGCGAGGGTCTGCAAGCTTCCCGTGTTTGCACCTATGTCACCTGTGCTTGCTTGTCAGAGACAGACTATCGCAAAACATACAACTCACTCCATGAATTGATTGCTACGGCATCTGTTATCAGCAGTCACAACTAGCAACACCAGTAGCAGCTGACTGCACGCAAAGAATAGGAATGTGCAGTGGGATTTACGTGAACTCGGCGCAAGGCAGATCTTTCCGACATAGGCTTGAGAATCTTACGGGAACACTTGTACTGTTTCTAAAATAAGTGTAGGCGTGGGAGGAGGGTGCTTCCTGCGCACTAATAACACCACGCTCGTCAATTGTGGATGCTAATCATTCGCTTGTATCTTCCTAGACACATCTCCTGGTTGTGAATTATTCCACTTGCATGGCAAGCTGCGCATGTAGGTGTGTTAAACTTTCTGGATTAACTGGGTGTTGAACCCAGTACCTCTCGCATACTAAGCGAGCGCTCTACCATCTGAGCTACGCCCGCCCCCCCGAAGACTAATGGTGCTACATACAGCCATATAGACGACACAGACCCTTGCACTCCCATTATTCAGCAGACAAACACTACTCTCTATGTATCCGTTAGGGTGTCTTTCAGGTTTCGTGCATTCTGTATCGAATCGTAGTTGGCCACAATGAAAGTGGCACGTATAACGTCGAAAATAGAATTCGGACACCGCTCTGAGTAAGACCAACGTGTTGTCCACCCTCTAGACTTCAATGAGGTTAAGCCGCGATACCTAAGACAGATCTGCACTCGATGACACCTCGATAACAGCCGGTCCCCACACTTACATCTTGCTATCCTTACGCCAGTATACATCATATCAGTCTGTGACGCTGGCTTTGCAACATCTTGCGTGCCTTTAGGTTCGCCGCGACCAACACTTACCATGCACTGACCACAAAAAATGGAGGCGCCGCAGCTTGAACCCTGGACCTTTCACATGCCAAGCGAACGCTCTACCAACTGAGCTACGGCCCATGCACGAGCAAACTGCGCTATTCCCCATTCTTTGCGACTCAGATGCGCACGGACACGATGGTTGGTTGGTTTGTAGCGGTGAAGGGAGCAGAGTACAAAGGCTCGGACCCGTTCATATACACAAAAGTTCCAAGTAGTTTCGATGCTCTGGTATTACAAATGCAAATTCCGTCTGTTTTTAACGTCTTAAATTGAAAGAGCCGTCACAAATTGCTCCGTTTTCACTCCTTGTCGACAATCATACAGCACCTGAGGTAACAAACACATCTCGAGCCCCATTGTGCACTCCATTATTCATGCCAACTCAGTGCCTCGCTCTTTACTACTGTGTACCAATCTTGTCGTCCAACTGCAAAACACAGGGCCACAACAAGTTTCTGCGTCTCCATTGCACTGCGCATACTACGAAACGCTCCCCAAACTTGGCACTCACCCTCGCAGCCGACTTTTCCGACTTTCCACGACGCTCACGCTAGTGACAGCATTATTTATAGTTCGACGTCGCGCCAAAGCGAATGAGCACATTTCGCCTACGGCTTAGGCCGCCCTCCTAGTGTGGCTGCTCGGTGTCTGCAGGCAGCGAGGGTCTGCAAGCTTCCTGTGTTCGCACCTATGTCACCTGTGCTTGCTTGTCAGAGACAGACTATCGCAAAACATACAACTCACTCCACGAATTGATTGCTACGGCATCTGTTATCAGCAGTCACAACTAGCAACACCAGTAGCAGCTGACTGCACGCAAAGAATAGGAATGTGCAGTGGGATTTACGTGAACTCAGCGCAAGGCAGATCTTTCCGACATAGGCTTAAGAATCTTACGGGCAACACTTGTACTGTTTCTAAATTAAGTGTAGGCGTGGGAGGAGGGTGCTTCCTGCGCACTAATAACAGCACGCTTGTCAATTGTGGATGCTAATCATTCGCTTGTATCTTCCTAGACACATCTGCTGGTTGTGAATTATTCCACTTGCATGGCAAGGTGCGCATGTAGGTGTGTTAAAAATTCTGGAGGCACTGGGTATTGATCCCAGTACCTCTCGCATACTAAGCGAGCGCTCTACCATCTGAGCTACGCCCGCCCCCTCCGAAGATTAAGGGTGCTACATACAGCCATATAGACTACACAGACCCTTGCACTCCCATTATTCAGCAGACAAACACTACTCTCTATGTATCCGTTAGGGTGTCTTTCAGGTTTCGAGCATTCTGTATCGAATCGTAGTTGGCCACAATGAAAGTGGCACGTATAACGTCGAAAATAGAATTCGGACACCGCTCTGAGTAAGACCAACGTGTTGTCCACCCTCTAGACTTCAATGAGGTTAAGCCGCGATACCTAAGACAGATCTGCACTCGATGACACCTCGATAACAGCCGGTCCCCACACTTACATCTTGCTCTCCTTACGTCAGTATACATCATATCAGTCTGTGACGCTGGCTTTGCAACATCTTGCGTGCCTTTAGGTTCGCCGCGACCAACACTTACCATGCACTGACCACAAGAAATGGAGCCGCCGCGGCTTGATCCCTGGACCTTTCACATGCCAAGCGGACGCTCTACCAACTGAGCTACGCCCCATGCACGAGCAAACTGCGCTATTCCCCATTCTTTGCGACTCAGATGCGCACGGACACGATGGTTGGTTGGTTTGTAGCGGTGAAGAGAGCAGGGTACAAAGGCGCGGACCCGTTCATATACACAAAATTTCCAAGTAGTTTCGATGCTCTGGTATTACAAATGCAAATTCCGTCTGTTTTTAACGTCTTAAATTGAAAGAGCCGTCACAAATTGCTCTGTTTTCACTCCTTGTCGACAATCATACAGCACCTGAGGTAACAAACACATCTCGAGCCCCATTGTGCACTCCATTATTCATGCCAACTCAGTGCCTCGCTCTTTACTACTGTGTACCAATCTTGTCGTCCAACTGCAAAACACTGGGCCACAACAAGTTACCGCGCCTCCATTGCACTGCGCATACTACGAAAAGCTCCCCAAACTTGGCACTCACCCTCGCAGCCGACTTTTCCGACTTTCCACGACGCTCACGCTGGTGACAGCATTATTTATAGTTCGACGTCGCGCCAAAGCGAATGAGCACATTTCGCCTACGGCTTAGGCCGCCCTCCTAGTGTGGCTGCTCGGTGTCTGCAGGCAGCGAGGGTCTGCAAGCTTCCTGTGTTCGCACCTATGTCACCTGTGCTTGCTTGTCAGAGACAGACTTTCGCAATACATACAACTCACTCCATGAATTGATTGCTACGGCATCTGTTATCAGCAGTCACAACTAGCAACACCAGTAGCAGCTGACTGCACGCAAAGAATAGGAATGTGCAGTGGGATTTACGTGAACTCAGCGCAAGGCAGATCTTTCCGACATAGGCTTAAGAATCTTACGGGAACACTTGTACTGTTTCTAAATTAAGTGTAGGCGTGGGAGGAGGGTGCTTCCTGCGCACTAATAACAGCACGCTTGTCAATTGTGGATGCTAATCATTCGCTTGTATCTTCCTAGACACATCTCCTGGTTGTGAATTATTCCACTTGCATGGCAAGCAGCGCATGTAGGTGTGTTAAACTTTCTGGAGGCACTGGGTGTTGATCCCAGTACCTCTCGCATACTAAGCGAGCGCTCTAACATCTGAGCTACGCCCGCCCCCTCCGAAGACTAAGGGTGCTACATACAGCCATATAGACGACACAGACCCTTGCACTCCCATTATTCAGCAGACAAACACTACTCTCTATGTATCCGTTAGGGTGTCTTTCAGGTTTCGAGCATTCTGTATCGAATCGTAGTTGGCCACAATGAAAGTGGCACGTATAACGTCGAAAATAGAATTCGGACACCGCTCTGAGTAAGACCAACGTGTTGTCCACCCTCTAGACTTCAATGAGGTTAAGCCGCGATACCTAAGACAGATCTGCACTCGATGACACCTCGATAACAGCCGGTCCCCACACTTACATCTTGCTCTCCTTACGTCAGTATACATCATATCAGTCTGTGACGCTGGCTTTGCAACATCTTGCGTGCCTTTAGGTTCGCCGCGACCAACACTTACCATGCACTGACCACAAGAAATGGAGCCGCCGCGGCTTGATCCCTGGACCTTTCACATGCCAAGCGGACGCTCTACCAACTGAGCTACGCCCCATGCACGAGCAAACTGCGCTATTCCCCATTCTTTGCGACTCAGATGCGCACGGACACGATGGTTGGTTGGTTTGTAGCGGTGAAGAGAGCAGGGTACAAAGGCGCGGACCCGTTCATATACACAAAATTTCCAAGTAGTTTCGATGCTCTGGTATTACAAATGCAAATTCCGTCTGTTTTTAACGTCTTAAATTGAAAGAGCCGTCACAAATTGCTCCGTTTTCACTCCTTGTCGACACTCATACAGCACCTGAGGTAACAAACACATCTCGAGCCCCATTGTGCACTCCATTATTCATGCCAACTCAGTGCCTCGCTCTTTACTACTGTGTACCAATCTTGTCGTCCAACTGCAAAACACTGGGCCACAACAAGTTACCGCGTCTCCATTGCACTGCGCATACTACGAAAAGCTCCCCAAACTTGGCACTCACCCTCGCAGCCGACTTTTCCGACTTTCCACGACGCTCACGCTGGTGACAGCATTATTTATAGTTCGACGTCGCGCCAAAGCGAATGAGCACATATCGCCTACGGCTTAGGCCGCCCTCCTAGTGTGGCTGCTCGGTGTCTGCAGGCAGCGAGGGTCTGCAAGCTTCCCGTGTTCGCACCTATGTCACCTGTGCTTGCTTGTCAGAGACAGACTATCGCAAAACATACAACCCACTCCATGAATTTATTGCTACGGCATCTGTTATCAGCAGTCACAACTAGCAACACCAGTAGCAGCTGACTGCACGCAAAGAATAGGAATGTGCAGTGGGATTTACGTGAACTCGGCGCAAGGCAGATCTTTCCGACATAGGCTTGAGAATCTTACGGGAACACTTGTACTGTTTCTAAATTAAGTGTAGGCGTGGGAGGAGGGTGCTTCCTGCGCACTAATAACACCACGCTTGTCAATTGTGGATGCTAATCATTCGCTTGTATCTTCCTAGACACATCTGCTGGTTGTGAATTATTCCACTTGCATGGCAAGGTGCGCATGTAGGTGTGTTAAAAATTCTGGAGGCACTGGGTATTGATCCCAGTACCTCTCGCATACTAGGCGAGCGCGCTACCATCTGAGCTACGCCCGACCCCCCGGAGACTAATGGTGCTACATACAGCCATATAGACGACACAGACCCTTGCACTCCCATTATTCAGCAGACAAACACTATTCTCTATGTATCCGTTAGGGTGTCTTTCAGGTTTCGTGCATTCTGTATCGAATCGTAGTTGGCCACAATGAAAGTGGCACGTATAACGTCGAAAATAGAATTCGGACACCGCTCTGAGTAAGACCAACGTGTTGTCCACCCTCTAGACTTCAATGAGGTTAAGCCGCGATACCTAAGACAGATCTGCACTCGATGACACCTCGAAAACAGCCGGTCCCCACACTTACATCTTGCTCTCCTTACGTCAGTATACATCATATCAGTCTGTGACGCTGGCTTTGCAACATCTTGCGTGCCTTTAGGTTCGCCGCGACCAAAACTTACCATGCACTGACCACAAAAAATGGAGCCGCCGCGGCTTCAACCCTGGAGCTTTCACATGCCAAGCGAACGCTCTACCAACTGAGCTTCGCCCCATGCACGAGCAAATTGCGCTATTCCCCATTCTTTGCGACTCAGATGCGCACTGACACGATGTTTGGTTGGTTTGTAGCGGTGAAGAGAGGAGAGCACCAAGGCGCGGACCCGTTCATATACACAACAGTTCCAAGTAGTTTCGATGCTCTGGTATTACAAATGCAAATTCCGTCTGTTTTTAACGTCTTAAATTGAAAGAGCCGTCACAAATTGCTCCGTTTTCACTCCTTGTCGACACTCATACAGCACCTGAGGTAACAAACACATCTCGTGCCCCGTTGTGCAATCCATTATTCATGCCAACTCAGTGCCTCGCTCTTTACTACTGTGTACCAATCTTGTCGCCCAACTGCAAAACACTGGGCCACAACAAGTTTCCGCGTCTCCATTGCACTGCGCATACTACGAAA
The DNA here is from genome assembly GCF_023897955.1 of Schistocerca gregaria. Classification (NCBI taxonomy): domain Eukaryota; kingdom Metazoa; phylum Arthropoda; class Insecta; order Orthoptera; family Acrididae; genus Schistocerca; species Schistocerca gregaria. The sequence goes on along the minus strand of NC_064929.1, from coordinate 22,417,285 downwards.
CGCTCCCCAAACTTGGCACTCACCCTCGCAGCCGACTTTTCCGACTTTCCACGACGCTCACGCTAGTGACAGCAATAATTATAATTCGACGTCGCGATTAAGCGAATGAGCACATTTCGCCTACGGCTTAGGCCGCCCTCCTAGTGTGGCTGCTCGGTGTCTGCAGGCAGCGAGGGTCTGCAAGCTTCCCGTGTTCGCACCTATGTCACCTGTGCTTGCTTGTCAGAGACAGACTATCGCAAAACATACAACTCACTCCATGAATTGATTGCTACGGCATCTGTTATCAGCAGTCACAACTAGCAACACCAGTAGCAGCTGACTGCACGCAAAGAATAGGAATGTGCAGTGGGATTTACGTGAACTCAGCGCAAGGCAGATCTTTCCGACATAGGCTTGAGAATCTTACGGGAACACTTGTACTGTTTCTAAATTAACTGTAGGCGTGGGAGGAGGGTGCTTCCTGCGCACTAATAACAGCACGCTTGTCAATTGTGGATGCTAATCATTCGCTTGTATCTTCCTAGACACATCTGCTGGTTGTGAATTATTCCACTTGCATGGCAAGGTGTGCTTGTAGGTGTGTTAAAGATTCTGGAGGCACTGGGTATTGATCCCAGTACCTCTCGCATACTAAGCGAGCGCTCTACCATCTGAGCTACGCCCGCCCCCCCAAAGACTAATGGTTCTACATACAGCCATATAGACGACACAGACCCTTGCACTCCCATTATTCAGCAGACAAACACTACTCTCTATGTATCCGTTAGGGTGTCTTTCAGGTTTCGTGCATTCTGTATCGAATCGTAGTTGGCCACAATGAAAGTGGCACGTATAACGTCGAAAATAGAATTCGGACACCGCTCTGAGTAAGACCAACGTGTTGTCCACCCTCTACACTTCAATGAGGTTAAGCCGCGATACCTAAGACAGATCTGCACTCGATGACACCTCTATAACAGCCGGTCCCCACACTTACATCTTGCTCTCCTTACGTCAGTATACATCATATCAGTCTGTGACGCTGGCTTTGCAACATCTTGCGTGCCTTTAGGTTCGCCGCGACCAAAACTTACCATGCACTGACCACAAAAAATGGAGCCGCCGCGGCTTGAACCCTGGACCTTTCACATGCCAAGCGAACGCTCTACCAACTGAGCTACGCCCCATGCACGAGCAAATTGCGCTATTCCCCATTCTTTGCGACTCAGATGCGCACTGACACGATGGTTGGTTGGTTTGTAGCGGTGAAGAGATCAGAGTACAAAGGCGCGGACCCGTTCATATACACAAAAGTTCCAAGTAGATTCGATGCTCTGGTATTACAAATGCAAATTCCGTCTGTTTTTAACGTCTTAAATTGAAAGAGCCGTCACAAATTGCTCCGTTTTCACTCCTTGTCGACAATCATACAGCACCTGAGGTAACAAACACATCTCGAGCCCCGTTGTGCACTCCATTATTCATGCCAACTCAGTGCCTCGCTCTTTACTACTGTGTACCAATCTTGTCGTCCAACTGCAAAACACTGGGCCACAACAAGTTTCCGCGTCTCCACTGCACTGCGCATACTACGAAACGCTCCCCAAAGTTGGCACTCACCCTCGCAGCCGACTTTTCCGACTTTCCACGACGCTCACGCTAGTGACAGCATTATTTATAGTTCGACGTCGCGCCAAAGCGAATGAGCACATTTCGCCTACGGCTTAGGCCGCCCTCCTAGTGTGGCTGCTCGGTGTCTGCAGGCAGCGAGGGTCTGCAAGCTTCCTGTGTTCGCACCTATGTCACCTGTGCTTGCTTGTCAGAGACACACTATCGCAAAACATACAACTCACTCCATGAATTGATTGCTACGGCATCTGTTATCAGCAGTCACAACTAGCAAACACCAGTAGCAGCTGACTGCACGCAAAGAATAGGAATGTGCAGTGGGATTTACGTGAACTCGGCGCAAGGCAGATCTTTCCGACATAGGCTTGAGAATCTTACGGGAACACTTGTACTGTTTCTAAATTAAGTGTAGGCGTGGGAGGAGGGTGCTTCCTGCGCACTAATAACAGCACGCTTGTCAATTGTGGATGCTAATCATTCGCTTGTATCTTCCTAGACACATCTGCTGGTTGTGAATTATTCCACTTGCATGGCAAGGTGCGCATGTAGGTGTGTTAAAAATTCTGGAGGCACTGGGTATTGATCCCAGTGCCTCTCGCATACTAAGCGAGCGCTCTACCATCTAAGCTACGCCCGCCCACTTCGAAGACTAAGGGTGCTACATACAGCCATATAGACGACACAGACCCTTGCACTCCCATTATTCAGCAGACAAACACTACTCTCTATGTATCCGTTAGGGTGTCTTTCAGGTTTCGAGCATTCTGTATCGAATCGTAGTTGGCCACAATGAAAGTGGCACGTATAACGTCGAAAATAGAATTCGGACACCGCTCTGAGTAAGACCAACGTGTTGTCCACCCTCTAGACTTCAATGAGGTTAAGCCGCGATACCTAAGACAGATCTGCACTCGATGACACCTCGATAACAGCCGGTCCCCACACTTACATCTTGCTCTCCTTACGTCAGTATACATCATATCAGTCTGTGACGCTGGCTTTGCAACATCTTGCGTGCCTTTAGGTTCGCCGCGACCAACACTTACCATGCACTGACCACAAGAAATGGAGCCGCCGCGGCTTGATCCCTGGACCTTTCACATGCCAAGCGGACGCTCTACCAACTGAGCTACGCCCCATGCACGAGCAAACTGCGCTATTCCCCATTCTTTGCGACTCAGATGCGCACGGACACGATGGTTGGTTGGTTTGTAGCGGTGAAGAGAGCAGGGTACAAAGGCGCGGACCCGTTCATATACACAAAATTTCCAAGTAGTTTCGATGCTCTGGTATTACAAATGCAAATTCCGTCTGTTTTTAACGTCTTAAATTGAAAGAGCCGTCACAAATTGCTCTGTTTTCACTCCTTGTCGACAATCATACAGCACCTGAGGTAACAAACACATCTCGAGCCCCATTGTGCACTCCATTATTCATGCCAACTCAGTGCCTCGCTCTTTACTACTGTGTACCAATCTTGTCGTCCAACTGCAAAACACTGGGCCACAACAAGTTACCGCGCCTCCATTGCACTGCGCATACTACGAAAAGCTCCCCAAACTTGGCACTCACCCTCGCAGCCGACTTTTCCGACTTTCCACGACGCTCACGCTGGTGACAGCATTATTTATAGTTCGACGTCGCGCCAAAGCGAATGAGCACATTTCGCCTACGGCTTAGGCCGCCCTCCTAGTGTGGCTGCTCGGTGTCTGCAGGCAGCGAGGGTCTGCAAGCTTCCTGTGTTCGCACCTATGTCACCTGTGCTTGCTTGTCAGAGACAGACTTTCGCAATACATACAACTCACTCCATGAATTGATTGCTACGGCATCTGTTATCAGCAGTCACAACTAGCAACACCAGTAGCAGCTGACTGCACGCAAAGAATAGGAATGTGCAGTGGGATTTACGTGAACTCAGCGCAAGGCAGATCTTTCCGACATAGGCTTAAGAATCTTACGGGAACACTTGTACTGTTTCTAAATTAAGTGTAGGCGTGGGAGGAGGGTGCTTCCTGCGCACTAATAACAGCACGCTTGTCAATTGTGGATGCTAATCATTCGCTTGTATCTTCCTAGACACATCTCCTGGTTGTGAATTATTCCACTTGCATGGCAAGCAGCGCATGTAGGTGTGTTAAACTTTCTGGAGGCACTGGGTGTTGATCCCAGTACCTCTCGCATACTAAGCGAGCGCTCTAACATCTGAGCTACGCCCGCCCCCTCCGAAGACTAAGGGTGCTACATACAGCCATATAGACGACACAGACCCTTGCACTCCCATTATTCAGCAGACAAACACTACTCTCTATGTATCCGTTAGGGTGTCTTTCAGGTTTCGAGCATTCTGTATCGAATCGTAGTTGGCCACAATGAAAGTGGCACGTATAACGTCGAAAATAGAATTCGGACACCGCTCTGAGTAAGACCAACGTGTTGTCCACCCTCTAGACTTCAATGAGGTTAAGCCGCGATACCTAAGACAGATCTGCACTCGATGACACCTCGATAACAGCCGGTCCCCACACTTACATCTTGCTCTCCTTACGTCAGTATACATCATATCAGTCTGTGACGCTGGCTTTGCAACATCTTGCGTGCCTTTAGGTTCGCCGCGACCAACACTTACCATGCACTGACCACAAGAAATGGAGCCGCCGCGGCTTGATCCCTGGACCTTTCACATGCCAAGCGGACGCTCTACCAACTGAGCTACGCCCCATGCACGAGCAAACTGCGCTATTCCCCATTCTTTGCGACTCAGATGCGCACGGACACGATGGTTGGTTGGTTTGTAGCGGTGAAGAGAGCAGGGTACAAAGGCGCGGACCCGTTCATATACACAAAATTTCCAAGTAGTTTCGATGCTCTGGTATTACAAATGCAAATTCCGTCTGTTTTTAACGTCTTAAATTGAAAGAGCCGTCACAAATTGCTCTGTTTTCACTCCTTGTCGACAATCATACAGCACCTGAGGTAACAAACACATCTCGAGCCCCATTGTGCACTCCATTATTCATGCCAACTCAGTGCCTCGCTCTTTACTACTGTGTACCAATCTTGTCGTCCAACTGCAAAACACTGGGCCACAACAAGTTACCGCGTCTCCATTGCACTGCGCATACTACGAAAAGCTCCCCAAACTTGGCACTCACCCTCGCAGCCGACTTTTCCGACTTTCCACGACGCTCACGCTGGTGACAGCATTATTTATAGTTCGACGTCGCGCCAAAGCGAATGAGCACATATCGCCTACGGCTTAGGCCGCCCTCCTAGTGTGGCTGCTCGGTGTCTGCAGGCAGCGAGGGTCTGCAAGCTTCCCGTGTTCGCACCTATGTCACCTGTGCTTGCTTGTCAGAGACAGACTATCGCAAAACATACAACCCACTCCATGAATTTATTGCTACGGCATCTGTTATCAGCAGTCACAACTAGCAACACCAGTAGCAGCTGACTGCACGCAAAGAATAGGAATGTGCAGTGGGATTTACGTGAACTCGGCGCAAGGCAGATCTTTCCGACATAGGCTTGAGAATCTTACGGGAACACTTGTACTGTTTCTAAATTAAGTGTAGGCGTGGGAGGAGGGTGCTTCCTGCGCACTAATAACACCACGCTTGTCAATTGTGGATGCTAATCATTCGCTTGTATCTTCCTAGACACATCTGCTGGTTGTGAATTATTCCACTTGCATGGCAAGGTGCGCATGTAGGTGTGTTAAAAATTCTGGAGGCACTGGGTATCGATCCCAGTACCTCTCGCATACTAGGCGAGCGCGCTACCATCTGAGCTACGCCCGACCCCCCGGAGACTAATGGTGCTACATACAGCCATATAGACGACACAGACCCTTGCACTCCCATTATTCAGCAGACAAACACTATTCTCTATGTATCCGTTAGGGTGTCTTTCAGGTTTCGTGCATTCTGTATCGAATCGTAGTTGGCCACAATGAAAGTGGCACGTATAACGTCGAAAATAGAATTCGGACACCGCTCTGAGTAAGACCAACGTGTTGTCCACCCTCTAGACTTCAATGAGGTTAAGCCGCGATACCTAAGACAGATCTGCACTCGATGACACCTCGAAAACAGCCGGTCCCCACACTTACATCTTGCTCTCCTTACGTCAGTATACATCATATCAGTCTGTGACGCTGGCTTTGCAACATCTTGCGTGCCTTTAGGTTCGCCGCGACCAAAACTTACCATGCACTGACCACAAAAAATGGAGCCGCCGCGGCTTCAACCCTGGAGCTTTCACATGCCAAGCGAACGCTCTACCAACTGAGCTTCGCCCCATGCACGAGCAAATTGCGCTATTCCCCATTCTTTGCGACTCAGATGCGCACTGACACGATGTTTGGTTGGTTTGTAGCGGTGAAGAGAGGAGAGCACCAAGGCGCGGACCCGTTCATATACACAACAGTTCCAAGTAGTTTCGATGCTCTGGTATTACAAATGCAAATTCCGTCTGTTTTTAACGTCTTAAATTGAAAGAGCCGTCACAAATTGCTCCGTTTTCACTCCTTGTCGACACTCATACAGCACCTGAGGTAACAAACACATCTCGTGCCCCGTTGTGCAATCCATTATTCATGCCAACTCAGTGCCTCGCTCTTTACTACTGTGTACCAATCTTGTCGCCCAACTGCAAAACACTGGGCCACAACAAGTTTCCGCGTCTCCATTGCACTGCGCATACTACGAAACGCTCCCCAAACTTGGCACTCACCCTCGCAGCCGACTTTTCCGACTTTCCACGACGCTCACGCTAGTGACAGCAATAATTATAATTCGACGTCGCGATTAAGCGAATGAGCACATTTCGCCTACGGCTTAGGCCGCCCTCCTAGTGTGGCTGCTCGGTGTCTGCAGGCAGCGAGGGTCTGCAAGCTTCCCGTGTTCGCACCTATGTCACCTGTGCTTGCTTGTCAGAGACAGACTATCGCAAAACATACAACTCACTCCATGAATTGATTGCTACGGCATCTGTTATCAGCAGTCACAACTAGCAACACCAGTAGCAGCTGACTGCACGCAAAGAATAGGAATGTGCAGTGGGATTTACGTGAACTCAGCGCAAGGCAGATCTTTCCGACATAGGCTTGAGAATCTTACGGGAACACTTGTACTGTTTCTAAATTAACTGTAGGCGTGGGAGGAGGGTGCTTCCTGCGCACTAATAACAGCACGCTTGTCAATTGTGGATGCTAATCATTCGCTTGTATCTTCCTAGACACATCTGCTGGTTGTGAATTATTCCACTTGCATGGCAAGGTGTGCTTGTAGGTGTGTTAAAGATTCTGGAGGCACTGGGTATTGATCCCAGTACCTCTCGCATACTAAGCGAGCGCTCTACCATCTGAGCTACGCCCGCCCCCCCAAAGACTAATGGTTCTACATACAGCCATATAGACGACACAGACCCTTGCACTCCCATTATTCAGCAGACAAACACTACTCTCTATGTATCCGTTAGGGTGTCTTTCAGGTTTCGTGCATTCTGTATCGAATCGTAGTTGGCCACAATGAAAGTGGCACGTATAACGTCGAAAATAGAATTCGGACACCGCTCTGAGTAAGACCAACGTGTTGTCCACCCTCTACACTTCAATGAGGTTAAGCCGCGATACCTAAGACAGATCTGCACTCGATGACACCTCTATAACAGCCGGTCCCCACACTTACATCTTGCTCTCCTTACGTCAGTATACATCATATCAGTCTGTGACGCTGGCTTTGCAACATCTTGCGTGCCTTTAGGTTCGCCGCGACCAAAACTTACCATGCACTGACCACAAAAAATGGAGCCGCCGCGGCTTGAACCCTGGACCTTTCACATGCCAAGCGAACGCTCTACCAACTGAGCTACGCCCCATGCACGAGCAAATTGCGCTATTCCCCATTCTTTGCGACTCAGATGCGCACTGACACGATGGTTGGTTGGTTTGTAGCGGTGAAGAGATCAGAGTACAAAGGCGCGGACCCGTTCATATACACAAAAGTTCCAAGTAGATTCGATGCTCTGGTATTACAAATGCAAATTCCGTCTGTTTTTAACGTCTTAAATTGAAAGAGCCGTCACAAATTGCTCCGTTTTCACTCCTTGTCGACAATCATACAGCACCTGAGGTAACAAACACATCTCGAGCCCCGTTGTGCACTCCATTATTCATGCCAACTCAGTGCCTCGCTCTTTACTACTGTGTACCAATCTTGTCGTCCAACTGCAAAACACTGGGCCACAACAAGTTTCCGCGTCTCCACTGCACTGCGCATACTACGAAACGCTCCCCAAAGTTGGCACTCACCCTCGCAGCCGACTTTTCCGACTTTCCACGACGCTCACGCTAGTGACAGCATTATTTATAGTTCGACGTCGCGCCAAAGCGAATGAGCACATTTCGCCTACGGCTTAGGCCGCCCTCCTAGTGTGGCTGCTCGGTGTCTGCAGGCAGCGAGGGTCTGCAAGCTTCCTGTGTTCGCACCTATGTCACCTGTGCTTGCTTGTCAGAGACACACTATCGCAAAACATACAACTCACTCCATGAATTGATTGCTACGGCATCTGTTATCAGCAGTCACAACTAGCAAACACCAGTAGCAGCTGACTGCACGCAAAGAATAGGAATGTGCAGTGGGATTTACGTGAACTCGGCGCAAGGCAGATCTTTCCGACATAGGCTTGAGAATCTTACGGGAACACTTGTACTGTTTCTAAATTAAGTGTAGGCGTGGGAGGAGGGTGCTTCCTGCGCACTAATAACAGCACGCTTGTCAATTGTGGATGCTAATCATTCGCTTGTATCTTCCTAGACACATCTGCTGGTTGTGAATTATTCCACTTGCATGGCAAGGTGCGCATGTAGGTGTGTTAAAAATTCTGGAGGCACTGGGTATTGATCCCAGTGCCTCTCGCATACTAAGCGAGCGCTCTACCATCTAAGCTACGCCCGCCCACTTCGAAGACTAAGGGTGCTACATACAGCCATATAGACGACACAGACCCTTGCACTCCCATTATTCAGCAGACAAACACTACTCTCTATGTATCCGTTAGGGTGTCTTTCAGGTTTCGTGCATTCTGTATCGAATCGTAGTTGGCCACAATGAAAGTGGCACGTATAACGTCGAAAATAGAATTCGGACACCGCTCTGAGTAAGACCAACGTGTTGTCCACCCTCTAGACTTCAATGAGGTTAAGCCGCGATACCTAAGACAGATCTGCACTCGATGACACCTCGATAACAGCCGGTCCCCACACTTACATCTTGCTATCCTTACGCCAGTATACATCATATCAGTCTGTGACGCTGGCTTTGCAACATCTTGCGTGCCTTTAGGTTCGCCGCGACCAACACTTACCATGCACTGACCACAAAAAATGGAGGCGCCGCAGCTTGAACCCTGGACCTTTCACATGCCAAGCGAACGCTCTACCAACTGAGCTACGGCCCATGCACGAGCAAACTGCGCTATTCCCCATTCTTTGCGACTCAGATGCGCACGGACACGATGGTTGGTTGGTTTGTAGCGGTGAAGGGAGCAGAGTACAAAGGCGCGGACCCGTTCATATACACAAAAGTTCCAAGTAGTTTCGATGCTCTGGTATTACAAATGCAAATTCCGTCTGTTTTTAACGTCTTAAATTGAAAGAGCCGTCACAAATTGCTCCGTTTTCACTCCTTGTCGACAATCATACAGCACCTGAGGTAACAAACACATCTCGAGCCCCATTGTGCACTCCATTATTCATGCCAACTCAGTGCCTCGCTCTTTACTACTGTGTACCAATCTTGTCGTCCAACTGCAAAACACTGGGCCACAACAAGTTTCCGCGTCTCCATTGCACTGCGCATACTACGAAACGCTCCCCAAAGTTGGCACTCACCCTCGCAGCCGACTTTTCCGACTTTCCACGACGCTCACGCTAGTGACAGCATTATTTATAGTTCGACGTCGCGCCAAAGCGAATGAGCACATTTCGCCTACGGCTTAGGCCGCCCTCCTAGTGTGGCTGCTCGGTGTCTGCAGGCAGCGAGGGTCTGCAAGCTTCCTGTGTTCGCACCTATGTCACCTGTGCTTGCTTGTCAGAGACAGACTATCGCAAAACATACAACTCACTCCATGAATTGATTGCTACGGCATCTGTTATCAGCAGTCACAACTAGCAACACCAGTAGCAGCTGACTGCACGCAAAGAATAGGAATGTGCAGTGGGATTTACGTGAACTCAGCGCAAGGCAGATCTTTCCGACATAGGCTTAAGAATCTTACGGGAACACTTGTACTGTTTCTAAATTAAGTGTAGGCGTGGGAGGAGGGTGCTTCCTGCGCACTAATAACAGCACGCTTGTCAATTGTGGATGCTAATCATTCGCTTGTATCTTCCTAGACACATCTGCTGGTTGTGAATTATTCCACTTGCATGGCAAGGTGCGCATGTAGGTGTGTTAAAAATTCTGGAGGCACTGGGTATTGATCCCAGTACCTCTCGCATACTAAGCGAGCGCTCTACCATCTGAGCTACGCCCGCCCCCTCCGAAGACTAAGGGTGCTACATACAGCCATATAGACTACACAGACCCTTGCACTCCCATTATTCAGCAGACAAACACTACTCTCTATGTATCCGTTAGGGTGTCTTTCAGGTTTCGAGCATTCTGTATCGAATCGTAGTTGGCCACAATGAAAGTGGCACGTATAACGTCGAAAATAGAATTCGGACACCGCTCTGAGTAAGACCAACGTGTTGTCCACCCTCTAGACTTCAATGAGGTTAAGCCGCGATACCTAAGACAGATCTGCACTCGATGACACCTCGATAACAGCCGGTCCCCACACTTACATCTTGCTCTCCTTACGTCAGTATACATCATATCAGTCTGTGACGCTGGCTTTGCAACATCTTGCGTGCCTTTAGGTTCGCCGCGACCAACACTTACCATGCACTGACCACAAGAAATGGAGCCGCCGCGGCTTGATCCCTGGACCTTTCACATGCCAAGCGGACGCTCTACCAACTGAGCTACGCCCCATGCACGAGCAAACTGCGCTATTCCCCATTCTTTGCGACTCAGATGCGCACGGACACGATGGTTGGTTGGTTTGTAGCGGTGAAGAGAGCAGGGTACAAAGGCGCGGACCCGTTCATATACACAAAATTTCCAAGTAGTTTCGATGCTCTGGTATTACAAATGCAAATTCCGTCTGTTTTTAACGTCTTAAATTGAAAGAGCCGTCACAAATTGCTCTGTTTTCACTCCTTGTCGACAATCATACAGCACCTGAGGTAACAAACACATCTCGAGCCCCATTGTGCACTCCATTATTCATGCCAACTCAGTGCCTCGCTCTTTACTACTGTGTACCAATCTTGTCGTCCAACTGCAAAACACTGGGCCACAACAAGTTACCGCGTCTCCATTGCACTGCGCATACTACGAAAAGCTCCCCAAACTTGGCACTCACCCTCGCAGCCGACTTTTCCGACTTTCCACGACGCTCACGCTGGTGACAGCATTATTTATAGTTCGACGTCGCGCCAAAGCGAATGAGCACATTTCGCCTACGGCTTAGGCCGCCCTCCTAGTGTGGCTGCTCGGTGTCTGCAGGCAGCGAGGGTCTGCAAGCTTCCCGTGTTCGCACCTATGTCACCTGTGCTTGCTTGTCAGAGACAGACTATCGCAAAACATACAACTCACTCCATGAATTGATTGCTACGGCATCTGTTATCAGCAGTCACAACTAGCAACACCAGTAGCAGCTGACTGCACGCAAAGAATAGGAATGTGCAGTGGGATTTACGTGAACTCAGCGCAAGGCAGATCTTTCCGACATAGGCTTAAGAATCTTACGGGAACACTTGTACTGTTTCTAAATTAAGTGTAGGCGTGGGAGGAGGGTGCTTCCTGCGCACTAATAACAGCACGCTTGTCAATTGTGGATGCTAATCATTCGCTTGTATCTTCCTAGACACATCTCCTGGTTGTGAATTATTCCACTTGCATGGCAAGGTGCGCATGTAGGTGTGTTAAAAATTCTGGAGGCACTGGGTATTGATCCCAGTACCTCTCGCATACTAGGCGAGCGCGCTACCATCTGAGCTACGCCCGACCCCCCGGAGACTAATGGTGCTACATACAGCCATATAGACGACACAGACCCTTGCACTCCCATTATTCAGCAGACAAACACTATTCTCTATGTATCCGTTAGGGTGTCTTTCAGGTTTCGTGCATTCTGTATCGAATCGTAGTTGGCCACAATGAAAGTGGCACGTATAACGTCGAAAATAGAATTCGGACACCGCTCTGAGTAAGACCAACGTGTTGTCCACCCTCTAGACTTCAATGAGGTTAAGCCGCGATACCTAAGACAGATCTGCACTCGATGACACCTCGAAAACAGCCGGTCCCCACACTTACATCTTGCTCTCCTTACGTCAGTATACATCATATCAGTCTGTGACGCTGGCTTTGCAACATCTTGCGTGCCTTTAGGTTCGCCGCGACCAAAACTTACCATGCACTGACCACAAAAAATGGAGCCGCCGCGGCTTCAACCCTGGAGCTTTCACATGCCAAGCGAACGCTCTACCAACTGAGCTTCGCCCCATGCACGAGCAAATTGCGCTATTCCCCATTCTTTGCGACTCAGATGCGCACCGACACGATGGTTGGTTGGTTTGTAGCGGTGAAGAGAGGAGAGTACCAAGGCGCGGACCCGTTCATATACACAACAGTTCCAAGTAGTTTCGATGCTCTGGTATTACAAATGCAAATTCCGTCTGTTTTTAACGTCTTAAATTGAAAGAGCCGTCACAAATTGCTCCGTTTTCACTCCTTGTCGACACTCATACAGCACCTGAGGTAACAAACACATCTCGAGCCCCGTTGTGCAATCCATTATTCATGCCAACTCAGTGCCTCGCTCTTTACTACTGTGTACCAATCTTGTCGCCCAACTGCAAAACACTGGGCCACAACAAGTTTCCGCGTCTCCATTGCACTGCGCATACTACGAAACGCTCCCCAAACTTGGCACTCACCCTCGCAGCCGACTTTTCCGACTTTCCACGACGCTCACGCTAGTGACAGCAATAATTATAATTCGACGTCGCGATTAAGCGAATGAGCACATTTCGCCTACGGCTTAGGCCGCCCTCCTAGTGTGGCTGCTCGGTGTCTGCAGGCAGCGAGGGTCTGCAAGCTTCCCGTGTTCGCACCTATGTCACCTGTGCTTGCTTGTCAGAGACAGACTATCGCAAAACATACAACTCACTCCATGAATTGATTGCTACGGCATCTGTTATCAGCAGTCACAACTAGCAACACCAGTAGCAGCTGACTGCACGCAAAGAATAGGAATGTGCAGTGGGATTTACGTGAACTCAGCGCAAGGCCGATCTTTCCGACATAGGCTTGAGAATCTTACGGGAACACTTGTACTGTTTCTAAATTAACTGTAGGCGTGGGAGGAGGGTGCTTCCTGCGCACTAATAACAGCACGCTTGTCAATTGTGGATGCTAATCATTCGCTTGTATCTTCCTAGACACATCTGCTGGTTGTGAATTATTCCACTTGCATGGCAAGGTGTGCTTGTAGGTGTGTTAAAGATTCTGGAGGCACTGGGTATTGATCCCAGTACCTCTCGCATACTAAGCGAGCGCTCTACCATCTGAGCTACGCCCGCCCCCCCAAAGACTAATGGTTCTACATACAGCCATATAGACGACACAGACCCTTGCACTCCCATTATTCAGCAGACAAACACTACTCTCTATGTATCCGTTAGGGTGTCTTTCAGGTTTCGTGCATTCTGTATCGAATCGTAGTTGGCCACAATGAAAGTGGCACGTATAACGTCGAAAATAGAATTCGGACACCGCTCTGAGTAAGACCAACGTGTTGTCCACCCTCTACACTTCAATGAGGTTAAGCCGCGATACCTAAGACAGATCTGCACTCGATGACACCTCTATAACAGCCGGTCCCCACACTTACATCTTGCTCTCCTTACGTCAGTATACATCATATCAGTCTGTGACGCTGGCTTTGCAACATCTTGCGTGCCTTTAGGTTCGCCGCGACCAAAACTTACCATGCACTGACCACAAAAAATGGAGCCGCCGCGGCTTGAACCGTGGACCTTTCACATGCCAAGCGAACGCTCTACCAACTGAGCTACGCCCCATGCACGAGCAAATTGCGCTATTCCCCATTCTTTGCGACTCAGATGCGCACTGACACGATGGTTGGTTGGTTTGTAGCGGTGAAGAGATCAGAGTACAAAGGCGCGGACCCGTTCATATACACAAAAGTTCCAAGTAGATTCGATGCTCTGGTATTACAAATGCAAATTCCGTCTGTTTTTAACGTCTTAAATTGAAAGAGCCGTCACAAATTGCTCCGTTTTCACTCCTTGTCGACAATCATACAGCACCTGAGGTAACAAACACATCTCGAGCCCCGTTGTGCACTCCATTATTCATGCCAACTCAGTGCCTCGCTCTTTACTACTGTGTACCAATCTTGTCGTCCAACTGCAAAACACTGGGCCACAACAAGTTTCCGCGTCTCCATTGCACTGCGCATACTACGAAACGCTCCCCAAAGTTGGCACTCACCCTCGCAGCCGACTTTTCCGACTTTCCACGACGCTCACGCTAGTGACAGCATTATTTATAGTTCGACGTCGCGCCAAAGCGAATGAGCACATTTCGCCTACGGCTTAGGCCGCCCTCCTAGTGTGGCTGCTCGGTGTCTGCAGGCAGCGAGGGTCTGCAAGCTTCCTGTGTTCGCACCTATGTCACCTGTGCTTGCTTGTCAGAGACACACTATCGCAAAACATACAACTCACTCCATGAATTGATTGCTACGGCATCTGTTATCAGCAGTCACAACTAGCAAACACCAGTAGCAGCTGACTGCACGCAAAGAATAGGAATGTGCAGTGGGATTTACGTGAACTCGGCGCAAGGCAGATCTTTCCGACATAGGCTTGAGAATCTTACGGGAACACTTGTACTGTTTCTAAATTAAGTGTAGGCGTGGGAGGAGGGTGCTTCCTGCGCACTAATAACAGCACGCTTGTCAATTGTGGATGCTAATCATTCGCTTGTATCTTCCTAGACACATCTGCTGGTTGTGAATTATTCCACTTGCATGGCAAGGTGCGCATGTAGGTGTGTTAAAAATTCTGGAGGCACTGGGTATTGATCCCAGTGCCTCTCGCATACTAAGCGAGCGCTCTACCATCTAAGCTACGCCCGCCCACTTCGAAGACTAAGGGTGCTACATACAGCCATATAGACGACACAGACCCTTGCACTCCCATTATTCAGCAGACAAACACTACTCTCTATGTATCCGTTAGGGTGTCTTTCAGGTTTCGTGCATTCTGTATCGAATCGTAGTTGGCCACAATGAAAGTGGCACGTATAACGTCGAAAATAGAATTCGGACACCGCTCTGAGTAAGACCAACGTGTTGTCCACCCTCTAGACTTCAATGAGGTTAAGCCGCGATACCTAAGACAGATCTGCACTCGATGACACCTCGATAACAGCCGGTCCCCACACTTACATCTTGCTCTCCTTACGTCAGTATACATCATATCAGTCTGTGACGCTGGCTTTGCAACATCTTGCGTGCCTTTAGGTTCGCCGCGACCAACACTTACCATGCACTGACTACAAAAAATTGAGGCGCCGCGGCTTGATCCCTGGACCTTTCACATGCCATGCGAACGCTCTACCAACTGAGCTACGCCCCATGCACGAGCAACCTGCGCTGTTCCCCATTCTTTGCGACTCAGTTTCGCACGGACACGATGGGTGGTTGGTCTGTAGCGGTGAAGGGAGCAGAGTACAAAGGCGCGGACCCGTTCATATACACAAAAGTTCCAAGTAGTTTCCATGCTCTGGTATTACAAATGCAAATTCCGTCTGTTTTTAACGTCTTAAATTGAAAGAGACGTCACAAATTGCTCCGTTTTCACTCCTTGTCGACAATCATACAGCACCTGAGGTAACAAACACATCTCGAGCCCCATTGTGCACTCCATTATTCATGCCAACTCAGTGCCTCGCTCGTTACTACTGTGTACCAATCTTGTCGTCCAACTGCAAAACACTGGGCCACAACAAGTTTCCGCGTCTCCATTGCACTGCGCATACTACGAAACGCTCCCCAAACTTGGCACTCACCCTCGCAGCCGACTTTTGCGACTTTCCACGACGCTCACGCTAGTGACAGCATTATTTATAGTTCGACGTCGCGCCAAAGCGAATGAGCACATTTCGCCAAGGGCTTAGGCCGCCCTCCTAGTGTGGCTGCTCCGTGTCTGCAGGCAGCGAGGGTCTGCAAGCTTCCTGTGTTCGCACCTATGTCACCTGTGCTTGCTTGTCAGAGACAGACTATCGCAAAACATACAACTCACTCCATGAATTGATTGCTACGGCATCTGTTATCAGCAGTCACAACTAGCAACACCAGTAGCAGCTGACTGCACGCAAAGAATAGGAATGTGCAGTGGGATTTACGTGAACTCGGCGCAAGGCAGATCTTTCCATCATAGGCTTGAGAAGTGTAGGCGTGGGAGGAGGGTGCTTCCTGCGCACTAATAACAGCACGCTTGTCAATTGCGGATGCTAATCATTCGCTTGTATCTTCCTAGACACATCTGCTGGTTGTGAATTATTCCACTTGCATGGCAAGGTGCGCATGTAGGTGTGTTAAAAATTCTGGAGGCACTGGGTATTGATCCCAGTGCCTCTCGCATACTAAGCGAGCGCTCTACCATCTGAGGTACGCAGGCCCCCCCGAAGACTAATGGTGCTACATACAGCCATATAGACGACACAGACCCTTGCACTCATATTATTCAGCAGACAAACACTACTCTCTATGTATCCGTTAGGGTGTCTTTCAGGTTTCGTGCATTCTGTATCGAATCGTAGTTGGCCACAATGAAAGTGGCACGTATAACGTCGAAAATAGAATTCGGACACCGCTCTGAGTAAGACCAACGTGTTGTCCACCCTCTAGACTTCAATGAGGTTAAGCCGCGATACCTAAGACAGATCTGCACTCGAAGACACCTCGATAACAGCCGGTCCTCACACTTACATCTTGCTCTCCTTACGTCAGTATACATCATATCAGTCTGTGACGCTGGCTTTGCAACATCTTGTGTGCCTTTAGGTTCGCCGCGACCAACACTTACCATAAAAAATGGAGGCGCCGGGGCTTGAACCCTGGACCTTTCACATGCCATGCGAACGCTCTACCAACTGAGCTACGCCCCATGCACGAGCAAACTGCGCTGCTCCCCATTCTTTGCGACTCAGATTCGCACGGACACGATGGGTGGTTGGTCTGTAGCGGTGAAGGGAGCAGAGTACAAAGGCGCGGACCCGTTCATATACACAAAAGTTCCAAGTAGTTTCCATGCTCTGGTATTACAAATGCAAATTCCGTCTGTTTTTTAACGTCTTAAATTGAAAGAGACGTCACAAATTGCTCCGTTTTCACTCCTTGTCGACAATCATACAGCACCTGAGGTAACAAACACATCTCGAGCCCCATTGTGCACTCCATTATTCATGCCAACTCAGTGCCTCGCTCGTTACTACTGTGTACCATTCTTGTCGTCCAACTGCAAAACACTGGGCCACAACAAGTTTCCGCGTCTCCATTGCACTGCGCATACTACGAAACGCTCCCCAAACTTGGCACTCACCCTCGCAGCCGACTTTTCCGACTTTCCACGACGCTCACGCTAGTGACCGCATTATTTATAGTTCGACGTCGCGCCAAAGCGAATGAGCACATTTCGCCTACGGCTTAGGCCGCCCTCCTAGTGTGGCTGCTCGGTGTCTGCAGGCAGCGAGGGTCTGCAAGCTTCCTGTGTTCGCACCTATGTCACCTGTGCTTGCTTGTCAGAGACAGACTATCGCAAAACATACAACTCACTCCATGAATTGATTGCTACGGCATCTGTTATCAGCAGTCACAACTAGCAACACCAGTAGCAGCTGACTGCACGCAAAGAATAGGAATGTGCAGTGGGATTTACGTAAACTCAGCGCAAGGCAGATCTTTCCGACATGGGCTTGAGAATCATACGGGAACACTTGTACTGTTTCTAAATTAAGTGTAGGCGTGGGAGGAGGGTGCTTCCTGCGCACTAATAACAGCACGCTTGTCAATTGTGGATGCTAATCATTCGCTTGTATCTTCCTAGACACATCTGCTGGTTGTGAATTATTCCACTTGCATGGCAAGGTGCGCATGTAGGTGTGTTAAAAATTCTGGAGGCACTGGGTATTGATCCCAGTACCTCTCGCATACTAAGCGAGCGCTCTACCATCTGAGGTACGCAGGCCCCCCCGAATACTAATTGTGCTACATACAGCCATATAGACGACACAGACCCTTGCACTCCCATTATTCAGCAGACAAACACTACTCTCTATGTATCCGTTAGGGTGTCTTTCAGGTTTCGTGCATTCTGTATCGAATCGTAGTTGGCCACAATGAAAGTGGCACGTATAACGTCGAAAATAGAATTCGGACACCGCTCTGAGTAAGACCAACGTGTTGTCCACCCTCTAGACTTCAGTGAGGTTAAGCCGCGATACCTAAGACAGATCTGAACTCGATGACACCTCGATAACAGCCGGTCCCCACACTTACATCTTGCTCTCCTTACGTCAGTATACATCATATCAGTCTGTGACGCTGGCTTTGCAACATCTTGCGTGCCTTTAGGTTCGCCGCGACCAACACTTACCATGCACTGACTACAAAAAACGGAGGCGCCGCGGCTTGAACCCTGGACCTTTCACATGCCAAGCGAACGCTCTACCAACTGAGCTACGCCCCATGCACGAGCAAACTGCGCTATTCCCCATTCTTTGCGACTCAGATGCGCACGGACACGATGGTTGGTTGGTTTGTAGCGGTGAAGGGAGCAGAGTACAAAGGCGCGGACCCGTTCATATACACAAAGGTTCCAAGTAGTTTCCATGCTCTGGTATTACAAATGCAAATTCCGTCTGTTTTTAACGTCTTAAATTGAAAGAGCCGTCACAAATTGCTCCGTTTTCACTCCTTGTCGACAATCATACAGCACCTGAGGTAACAAACACATCTCGAGCCCCATTGTGCACTCCATTATTCATGCCAACTCAGTGCCTCGCTCTTTACTACTGTGTACCAATCTTGTCGTCCAACTGCAAAACACTGGGCCACAACAAGTTTCCGCGTCTCCATTGCACTGCGCATACTACGAAACGCTCCCCAAACTTGGCACTCACCCTCGCAGCCGACTTTTGCGACTTTCCACGACGCTCACGCTAGTGACAGCATTATTTATAGTTCGACGTCGCGCCAAAGCGAATGAGCACATTTCGCCTACGGCTTAGGCCGCCCTCCTAGTGTGGCTGCTCGGTGTCTGCAGGCAGCGAGGGTCTGCAAGCTTCCTGTGTTCGCACCTATGTCACCTGTGCTTGCTTGTCAGAGACAGACTATCGCAAAACATACAACTCACTCCATGAATTGATTGCTACGGCATCTGTTATCAGCAGTCACAACTAGCAACACCAGTAGCAGCTGACTGCACGCAAAGAATAGGAATGTGCAGTGGGATTTACGTGAACTCGGCGCAAGGCAGATCTTTCCGACATAGGCTTGAGAAGTGTAGGCGTGGGAGGAGGGTGCTTCCTGCGCACTAATAACAGCACGCTTGTCAATTGTGGATGCTAATCATTCGCTTGTATCTTCCTAGACACATCTGCTGGTTGTGAATTATTCCACTTGCATGGCAAGGTGCGCATGTAGGTGTGTTAAAAATTCTGGAGGCACTGGGTATTGATCCCAGTGCCTCTCGCATACTAAGCGAGCGCTCTACCATCTGAGGTACGCAGGCCCCCGCGAAGACTAATGGTGCTACATACAGCCATATAGACGACACAGACCCTTGCACTCATATTATTCAGCAGACAAACACTACTCTCTATGTATGCGTTAGGGTGTCTTTCAGGTTTCGTGCATTCTGTATCGAATCGTAGTTGGCCACAATGAAAGTGGCACGTATAACGTCGAAAATAGAATTCGGACACCGCTCTGAGTAAGACCAACGTGTTGTCCACCCTCTAGACTTCAATGAGGTTAAGCCGCGATACCTAAGACAGATCTGCACTCGAAGACACCTCGATAACAGCCGGTCCCCACACTTACATCTTGCTCTCCTTACGTCAGTATACATCATATCAGTCTGTGACGCTGGCTTTGCAACATCTTGTGTGCCTTTAGGTTCGCCGCGACCAACACTTACCATAAAAAATGGAGGCGCCGGGGCTTGAACCCTGGACCTTTCACATGCCATGCGAACGCTCTACCAACTGAGCTACGCCCCATGCACGAGCAAACTGCGCTGTTCCCCATTCTTTGCGACTCAGATTCGCACGGACACGATGGGTGGTTGGTCTGTAGCGGTGAAGGGAGCAGAGTACAAAGGCGCGGACCCGTTCATATACACAAAAGTTCCAAGTAGTTTCCATGCTCTGGTATTACAAATGCAAATTCCGTCTGTTTTTAACGTCTTAAATTGAAAGAGACGTCACAAATTGCTCCGTTTTCACTCCTTGTCGACAATCATACAGCACCTGAGGTAACAAACACATCTCGAGCCCCATTGTGCACTCCATTATTCATGCCAACTCAGTGCCTCGCTCGTTACTACTGTGTACCATTCTTGTCGTCCAACTGCAAAACACTGGGCCACAACAAGTTTCCGCGTCTCCATTGCACTGCGCATACTACGAAACGCTCCCCAAACTTGGCACTCACCCTCGCAGCCGACTTTTCCGACTTTCCAAACGCTCACGCTAGTGACAGCATTATTTATAGTTCGACGTCTCGCCAAAGCGAATGAGCACATTTCGCCAACGGCTTAGGCCGCCCTCCTAGTGTGGCTGCTCGGTGTCTGCAGGCAGCGAGGGTCTGCAAGCTTCCTGTGTTCGCACCTATGTCACCTGTGCTTGCTTGTCAGAGACAGACTATCGCAAAACATACAACTCACTCCATGAATTGATTGCTACGGCATCTTTTATCAGCAGTCACAACTAGCAACACCAGTAGCAGCTGACTGCACGCAAAGAATAGGAATGTACAGTGGGATTTACGTGAACTCAGCGCAAGGCAGATCTTTCCGACATGGGCTTGAGAATCTTACGGGAACACTTGTACTGTTTCTAAATTAAGTGTAGGCGTGGGAGGAGGGTGCTTCCTGCGCACTAATAACAGCACGCTTGTCAATTGTGGATGCTAATCATTCGCTTGTATCTTCCTAGACACGTCTGCTGGTTGTGAATTATTCCACTTGCATGGCAAGGTGCGCATGTAGGTGTGTTAAAAATTCTGGAGGCACTGGGTATTGATCCCAGTACCTCTCGCATACTAAGCGAGCGCTCTACCATCTAAGCTACACAGGCCCCCCCGAAGACTAATGGTGCTACATACAGCCATATAGACGACACAGACCCTTGCACTCCCATTATTCAGCAGACAAACACTACTCTCTATGTATCCGTTAGGGTGTCTTTCAGGTTTCGTGCATTCTGTATCGAATCGTAGTTGGCCACAATGAAAGTGGCTCGTATAACGTCGAAAATAGAATTCGGACACCGCTCTGAGTAAGACCAACGTGTTGTTCACCCTCTAGACTTCAATGAGGTTAAGCCGCGATACCTAAGACAGATCTGCACTCGATGACACCTCGATAACAGCCGGTCCCCACACTTACATCTTGCTCTCCTTACGTCAGTATACATCATATCAGTCTGTGACGCTGGCTTTGCAACATCTTGCGTGCCTTTAGGTTCGCCGCGACCAACACTTACCATGCACTGACCACAAAAAATGGAGGCGCCGCGGCTTGAACCCTGGACCTTTCACATGCCAAGCGAACGCTCTACCAACTGAGCTACGCCACATGCACGAGCAAACTGCGCCATTCCCCATTCTTTGCGACTCACATGCGCACGGACACGATGGTTGGTTGGTTTGTAGCGGTGAAGGGAGCAGAGTACAAAGGCGCGGACCCGTTCATATACACAAAACTTCCAAGTAGTTTCGATGCTCTGGTATTACAAATGCAAATTCCGTCTGTTTTTAACGTCTTAAATTGAAAGAGCCGTCACAAATTGCTCCGTTTTCACTCCTTGTCGACAATCATACAGCACCTGAGGTAACAAACACATCTCGAGCCCCATTGTGCACTCCATTATTCATGCCAACTCAGTGCCTCGCTCTTTACTACTGTGTACCAATCTTGTCGTCCAACTGCAAAACACTGGGCCACAACAAGTTTCCGCGTCTCCATTGCACTGCGCATACTACGAAACGCTCCCCAAAGTTGGCACTCACCCTCGCAGCCGACTTTTCCGACTTTCCACGACGCTCACGCTAGTGACAGCATTATTTATAGTTCGACGTCGCGCCAAAGCGAATGAGCACATTTCGCCTACGGCTTAGGCCGCCCTCCTAGTGTGGCTGCTCGGTGTCTGCAGGCAGCGAGGGTCTGCAAGCTTCCTGTGTTCGCACCTATGTCACCTGTGCTTGCTTGTCAGAGACAGACTATCGCAAAACATACAACTCACTCCATGAATTGATTGCTACGGCATCTGTTATCAGCAGTCACAACTAGCAACACCAGTAGCAGCTGACTGCACGCAAAGAATAGGAATGTGCAGTGGGATTTACGTGAACTCAGCGCAAGGCAGATCTTTCCGACATAGGCTTGAGAATCTTACGGGAACACTTGTACTGTTTCTAAATTAAGTGTAGGCGTGGGAGGAGGGTGCTTCCTGCGCACTAATAACAGCACGCTTGTCAATTGTGGATGCTAATCATTCGCTTGTATCTTCCTAGACACATCTGCTGGTTGTGAATTATTCCACTTGCATGGCAAGGTGCGCATGTAGGTGTGTTAAAAATTCTGGAGGCACTGGGTAGTGATCCCAGTACCTCTCGCATACTAAGCGAGCGCTCTAACATCTGAGCTACGCCATATAGACGACACAGACCCTTGCACCCCCATTATTCAGCAAAAAAACACTACTCTCTATGTATCCGTTAGGGTGTCTTTTAGGTTTCGTGCATTCTGTATCGAATCGTAGTTGGCCACAATGAAAGTGGCACGTATAACGTCGAAAATAGAATTCGGACACCGCTCTGAGTAAGACCAACGTGTTGTCCACCCTCTAGACTTCAATGAGGTTAAGCCGCGATACCTAAGACAGATGACACCTCGATAACAGCCGGTCCACACACTGACATCTTGCTCTCCTTACGTCAGTATACATCATATCAATCTGTGACGCTGGCTTTGCAACATCTTGCGTGCCTTTAGGTTCGCCGCGACCAACACTTACCATGCACTGACCACAAAAAATGGAGGCGCCGCGGCTTGAACCCTGGACCTTTCACATGCCAAGCGAACGCTCTACCAACTGAGCTACGCCACATGCACGAGCAAACTGCGCCATTCCCCATTCTTTGCGACTCACATGCGCACGGACACGATGGTTGGTTGGTTTGTAGCGGTGAAGGGAGCAGAGTACAAAGGCGCGGACCCGTTCATATACACAAAACTTCCAAGTAGTTTCGATGCTCTGGTATTACAAATGCAAATTCCGTCTGTTTTTAACGTCTTAAATTGAAAGAGCCGTCACAAATTGCTCCGTTTTCACTCCTTGTCGACAATCATACAGCACCTGAGGTAACAAACACATCTCGAGCCCCATTGTGCACTCCATTATTCATGCCAACTCAGTGCCTCGCTCTTTACTACTGTGTACCAATCTTGTCGTCCAACTGCAAAACACTGGGCCACAACAAGTTTCCGCGTCTCCATTGCACTGCGCATACTACGAAACGCTCCCCAAAGTTGGCACTCACCCTCGCAGCCGACTTTTCCGACTTTCCACGACGCTCACGCTAGTGACAGCATTATTTATAGTTCGACGTCGCGCCAAAGCGAATGAGCACATTTCGCCTACGGCTTAGGCCGCCCTCCTAGTGTGGCTGCTCGGTGTCTGCAGGCAGCGAGGGTCTGCAAGCTTCCTGTGTTCGCACCTATGTCACCTGTGCTTGCTTGTCAGAGACAGACTATCGCAAAACATACAACTCACTCCATGAATTGATTGCTACGGCATCTGTTATCAGCAGTCACAACTAGCAACACCAGTAGCAGCTGACTGCACGCAAAGAATAGGAATGTGCAGTGGGATTTACGTGAACTCAGCGCAAGGCAGATCTTTCCGACATAGGCTTGAGAATCTTACGGGAACACTTGTACTGTTTCTAAATTAAGTGTAGGCGTGGGAGGAGGGTGCTTCCTGCGCACTAATAACAGCACGCTTGTCAATTGTGGATGCTAATCATTCGCTTGTATCTTCCTAGACACATCTGCTGGTTGTGAATTATTCCACTTGCATGGCAAGGTGCGCATGTAGGTGTGTTAAAAATTCTGGAGGCACTGGGTATTGATCCCAGTACCTCTCGCATACTAAGCGAGCGCTCTACCATCTGAGCTACGCCATGTAGACGACACAGACCCTTGCACCCCCATTATTCAGCAAAAAAACACTACTCTCTATGTATCCGTTAGGGTGTCTTTTAGGTTTCGTGCATTCTGTATCGAATCGTAGTTGGCCACAATGAAAGTGGCACGTATAACGTCGAAAATAGAATTCGGACACCGCTCTGAGTAAGACCAACGTGTTGTCCACCCTCTAGACTTCAATGAGGTTAAGCCGCGATACCTAAGACAGATGACACCTCGATAACAGCCGGTCCACACACTGACATCTTGCTCTCCTTACGTCAGTATACATCATATCAATCTGTGACGCTGGCTTTGCAACATCTTGCGTGCCTTTAGGTTCGCCGCGACCAACACTTACCATGCACTGACCACAAAAAATGGAGGCGCCGCGGCTTGAACCCTGGACCTTTCACATGCCATGCGAACGCTCTACCAACTGAGCTACGCCCCATGCACGAGCAAAGTGCGCTGTTCCCCATTCTTTGCGACTCAGATTCACACGGACACGATGGGTGGTTGGTCTGTAGCGGTGAAGGGAGCAGAGTACAAAGGCGCGGACCCGTTCATATACACAAAAGTTCCAAGTAGTTTCGATGCTCTGGTATTACAAATGCAAATTCCGTCTGTTTTTAACGTCTTAAATTGAAAGAGCCGTCACAAACTGCTCCGTTTTCACTCCTTGTCGACAATCATACAGCACCTTAGTTAACAAACACATCTCGAGCCCCATTGTGCACTCCATTATTCATGCCTACTCAGTGCCTCACTCTTTACTACTGTGTACCAATCTTGTCGTCCAACTGCAAAACACTGGGACACAACAAGTTTCCGCGTTTCCATTGCACAGCGCATACTACGAAACGCTCCCCAAACTTGGCACTCACCCTCGCAGCCGACTTTTCCGACTTTCCACGACGCTCACGCTAGTGACAGCATTATTTATAGTTCGACGTCGCGCCAAAGCTAATGAGCACATTTCGCCTACGGCTTAGGCCGCCCTCCTAGTGTGGCTGCTCGGTGTCTGCAGGCAGCGAGGGTCTGCAAGCTTCCTGTGTTCGCACCTATGTCACCTGTGCTTGCTTGTCAGAGACAGACTATCGCAAAACATACAACTCACTCCATGAATTGATTGCTACGGCATCTGTTATCAGCAGTCACAACTAGCAACACCAGTAGCAGCTGACTGCACGCAAAGAATAGGAATGTGCAGTGGGATTTACGTGAACTCAGCGCAAGGCAGATCTTTCCGACATAGGCTTGAGAATCTTACGGGAACACTTGTACTGTTTCTAAATTAAGTGTAGGCGTGGGAGGAGGGTGCTTCCTGCGCACTAATAACAGCACGCTTGTCAATTGTGGATGCTAATCATTCGCTTGTATCTTCCTAGACACGTCTGCTGGTTGTGAATTATTCCACTTGCATGGCAAGGTGCGCATGTAGGTGTGTTAAAAATTCTGGAGGCACTGGGTAATGATCCCAGTAATCATGCTACATACAGCCATATTGACGACACAGACCCTTGCACTCCCATTATTCAGCAGACAAACACTACTCTCTATGTATCCGTTATGGTGTCTTTCAGGTTTCGTGCATTCTGTATCGAATCGTAGTTGGCCACAATGAAAGTGGCACGTATAACGTCGAAAATAGAATTCGGACACCGCTCTGAGTAAGACCAACGTGTTGTCCACCCTCTAGACCTCAATGTGGTTAAGCCGCGATACCTATGACAGATGACACCTCGATAACAGCCGGTCCACACACTTACATCTTGCTATCCTTACGTCAGTATACATTATATCAGTCTGTGACGCTGGCTTTGCAACATCTTGCGTGCCTTTAGGTTCGCCGCGACCAACACTTACCATGCACTGACTACAAAAAATGGAGGCGCCGCGGCTTGAACCCTGGACTTTCCACATGCCAAGCGAACGCTCTACCAACTGAGCTACGCCCCATGCACGAGCAAACTGCGCTATTCCCTATTCTTTGCGACTCACATGCGCACGGACACGATGGTTGGTTGGTTTGTAGCGGTGAAGGGAGCAGAGTACAAAGGCGCGGACCCGTTCATATACACAAAAGTTCCAAGTAGTTTTGATGCTCTGGTATTACAAATGCAAATTCCGTCTGTTTTTAAAGTCTTAAATTGAAAGAGCCGTCACAAATTGCTCCGTTTTCACTCCTTGTCGACAATCATACAGCACCTGAGGTAACAAACACATCTCGAGCCCCATTGTGCACTCCATTATTCATGCCAACTCAGTGCCTCGCTCTTTACTACTGTGTACCAATCTTGTCGTCCAACTGCAACACACT
The DNA here is from genome assembly GCF_023897955.1 of Schistocerca gregaria. Classification (NCBI taxonomy): domain Eukaryota; kingdom Metazoa; phylum Arthropoda; class Insecta; order Orthoptera; family Acrididae; genus Schistocerca; species Schistocerca gregaria. The sequence continues at coordinate 22,390,736 of NC_064929.1, read as the reverse complement.
GGGCCACAACAAGTTTCCGCGTCTCCATTACACTGCGCATACTACGAAACGCTCCCCAAACTTGGCACTCACAATCGCAGCCGACTTTTCCGACTTTCTACGACGCTCAGGCTAGTGACAGCATTATTTATAGTTCGACGTCGCGCCAAAGCGAATGAGCACATTTCGCCTACGGCTTAGGCCGCCCTCCTAGTGTGGCTGCTCGGTGTCTGCAGGCAGCGAGGGTCTGCAAGCTTCCTGTGTTCGCACCTATGTCACCTGTGCTTGCTTGTCAGAGACAGACTATCGCAAAACATACAACTCACTCCATGAATTGATTGCTACGGCATCTGTTATCAGCAGTCACAACTAGCAACACCAGTAGCAGCTGACTGCACGCAAAGAATAGGAATGTGCAGTGGGATTTACGTGAACTCAGCGCAAGGCAGATCTTTCCGACATAGGCTTGAGAATCTTACGGGAACACTTGTACTGTTTCTAAATTAAGTGTAGGCGTGGGAGGAGGGTGCTTCCTGCGCACTAATAACAGCACGCTTGTCAATTGTGGATGCTAATCATTCGCTTGTATCTTCCTAGACACATCTGCTGGTTGTGAATTATTCCACTTGCATGGCAAGGTGCGCATGTAGGTGTGTTAAAAATTCTGGAGGCACTGGGTATTGATCCCAGTACCTCTCGCATACTAAGCGAGCGCTCTACCATCTGAGCTACGCCATATAGACGACACAGACCCTTGCACCCCCATTATTCAGCAAAAAAACACTACTCTCTATGTATCCGTTAGGGTGTCTTTTAGGTTTCGTGCATTCTGTATCGAATCGTAGTTGGCCACAATGAAAGTGGCACGTATAACGTCGAAAATAGAATTCGGACACCGCTCTGAGTAAGACCAACGTGTTGTCCACCCTCTAGACTTCAATGAGGTTAAGCCGCGATACCTAAGACAGATGACACCTCGATAACAGCCGGTCCACACACTGACATCTTGCTCTCCTTACGTCAGTATACATCATATCAATCTGTGACGCTGGCTTTGCAACATCTTGCGTGCCTTTAGGTTCGCCGCGACCAACACTTACCATGCACTGACCACAAAAAATGGAGGCGCCGCGGCTTGAACCCTGGACCTTTCACATGCCATGCGAACGCTCTACCAACTGAGCTACGCCCCATGCACGAGCAAAGTGCGCTGTTCCCCATTCTTTGCGACTCAGATTCACACGGACACGATGGGTGGTTGGTCTGTAGCGGTGAAGGGAGCAGAGTACAAAGGCGCGGACCCGTTCATATACACAAAAGTTCCAAGTAGTTTCGATGCTCTGGTATTACAAATGCAAATTCCGTCTGTTTTTAACGTCTTAAATTGAAAGAGCCGTCACAAATTGCTCCGTTTTCACTCCTTGTCGACAATCATACAGCACCTTAGTTAACAAACACATCTCGAGCCCCATTGTGCACTCCATTATTCATGCCTACTCAGTGCCTCACTCTTTACTACTGTGTACCAATCTTGTCGTCCAACTGCAAAACACTGGGACACAACAAGTTTCCGCGTTTCCATTGCACAGCGCATACTACGAAACGCTCCCCAAACTTGGCACTCACCCTCGCAGCCGACTTTTCCGACTTTCCACGACGCTCACGCTAGTGACAGCATTATTTATAGTTCGACGTCGCGCCAAAGCTAATGAGCACATTTCGCCTACGGCTTAGGCCGCCCTCCTAGTGTGGCTGCTCGGTGTCTGCAGGCAGCGAGGGTCTGCAAGCTTCCTGTGTTCGCACCTATGTCACCTGTGCTTGCTTGTCAGAGACAGACTATCGCAAAACATACAACTCACTCCATGAATTGATTGCTACGGCATCTGTTATCAGCAGTCACAACTAGCAACACCAGTAGCAGCTGACTGCACGCAAAGAATAGGAATGTGCAGTGGGATTTACGTGAACTCAGCGCAAGGCAGATCTTTCCGACATAGGCTTGAGAATCTTACGGGAACACTTGTACTGTTTCTAAATTAAGTGTAGGCGTGGGAGGAGGGTGCTTCCTGCGCACTAATAACAGCACGCTTGTCAATTGTGGATGCTAATCATTCGCTTGTATCTTCCTAGACACGTCTGCTGGTTGTGAATTATTCCACTTGCATGGCAAGGTGCGCATGTAGGTGTGTTAAAAATTCTGGAGGCACTGGGTAATGATCCCAGTAATCATGCTACATACAGCCATATTGACGACACAGACCCTTGCACTCCCATTATTCAGCAGACAAACACTACTCTCTATGTATCCGTTATGGTGTCTTTCAGGTTTCGTGCATTCTGTATCGAATCGTAGTTGGCCACAATGAAAGTGGCACGTATAACGTCGAAAATAGAATTCGGACACCGCTCTGAGTAAGACCAACGTGTTGTCCACCCTCTAGACCTCAATGTGGTTAAGCCGCGATACCTATGACAGATGACACCTCGATAACAGCCGGTCCACACACTTACATCTTGCTATCCTTACGTCAGTATACATTATATCAGTCTGTGACGCTGGCTTTGCAACATCTTGCGTGCCTTTAGGTTCGCCGCGACCAACACTTACCATGCACTGACTACAAAAAATGGAGGCGCCGCGGCTTGAACCCTGGACTTTCCACATGCCAAGCGAACGCTCTACCAACTGAGCTACGCCCCATGCACGAGCAAACTGCGCTATTCCCTATTCTTTGCGACTCACATGCGCACGGACACGATGGTTGGTTGGTTTGTAGCGGTGAAGGGAGCAGAGTACAAAGGCGCGGACCCGTTCATATACACAAAAGTTCCAAGTAGTTTTGATGCTCTGGTATTACAAATGCAAATTCCGTCTGTTTTTAAAGTCTTAAATTGAAAGAGCCGTCACAAATTGCTCCGTTTTCACTCCTTGTCGACAATCATACAGCACCTGAGGTAACAAACACATCTCGAGCCCCATTGTGCACTCCATTATTCATGCCAACTCAGTGCCTCGCTCTTTACTACTGTGTACCAATCTTGTCGTCCAACTGCAACACACTGGGCCACAACAAGTTTCCGCGTCTCCATTACACTGCGCATACTACGAAACGCTCCCCAAACTTGGCACTCACAATCGCAGCCGACTTTTCCGACTTTCTACGACGCTCAGGCTAGTGACAGCATTATTTATAGTTCGACGTCGCGCCAAAGCGAATGAGCACATTTCGCCTACGGCTTAGGCCGCCCTCCTAGTGTGGCTGCTCGGTGTCTGCAGGCAGCGAGGGTCTGCAAGCTTCCTGTGTTCGCACCTATGTCACCTGTGCTTGCTTGTCAGAGACAGACTATCGCAAAACATACAACTCACTCCATGAATTGATTGCTACGGCATCTGTTATCAGCAGTCACAACTAGCAACACCAGTAGCAGCTGACTGCACGCAAAGAATAGGAATGTGCAGTGGGATTTACGTGAACTCGGCGCAAGGCAGATCTTTCCGACATAGGCTTGAGAATCTTACGGGAACACTTGTACTGTTTCTAAATTAAGTGTAGGCGTGGGAGGAGGGTGCTTCCTGCACACTAATAACAGCACGCTTGTCAATTGTGGATGCTAATCATTCGCTTGTATCTTCCTAGACACATCGGCTGGTTGTGAATTATTCCACTTGCATGGCAAGGTGCGCATGTTGGTGTGTTAAAAATTGTGGAGGCACTGGGTATTGATCCCAGTACCTCTCGCATACTAAGCGAGCGCTCTACCATCTGAGCTACGCCCGCCCCCCCGAAGACTAATGCTGCTACATACAGCCATATAGACGACACAGACCCTTGCACTCCCATTATTCAGCAGACAAACACTACTCTCTATGTATCCGTTAGGGTGTCTTTCAGGTTTCGTGCATTCTGTATCGAATCGTAGTTGGCCACAATGAAAGTGGCACGTATAACGTCGAAAATAGAATTCGGACACCGCTCTGAGTAAGACCAACGTGTTGTCCACCCTCTAGACTTCAATGAGGTTAAGCCGCGATACCTAAGACAGATGACACCTCGATAACAACCGGTCCCCACACTTACATCTTGCTCTCCTTACGTCAGTATACATCATATTAGTCTGTGACGCTGGCTTTGCAACATCTTACGTCCCTTTAGGTTCGCAGCGACCAACACTTACCATGCACTGACTACAAAAAATGGAGGCGCCGCGGCTTGAAACCTGGACCTTTCACATGCCAAGCGAACGCTCTACCAAATGAGCTACGCCCCATGCACGAGCAAACTGCGCTATTCCCCATTCTTTGCGACTCAGATGCGCACGGACACGATGGTTGTTGGTTTGTAGCGGTGAAGGGAGCAGAGTACAAAGGCGCGGACCCGTTCATATACACAAAAGTTCCAAGTAGTTTCCATGCTCTGGTATTACAAATGCAAATTCCATCTGTTTTTAACGTCTTTAATTGAAAGAGCCGTCACAAATTGCTCCGTTTTCACTCCTTGTCGACAATCATACAGCACCTGAGGTAACAAACACATCTCGAGCCCCGTTGTGCACTCCATTATTCATGCCAACTCAGTGCCTCGCTCTTTACTACTGTGTACCAATCTTGTCGTCCAACTGCAAAACACTGGGCCACAACAAGTTTCCGCGTCTCCATTGCACTGCGCATACTACGAAACGCTCCCCAAACTTGGCACTCACCCTCGCAGCCGACTTTTCCGACTTTCCACGACGCTCACGCTAGTGACAGCATTATTTACAGTTCGACGTCACGCCAAAGCGAATGAGCACATTTCGCCTACGGCTTAGGCCGCCCTCCTAGTGTGGCTGCTCGGTGTCTGCAGGCAGCGAGGGTCTGCAAGCTTCCTGTGTTCGCACCTATGTCGCCTGTGCTTGCTTGTCAGAGACAGACTATCGCAAAACATACAACTCACTCCATGAATTGTTTGCTACGGCATCTGTTATCAGCCGTCACAACTAGCAACACCAGTAGCAGCTGACTGCACGCAAAGAATAGGAATAGGCAGTGGGATTTACGTGAACTCAGCGCAAGGCAGATCTTTCCGACATAGGCTTGAGAATCTTACAGGAACACTTGTACTGTTTCTAAATTAAGTGTAGGCGTGGGAGGAGGGTGCTTCCTGCGCACTAATAACAACACGCTCGTCAATTGTGGATGCTAATCATTCGCTTGTATCTTCCTAGACACATCTGCTGGTTGTGAATTATTCCACTTGCATGGCAAGGTGCGCATGTAGGTGTGTTAAAAATTCTGGAGGCACTGGGTATTGATCCCAGTACCTCTCGCATACTAAGCGAGCTCTCTAACATCTGAGCTACGCCCGCCCCCCCGAAGACTAATGGTGCTACATACAGCCATATAGACGACACAGACCCTTGCACTGCCATTATTCAGCAGACAAACACTACTCTCTATGTATCCGTTAGGGTGTCTTTCAGGTTTCGTGCATTCTGTATCGAATCGTAGTTGGCCACAATGAAAGTGGCACGTATAACGTCGAAAATAGAATTCGGACACCGCTCTGAGTAAGACCAACGTGTTGTCCACCCTCTAGACTTCAATGAGGTTAAGCCGCGATACCTAAGACAGATGACACCTCGATAACAGCCGGTCCACACACTTACATCTTGCTCTCCTTACGTCAGTATACATCATATCAGTCTGTGACTCTGGCTTTGCAACATCTTGCGTGCCTTTAGGTTCGCCGCGACCAACACTTACCATGCACTGACTACAAAAAATGGAGGCGCCGTGGCTTGAAACCTGGACCTTTCACATGCCAAGCGAACGCTCTACCAACTGAGCTACGCCCCATGCACGAGCAAACTGCGCTATTCCCCATTCTTTGCGACTCAGATGCGCACGGACACGATGGTTGGTTGGTTTGTAGCGGTGAAGGGAGCAGAGTACAAAGGCGCGGACCCGTTCATATACACAAAAGTTCCAAGTAGTTTCGATGCTCTGGTATTACAAATGCAAATTCCGTCTGTTTTTAACGTCTTAAATTGAAAGAGCCGTCACAAATTGCTCCGTTTTCACTCCTTGTCGACAATCATACAGCACCTGAGGTAACAAACACATCTCGAGCCCCATTGTGCACTCCATTATTCATGCCAACTCAGTGCCTCGCTCTTCACTACTGTGTACCAATCTTGTCGTCCAACTGCAAAACACTGGGCCACAACAAGTTTCCGCGTCTCCATTGCACTGCGTATACTACGAAACGCTCCCCAAACTTGGCACTCACCCTCGCAGCCGACTTTTCCGACTTTCCACGACGCTCACGCTAGTGACAGCATTATTTATAGTTCGACGTCGCGCCAAAGCGAATGAGCACATTTCGCCTACGGCTTAGGCCGCCCTCCTAGTGTGGCTGCTCGGTGTCTGCAGGCAGCGAGGGTCTGCAAGCTTCCTGTGTTCGCACCTATGTCACCTGTGCTTGCTTGTCAGAGACAGACTATCGCAAAACATACAACTCACCCCATGAATTGATTGCTACGGCATCTGTTATCAGCAGTCACAACTAGCAACACCAGTAGCAGCTGACTGCACACAGAGAATAGGAATGTGCAGTGGGATTTACGTGAACTCAGCGCAAGGCAGATCTTTCCGACATAGGCTTGAGAATCTTACGGGAACACTTGTACTGTTTCTAAATTAAGTGTAGGCGTGGGAGGAGGGTGCTTCCTGCGCACTAATAACAGCACGCTCGTCAATTGTGGATGCTAATCATTCGCTTGTATCTTCCTAGACACATCGGCTGGTTGTGAATTATTCCACTTGCATGGCAAGGTGCGCATGTTGGTGTGTTAAAAATTGTGGAGGCACTGGGTATTGATCCCAGTACCTCTCGCATACTAAACGAGCGCTCTACCATCTGAGCTACGCCCGCCCCCCCGAAGACTAATGCTGCTACATACAGCCATATAGACGACACAGACCCTTGCACTCCCATTATTCAGCAGACAAACACTACTCTCTATGTATCCGTTAGGGTGTCTTTCAGGTTTCGAGCATTCTGTATCGAATCGTAGTTGGCCACAATGAAAGTGGCACGTATAACGTCGAAAATAGAATTCGGACACCGCTCTGAGTAAGACCAACGTGTTGTCCACCCTCTAGACTTCAATGAGGTTAAGCCGCGATACCTAAGACAGATGACACCTCGATAACAACCGGTCCCCACACTTACATCTTGCTCTCCTTACGTCAGTATACATCATATTAGTCTGTGACGCTGGCTTTGCAACATCTTACGTCCCTTTAGGTTCGCAGCGACCAACACTTACCATGCACTGACTACAAAAAATGGAGGCGCCGCGGCTTGAAACCTGGACCTTTCACATGGCAAGCGAACGCTCTACCAAATGAGCTACGCCCCATGCACGAGCAAACTGCGCTATTCCCCATTCTTTGCGACTCACATGCGCACGGACACGATGGTTGGTTGGTTTGTAGCGGTGAAGGGAGCAGAGTACAAAGGCGCGGACCCGTTCATATACACAAAAGTTCCAAGTAGTTTCGATGCTCTGGTATTACAAATGCAAATTCCGTCTGTTTTTAACGTCTTAAATTGAAAGAGCCGTCACAAATTGCTCCGTTTTCACTCCTTGTCGACAATCATACAGCACCTGAGGTAACAAACACATCTCGAGCCCCATTGTGCACTCCATTATTCATGCCAACTCAGTGCCTCGCTCTTCACTACTGTGTACCAATCTTGTCGTCCAACTGCAAAACACTGGGCCACAACAAGTTTCCGCGTCTCCATTGCACTGCGTATACTACGAAACGCTCCCCAAACTTGGCACTCACCCTCGCAGCCGACTTTTCCGACTTTCCACGACGCTCACGCTAGTGACAGCATTATTTATAGTTCGACGTCGCGCCAAAGCGAATGAGCACATTTCGCCTACGGCTTAGGCCGCCCTCCTAGTGTGGTTGCTCGGTGTCTGCAGGCAGCGAGGGTCTGCAAGCTTCCTGTGTTCGCACCTATGTCACCTGTGCGTGCTTGTCAGAGACAGACTATCGCAAAACATACAACTCACTCCATGAATTGATTTCTACGGCATCTGTTATCAGCAGTCACAACTAGCAACACCAGTAGCAGCTGACTGCACGCAAAGAATAGAAATGTGCAGTGGGATTTACGTGAACTCAGCGCAAGGCAGATCTTTCCGACATAGGCTTGAGAATCTTACGGGAACACTTGTACTGTTTCTAAATTAAGTGTAGGCGTGGGAGGAGGGTGCTTCCTGCGCACTAATAACAGCACGCTTGTCAATTGTGGATGTTAATCATTCGCTTGTATCTTCCTAGACACATCTGCTGGTTGTGAATTATTCCACTTGCATGGCAAGGTGCGCATGTAGGTGTGTTAAAAATTCTGGAGGCACTGGGTATTGATCCCAGTGCCTCTCGCATACTAAGCGAGCTCTCTAACATCTGAGCTACGCCCGCCCCCCCGAAGACTAATGGTGCTACATACAGCCATATAGACGACACAGACCCTTGCACTCCCATTATTCAGCAGACAAACACTACTCTCTATGTATCCGTTAGGGTGTCTTTCAGGTTTCGTGCATTCTGTATCGAATCGTAGTTGGCCACAATGAAAGTGGCACGTATAACGTCGAAAATAGAATTCGGACACCGCTCTGAGTAAGACCAACGTGTTGTCCACCCTCTAGACTTCAATGAGGTTAAGCCGCGATACCTAAGACAGATGACACCTCGATAACAGCCGGTCCACACACTTACATCTTGCTCTCCTTACGTCAGTATACATCATATCAGTCTGTGACGCTGGCTTTGCAACATCTTGCGTGCCTTTAGGTTCGCCGCGACCAACACTTACCATGCACTGACTACAAAAAATGGAGGCGCCGCGGCTTGAAACCTGGACCTTTCACATGCCAAGCGAACGCTCTACCAACTGAGCTACGCCCCATGCACGAGCAAACTGCGCTATTCCCCATTCTTTGCGACTCACATGCGCACGGACACGATGGTTGGTTGGTTTGTAGCGGTGAAGGGAGCAGAGTACAAAGGCGCGGACCCGTTCATATACACAAAAGTTCCAAGTAGTTTCGATGCTCTGGTATTACAAATGCAAATTCCGTCTGTTTTTAACGTCTTAAATTGAAAGAGCCGTCACAAATTGCTCCGTTTTCACTCCTTGTCGACAATCATACAGCACCTGAGGTAACAAACACATCTCGAGCCCCATTGTGCACTCCATTATTCATGCCAACTCAGTGCCTCGCTCTTCACTACTGTGTACCAATCTTGTCGTCCAACTGCAAAACACTGGGCCACAACAAGTTTCCGCGTCTCCATTGCACTGCGTATACTACGAAACGCTCCCCAGACTTGGCACTCAAGCTCGCAGCCGACTTTTCCGACTTTCCACGACGCTCACGCTAGTGACAGCATTATTTATAGTTCGACGTCACGCCAAAGCGAATGAGCACATTTCGCCTACGGCTTAGGCCGCCCTCCTAGTGTGGCTGCTCGGTGTCTGCAGGCAGCGAGGGTCTGCAAGCTTCCTGTGTTCGCACCTATGTCACCTGTGCTTGCTTGTCAGAGACAGACTATCGCAAAACATACAACTCACTCCATGAATTGATTTCTACGGCATCTGTTATCAGCAGTCACAACTAGCAACACCAGTAGCAGCTGACTGCACGCAAAGAATAGAAATGTGCAGTGGGATTTACGTGAATTCAGCGCAAGGCAGATCTTTCCGACATAGGCTTGAGAATCTTACGGGAACACTTGTACTGTTTCTAAATTAAGTGTAGGCGTGGGAGGAGGGTGCTTCCTGCGCACTAATAACAGCACGCTTGTCAATTGTGGATGCTAATCATTCGCTTGTATCTTCCTAGACACATCTGCTGGTTGTGAATTATTCCACTTGCATGGCAAGGTGCGCATGTAGGTGTGTTAAAAATTCTGGAGGCACTGGGTATTGATCCCAGTACCTCTCGCATACTAAGCGAGCTCTCTAACATCTGAGCTACGCCCGCCCCCCCGAAGACTAATGGTGCTACATACAGCCATATAGACGACACAGACCCTTGCACTCCCATTATTCAGCAGACAAACACTACTCTATATGTATCCGTTAGGGTGTCTTTCAGGTTTCGTGCATTCTGTATCGAATCGTAGTTGGCCACAATGAAAGTGGCACGTATAACGTCGAAAATAGAATTCGGACACCGCTCTGAGTAAGACCAACGTGTTGTCCACCCTCTAGACTTCAATGAGGTTAAGCCGCGATACCTAAGACAGATGACACCTCCATAACAGCCGGTCCACACACTTACATCTTGCTCTCACGTCAGTATACATCATATCAGTCTGTGACGCTGGCTTTGCAACATCTTGCGTGCCTTTAGGTTCGCCGCGACCAACACTTACCATGCACTGACTACAAAAAATGGAGGCGCCGCGGCTTGAAACCTGGACCTTTCACATGCCAAGCGAACGCTCTACCAACTGAGCTACGCCCGATGCACGAGCAAACTGCGCTATTCCCCATTCTTTGCGACTCACATGCGCACGGACACGATGGTTGGTTGGTTTGTAGCGGTGAAGGGAGCAGAGTACAAAGGCGCGGACCCGTTCATATACACAAAAGTTCCAAGTAGTTTCGATGCTCTGGTATTACAAATGCAAATTCCGTCTGTTTTTAACGTCTTAAATTGAAAGAGCCGTCACAAATTGCTCCGTTTTCACTCCTTGTCGACAATCATACAGCACCTGAGGTAACAAACACATCTCCAGCCCCATTGTGCACTCCATTATTCATGCCAACTCAGTGCCTCGCTCTTCACTACTGTGTACCAATCTTGTCGTCCAACTGCAAAACACTGGGCCACAACAAGTTTCCGCGTCTCCATTGCACTGCGTATACTACGAAACGCTCCCCAAACTTGGCACTCACCCTCGCAGCCGACTTTTCCGACTTTCCACTACGCTCACGCTAGTGACAGCATTATTTATAGTTCGACGTCGCGCCAAAACGAATGAGCACATTTCGCCTACGGCTTAGGCCGCCCTCCTAGTGTGGCTGCTCGGTGTCTGCAGGCAGCGAGGGTCTGCAAGCTTCCTGTGTTCGCACCTATGTCACCTGTGCTTGCTTGTCAGAGACAGACTATCGCAAAACATACAACTCACTCCATGAATTGATTTCTACGGCATCTGTTATCAGCAGTCACAACTAGCAACACCAGTAGCAGCTGACTGCACGCAAAGAATAGAAATGTGCAGTGGGATTTACGTGAACTCAGCGCAAGGCAGATCTTTCCGACATAGGCTTGAGAATCTTACGGGAACACTTGTACTGTTTCTAAATTAAGTGTAGGCGTGGGAGGAGGGTGCTTCCTGCACACTAATAACAGCACGCTTGTCAATTGTGGATGCTAATCATTCGCTTGTATCTTCCCTGACACATCTGCTGGTTGTGAATTATTCCACTTGCATGGCAAGGTGCGCATGTAGGTGTGTTAAAAATTCTGGAGGCACTGGGTATTGATCCCAGTACCTCTCGCATACTAAGCAAGCTCTCTAACATCTGAGCTACGCCCGCCCCCCCGAAGACTAATGGTGCTACATACAGCCATATAGACGACACAGACCCTTGCACTCCCATTATTCAGCAGACAAACACTACTCTCTATGTATCCGTTAGGGTGTCTTTCAGGTTTCGTGCATTCTGTATCGAATCGTAGTTGGCCACAATGAAAGTGGCACGTATAACGTCGAAAATAGAATTCGGACACCGCTCTGAGTAAGACCAACGTGTTGTCCACCCTCTAGACTTCAATGAGGTTAAGCCGCGATACCTAAGACAGATGACACCTCGATAACAGCCGGTCCACACACTTACATCTTGCTCTCCTTACGTCAGTATACATCATATCAGTCTGTGACGCTGGCTTTGCAACATCTTGCGTGCCTTTAGGTTCGCCGCGACCAACACTTACCATGCACTGACTACAAAAAATGGAGGCGCCGCGGCTTGAAACCTGGACCTTTCACATGCCAAGCGAACGCTCTACCAACTGAGCTACGCCCCATGCACGAGCAAACTGCGCTATTCCCCATTCTTTGCGACTCACATGCGCACGGACACGATGGTTGGTTGGTTTGTAGCGGTGAAGGGAGCAGAGTACAAAGGCGCGGACCCGTTCATATACACAAAAGTTCCAAGTAGTTTCGATGCTCTGGTATTACAAATGCAAATTCCGTCTGTTTTTAACGTCTTAAATTGAAAGAGCCGTCACAAATTGCTCCGTTTTCACTCCTTGTCGACAATCATACAGCACCTGAGGTAACAAACACATCTCGAGCCCCATTGTGCACTCCATTATTCATGCCAACTCAGTGCCTCGCTCTTCACTACTGTGTACCAATCTTGTCGTCCAACTGCAAAACACTGGGCCACAACAAGTTTCCGCGTCTCCATTGCACTGCGTATACTACGAAACGCTCCCCAAACTTGGCACTCACCCTCGCAGCCGACTTTTCCGACTTTCCACGACGCTCACGCTAGTGACAGCATTATTTATAGTTCGACGTCGCGCCAAAGAGAATGAGCACATTTCGCCTACGGCTTAGGCCGCCCTCCTAGTGTGGCTGCTCGGTGTCTGCAGGCAGCGAGGGTCTGCAAGCTTCCTGTGTTCGCACCTATGTCACCTGTGCTTGCTTGTCAGAGACAGACTATCGCAAAACATACAACTCACTCCATGAATTGATTGCTACGGCATCTGTTATCAGCAGTCACAACTAGCAACACCAGTAGCAGCTGACTGCACGCAAAGAATAGGAATGTGCAGTGGGATTTACGTGAACTCAGCGCAAGGCAGATCTTTCCGACATAGGCTTGAGAATCTTACGGGAACACTTGTACTGTTTCTAAATTAAGTGTAGGCGTGGGAGGAGGGTGCTTCCTGCACACTAATAACAGCACGCTTGTCAATTGTGGATGCTAATCATTCGCTTGTATCTTCCTAGACACATCTGCTGGTTGTGAATTATTCCACTTGCATGGCAAGGTGCGCATGTAGGTGTGTTAAAAATTCTGGAGGCACTGGGTATTGATCCCAGTACCTCTCGCATACAAAGCGAGCGCTCTACCATCTGAGATACGCAGGCCCCCCCAAAGACTAATGGTGCTACATACAGCCATATAGACGACACAGACCCTTGAACTCCCATTATTCAGCAGACAAACACTACTCTCTATGTATCCGTTAGGGTGTCTTTCAGGTTTCGTGCATTCTGTATCGAATCGTAGTTGGCCACAATGAAAGTGGCACGTATAACGTCGAAAATAGAATTCGGACACCGCTCTGAGTAAGACCAACGTGTTGTCCACCCTCTAGACTTCAATGAGGTTAAGCCGCGATACCTAAGACAGATGACACCTCGATAACAACCGGTCCCCACACTTACATCTTGCTCTCCTTACGTCAGTATACATCATATTAGTCTGTGACGCTGGCTTTGCAACATCTTGCGTGCCTTTAGGTTCGCCGCGACCAACACTTACCATGCACTGACTACAAAAAATGGAGGCGCCGCGGCTTGAAACCTGGACCTTTCACATGCCAAGCGAACGCTCTACCAACTGAGCTACGCCCCATGCACGAGCAAACTGCGCTATTCCCCATTCTTTGCGACTCAGATGCGCACGGACACGATGGTTGGTTGGTTTGTAGCGGTGAAGGGAGCAGAGTACAAAGGCGCGGACCCGTTCATATACACAAAAGTTCCAAGTAGTTTCGATGCTCTGGTATTACAAATGCAAATTCCGTCTGTTTTTAACGTCTTAAATTGAAAGAGCCGTCACACATTGCTCCGTTTTCACTCCTTGTCGACAATCATACAGCACCTGAGGTAACAAACACATCTCGAGCCCCGTTGTGCACTCCATTATTCATGCCAACTCAGTGCCTCGCTCTTTACTACTGTGTACCAATCTTGTCGTCCAACTGCAAAACACTGGACCACAACAAGTTTCCGCGTCTCCATTGCACTGCGCATACTACAAAACGCTCCCCAACTTGGCACTCACCCTCGCAGCCGACTTTTCCGACTTTCCACGACGCTCACGCTAGTGACAGCATTATTTATAGTTCGACGTCGCGCCAAAGCGAATGAGCACATTTCGCCTACGGCTTAGGCCGCCCTCCTAGTGTGGCTGCTCGGTGTCTGCAGGCAGCGAGGGTCTGCAAGCTTCCTGTGTTCGCACCTGTGTCACCTGTGCTTGCTTGTCAGAGACAGACTATCGCAAAACATACAACTCACTCCATGAATTGATTGCTACGGCATCTGTTATCAGCAGTCACAACTAGCAACACCAGTAGCAGCTGACTGCACGCAAAGAATAGGAATGTGCAGTGGGATTTGCGTGAACTCAGCGCAAGGCAGATCTTTCCGACATAGGCTTGAGAATCTTACGGGAACACTTGTACTGTTTCTAAATTAAGTGTAGGCGTGGGAGGAGGGTGCTTCCTGCACACTAATAACAGCACGCTTGTCAATTGTGGATGCTAATCATTCGCTTGTATCTTCCTAGACACATCTGCTGGTTGTGAATTATTCCACTTGCATGGCAAGGTGCGCATGTAGGTGTGTTAAAAATTCTGGAGGCACTGGGTATTGATCCCAGTACCTCTCGCATACTAAGCGAGCGCTCTACCATCTGAGATACGCAGGCCCCCCCGAAGACTAATGGTGCTACATACAGCCATATAGACGACACAGACCCTTGAACTCCCATTATTCAGCAGGCAAACACTACTCTCTATGTACCCGTTAGGGTGTCTTTCAGGTTTCGTGCATTCTGTATCGAATCGTAGTTGGCCACAATGAAAGTGGCACGTATAACGTCGAAAATAGAATTCAGACACCGCTCTGAGTAAGACCAACGTGTTGTCCACCCTCTAGACTTCAATGAGGTTAAGCCGCGATACCTAAGACAGATGACACCTCGATAACAACCGGTCCCCACACTTACATATTGCTCTCCTTACGTCAGTATACATCATATCAGTCTGTGATGCTGGCTTTGCAACATCTTGCGTGCCTTTAGGTTCGCCGCGACCAACACTTACCATGCACTGACCACAAAAAATGGAGGCACCGCGGCTTGAGCCCTGGACCTTTCTCATGCCAAGCGAACGTTCTACCAACTGAGCTACGCCCCATGCAGGAGCAAACTGCGCTATTCCCCATTCTTTGCGACTCAGATGCGCACGGACACGATGGTTGGTTGGTTTGTAGCGGTGAAGGGAGCAGAGTACAAAGGCGCGGACCCGTTCATATACACAAAAGTTCCAAGTAGTTTCGATGCTCTGGTATTACAAATGCAAATTCCGTCTGTTTTTAACGTCTTAAATTGAAAGAGCCGTCACAAATTGCTCCGTTATCACTCCTTGTCGACAGTCATACAGCACCTGAGGTAACAAACACATCTCCAGCCCCATTGTGCACTCCAATATTCATGCCAACTCAGTGCCTCGCTCTTCACTACTGTGTACCAATCTTGTCGTCCAACTGCAAAACACTGGGCCACAACAAGTTTCCGCGTCTCCATTGCACTGCGCATACTACGAAACGCTCCCCAAACTTGGCACTCACCCTCGCAGCCGACTTTTCCGACTTTCCACGACGCTCACGCTAGTGACAGCATTATTTATAGTTCGACGTCGCGCCAAAGCGAATGAGCACATTTCGCCTACGGCTTAGGCCGCCCTCCTAGTGTGGCTGCTCGGTGTCTGCAGGCAGCGAGGGTCTGCAAGCTTCCTGTGTTCGCACCTATGTCACCTGTGCTTGCTTGTCAGAGACAGACTATCGCAAAACATACAACTCACTCCATGAATTGATTGCTACGGCATCTGTTATCAGCAGTCACAACTAGCAACACCAGTAGCAGCTGATTGCACGCAAAGAATAGGAATGTGCAGTGGGATTTACGTGAACTCAGCGCAAGGCAGATCTTTCCGACATAGGCTTGAGAATCTTACGGGAACACTTGTACTGTTTCTAAATTAAGTGTAGGCGTGGGAGGAGGGTGCTTCCTGCGCACTAATAACAGCACGCTCGTCAATTGTGGATGCCAATCATCCGCTTGTATCTTCCTAGACACATCTGCTGGTTGTGAATTATTCCACTTGCATGGCAAGGTACGCATGTAGGTGTGTTAAAAATTCTGGAGGCACTGGGTAATGATCCCAGTACCTCTCACATACTAAGCGAGCACCCTACCATCTGAGCTACGCCCGCCCCCCCGAAGACTAATGGTGCTACATACAGCCATATAGACGACACAGACCCTTGCACTCCCATTATTCAGCAGACAAACACTACTCTCTATGTATCCATTAGGGTGTCTTTCAGGTTTCGTGCATTCTGTATCGAATCGTAGTTGGCCACAATGAAAGTGGCACGTATAACGTCGAAAATAGAATTCGGACACCGCTCTGAGTAAGACCAACGTGTTGTCCACCCTCTAGACTTCAATGAGGTTAAGCCGCGATACCTAAGACAGATGACACCTCGATAACAACCGGTCCCCACACTTACATCTTGCTCTCCTTACGTCAGTATACATCATATTAGTCTGTGACGCTGGCTTTGCAACATCTTGCGTGCCTTTAGGTTCGCCGCGACCAACACTTACCATGCACTGACTAGAAAAAATTGAGGCGCCGCGGCTTGAACCCTGGACCTTTCACATGCCAAACGAACGCTCTACCAACTGAGCTACGCCACATGCACGAGCGAACTGCGCTATTGACCATTCTTTGCGACTCAGATGCGCACGGACACGATGGTTGTTGGTTTGTAGCATTGAAGGGAGCAGAGTACAAAGGCGCGGACCCGTTCATATACACAAAAGTTCCAAGTAGTTTCCATGCTCTGGTATTACAAATGCAAATTCCGTCTGTTTTTAACGTCTTAAATTGAAAGAGCCGTCACAAATTGCTCCGTTTTCACTCCTTGTCGACAATCATACAGCACCTGAGGTAACAAACACATCTCGAGCCCGATTGTGCACTCCATTATTCATGCCAACTCAGTGCCTAACTCTTTACTATTGTGTACCAATCTTGTCGTCCAACTGCAAAACACTGGGCCACAACAAGTTTCCGCGTCTCCATTGCACTGCGTATACTACGAAACGCTCCCCAAACTTGGCACTCACCCTCGCAGCCGACTTTTCCGACTTTCCACGACGCTCACGCTAGTGACAGCATTATATATAGTTCGACGTCGCGCCAAAGCGAATGAGCACATTTCGCCTACGGCTTAGGCCGCCCTCCTAGTGTGGCTGCTCGGTGTCTGCAGGCAGCGAGGGTCTGCAAGCTTCCTGTGTTCGCACCTATGTCACCTGTGCTTGCTTGTCAGAGACAGACTATCGCAAAACATACAACTCACTCCATGAATTGATTGCTACGGCATCTGTTATCAGCAGTCACAACTAGCAACACCAGTAGCAGCTGACTGCACGCAAAGAATAGGAATGTGCAGTGGGATTTACGTGAACTCAGCGCAAGGCAGATCTTTCCGACATAGGCTTGAGAATCTTACGGGAACACTTGTACTGTTTCTAAATTAAGTGTAGGCGTGGGAGAAGGGTGCTTCCTGCACACTAATAACAGCACGCTTGTCAATTGTGGATGCTAATCATTCGCTTGTATCTTCCTAGACACATCTGCTGGTTGTGAATTATTCCACTTGCATGGCAAGGTGCGCATGTAGGTGTGTTAAAAATTCTGGAGGCACTGGGTATTGATCCCAGTACCTCTCGCATACAAAGCGAGCGCTCTACCATCTGAGATACGCAGGCCCCCCCAAAGACTAATGGTGCTACATACAGCCATATAGACGACACAGACCCTTGAACTCCCATTATTCAGCAGACAAACACTACTCTCTATGTATCCGTTAGGGTGTCTTTCAGGTTTCGTGCATTCTGTATCGAATCGTAGTTGGCCACAATGAAAGTGGCACGTATAACGTCGAAAATAGAATTCGGACACCGCTCTGAGTAAGACCAACGTGTTGTCCACCCTGTAGACTTCTATGATGTTAAGCCGCGATACCTAAGACAGATCTGCACTCGATGACACCTCGATAACACCCGGTCCCCACACTTACATCTTGCTCTCCTTACGTCAGTATACATCACATCAGTCTGTGACGCTGGCTTTGCAACATCTTGCGTGCCTTTAGGTTCGCCGCGACCAACACTTACCATGCACTGACCACAAAAAATGGAGGCGCCGCGGCTTGAACCCTGGACCTTTCACATGCCAAACTAACGCTCTACCACCTGAGCTACGCCACATGTACGAGCGAACTGCGCTATTGACCATTCTTTGCGACTCAGATGCGCACGGACACGATGGTTGTTGGTTTGTAGCGGTGAAGGGAGCAGAGTACAAAGGCGCGGACCCGTTCATATACACAAAACGTCCAAGTAGTTTCCATGCTCTGGTATTACAAATGCAAATTCCGTCTGTTTTTAACGTCTTAAATTGAAAGAGCCGTCACAAATTGCTCCGTTTTCACTCCTTGTCGACAATCATACAGCATCTGAGGTAACAAACACATCTCGAGCCCCAATGTGCACTCCATTATTCATGCCAACTCAGTGCCTCGCTCTTTACTACTGTGTACCAATCTTGTCGTCCAACAGCAAAACACTGGGCCACAACAAGTTTCCGCGTCTCCATTGCACTGCGTATACTACGAAACGCTCCCCAAACTTGGCACTCACCCTCGCAGCCGACTTTTCCAACTTTCCACGACGCTCACGCTAGTGACAGCATTATTTATAGTTCGACGTCGCGCCAAAGCGAATGAGCACATTTCGCCTACGGCTTAGGCCGCCCTCCTAGTGTGGCTGCTCGGTGTCTGCAGGCAGCGAGGGTCTGCAAGCTTCCTGTGTTCGCACCTATGTCACCTGTGCTTGCTTGTCAGAGACAGACTATCGCAAAACATACAACTCACTCCATGAATTGATTGCTACGGCATCTGTTATCAGCAGTCACAACTAGCAACACCAGTAGCAGCTGACTGCACGCAAAGAATAGAAATGTGCAGTGGGATTTACGTGAACTCAGCGCAAGGCAGATCTTTCCGACATAGGCTTGAGAATCTTACGGGAACACTTGTACTGTTTCTAAATTAAGTGTAGGCGTGGGAGGAGGGTGCTTCCTGCGCACTAATAACAGCACTCTTGTCAATTGTGGATGCTAATCATTCACTTGTATCTTCCTAGACACATCTGCTGGTTGTGAATTATTCCACTTGCATGGCAAGGTGCGCATGTAGGTGTGTTAAAAATTCTGGAGGCACTGGGTATTGATCCCAGTACCTCTCGCATACTAAGCGAGCGCTCTACCATCTGAGCTACGCCCGCCCCGCCGAAGACTAATGGTGCTACATACAGCCATATAGACGACACAGACCCTTGCACTCCCATTATTCAGCAGACAAACACTACTCTCTATGTATCCGTTAGGGTGTCTTTCAGGTTTCGTGCATTCTGTATCGAATCGTAGTTGGCCACAATGAAAGTGGCACGTATAACGTCGAAAATAGAATTCGGACACCGCTCTGAGTAAGACCAACGTGTTGTCCACCCTCTAGACTTCAATGAGGTTAAGCCGCGATACCTAAGACAGATGACACCTCGATAACAACCGGTCCCCACACTTACATCTTGCTCTCCTTACGTCAGTATACATCATATTAGTCTGTGACGCTGGCTTTGCAACATCTTGCGTGCCTTTAGGTTCGCCGCGACCAACACTTACCATGCACTGACTACAAAAAATGGAGGCGCCACGGCTTGAAACCTGGACCTTTCACATGCCAAGCGAACGCTCTACCAACTGAGCTACGCCCCATGCACGAGCAAACTGCGCTATTCCCCTTTCTTTGCGACTCAGATGCGCACGGACAAGATGGTTGGTTGGTTTGTAGCGGTGAAGGGAGCAGAGTACAAAGGCGCGGACCCGTTCATATACACAAAGGTTCCAAGTAGTTTCCATGCTCTGGTATTACAAATGCAAATTCCATCTGTCTTTAACGTCTTAAATTGAAAGAGCCGTCACAAATTGCTCCGTTTTCACTCCTTGTCGACAATCATACAGCACCTGAGGTAACAAACACATCTCGAGCCCCGTTGTGCACTCCATTATTCATGCCAACTCAGTGCCTCGCTCTTTACTACTGTGTACCAATCTTGTCGTCCAACTGCAAAACACTGGGCCACAACAAGTTTCCGCGTCTCCATTGCACTGCGCATACTACGAAACGCTCCACAAACTTGGCACTCACCCTCGCAGCCGACTTTTCCGACTTTCCACGACGCTCACGCTAGTGACAGCATTATTTATAGTTCGACGTCGCGCCAAAGCGAATGAGCACATTTCGCCTACGGCTTAGGCCGCCCTCCTAGTGTGGCTGCTCGGTGTCTGCAGGCAGCGAGGGTCTGCAAGCTTCCTGTGTTCGCACCTATGTCACCTGTGCTTGCTTGTCAGAGACAGACTATCGCAAAACATACAACTCACTCCATGAATTGATTGCTACGGCATCTGTTATCAGCAGTCACAACTAGCAACACCAGTAGCAGCTGACTGCACGCAAAGAATAGGAATGTGCAGTGGGATTTACGTGAACTCAGCGCAAGGCAGATCTTTCCGACATAGGCTTGAGAATCTTACGGGAACACTTGTACTGTTTCTAAATTAAGTGTAGGCGTGGGAGGAGGGTGCTTCCTGCACACTAATAACAGCACGCTTGTCAATTGTGGATGCTAATCATTCGCTTGTATCTTCCTAGACACATCTGCTGGTTGTGAATTATTCCACTTGCATGGCAAGGTGCGCATGTAGGTGTGTTAAAAATTCTGGAGGCACTGGGTATTGATCCCAGTACCTCTCGCATACTAAGCGAGCGCTCTACCATCTGAGATACGCAGGCCCCCCCAAAGACTTATGGTGCTACATACAGCCATATAGACGACACAGACCCTTGAACTCCCATTATTCAGCAGACAAACACTACTCTCTATGTATCCGTTAGGGTGTCTTTCAGGTTTCGTGCATTCTGTATCGAATCGTAGTTGGCCACAATGAAAGTGGCACGTATAACGTCGAAAATAGAATTCGGACACCGCTCTGAGTAAGACCAACGTGTTGTCCACCCTCTAGACTTCAATGAGGTTAAGCCGCGATACCTAAGACAGATGACACCTCGATAAGAACCGGTCCCCACACTTACATCTTGCTCTCCTTACGTCAGTATACATCATATTAGTCTGTGACGCTGGCTTTGCAACATCTTGCGTGCCTTTAGGTTCGCCGCGACCAACACTTACCATGCACTGACTACAAAAAATGGAGGCGCCACGGCTTGAAACCTGGACCTTTCACATGCCAAGCGAACGCTCTACCAACTGAGCTACGCCCCATGCACGAGCAAACTGCGCTATTCCCCTTTCTTTGCGACTCAGATGCGCACGGACAAGATGGTTGGTTGGTTTGTAGCGGTGAAGGGAGCAGAGTACAAAGGCGCGGACCCGTTCATATACACAAAGGTTCCAAGTAGTTTCCATGCTCTGGTATTACAAATGCAAATTCCATCTGTTTTTAACGTCTTAAATTGAAAGAGCCGTCACAAATTGCTCCGTTTTCACTCCTTGTCGACAATCATACAGCACCTGAGGTAACAAACACATCTCGAGCCCCGTTGTGCACTCCATTACTCATGCCAACTCAGTGCCTCGCTCTTTACTACTGTGTACCAATCTTGTCGTCCAACTGCAAAACACTGGGCCACAACAAGTTTCCGCGTCTCCATTGCACTGCGCATACTACGAAACGCTCCCCAAACTTGGCACTCACCCTCGCAGCCGACTTTTCCGACTTTCCACGACGCTCACGCTAGTGACAGCATTATTTATAGTTCGACGTCGCGCCAAAGCGAATGAGCACATTTCGCCTACGGCTTAGGCCGCCCTCCTAGTGTGGCTGCTCGGTGTCTGCAGGCAGCGAGGGTCTGCAAGCTTCCTGTGTTCGCACCTATGTCACCTGTGCTTGCTTGTCAGAGACAGACTATCGCAAAACATACAACTCACTCCATGAATTGATTGCTACGGCATCTGTTATCAGAAGTCACAACTAGCAACACCAGTAGCAGCTGACTGCACGAAAGAATAGGAATGTGCAGTGGGATTTACGTGAACTCAGCGCAAGGCAAATCTTTCCGACATAGGCTTGAGAATCTTACGGGAACACTTGTACTGTTTCTAAATTAAGTGTAGGCGTGGGAGGAGGGTGCTTCCTGCACACTAATAACAGCACGCTTGTCAATTGTGGATGCTAATCATTCGCTTGTATCTTCCTAGACACATCTGCTGGTTGCGAATTATTCCACTTGCATGGCAAGGTGCGCATGTAGGTGTGTTAAAAATTCTGGAGGCACTGGGTATTGATCCCAGTACCTCTCGCATACTAAGCGAGCGCTCTACCATCTGAGATACGCAGGCCCCCCCAAAGACTAATGGTGCTACATACAGCCATATAGACGACACAGACCCTTGAACTCCCATTATTCAGCAGACAAACACTACTCTCTATGTATCCGTTAGTGTGTCTTTCAGGTTTCGTGCATTCTGTATCGAATCGTAGTTGGCCACAATGAAAGTGGCACGTATAACGTCGAAAATAGAATTCGGACACCGCTCTGAGTAAGACCAACGTGTTGTCCACCCTCTAGACTTCAATGAGGTTAAGCCGCGATACCTAAGACAGATGACACCTCGATAAGAACCGGTCCCCACACTTACATCTTGCTCTCCTTACGTCAGTATACATCATATTAGTCTGTGACGCTGGCTTTGCAACATCTTGCGTGCCTTTAGGTTCGCCGCGACCAACACTTACCATGCACTGACTAAAAAAAATGGAGGCGCCGCGGCTTGAAACCTGGACCTTTCACATGCCAAGCGAACGCTCTACCAACTGAGCTACGCCCTATGCACGAGCAAACTGCGCTATTCCCCTTTCTTTGCGACTCAGATGCGCACGGACAAGATGGTTGGTTGGTTTGTAGCGGTGAAGGGAGCAGAGTACAAAGGCGCGGACCCGTTCATATACACAAAGCTTCCAAGTAGTTTCCATGCTCTGGTATTACAAATGCAAATTCCGTCTGTTTTTAACGTCTTAAATTGAAAGAGCCGTCACAAATTGCTCCGTTTTCACTCCTTGTCGACAATCATACAGCACCTGAGATAACAAACACATCTCGAGCCCCGTTGTGCACTCCATTATTCATGCCAACTCAGTGCCTCGCTCTTTACTACTGTGTACCAATCTTGTCGTCCAACTGCAAAACACTGGGCCACAACAAGTTTCCGCGTCTCCATTGCACTGCGCATACTACGAAACGCTCCCCAAACTTGGCACTCACCCTCGCAGCCGACTTTTCCGACTTTCCACGACGCTCACGCTAGTGACAGCATTATTTATAGTTCGACGTCGCGCCAAAGCGAATGAGCACATTTCGCCTACGGCTTAGGCCGCCCTCCTAGTGTGACTGCTCGGTGTCTGCAGGCAGCGAGGGTCTGCAAGCTTCCTGTGTTCGCACCTGTGTCACCTGTGCTTGCTTGTCAGAGACAGACTATCGCAAAACATACAACTCACTCCATGAATTGATTGCTACGGCATCTGTTATCAGCAGTCACAACTAGCAACACCAGTAGCAGCTGACTGCACGCAAAGAATAGGAATGTGCAGTGGGATTTACGTGAACTCAGCGCAAGGCAGATCTTTCCGACATAGGCTTGAGAATCTTACGGGAACACTTGTACCGTTTCTAAATTAAGTGTAGGCGTGGGAGGAGGGTGCTTCCTGCACACTAATAACACCACGCTTGTCAATTGTGGATGCTAATCATTCGCTTGTATCTTCCTAGACACATCTGCTGGTTGTGAATTATTCCACTTGCATGGCAAGGTGCGCATGTAGGTGTGTTAAAAATTCTGGAGGCACTGGGTATTGATCCCAGTACCTCTCGCATACTAAACGAGCGCTCTACCATCTGAGATATGCAGGCCCCCCCAAAGACTAATGGTGCTACATACAGCCATATAGACGACACAGACCCTTGAACTCCCATTATTCAGCAGACAAACACTACTCTCTATGTATCCGTTAGTGTGTCTTTCAGGTTTCGTGCATTCTGTATCGAATCGTAGTTGGCCACAATGAAAGTGGCACGTATAACGTCGAAAATAGAATTCGGACACCGCTCTGAGTAAGACCAACGTGTTGTCCACCCTCTAGACTTCAATGAGGTTAAGCCGCGATACCTAAGACAGATGACACCTCGATAACAACCGGTCCCCACACTTACATCTTGCTCTCCTTACGTCAGTATACATCATATTAGTCTGTGACGCTGGCTTTGCAACATCTTGCGTGCCTTTAGGTTCGCCGCGACCAACACTTACCATGCACTGACTACAAAAAATGGAGGCGCCACGGCTTGAAACCTGGACCTTTCACATGCCAAGCGAACGCTCTACCAACTGAGCTACGCCCCATGCACGAGCAAACTGCGCTATTCCCCTTTCTTTGCGACTCAGATGCGCACGGACAAGATGGTTGGTTGGTTTGTAGCGGTGAAGGGAGCAGAGTACAAAGGCGCGGACCCGTTCATATACACAAAGGTTCCAAGTAGTTTCCATGCTCTGGTATTACAAATGCAAATTCCATCTGTCTTTAACGTCTTAAATTGAAAGAGCCGTCACAAATTGCTCCGTTTTCACTCCTTGTCGACAATCATACAGCACCTGAGGTAACAAACACATCTCGAGCCCCGTTGTGCACTCCATTATTCATGCCAACTCAGTGCCTCGCTCTTTACTACTGTGTACCAATCTTGTCGTCCAACTGCAAAACACTGGGCCACAACAAGTTTCCGCGTCTCCATTGCACTGCGCATACTACGAAACGCTCCACAAACTTGGCACTCACCCTCGCAGCCGACTTTTCCGACTTTCCACGACGCTCACGCTAGTGACAGCATTATTTATAGTTCGACGTCGCGCCAAAGCGAATGAGCACATTTCGCCTACGGCTTAGGCCGCCCTCCTAGTGTGGCTGCTCGGTGTCTGCAGGCAGCGAGGGTCTGCAAGCTTCCTGTGTTCGCACCTATGTCACCTGTGCTTGCTTGTCAGAGACAGACTATCGCAAAACATACAACTCACTCCATGAATTGATTGCTACGGCATCTGTTATCAGCAGTCACAACTAGCAACACCAGTAGCAGCTGACTGCACGCAAAGAATAGGAATGTGCAGTGGGATTTACGTGAACTCAGCGCAAGGCAGATCTTTCCGACATAGGCTTGAGAATCTTACGGGAACACTTGTACTGTTTCTAAATTAAGTGTAGGCGTGGGAGGAGGGTGCTTCCTGCACACTAATAACAGCACGCTTGTCAATTGTGGATGCTAATCATTCGCTTGTATCTTCCTAGACACATCTGCTGGTTGTGAATTATTCCACTTGCATGGCAAGGTGCGCATGTAGGTGTGTTAAAAATTCTGGAGGCACTGGGTATTGATCCCAGTACCTCTCGCATACTAAGCGAGCGCTCTACCATCTGAGATACGCAGGCCCCCCCAAAGACTTATGGTGCTACATACAGCCATATAGACGACACAGACCCTTGAACTCCCATTATTCAGCAGACAAACACTACTCTCTATGTATCCGTTAGGGTGTCTTTCAGGTTTCGTGCATTCTGTATCGAATCGTAGTTGGCCACAATGAAAGTGGCACGTATAACGTCGAAAATAGAATTCGGACACCGCTCTGAGTAAGACCAACGTGTTGTCCACCCTCTAGACTTCAATGAGGTTAAGCCGCGATACCTAAGACAGATGACACCTCGATAAGAACCGGTCCCCACACTTACATCTTGCTCTCCTTACGTCAGTATACATCATATTAGTCTGTGACGCTGGCTTTGCAACATCTTGCGTGCCTTTAGGTTCGCCGCGACCAACACTTACCATGCACTGACTACAAAAAATGGAGGCGCCGCGGCTTGAAACCTGGACCTTTCACATGCCAAGCGAACGCTCTACCAACTGAGCTACGCCCTATGCACGAGCAAACTGCGCTATTCCCCTTTCTTTGCGACTCAGATGCGCACGGACAAGATGGTTGGTTGGTTTGTAGCGGTGAAGGGAGCAGAGTACAAAGGCGCGGACCCGTTCATATACACAAAGCTTCCAAGTAGTTTCCATGCTCTGGTATTACAAATGCAAATTCCGTCTGTTTTTAACGTCTTAAATTGAAAGAGCCGTCACAAATTGCTCCGTTTTCACTCCTTGTCGACAATCATACAGCACCTGAGGTAACAAACACATCTCGAGCCCCGTTGTGCACTCCATTATTCATGCCAACTCAGTGCCTCGCTCTTTACTACTGTGTACCAATCTTGTCGTCCAACTGCAAAACACTGGGCCACAACAAGTTTCCGCGTCTCCATTGCACTGCGCATACTACGAAACGCTCCCCAAACTTGGCACTCACCCTCGCAGCCGACTTTTCCGACTTTCCACGACGCTCACGCTAGTGACAGCATTATTTATAGTTCGACGTCGCGCCAAAGCGAATGAGCACATTTCGCCTACGGATTAGGCCGCCCTCCTAGTGTGACTGCTCGGTGTCTGCAGGCAGCGAGGGTCTGCAAGCTTCCTGTGTTCGCACCTGTGTCACCTGTGCTTGCTTGTCAGAGACAGACTATCGCAAAACATACAACTCACTCCATGAATTGATTGCTACGGCATCTGTTATCAGCAGTCACAACTAGCAACACCAGTAGCAGCTGACTGCACGCAAAGAATAGGAATGTGCAGTGGGATTTACGTGAACTCAGCGCAAGGCAGATCTTTCCGACATAGGCTTGAGAATCTTACGGGAACACTTGTACTGTTTCTAAATTAAGTGTAGGCGTGGGAGGAGGGTGCTTCCTGCACACTAATAACACCACGCTTGTCAATTGTGGATGCTAATCATTCGCTTGTATCTTCCTAGACACATCTGCTGGTTGTGAATTATTCCACTTGCATGGCAAGGTGCGCATGTAGGTGTGTTAAAAATTCTGGAGGCACTGGGTATTGATCCCAGTACCTCTCGCATACTAAACGAGCGCTCTACCATCTGAGATATGCAGGCCCCCCCAAAGACTAATGGTGCTACATACAGCCATATAGACGACACAGACCCTTGAACTCCCATTATTCAGCAGACAAACACTACTCTCTATGTATCCGTTAGGGTGTCTTTCAGGTTTCGTGCATTCTGTATCGAATCGTAGTTGGCCACAATGAAAGTGGCACATATAACGTCGAAAATAGAATTCGGACACCGCTCTGAGTAAGACCAACGTGTTGTCCACCCTCTAGACTTCAATGAGGTTAAGCCGCGATACCTAAGACAGATCTGCACTCGATGACACCTCGATAACAGCCGGTCCCCACACTTACATCTTGCTCTCCTTACGTCAGTATACATCACATCAGTCTGTGACGCTGGCTTTGCAACATCTTGCGTGCCTTTAGGTTCGCCGCGACCAACACTTACCATGCACTGACCACAAAAAATGGAGGCGCCGCGGCTTGAACCCTGGACCTTTCACATGCCAAACGAACGCTCTACCAACTGAGCTACGCCACATGCACGAGCGAACTGCGCTATTGACCATTCTTTGCGACTCAGATGCGCACGGACACGATGGTTGTTGGTTTGTAGCGGTGAAGGGAGCAGAGTACAAAGGCGCGGACCCGTTCATATACACAAAAGTTCCAAGTAGTTTCGATGCTCTGGTATTACAAATGCAAATTCCGTCTGTTTTTAACGTCTTAAATTGAAAGAGCCGTCACAAATTGCTCCGTTTTCACTCCTTGTCGACAATCATACAGCACCTGAGGTAACAAACTCATCTCGAGCCCCATTGTGCACTCCATTATTCATGCCAACTCAGTGCCTCGCTCTTCACTACTGTGTACCAATCTTGTCGTCCAACTGCAAAACACTGGGCCACAACAAGTTTCCGCGTCTCCATTGCACTGCGTATACTACGAAACGCTCCCCAAACTTGGCACTCACCCTCGCAGCCGACTTTTCCGACTTTCCACGACGCTCACGCTAGTGACAGCATTATTTATAGTTCGACGTCGCGCCAAAGCGAATGAGCACATTTCGCCTACGGCTTAGGCCGCCCTCCTAGTGTGGCTGCTCGGTGTCTGCAGGCAGCGAGGGTCTGCAAGCTTCCTGTGTTCGCACCTATGTCACCTGTGCTTGCTTGTCAGAGACAGACTATCGCAAAACATACAACTCACTCCATGAATTGATTGCTACGACATCTGTTATCAGCAGTCACAACTAGCAACACCAGTAGCAGCTGACTGCACGCAAAGAATAGAAATGTGCAGTGGGATTTACGTGAACTCAGCGCAAGGCAGATCTTTCCGACATAGGCTTGAGAATCTTACCGGAACACTTGTACTGTTTCTAAATTAAGTGTAGGCGTGGGAGGAGGGTGCTTCCTGCGCACTAATAACAGCACGCTTGTCAATTGTGGATGCTAATCATTCGCTTGTATCTTCCTAGACACATCTGCTGGTTGTGAATTATTCCACTTGCATGGCAAGGTGCGCATGTAGATGTGTTAAAAATTCTGGAGGCACTGGGTATTGATCCCAGTACCTCTCGCATACTAAGCGAGCGCTCTACCATCTGAGCTACGCCCGCCCCCCCGAAGACTAATGGTGCTACATACAGCCATATAGACGACACAGACCCTTGCACTCCCATTATTCAGCAGACAAACACTACTCTCTATGTATCCGTTAGGGTGTCTTTCAGGTTTCGTGCATTCTGTATCGAATCGTAGTTGGCCACAATGAAAGTGGCACGTATAACGTCGAAAATAGAATTCGGACACCGCTCTGAGTAAGACCAACGTGTTGTCCACCCTCTAGACTTCAATGAGGTTAAGCCGCGATACCTAAGACAGATGACACCTCGATAAGAACCGGTCCCCACACTTACATCTTGCTCTCCTTACGTCAGTATACATCATATTAGTCTGTGACGCTGGCTTTGCAACATCTTGCGTGCCTTTAGGTTCGCCGCGACCAACACTTACCATGCACTGACTACAAAAAATGGAGGCGCCACGGCTTGAAACCTGGACCTTTCACATGCCAAGCGAACGCTCTACCAACTGAGCTACGCCCCATGCACGAGCAAACTGCGCTATTCCCCTTTCTTTGCGACTCAGATGCGCACGGACAAGATGGTTGGTTGGTTTGTAGCGGTGAAGGGAGCAGAGTACAAAGGCGCGGACCCGTTCATATACACAAAGGTTCCAAGTAGTTTCGATGCTCTGGTATTACAAATGCAAATTCCATCTGTTTTTAACGTCTTAAATTGAAAGAGCCGTCACAAATTGCTCCGTTTTCACTCCTTGTCGACAATCATGCAGCACCTGAGGTAACAAACACATCTCGAGCCCGATTGTGCACTCCATTATTCATGCCAACTCAGTGCCTAGCTCTTTACTATTGTGTACCAATCTTGTCGTCCAACTGCAAGACACTGGGCCACAACAAGTTTCCGCGTCTCCATTGCACTGCGTATACTACGAAACGCTCCCCAAACTTGGCACTCACCCTCGCAGCCGACTTTTCCGACTTTCCACGTCGCTCACGCTAGTGACAGCATTATTTATAGTTCGACGTCGCGCCAAAGCGAATGAGCACATTTCGCCTACGGCTTAGGCCGCCCTCCTAGTGTGGCTGCTCGGTGTCTGCAGGCAGCGAGGGTCTGCAAGCTTCCTGTGTTCGCACCTATGTCACCTGTGCTTGCTTGTCAGAGACAGACTATCGCAAAACATACAACTCACTCCATGAATTGATTGCTACGACATCTGTTATCAGCAGTCACAACTAGCAACACCAGTAGCAGCTGACTGCACGCAAAGAATAGAAATGTGCAGTGGGATTTACGTGAACTCAGCGCAAGGCAGATCTTTCCGACATAGGCTTGAGAATCTTACCGGAACACTTGTACTGTTTCTAAATTAAGTGTAGGCGTGGGAGGAGGGTGCTTCCTGCGCACTAATAACAGCACGCTTGTCAATTGTGGATGCTAATCATTCGCTTGTATCTTCCTAGACACATCTGCTGGTTGTGAATTATTCCACTTGCATGGCAAGGTGCGCATGTAGATGTGTTAAAAATTCTGGAGGCACTGGGTATTGATCCCAGTACCTCTCGCATACTAAGCGAGCGCTCTACCATCTGAGCTACGCCCGCCCCCCTCGAAGACTAATGGTGCTACATACAGCCATATAGACGACACAGACCCTTGCACTCCCATTATTCAGCAGACAAACACTACTCTCTATGTATCCGTTAGGGTGTCTTTCAGGTTTCGTGCATTCTGTATCGAATCGTAGTTGGCCACAATGAAAGTGGCACGTATAACGTCGAAAATAGAATTCGGACACCGCTCTGAGTAAGACCAACGTGTTGTCCACCCTCTAGACTTCAATGAGGTTAAGCCGCGATACCTAAGACAGATGACACCTCGATAAGAACCGGTCCCCACACTTACATCTTGCTCTCCTTACGTCAGTATACATCATATTAGTCTGTGACGCTGGCTTTGCAACATCTTGCGTGCCTTTAGGTTCGCCGCGTCCAACACTTACCATGCACTGACTACAAAAAATGGAGGCGCCACGGCTTGAAACCTGGACCTTTCACATGCCAAGCGAACGCTCTACCAACTGAGCTACGCCCCATGCACGAGCAAACTGCGCTATTCCCCTTTCTTTGCGACTCAGATGCGCACGGACAAGATGGTTGGTTGGTTTGTAGCGGTGAAGGGAGCAGAGTACAAAGGCGCGGACCCGTTCATATACACAAAGGTTCCAAGTAGTTTCCATGCTCTGGTATTACAAATGCAAATTCCATCTGTTTTTAACGTCTTAAATTGAAAGAGCCGTCACAAATTGCTCCGTTTTCACTCCTTGTCGACAATCATACAGCACCTGAGGTAACAAACACATCTCGAGCCCCGTTGTGCACTCCATTACTCATGCCAACTCAGTGCCTCGCTCTTTACTACTGTGTACCAATCTTGTCGTCCAACTGCAAAACACTGGGCCACAACAAGTTTCCGCGTCTCCATTGCACTGCGCATACTACGAAACGCTCCCCAAACTTGGCACTCACCCTCGCAGCCGACTTTTCCGACTTTCCACGACGCTCACGCTAGTGACAGCATTATTTATAGTTCGACGTCGCGCCAAAGCGAATGAGCACATTTCGCCTACGGCTTAGGCCGCCCTCCTAGTGTGGCTGCTCGGTGTCTGCAGGCAGCGAGGGTCTGCAAGCTTCCTGTGTTCGCACCTATGTCACCTGTGCTTGCTTGTCAGAGACAGACTATCGCAAAACATACAACTCACTCCATGAATTGATTGCTACGGCATCTGTTATCAGCAGTCACAACTAGCAACACCAGTAGCAGCTGACTGCACGAAAGAATAGGAATGTGCAGTGGGATTTACGTGAACTCAGCGCAAGGCAAATCTTTCCGACATAGGCTTGAGAATCTTACGGGAACACTTGTACTGTTTCTAAATTAAGTGTAGGCGTGGGAGGAGGGTGCTTCCTGCACACTAATAACAGCACGCTTGTCAATTGTGGATGCTAATCATTCGCTTGTATCTTCCTAGACACATCTGCTGGTTGTGAATTATTCCACTTGCATGGCAAGGTGCGCATGTAGGTGTGTTAAGAATTCTGGAGGCACTGGGTATTGATCCCAGTACCTCTCGCATACTAAGCGAGCGCTCTACCATCTGAGATACGCAGGCCCCCCCAAAGACTAGTGGTGCTACATACAGCCATATAGACGACACAGACCCTTGAACTCCCATTATTCAGCAGACAAACACTACTCTCTATGTATCCGTTAGGGTGTCTTTCAGGTTTCGTGCATTCTGTATCGAATCGTAGTTGGCCACAATGAAAGTGGCACGTATAACGTCGAAAATAGAATTCGGACACCGCTCTGAGTAAGACCAACGTGTTGTCCACCCTGTAGACTTCAATGAGGTTAAGCCGCGATACCTAAGACAGATCTGCACTCGATGACACCTCTATAACAGCCGGTCCCCACACTTACATCTTGCTCTCCTTACGTCAGTATACATCATATCAGTCTGTGACGCTGGCTTTGCAACATCTTGCGTGCCTTTAGGTTCGCCGCGACCAACACTTACCATGCACTGACCACAAAAAAATGGAGGCGCCGTGGCTTGAACCCTGGACCTTTCACATGCCAAACGAACGCTTTACCAACTGAGCTACGCCACATGCACGAGCGAACTGCGCTATTGACCATTCTTTGCGACTCAGATGCGCACGGACACGATGGTTGTTGGTTTGTAGCGGTGAAGGGAGCAGAGTACAAAGGCGCGGACCCGTTCATATACACAAAAGTTCCAAGTAGTTTCGATGCTCTGGTATTACAAATGCAAATTCCGTCTGTTTTTAACGTCTTAAATTGAAAGAGCCGTCACAAATTGCTCCGTTTTCACTCCTTGTCGACAATCATACAGCACCTGAGGTAACAAACTCATCTCGAGCCCCATTGTGCACTCCATTATTCATGCCAACTCAGTGCCTCGCTCTTCACTACTGTGTACCAATCTTGTCGTCCAACTGCAAAACACTGGGCCACAACAAGTTTCCGCGTCTCCATTGCACTGCGTATACTACGAAACGCTCCCCAAACTTGGCACTCACCCTCGCAGCCGACTTTTCCGACTTTCCACGACGCTCACGCTAGTGACAGCATTATTTATAGTTCGACGTCGCGCCAAAGCGAATGAGCACATTTCGCCTACGGCTTAGGCCGCCCTCCTAGTGTGGCTGCTCGGTGTCTGCAGGCAGCGAGGGTCTGCAAGCTTCCTGTGTTCGCACCTATGTCACCTGTGCTTGCTTGTCAGAGACAGACTATCGCAAAACATACAACTCACTCCATGAATTGATTGCTACGACATCTGTTATCAGCAGTCACAACTAGCAACACCAGTAGCAGCTGACTGCACGCAAAGAATAGAAATGTGCAGTGGGATTTACGTGAACTCAGCGCAAGGCAGATCTTTCCGACATAGGCTTGAGAATCTTACGGGAACACTTGTACTGTTTCTAAATTAAGTGTAGGCGTGGGAGGAGGGTGCTTCCTGCGCACTAATAACAGCACGCTTGTCAATTGTGGATGCTAATCATTCGCTTGTATCTTCCTAGACACATCTGCTGGTTGTGAATTATTCCACTTGCATGGCAAGGTGCGCATGTAGATGTGTTAAAAATTCTGGAGGCACTGGGTATTGATCCCAGTACCTCTCGCATACTAAGCGAGCGCTCTACCATCTGAGCTACGCCCGCCCCCCCGAAGACTAATGGTGCTACATACAGCCATATAGACGACACAGACCCTTGCACTCCCATTATTCAGCAGACAAACACTACTCTCTATGTATCCGTTAGGGTGTCTTTCAGGTTTCGTGCATTCTGTATCGAATCGTAGTTGGCCACAATGAAAGTGGCACGTATAACGTCGAAAATAGAATTCGGACACCGCTCTGAGTAAGACCAACGTGTTGTCCACCCTGTAGACTTCAATGAGGTTAAGCCGCGATACCTAAGACAGATGACACCTCGATAACAGCCGGTCCCCACACTTACATCTTGCTCTCCTTACGTCAGTATACATCATATCAGTCTGTGACGCTGGCTTTGCAACATCTTGCGTGCCTTTAGGTTCGCCGCGACCAACACTTACCATGCACTGACCACAAAAAATGGAGGCGCCGCAGCTTGAACCCTGGACCTTTCACATGCCAAGCGAACGCTCTACCAACTGAGCTACAACCCATGCACGAGCGAACTGCGCTATTGACCAGTCTTTGCGACTCAGATGCGCACGGACACGATGGTTGTTGGTTTGTAGTGGTGAAGGGAGCAGAGTACAAAGGCGCGGACCCGTTCATATACACAAAAGTTCCAAGTAGTTTCGATGCTCTGGTATTACAAATGCAAATTCCATCTGTTTTTAACGTCTTAAATTGAAAGA
Source organism: Schistocerca gregaria (assembly GCF_023897955.1). NCBI lineage: Eukaryota > Metazoa > Arthropoda > Insecta > Orthoptera > Acrididae > Schistocerca > Schistocerca gregaria. The sequence goes on along the minus strand of NC_064929.1, from coordinate 22,356,474 downwards.
GCCGTCACAAATTGCTCCGTTTTCACTCCTTGTCGACAATCATACAGCACCTGAGGTAACAAACACATCTCGAGCCCCGTTGTGCACTCCATTATTCATGCCAACTCAGTGCCTCGCTCTTTACTACTGTGTACCAATCTTGTCGTCCAACTGCAAAACACTGGGCCACAACAAGTTTCCGCGTCTCCATTGCACTGCGCATACTACGAAACGCTCCCCAAACTTGGCACTCACCCTCGCAGCCGACTTTTCCGACTTTCCACGACGCTCACGCTAGTGACAGCATTATTTATAGTTCGACGTCGCGCCAAAGCGAATGAGCACATTTCGCCTACGGCTTAGGCCGCCCTCCTAGTGTGGCTGCTCGGTGTCTGCAGGCAGCGAGGGTCTGCAAGCTTCCTGTGTTCGCACCTATGTCACCTGTGCTTGCTTGTCAGAGACAGACTATCGCAAAACATACAACTCACTCCATGAATTGATTGCTACGGCATCTGTTATCAGCAGTCACAACTAGCAACACCAGTAGCAGCTGACTGCACGCAAAGAATAGGAATGTGCAGTGGGATTTACGTGAACTCAGCGCAAGGCAGATCTTTCCGACATAGGCTTGAGAATCTTACGGAAACACTTGTACTGTTTCTAAATTAAGTGTAGGCGTGGGAGGAGGGTGCTTCCTGCGCACTAATAACAGCACGCTCGTCAATTGTGGATGCTAATCATTCGCTTGTATCTTCCTAGACACATCTGCTGGTTGTGAATTATTCCACTTGCATGGCAAGGTGCGCATGTAGGTATGTTAAAAATTCTGGAGGCACTGGGTATTGATCCCAGTACCTCTCGCATACTAAGCGAGCGCTCTACCATCTGAGCTACGCAAGCGCCCCCCCCCCCCCCCCCCCCCCGAAGATTATTGGTGCTACATACAGCCATATAGACGACACAGACCCTTGCACTCCCATTATTCAGCAGACAAACACTACTCTCTATGTATCCGTTAGGGTGTCTTTCAGGTTTCGTGCATTCTGTATCGAATCGTAGTTGGCCACAATGAAAGTGGCACGTATAACGTCGAAAATAGAATTCGGACACCGCTCTGAGTAAGACCAACGTGTTGTCCACCCTCTAGACTTCAATGAGGTTAAGCCGCGATACCTAAGACAGATGACACCTCGATAACAACCGGTCCCCACAATTACATCTTGCTCTCCTTACGTCAGTATACATCATATTAGTCTGTGACGCTGGCTTTGCAACATCTTGCATGCCTTTAGGTTCGCCGCGACCAACACTTACCATGCACTGACTACAAAAAATGGAGGCGCCGTGGCTTGAAACCTGAACCTTTCACATGCCAAACGAACGCTCTACCAACTGAGCTACGCCCCATGCACGAGCAAACTGCGCTATTCCCCATTCTTTGCGACTCAGATGCGCACGGACACGATGGTTGGTTGGTTTGTAGCGGTGAAGGGAGCAGAGTACAAAGGCGCGGACCCGTTCATATACACAAAACTTCCAAGTAGTTTCCATGCTCTGGTATTACAAATGCAAATTCCGTCTGTTTTTAACGTCTTAAATTGAAAGAGCCGTCACAAATTGCTCCGTTTTCACTCCTTGTCGACAATCATACAGCACCTGAGGTAACAAACACATCTCGAGCCCCGTTGTGCACTCCATTATTCATGCCAACTCAGTGCCTCGCTCTTTACTACTGTGTACCAATCTTGTAGTCCAACTGCAAAACACTGTGCCACAACAAGTTTCCGCGTCTCCATTGCACTGCGCATACTACGAAACGCTCCCCAAACTTGGCACTCACCCTCGCAGCCGACTTTTCCGACTTTCCACGACGCTCACGCTAGTGACAGCATTATTTATAGTTCGACGTCGCGCCAAAGCGAATGAGCACATTTCGCCTACGGCTTAGGCCGCCCTCCTAGTGTGGCTGCTCGGTGTCTGCAGGCAGCGAGGGTCTGCAAGCTTCCTGTGTTCGCACCTATGTCACCTGTGCTTGCTTGTCAGAGACAGACTATCGCAAAACATACAACTCACTCCATGAATTGATTGCTACGGCATCTGTTATCAGCAGTCACAACTAGCAACACCAGTAGCAGCTGACTGCACGCAAAGAATAGGAATGTGCAGTGGGATTTACGTGAACTCAGCGCAAGGCAGATCTTTCCGACATAGGCTTGAGAATCTTACGGGAACACTTGTACTGTTTCTAAATTAAGTGTAGGCGTGGGAGGAGGGTGCTTCCTGCGCACTAATAACAGCACGCTCGTCAATTGTGGATGCTAATCATTCGCTTGTATCTTCCTAGACACATCTGCTGGTTGTGAATTATTCCACTTGCATGGCAAGGTGCGCATGTAGGTGTGTTAAAAATTCTGGAGGCACTGGGTATTGATCCCAGTACCTCTCGCATACTAAGCGAGCGCTCTACCATCTGAGCTACGCCCGCCCCCCCGAAGACTAATGGTGCTACATACAGCCATATAGACGACACAGACCCTTGCACTCCCATTATTCAGCAGACAAACACTACTCTCTATGTATCCGTTAGGGTGTCTTTCAGGTTTCGTGCATTCTGTATCGAATCGTAGTTGGCCACAATGAAAGTGGCACGTATAACGTCGAAAATAGAATTCGTACACCGCTCTGAGTAAGACCAACGTGTTGTCCACCCTCTAGACTTCAATGAGGTTAAGCCGCGATACCTAAGACAGATGAGACCTCGATAACAACCGGTCCCCACACTTACATCTTGCTCTCCTTACGTCAGTATACATCATATCAGTCTGTGACGCTGGCTTTGCAACATCTTGCGTGCCTTTAGGTTCGCCGCGACCAACACTTACCATGCACTGACCACAAAAATTGGAGGCGCCGCAGCTTGAACCCTGGACCTTTCACATGCCAAGCGAACGCTCTACCAACTGAGCTACAACCCATGCACGAGCAAACTGCGCTATTGACCAGTCTTTGCGACTCAGATGCGCACGGACACGATGGTTGTTGGTTTGTAGTGGTGAAGGGAGCAGAGTACAAAGGCGCGGACCCGTTCATATACACAAAAGTTCCAAGTAGTTTCGATGCTCTGGTATTACAAATGTTAATTCCATCTGTTTTTAACGTCTTAAATTGAAAGAGCCGTCACAAATTGCTCCGTTTTCACTCCTTGTCGACAATCATACAGCACCTGAGGTAACAAACACATCTCGAGCCCCATTGTGCACTCCATTATTCATGCCAACTCAGTGCCTCGCTCTTTACTACTGTGTACCAATCTTGTCGTCCAACTGCAAAACACTGGGCCACAATAAGTTTCCGCGTCTCCATTGCACTGCGCATACTACGAAACGCTCCCCAAACTTCGCACTCACCCTCGCAGCCGACTTTTCCGACTTTCCACGACGCTCACGCTAGTGACAGCATTATTTATAGTTCGACGTCGCGACAAAGCGAATGAGCACATTTCGCCTACGGCTTAGGCCGCCCTCCTAGTGTGGCTGCTCGGTGTCTGCAGGCAGCGAGGGTCTGCAAGCTTCCTGTGTTCGCACCTATGTCACCTGTGCTTGCTTGTCAGAGACAGACTACCGCAAAACATACAACTCACTCCATGAATTGATTGCTACGGCATCTGTTATCAGCAGTCACAACTAACAACACCAGTAGCAGCTGACTGCATGCAAAGAATAGGAATGTGCAGTGGAATTTACGTGAACTCAGCGCAAGGCAGATCTTTCCGACATAGGCTTGAGAATCTTACAGGAACACTTGTACTGTTTCTAAATTAAGTGTAGGCGTGGGAGGAGGGTGCTTCCTGCGCACTAATAACAGCACGCTTGTCAATTGTGGATGCTAATCATTCGCTTGTATCTTCCTAGACACATCTGCTGGTTGTGAATTATTACACTTGCATGGCAAGGTGCGCATGTAGGTGTGTTAAAAATTCTGGTAGCACTGGGTATTGATCCCAGTTCCTCTCGCATACTAGGCGAGCGCTCTACCATCTGAGCTACGCCCGCCCCTCCCCCCCCCCCCCCCCGAAGACTAATGGTGCTACATACAGCCATATAGACGACACAGACCTTTGCACTCCCATTATTCAGCAGACAAACACTACTCTCTATGTATCCGTTAGGGTGTCTTTCAGGTTTCGTGCATTCTGTATCGAATCGTAGTTGGCCACAATGAAAGTGGCACGTATAACGTCGAAAATAGAATTCGGTCACCGCTCTGAGTAAGACCAACGTGTTGTCCACCCTCTAGACTCCAATGAGGTTAAGCCGCGATACCTAAGACAGATCTGCACTCGATGACACCTCGATAACAGCCGGTCCCCACACTTACATCTTGCTCTCCTTACGTCAGTATACATCATATCAGTCTGTGACGCTGGCTTTGCAACATCTTGCGTGCCTTTAGGTTCGCGGCGACCAACACTTACCATGCACTGACAACAAAAAATGTAGGCGCCGCGGCTTGAACACTGGACCTTTCACATGCCAAGCGAACGCTCTACCAACTGAGCTACGCCCCATGCACGAGCAAACTGCGCTATTCCCCATTCTTTGCGACTCAGATGCGCACGGACATGATGGTTGGTTGGTTTGTAGCGGTGAAGGGAGCAGAGTACAAAGGCGCGGACCCGTTCATATACACAAAAGTACCAAGTAGTTTCGATGCTCTGGTATTACAAATGAAAATTCCGTCTGTTTTTAACGTCTTAAATTGAAAGAGCCGTCACAAATTGCTCCGTTTTCACTCCTTGACGACAATCATACAGCACCTGAGGTAACAAACACATCTCGAGCCCCATTGTGCACTCCATTATTCATGCCAACTCAGTGCCTCGCTCTTTACTACTGTGTACCAATCTTGTCGTCCAACTGCAAAACACTGGGCCACAATAAGTTTCCGCGTCTCCATTGCACTGCGCATACTACGAAACGCTCCCCAAACTTGGCACTCACCCTCGCAGCCGACTTTTCCGACTTTCCACGACGCTCACGCAACGCAACGCTAGTGACAGCATTATTTATAGTTCGACGTCGCGCCAAAGCGAATGAGCACATTTCGCCTACGGCTTAGGCCGCCCTCCTAGTGTGGCTGCTCGGTGTCTGCAGGCAGCGAGGGTCTGCAAGCTTCCTGTGTTCGCACCTATGTCACCTGTGCTTGCTTGTCAGAGACAGACTACCGCAAAACATACAACTCACTCCATGAATTGATTGCTACGGCATCTGTTATCAGCAGTCACAACTAACAACACCAGTAGCAGCTGACTGCATGCAAAGAATAGGAATGTGCAGTGGAATTTACGTGAACTCAGCGCAAGGCAGATCTTTCCGACATAGGCTTGAGAATCTTACAGGAACACTTGTACTGTTTCTAAATTAAGTGTATGCGTGGGAGGAGGGTGCTTCCTGCGCACTAATAACAGCACGCTTGTCAATTGTGGATGCTAATAATTCGCTTGTATCTTCCTAGACACATCTGCTGGTTGTGAATTATTCCACTTGCATGGCAAGGTGCGCATGTAGGTGTGTTAAAAATTCTGGAGGCACTGGGTATTGATCCCAGTTCCTCTCGCATATTAAGCGAGCGCTCTACCATATGAGCTACGCCCGCCGCCCCGAAGACTTTTGGTGCTACATACAGCCATATAGACGACACAGACCCTTGCACTCCCATTATTCAGCAGACAAAACTACTCTCTATGTATCCGTTAGGGTGTCTTTCAGGTTTCGTGCATTATGTATCGAATCGTAGTTGGCCACAATGAAAGTGGCACGTATAACGTCGAAAATAGAATTCGGACACCGCTCTGAGTAAGACCAACGTGTTGTCCACCCTCTAGACTTCAATGAGGTTAAGCCGCGATACCTAAGACAGATCTGCACTCGATGACACCTCGATAACAGCCGGTCCCCACACTTACATCTTGCTCTCCTTACGTCAGTATACATCATATCAGTCTGTGACGCTGGCTTTGCAACATCTTGCGTGCCTTTAGGTTCGCCGCGACCAACACTTACCATGCACTGACAACAAAAAATGTAGGCGCCGCGGCTTGAACACTGGACCTTTCACATGCCAAGCGAACGCTCTACCAACTGAGCTACGCCCCATGCACGAGCAAACTGCGCTATTCCCCATTCTTTGCGACTCAGATGCGCACGGACACGATGGTTGGTTGGTTTGTAGCGGTGAAGGGAGCAGAGTACAAAGGCGCGGACCCGTTCATATACACAAAAGTACCAAGTAGTTTCGATGCTCTGGTATTACAAATGAAAATTCCGTCTGTTTTTAACGTCTTAAATTGAAAGAGCCGTCACAAATTGCTCCGTTTTCACTCCTTGACGACAATCATACAGCACCTGAGGTAACAAACACATCTCGAGCCCCATTGTGCACTCCATTATTCATGCCAACTCAGTGCCTCGCTCTTTACTACTGTGTACCAATCTTGTCGTCCAACTGCAAAACACTGGGCCACAATAAGTTTCCGCGTCTCCATTGCACTGCGCATACTACGAAACGCTCCCCAAACTTAGCACTCACCCTCGCAGCCGACTTTTCCGACTTTCCACGACGCTCACGCTAGTGACAGCATTATTTATAGTTCGACGTCGCGCCAAAGCGAATGAGCACATTTCGCCTACGGCTTAGGCCGCCCTCCTAGTGTGGCTGCTCGGTGTCTGCAGGCAGCGAGGGTCTGCAAGCTTCCTGTGTTCGCACCTATGTCACCTGTGCTTGCTTGTCAGAGACAGACTACCGCAAAACATACAACTCACTCCATGAATTGATTGCTACGGCATCTGTTATCAGCAGTCACAACTAACAACACCAGTAGCAGCTGACTGCATGCAAAGAATAGGAATGTGCAGTGGAATTTACGTGAACTCAGCGCAAGGCAGATCTTTCCGACATAGGCTTGAGAATCTTACAGGAACACTTGCACTGTTTCTAAATTAAGTGTAGGCGTGGGAGGAGGGTGCTTCCTGCGCACTAATAACAGCACGCTTGTCAATTGTTGATGCTAATCATTCGCTTGTATCTTCCTACACACATCTGCTGGTTGTGAATTATTCCACTTGCATGGCAAGGTGCGCATGTAGGTGTGTTAAAAATTCTGGTAGCACTGGGTATTGATCCCAGTTCCTCTCGCATACTAAGCGAGCGCTCTACCATCTGAGCTACGCCCGCCCCCCTCTCCCCGAAGACTAATGGTGCTTTATACAGCCATATAGACGACACAGACCCTTGCACTCCCATTATTCAGCAGACAAAACTACTCTTTATGTATCCGTTAGGGTGTCTTTCAGGTTTCGTGCATTATGTATCGAATCGTAGTTGGCCACAATGAAAGTGGCACGTATAACGTCGAAAATAGAATTCGGACACCGCTCTGAGTAAGACCAACGTGTTGTCCACCCTCTAGACTTCAATGAGGTTATGCCGCGATACCTAAGACAGATCTGCACTCGATGACACCTCGATAACAGCCGGTCCCCACACTTACATCTTGCTCTCCTTACGTCAGTATACATCATATCAGTCTGTGACGCTGGCTTTGCAACATCTTGCGTGCCTTTAGGTTCGCCGCGACCAACACTTACCATGCACTGACAACAAAAAATGTAGGCGCCGCGGCTTGAACACTGGACCTTTCACATGCCAAGCGAACGCTCTACCAACTGAGCTACGCCCCATGCACGAGCAAACTGCGCTATTCCCCATTCTTTGCGAATCAGATGCGCACGGACACGATGGTTGGTTGGTTTGTAGCGGTGAAGGGAGCAGAGTACAAAGGCGCGGACCCGTTCATATACACAAAAGTACCAAGTAGTTTCGATGCTCTGGTATTACAAATGAAAATTCCGTCTGTTTTTAACGTCTTAAATTGAAAGAGCCGTCACAAATTGCTCCGTTTTCACTCCTTGACGACAATCATACAGCACCTGAGGTAACAAACACATCTCGAGCCCCGTTGTGCACTCCATTATTCATGCCAACTCAGTGCCTCGCTCTTTACTACTGTGTACCAATCTTGTCGTCCAACTGCAAAACACTGGGCCACAATAAGTTTCCGCGTCTCCATTGCACTGCGCATACTACGAAACGCTCCCCAAACTTGGCACTCACCCTCGCAGCCGACTTTTCCGACTTTCCACGACGCTCACGCTAGTGACAGCATTATTTATAGTTCGACGTCGCGCCAAAGCGAATGAGCACATTTCGCCTACGGCTTAGGCCGCCCTCCTAGTGTGGCTGCTCGGTGTCTGCAGGCAGCGAGGGTCTGCAAGCTTCCTGTGTTCGCACCTATGTCACCTGTGCTTGCTTGTCAGAGACAGACTACCGCAAAACATACAACTCACTCCATGAATTGATTGCTACGGCATCTGTTATCAGCAGTCACAACTAACAACACCAGTAGCAGCTGACTGCATGCAAAGAATAGGAATGTGCAGTGGAATTTACGTGAACTCAGCGCAAGGCAGATCTTTCCGACATAGGCTTGAGAATCTTACAGAAACACTTGTACTGTTTCTAAATTAAGTGTAGGCGTGGGAGGAGGGTGCTTCCTGCGCACTAATAACAGCACGCTTGGCAATTGTGGATGCTAATCATTCGCTTGTATCTTCCTAGACACATCTGCTGGTTGTGAATTATTCCACTTGCATGGCAAGGTGCGCATGTAGGTGTGTTAAAAATTCTGGTAGCACTGGGTATTGATCCCAGTTCCTCTCGCATACTAAGCGAGCGCTCTACCATCTGAGCTACGACCGCCCCCCCGTAGACTAATGGTGCTACATACAGCCATATAGACGACACAGACCCTTGCACTCCCATTATTCAGCAGACAAACACTACTCTCTATGTATCCGTTAGGGTGTCTTTCAGGTTTCGTGCATTCTGTATCGAATCGTAGTTGGCCACAATGAAAGTGGCACGTATAACGTCGAAAATAGAATTCGGACACCGCTCTGAGTAAGACCAACGTGTTGTCCACCCTCTAGACTTCAATGAGGTTATGCCGCGATACCTAAGACAGATCTGCACTCGATGACACCTCGATAACAGCCGGTCCCCACACTTACATCTTGCTCTCCTTACGTCAGTATACATCATATCAGTCTGTGACGCTGGCTTTGCAACATCTTGCGTGCCTTTAGGTTCGCCGCGACCAACACTTACCATGCACTGACAACAAAAAATGTAGGCGCCGCGGCTAGAACACTGGACCTTTCACATGCCAAGCGAACGCTCTACCAACTGAGCTACGCCCTATGCACGAGCAAACTGCGCTATTCCCCATTCTTTGCGACTCAGATGCGCACGGACACGATGGTTGGTTGGTTCGTAGCGGTGAAGGGAGCAGAGTACAAAGGCGCGGACCCGTTCATATACACAAAAGTACCAAGTAGTTTCGATGCTCTGGTATTACAAATGAAAATTCCGTCTGTCTTTAACGTCTTAAATTGAAAGAGCCGTCACAAATTGCTCCGTTTTCACTCCTTGACGACAATCATACAGCACCTGAGGTAACAAACACATCTCGAGCCCCATTGTGCACTCCATTATTCATGCCAACTCAGTGCCTCGCTCTTTACTACTGTGTACCAATCTTGTCGTCCAACTGCAAAACACTGGGCCACAATAAGTTTCCGCGTCTCCATTGCACTGCGCATACTACGAAACGCTCCCCAAACTTGGCACTCACCCTCGCAGCCGACTTTTCCGACTTTCCACGACGCTCACGCAACGCTCACGCTAGTGACAGCGTTATTTATAGTTCGACGTCGCGCCAAAGCGAATGAGCACATTTCGGCTACGGCTTAGGCCGCCCTCCTAGTGTGGCTGCTCGGTGTCTGCAGGCAGCGAGGGTCTGCAAGCTTCCTGTGTTCGCACCTATGTCACCTGTGCTTGCTTGTCAGAGACAGACTACCGCAAAACATACAACTCACTCCATGAATTGATTGCTACGGCATCTGTTATCAGCAGTCACAACTAACAACACCAGTAGCAGCTGACTGCATGCAAAGAATAGGAATGTGCAGTGGAATTTACGTGAACTCAGCGCAAGGCAGATCTTTCTGACATAGGCTTGAGAATCTTAAGGGAACACTTGTACTGTTTCTAAATTAAGTGTAGGCGTGGGAGGAGGGTGCTTCCTGCGCACTAATAACAGCACGCTTGTCAATTGTGGATGCTAATCATTCGCTTGTATCTTCCTAGACACATCTGCTGGTTGTGAATTATTCCACTTGCATGGCAATGTGCGCATGTAGGTGTGTTAAAAATTCTGGAGGCACTGGGTATTGATCCCAGTTCCTCTTGCATACTAAGCGAGCGCTCTACCATCTGAGCTACGCCCGCCCCCCCGAAGACTAATGGTGCTACATACAGCCATATAGACGACACAGACCCTTGCACTCCCATTATTCAGCAGACAAACACTACTCTCTATGTATCCGTTAGGGTGTCTTTCAGGTTTCGTGCATTCTGTATCGAATCGTAGTTAGCCACAATGAAAGTGGCACGTATAACGTCGAAAATAGAATTCGGACAGCGCTCTGAGTAAGACCAACGTGTTGTCCACCCTCTAGACTTCAATGAGGTTAAGCCGCGATACCTAAGACAGATCTGCACTCGATGACACCTCGATAACAGCCGGTCCCCACACTTACATCTTGCTCTCCTTACGTCAGTATACATCATATCAGTCTGTGACGCTGGCTTTGCAACATCTTGCGTGCCTTTAGGTTCGCCGCGACCAACACTTACCATGCACTGACAACAAAAAATGTAGGCGCCGCGGCTTGAACACTGGACCTTTCACATGCCAAGCGAACGCTCTACCAACTGAGCTACGCCCCATGCACGAGCAAACTGCGCTATTCCCCATTCTTTGCGACTCAGATGCGCACGGACACGATGGTTGGTTGGTTTGTAGCGGTGACGGGAGCAGAGTACAAAGGCGCGGACCCGTTCATATACACAAAAGTACCAAGTAGTTTCGATGCTCTGGTATTACAAATGAAAATTCCGTCTGTTTTTAACGTCTTAAATTGAAAGAGCCGTCACAAATTGCTCCGTTTTCATTCCTTGACGACAATCATACAGCACCTGAGGTAACAAACACATCTCGAGCCCCATTGTGCACTCCATTATTCATGCCAACTCAGTGCCTCGCTCTTTACTACTGTGTACCAATCTTGTCGTCCAACTGCAAAACACTGGGCCACATTTAGTTTCCGCGTCTCCATTGCATTGCGCATACTACGAAACGCTCCCCAAACTTGGCACTCACCCTCGCAGCCGACTTTTCCGACTTTCCACGTCGCTCACGCAACGCTCACGCTAGTGACAGCATTATTTATAGTTCGACGTCGCGCCAAAGCGAATGAGCACATTTCGCCTACGGCTTAGGCCGCCCTCCTAGTGTGGCTGCTCGGTGTCTGCAGGCAGCGAGGGTCTGCAAGCTTCCTGTGTTCGCACCTATGTCACCTGTGCTTGCTTGTCAGAGACAGACTATCGGAAAACATACAACTCACTCCATGAATTGATTGCTACGGCATCTGTTATCAGCAGTCACAACTAGCAACACCAGTAGCAGCTGACTGCATGCAAAGAATAGGAATGTGCAGTGGGATTTACGTGAACTCAGCGCAAGGCAGATCTTTCCGACATAGGCTTGAGAATCTTACGGGAACACTTGTACTGTTTCTAAATTAAGTGTAGGCGTGGGAGGAGGGTGCTTCCTGCGCACTAATAACAGCACGCTTGTCAATTGTGGATGCTAATAATTCGCTTGTATCTTCCTAGACACATCTGCTGGTTGTGAATTATTCCACTTGCATGGCAAGGTGCGCATGTAGGTGTGTTAAAAATTCTGGAGGCACTGGGTATTGATCCCAGTTCCTCTCGCATACTAAGCGAGCGCTCTACCATCTGAGCTACGCCCGCCCCCCCGAAGACTAATGGTGCTACATACAGCCATATAGACGACACAGACCCTTGCACTCCCATTATTCAGCAGACAAACACTACTCTCTATGTATCCGTTAGGGTGTCTTTCAGGTTTCGTGCATTATGTATCGAATCGTAGTTGGCCACAATGAAAGTGGCACGTATAACGTCGAAAATAGAATTCGGACACCGCTCTGAGTAAGACCAACGTGTTGTCCACCCTCTAGACTTCAATGAGGTTAAGCCGCGATACCTAAGACAGATCTGCACTCGATGACACCTCGATAACAGCCGGTCCCCACACTTACATCTTGCTCTCCTTACGTCAGTATACATCATATCAGTCTGTGACACTGGCTTTGCAACATCTTGCGTGCCTTTAGGTTCGCGGCGACCAACACTTACCATGCACTGACCACAAAAAATGTAGGCGCCGCGGCTTGAACACTGGACCTTTCACATGCCAAGCGAACGCTCTACCAACTGAGCTACGCCCCATGCACGAGCAAACTGCGCTATTCCCCATTCTTTGCGACTCAGATGCGCACGGACACGATGGTTGGTTGGTTTGTAGCGGTGAAGGGAGCAGAGTACAAAGGCGCGGACCAGTTCATATACACAAAAGTTCCAAGTAGTTTGGATGCTCTGGTATTACAAATGCAAATTCCGTCTGTTTTTAACGTCTTAAATTGAAAGAGCCGTCACAAATTGCTCCGTTTTCACTCCTTGACGACAATCATACAGCACCGGAGGTAACAAACACATCTCGAGCCCCATTGTGCACTCCATTATTCATGCCAACTCAGTGCCTCGCTCTTTACTACTGTGTACCAATCTTGTCGTCCAACTGCAAAACACTGGGCCACAATAAGTTTCCGCGTCTCCATTGCACTGCGCATACTACGAACGGCTCCCCAAACTTGGCACTCACCCTCGCAGCCGACTTTTCCGACTATCCACGACGCTCACGCAACGCTCACGCTAGTGACAGCATTATTTATAGTTCGACGTCGCGCCAAAGCGAATGAGCACATTTCGCCTACGGCTTAGGCCGCCCTCCTAGTGTGGCTGCTCGGTGTCTGCAGGCAGCGAGGGTCTGCAGGCTTCCTGTGTTCGCACCTATGTCACCTGTGCTTGCTTGTCAGAGACAGACTACCGCAAAACATACAACTCACTCCATGAATTGATTGCTACGGCATCTGTTATCAGCAGTCACAACTAACAACACCAGTAGCAGCTGACTGCATGCAAAGAATAGGAATGTGCAGTGGAATTTACGTGAACTCAGCGCAAGGCAGATCTTTCCGACATAGGCTTGAGAATCTTACAGGAACACTTGTACTGTTTCTAAATTAAGTGTAGGCGTGGGAGGAGGGTGCTTCCTGCGCACTAATAACAGCACGCTTGTCAATTGTGGATGCTAATAATTCGCTTGTATCTTCCTAGACACATCTGCTGGTTGTGAATTATTCCACTTGCATGGCAAGGTGCGCATGTAGGTGTGTTAAAAATTATGGAGGCACTGGGTATTGATCCCAGTTCCTCTCGCATACTAAGCGAGGGCTCTACCATCTGAGCTACGCCCGCCCCCCCGAAGACTAATCGTGCTACATACAGCCATATAGACGACACAGACCCTTGCACTCCCATTATTCAGCAGACAAACACTACTCTCTATGTATCCGTTAGGGTGTCTTTCAGGTTTCGTGCATTATGTATCGAATCGTAGTTGGCCACAATGAAAGTGGCACGTATAACGTCGAAAATAGAATTCGGACACCGCTCTGAGTAAGACCAACGTGTTGTCCACCCTCTAGACTTCAATGAGGTTAAGCCGCGATACCTAAGACAGATCTGCACTCGATGACACCTCGATAACAGCCGGTCCCCACACTTACATCTTGCTCTCCTTACGTCAGTATACATCATATCAGTCTGTGACACTGGCTTTGCAACATCTTGCGTGCCTTTAGGTTCGCGGCGACCAACACTTACCATGCACTGACCACAAAAAATGTAGGCGCCGCGGCTTGAACACTGGACCTTTCACATACCAAGCGAACGCTCTACCAACTGAGCTACGCCCCATGCACGAGCAAACTGCGCTATTCCCCATTCTTTGCGACTCAGATGCGCACGGACACGATGGTTGGTTGGTTTGTAGCGGTGAAGGGAGCAGAGTACAAAGGCGCGGACCCGTTCATATACACAAAAGTTCCAAGTAGTTTGGATGCTCTGGTATTACAAATGCAAATTCCGTCTGTTTTTAACGTCTTAAATTGAAAGAGCCGTCACAAATTGCTCCGTTTTCACTCCTTGACGACAATCATACAGCACCTGAGGTAACAAACACATCTCGAGCCCCATTGTGCACTCCATTATTCATGCCAACTCAGTGCCTCGCTCTTTACTACTGTGTACCAATCTTGTCGTCCAACTGCAAAACACTGGGCCACAATAAGTTTCCGCGTCTCCATTGCACTGCGCATACTACGAACGGCTCCCCAAACTTGGCACTCACCCTCGCAGCCGACTTTTCCGACTATCCACGACGCTCACGCAACGCTCACGCTAGTGACAGCATTATTTATAGTTCGACGTCGCGCCAAAGCGAATGAGCACATTTCGCCTACGGCTTAGGCCGCCCTCCTAGTGTGGCTGCTCGGTGTCTGCAGGCAGCGAGGGTCTGCAGGCTTCCTGTGTTCGCACCTATGTCACCTGTGCTTGCTTGTCAGAGACAGACTACCGCAAAACATACAACTCACTCCATGAATTGATTGCTACGGCATCTGTTATCAGCAGTCACAACTAACAACACCAGTAGCAGCTGACTGCATGCAAAGAATAGGAATGTGCAGTGGAATTTACGTGAACTCAGCGCAAGGCAGATCTTTCCGACATAGGCTTGAGAATCTTACAGGAACACTTGTACTGTTTCTAAATTAAGTGTAGGCGTGGGAGGAGGGTGCTTCCTGCGCACTAATAACAGCACGCTTGTCAATTGTGGATGCTAATCATTCGCTTGTATCTTCCTAGACACATCTGCTGGTTGTGAATTATTCCACTTGCATGGCAAGGTGCGCGTGTAGGTGTGTTAAAAATTCTGGAAGCACTGGGTATTGATCCCAGTTCCTCTCGCATACTAAGAGAGCGCTCTACCATCTGAGCTACGCCCGCCCCCCCGAAGACTAATGGTGCTACATACAGCCATATAGACGACACAGACACTTGCACTCCCATTATTCAGCAGACAAACACTACTCTCTATGTATCCGTTAGGGTGTCTTTCAGGTTTCGTGCATTATGTATCGAATCGTAGTTGGCCACAATGAAAGTGGCACGTATAACGTCGAAAATAGAATTCGGACACCGCTCTGAGTAAGACCAACGTGTTGTCCACCCTCTAGACTTCAATGAGGTTAAGCCGCGATACCTAAGACAGATCTGCACTCGATGACACCTCGATAACAGCCGGTCCCCACACTTACATCTTAATCTCCTTACGTCAGTATACATCATATCAGTCTGTGACGCTGGCTTTCCAACATCTTGCGTGCCTTTAGGTTCGCCGCGATCAACACTTACCATGCACTGACAACAAAATATGGAGGCGCCGTGGCTTAAAACCTGGACGTTTCACATGCCAAGCGAACGCTCTACCAACTGAGCTACGCCCCATGCACGAGCAAACTGCGCTATTCCCCATTCTTTGCGACTCAGATGCGCACGGACACGATGGTTGGTTGGTTTGTAGCGGTTAAGGGAGCAGAGTACAAAGGCGCGGACCCGTTCATATACACAAAAGTTCCAAGTAGTTTCGATGCTCTGGTATTACAAATGCAAATTCCGTCTGTTTTTAACGTCTTAAATTCAAAGAGCCGTCACAAATTGCTCCGTTTTCACTCCTTGACGACAATCATACAGCACCTGAGGTAACAAACACATCTCGAGCCCCATTGTGCACTCCATTATTCATGCCAACTCAGTGCCTCGCTCTTTACTACTGTGTACCAATCTTGTCGTCCAACTGCAAAACACTGGGCCACAATAAGTTTCCACGTCTCCATTGCACTGCGCATACTACGAAACGCTCCCCAAACTTGGCACTCACCCTCGCAGCCGACTCTTCCGACCTTCCACGACGCTCACGCAACGCTCACGCTAGTGACAGCATTATTTATAGTTCGACGTCGCGCCAAAGCGAATGAGCACATTTCGCCTACGGCTTAGGCCGCCCTCCTAGTGTGGCTGCTCGGTGTCTGCAGGCAGCGAGGGTCTGCAGGCTTCCTGTGTTCGCACCTATGTCACCTGTGCTTGCTTGTCAGAGACAGACTACCGCAAAACATACAACTCACTCCATGAATTGATTGCTACGGCATCTGTTATCAGCAGTCACAACTAACAACACCAGTAGCAGCTGACTGCATGCAAAGAATAGGAATGTGCAGTGGAATTTACGTGAACTCAGCGCAAGGCAGATCTTTCCGACATAGGCTTGAGAATCTTACAGGAACACTTGTACTGTTTCTAAATTAAGTGTAGGCGTGGGAGGAGGGTGCTTCCTGCGCACTAATAACAGCACGCTTGTCAATTGTGGATGCTAATAATTCGCTTGTATCTTCCTAGACACATCTGCTGGTTGTGAATTATTCCACTTGCATGGCAAGGTACGCATGTAGGTGTGTTAAAAATTCTGGAGGCACTGGGTATTGATCCCAGTTCCTCTCGCATACTAAACGAGCGCTCTACCATCTGAGCTACGCCCGCCGCCCCGAAGACTAATGGTGCTACATACAGACATATAGACGACACAGACCCCTGCACTCCCATTATTCAGCAGACAAACACTACTCTCTGTGTATCCGTTAGGGTGTCTTTCAGGTTTCGTGCATTATCTATCGAATCGTAGTTGGCCACAATGAAAGTGGCACGTATAACGTCGAAAATAGAATTCGGACACCGCTCTGAGTAAGACCAACGTGTTGTCCACCCTCTAGACTTCAATGAGGTTAAGCCGCGATACCTAAGACAGATCTGCACTCGATGACACCTCGATAACAGCCGGTCCCCACACTTACATCTTGCTCTCCTTACGTCAGTATACATCATATCAGTCTGTGACGCTGGCTTTGCAACATCTTGCGTGCCTTTAGGTTCGCCGCGATCAACACTTATGATGCACTGACAACAAAATATGGAGGCGCCGCGGCTTGAACCCTGGACCTTTCACATGCCAAGCGAACGCTCTACCAACTGAGCTACGCCCCATGCACGAGCAAACTGCGCTATTCCCCATTCTTTGCGACTCAGATGCGCACGGACACGATGGTTGGTTGGTTTGTAGCGGTTAAGGGAGCAGAGTACAAAGGCGCGGACCCGTTCATATACACAAAAGTTCCAAGTAGTTTCGATGCTCTGGTATTACAAATGCAAATTCCGTCTGTTTTTAACGTCTTATATTCAAAGAGCCGTCACAAATTGCTCCGTTTTCACTCCTTGACGACAATCATACAGCACCTGAGGTAACAAACACATCTCGAGCCCCATTGTGCACTCCATTATTCATGCCAACTCAGTGCCTCGCTCTTTACTACTGTGTACCAATCTTGTCGTCCAACTGCAAAACACTGGGCCACAATAAGTTTCCACGTCTCCATTGCACTGCGCATACTACGAAACGCTCCCCAAACTTGGCACTCACCGTCGCAGCCGACTTTTCCGACTTTCCACGACGCTCACGCAACGCTCACGCTAGTGACAGCATTATTTATAGTTCGACGTCGCGCCAAAGCGAATGAGCACATTTCGCCTACGGCTTAGGCCGCCCTCCTAGTGTGGCTGCTCGGTGTCTGCAGGCAGCGAGGGTCTGCAAGCTTCCTGTGTTCGCACCTATGTCACCTGTGCTTGCTTGTCAGAGACAGACTACCGCAAAACATACAACTCACTCCATGAATTGATTGCTACGGCATCTGTTATCAGCAGTCACAACTAACAACACCAGTAGCAGCTGACTGCATGCAAAGAATAGGAATGTGCAGTGGAATTTACGTGAACTCAGCGCAAGGCAGATCTTTCCGACATAGGCTTGAGAATCTTACAGGAACACTTGTACTGTTTCTAAAATAAGTGTAGGCGTGGGAGGAGGCTGCTTCCTGCGCACTAATAACAGCACGCTTGTCAATTGTGGATGCTAATAATTCGCTTGTATCTTCCTAGACACATCTGCTGGTTGTGAATTATTCCACTTGCATGGCAAGGTACGCATGTAGGTGTGTTAAAAATTCTGGAAGCACTGGGTATTGATCCCAGTTCCTCTCGCATACTAAGCGAGCGCTCTACCATCTGAGCTACGCCCGCCCCCCCGAAGACTAATGGTGCTACATACAGCCATATAGACGACACAGACCCTTGCACTCCCATTATTCAGCAGACAAACACTACTCTCTATGTATCCGTTAGGGTGTCTTTCAGGTTTCGTGCATTATGTATCGAATCGTAGTTGGCCACAATGAAAGTGGCACGTATAACGTCGAAAATAGAATTCGGACACCGCTCTGAGTAAGACCAACGTGTTGTCCACCCTCTAGACTTCAATGAGGTTAAGCCGCGATACCTAAGACAGATCTGCACTCGATGACACCTCGATAACAGCCGGTCCCCACACTTACATCTTGCTCTCCTTACGTCAGTATACATCATATCAGTCTGTGACGCTGGCTTTGCAACATCTTGCGTGCCTTTAGGTTCGCCGCGATCAACACTTACCATGCACTGACAACAAAAAATGGTGGCGCCGCGGCTTGAACACTGGACCTTTCACATGCCAAGCGAACGCTCTACCAACTGAGCTACGCCCCATGCACGAGCAAACTGCGCTATTCCCCATTCTTTGCGACTCAGATGCGCACGGACACGATGGTTGGTTGGTTTGTAGCGGTGAAGGGAGCAGAGTACAAAGGCGCGGACCCGTTCATATACACAAAAGTTCCAAGTAGTTTCGATGCTCTGGTATTACAAATGCAAATTCCGTCTGTTTTTAACGTCTTAAATTGAAAGAGCCGTCACAAATTGCTCCGTTTTCACTCCTTGACGACAATCATACAGCACCTGAGGTAACAAACACATCTCGTGCCCCATAGTGCACTCCATTATTCATGCCAACTCAGTGCCTCGCTCTTTACTACTGTGTACCAATCTTGTCGTCCAACTGCAAAACACTGGGCCACATTTAGTTTCCGCGTCTCCATTGCATTGCGCATACTACGAAACGCTCCCCAAACTTGGCACTCACCCTCGCAGCCGACTTTTCCGACTTTCCACGTCGCTCACGCAACGCTCACGCTAGTGACAGCATTATTTATAGTTCGACGTCGCGCCAAAGCGAATGAGCACATTTCGCCTACGGCTTAGGCCGCCCTCCTATTGTGGCTGCTCGGTGTCTGCAGGCAGCGAGGGTCTGCAAGCTTCCTGTGTTCGCACCTATGTCACCTGTGCTTGCTTGTCAGAGACAGACTACCGCAAAACATACAACTCACTCCATGAATTGATTGCTACGGCATCTGTTATCAGCAGTCACAACTAACAACACCAGTAGCAGCTGACTGCATGCAAAGAATAGGAATGTGCAGTGGAATTTACGTGAACTCAGCGCAAGGCAGATCTTTCCGACATAGACTTGAGAATCTTACAGGAACACTTGTACTGTTTCTAAATTACGTGTAGGCGTGGGAGGAGGGTGCTTCCTGCGCACTAATAACAGCACGCTTGTCAATTGTGGATGCTAATCATTCGCTTGTATCTTCCTAGACACATCTGCTGGTTGTGAATTATTCCACTTGCATGGCAAGGTGCGCATGTAGGTGTGTTAAAAATTCTGGAGGCACTGGGTATTGATGCCAGTTCCTCTCGCATACAAAGCGAGCGCTCTACCATCTGAGCTACGCCCGCCCCCCCGAAGACTAATGGTGCTACATACAGCCATATAGACGACACAGACCCTTGCACTCCCATTATTCAGCAGACAAACACTACTCTCTATGTATCCGTTTGGGTGTCTTTCAGGTTTCGTGCATTCTATATCGAATCGTATTTGGCCACAATGAAAGTGGCACGTATAACGTCGAAAATAGAATTCGGACAGCGCTCTGAGTAAGACCAACGTGTTGTCCACCCTCTAGACTTCAATGAGGTTAAGCCGCGATACCTAAGACAGATCTGCACTCGATGACACCTCGATAACAGCCGGTCCCCACACTTACATCTTGCTCTCCTTACGTCAGTATACATCATATCAGTCTGTGACGCTGGCTTTGCAACATCTTGCGTGCCTTTAGGTTCGCCGCGACCAACACTTACCATGCACTGACAACAAAAAATGTAGGCACCACGGCTTGAACACTGGACCTTTCACATGCCAAGCGAACGCTCTACCAACTGAGCAACGCCCCATGCACGAGCAAACTGCGCTATTCCCCATTCTTTGCGACTCAGATGCGCACGGACACGATGGTTGGTTGGTTTGTAGCGGTGAAGGGAGCAGAGTACAAAGGCGCGGACCCGTTCATATACACAAAAGTACCAATTAGTTTCGATGCTCTGGTATTACAAATGAAAATTCCGTCTGTTTTTAACGTCTTAAATTGAAAGAGCCGTCACAAATTGCTCCGTTTTCACTCCTTGACGACAATCATACAGCACCTGAGGTAACAAACACATCTCGAGCCCCATTGTGCACTCCATTATTCATGCCAACTCAGTGCCTCGCTCTTTACTACTGTGTACCAATCTTGTCGTCCAACTGCAAAACACTGGGCCACAATAAGTTTCCGCGTCTCCATTGCACTGCGCATACTACGAAACGCTCCCCAAACTTGGCACTCACCCTCGCAGCCGACTTTTCCCACTTTCCACGACGCTCACGCTAGTGACAGCATTATTTATAGTTCGACGTCGCGCCAAAGCGAATGAGCACATTTCGCCTACGGCTTAGGCCGCCCTCCTAGTGTGGCTGCTCGGTGTCTGCAGGCAGCGAGGGTCTGCAAGCTTCCTGTGTTCGCACCTATGTCACCTGTGCTTGCTTGTCAGAGACAGACTACCGCAAAACATACAACTCACTCCATGAATTGATTGCTACGGCATCTGTTATCAGCAGTCACAACTAACAACACCAGTAGCAGCTGACTGCATGCAAAGAATAGGAATGTGCAGTGGAATTTACGTGAACTCAGCGCAAGGCAGATCTTTCCGACATAGGCTTGAGAATCTTACAGGAACACATGTACTGTTTCTAAAATAAGTGTAGGCGTGGGAGGAGGCTGCTTCCTGCGCACTAATAACAGCACGCTTGTCAATTGTGGATGCTAATAATTCGCTTGTATCTTCCTAGACACATCTGCTGGTTGTGAATTATTCCACTTGCATGGCAAGGTACGCATGTAGGTGTGTTAAAAATTCTGGAAGCACTGGGTATTGATCCCAGTTCCTCTCGCATACTAAGCGAGCGCTCTACCATCTGAGCTACGCCCGCCGCCCCGAAGACTAATGGTGCTACATACAGCCATATAGACGACACAGACCCTTGCACTCCCATTATTCAGCAGACAAACACTACTCTCTATGTATCCGTTAGGGTGTCTTTCAGGTTTCGTGCATTATGTATCGAATCGTAGTTGGCCACAATGAAAGTGGCACGTATAACGTCGAAAATAGAATTCGGACACCGCTCTGAGTAAGACCAACGTGTTGTCCACCCTCTAGACTTCAATGAGGTTAAGCCGCGATACCTAAGACAGATCTGCACTCGATGACACCTCGATAACAGCCGGTCCCCACACTTACATCTTGCTCTCCTTACGTCAGTATACATCATATCAGTCTGTGACGCTGGCATTGCAACATCTTGCGTGCCTTTAGGTTCGCCGCGATCAACACTTACCATGCACTGACAACAAAAAATGGTGGCGCCGCGGCTTGAACCCTGGACCTTTCACATGCCAAGCGAACGCTCTACCAACTGAGCTACGCCCCATGCACGAGCAAACTGCGCTATTCCCCATTCTTTGCGACTCAGATGCGCACGGACACGATGGTTGGTTGGTTTGTAGCGGTGAAGGGAGCAGAGTACAAAGGCGCGGACCTGTTCAAATACACAAAAGTTCCAAGTAGTTTCGATGCTCTGGTATTACAAATGCAAATTCCGTCTGTTTTTAACGTCTTAAATTGAAAGAGCCGTCACAAATTGCTCCGTTTTCACTCCTTGACGACAATCATACAGCACCTGAGGTAACAAACACATCTCGAGCCCCATTGTGCACTCCATTATTCATGCCAACTCAGTGCCTCGCTCTTTACTACTGTGTACCAATCTTGTCGTCCAACTGCAAAACACTGGGCCACATTTAGTTTCCGCGTCTCCATTGCATTGCGCATACTACGAAACGCTCCCCAAACTTGGCACTCACCCTCGCAGCCGACTTTTCCGACTTTCCACGTCGCCCACGCAACGCTCATGCTAGTGACAGCATTATTTATAGTTCGACGTCGCGCCAAAGCGAATGAGCACATTTCGCCTACGGCTTAGGCCGCCCTCCTAGTGTGGCTGCTCGGTGTCTGCAGGCAGCGAGGGTCTGCAAGCTTCCTGTGTTCGCACCTATGTCACCTGTGCTTGCTTGTCAGAGACAGACTACCGCAAAACATACAACTCACTCCATGAATTGATTGCTACGGCATCTGTTATCAGCAGTCACAACTAACAACACCAGTAGCAGCTGACTGCATGCAAAGAATAGGAATGTGCAGTGGAATTTACGTGAACTCAGCGCAAGGCAGATCTTTCCGACATAGACTTGAGAATCTTACAGGAACACTTGTACTGTTTCTAAATTAAGTGTAGGCGTGGGAGGAGGGTGCTTCCTGCGCACTAATAACAGCACGCTTGTCAATTGTGGATGCTAATCATTCGCTTGTATCTTCCTAGACACATCTGCTGGTTGTGAATTATTCCACTTGCATGGCAAGGTGCGCATGTAGGTGTGTTAAAAATTCTGGAGGCACTGGGTATTGATGCCAGTTCCTCTCGCATACTAAGCGAGCGCTCTACCATCTGAGCTACGCCCGCCCCCCCGAAGACTAATGGTGCTACATACAGCCATATAGACGACACAGACCCTTGCACTCCCATTATTCAGCAGACAAACACTACTCTCTATGTATCCGTTAGGGTGTCTTTCAGGTTTCGTGCATTCTATATCGAATCGTAGTTGGCCACAATGAAAGTGGCACGTATAACGTCGAAAATAGAATTCGGACAGCGCTCTGAGTAAGACCAACGTGTTGTCCACCCTCTAGACTTCAATGAGGTTAAGCCGCGATACCTAAGACAGATCTGCACTCGATGACACCTCGATAACAGCCGGTCCCCACACTTACATCTTGCTCTCCTTACGTCAGTATACATCATATCAGTCTGTGACGCTGGCTTTGCAACATCTTGCGTGCCTTTAGGTTCGCCGCGACCAACACTTACCATGCACTGACCACAAAAAATGTAGGCACCACGGCTTGAACACTGGACCTTTCACATGCCAAGCGAACGCTCTACCAACTGAGCAACGCCCCATGCACGAGCAAACTGCGCTATTCCCCATTCTTTGCGACTCAGATGCGCACGGACACGATGGTTGGTTGGTTTGTAGCGGTGAAGGGAGCAGAGTACAAAGGCGCGGACCCGTTCATATACACAAAAGTACCAAGTAGTTTCGATGCTCTGGTATTACAAATGAAAATTCCGTCTGTTTTTAACGTCTTAAATTGAAAGAGCCGTCACAAATTGCTCCGTTTTCACTCCTTGACGACAATCATACAGCACCTGAGGTAACAAACACATCTCGAGCCCCATTGTGCACTCCATTATTCATGCCAACTCAGTGCCTCGCTCTTTACTACTGTGTACCAATCTTGTCGTCCAACTGCAAAACACTGGGCCACATTTAGTTTCCGCGTCTCCATTGCATTGCGCATACTACGAAACGCTCCCCAAACTTGGCACTCACCCTCGCAGCCGACTTTTCCGACTTTCCACGTCGCTCACGCAACGCTCACGCTAGTGTCAGCATTATTTATAGTTCGACGTCGCGCCAAAGCGAATGAGCACATTTCGCCTACGGCTTAGGCCGCCCTCCTAGTGTGGCTGCTCGGTGTCTGCAGGCAGCGAGGGTCTGCAAGCTTCCTGTGTTCGCACCTATGTCACCTGTGCTTGCTTGTCAGAGACAGACTACCGCAAAACATACAACTCACTCCATGAATTGATTGCTACGGCATCTGTTATCAGCAGTCACAACTAACAACACCAGTAGCAGCTGACTGCATGCAAAGAATAGGAATGTGCAGTGGAATTTACGTGAACTCAGCGCAAGGCAGATCTTTCCGACATAGACTTGAGAATCTTACAGGAACACTTGTACTGTTTCTAAATTAAGTGTAGGCGTGGGAGGAGGGTGCTTCCTGCGCACTAATAACAGCACGCTTGTCAATTGTGGATGCTAATCATTCGCTTGTATCTTCCTAGACACATCTGCTGGTTGTGAATTATTCCACTTGCATGGCAAGGTGCGCATGTAGGTGTGTTAAAAATTCTGGAGGCACTGGGTATTGATCCCAGTTCCTCTCGCATACTAAGCGAGCGCTCTACCATCTGAGCTACGCCCGCCCCCCCCGAAGACTAATGGTGCTACATACAGCCATATAGACGACACAGACCCTTGCACTCCCATTATTCAGCAGACAAGCACTACTCTCTATGTATCCGTTAGGGTGTCTTTCAGGTTTCGTGCATTCTATATCGAATCGTAGTTGGCCACAATGAAAGTGGCACGTATAACGTCGAAAATAGAATTCGGACAGCGCTCTGAGTAAGACCAACGTGTTGTCCACCCTCTAGACTTCAATGAGGTTAAGCCGCGATACCTAAGACAGATCTGCACTCGATGACACCTCGATAACAGCCGGTCCCCACACATACATCTTGCTCTCCTTACGTCAGTATACATCATATCAGTCTGTGACGCTGGCTTTGCAACATCTTGCGTGCCTTTAGGTTCGCCGCGACCAACACTTACCATGCACTGACCACAAAAAATGTAGGCACCACGGCTTGAACACTGGACCTTTCACATGCCAAGCGAACGCTCTACCAACTGAGCAACGCCCCATGCACGAGCAAACTGCGCTATTCCCCATTCTTTGCGACTCAGATGCGCACGGACACGATGGTTGGTTGGTTTGTAGCGGTGAAGGGAGCAGAGTACAAAGGCGCGGACCCGTTCATATACACAAAAGTACCAAGTAGTTTCGATGCTCTGGTATTACAAATGAAAATTCCGTCTGTTTTTAACGTCTTAAATTGAAAGAGCCGTCACAAATTGCTCCGTTTTCACTCCTTGACGACAATCATACAGCACCTGAGGTAACAAACACATCTCGAGCCCCATTGTGCACTCCATTATTCATGCCAACTCAGTGCCTCGCTCTTTACTACTGTGTACCAATCTTGTCGTCCAACTGCAAAACACTGGGCCACAATAAGTTTCCGCGTCTCCATTGCACTGCGCATACTACGAAACGCTCCCCAAACTTGGCACTCACCCTCGCAGCCGACTTTTCCCACTTTCCACGACGCTCACGCTAGTGACAGCAGTATTTATAGTTCGACGTCGCGCCAAAGCGAATGAGCACATTTCGCCTACGGCTTAGGCCGCCCTCCTAGTGTGGCTGCTCGGTGTCTGCAGGCAGCGAGGGTCTGCAAGCTTCCTGTGTTCGCACCTATGTCACCTGTGCTTGCTTGTCAGAGACAGACTATCGGAAAACATACAACTCACTCCATGAATTGATTGCTACGGCATCTGTTATCAGCAGTCACAACTAGCAACACCAGTAGCAGCTGACTGCATGCAAAGAATAGGAAATGCAGTGGGATTTACGTGAACTCAGCGCAAGGCAGATCTTTCCGACATAGGCTTGAGAATCTTACGGGAACACTTGTACTGTTTCTAAATTAAGTGTAGGCGTGGGAGGAGGGTGCTTCCTGCGCACTAATAACAGCACGCTTGTCAATTGTGGATGCTAATAATTCGCTGGTATCTTCCTAGACACATCTGCTGGTTGTGAATTATTCCACTTGCATGGCAAGGTGCGCATGTAGGTGTGTTAAAAATTCTGGAGGCACTGGGTATTGATCCCACTTCCTCTCGCATACTAAGCGAGGGCTCTACCATCTGAGCTACGCCCGCCGCCCCGAAGACTAATGGTGCTACATACAGCCATATAGACGACACAGACCCTTGCACTCCCATTATTCAGCAGACAAACACTACTCTCTATGTATCCGTTAGGGTGTCTTTCAGGTTTCGTGCATTATGTATCGAATCGTAGTTGGCTACAATGAAAGTGGCACGTATAACGTCGAAAATAGAATTCGGACACCGCTCTGAGTAAGACCAACGTGTTGTCCACCCTCTAGACTTCAATGAGGTTAAGCCGCGATACCTAAGACAGATCTGCACTCGATGACACCTCGATAACAGCCGGTCCCCACACTTACATCTTAATCTCCTTACGTCAGTATACATCATATCAGTCTGTGACGCTGGCTTTGCAACATCTTGCGTGCCTTTAGGTTCGCCGCTATCAACACTTATGATGCACTGACAACAAAATATGGAGGCGCCGCGGCTTGAACCCTGGACCTTTCACATGCCAAGCGAACGCTCTACCAACTGAGCTACGCCCCATGCACGAGCAAACTGCGCTATTCCCCATTCTTTGCGACTCAGATGCGCACGGACACGATGGTTGGTTCGTTTGTAGCGGTTAAGGGAGCAGAGTACAAAGGCGCGGACCCGTTCATATACACAAAAGTTCCAAGTAGTTTCGATGCTCTGGTATTACAAATGCAAATTCCGTCTGTTTTTAACGTCTTAAATTGAAAGAGCCGTCACAAATTGCTCCGTTTTCACTCCTTGACGACAATCATACAGCACCTGAGGTAACAAACACATCTCGAGCCCCATTGTGCACTCCATTATTCATGCCAACTCAGTGCCTCGCTCTTTACTACTGTGTACCAATCTTGTCGTCCAACTGCAAAACACTGGGCCACATTTAGTTTCCGCGTCTCCATTGCATTGCGCATACTACGAAACGCTCCCCAAACTTGGCACTCACCCTCGCAGCCGGCTTTTCCGACTTTCCACGTCGCTCACGCAACGCTCACGCTAGTGACAGCATTATTTATAGTTCGACGTCGCGCCAAAGCGAATGAGCACATTTCGCCTACGGCTTAGGCCGCCCTCCTAGTGTGGCTGCTCGGTGTCTGCAGGCAGCGAGGGTCTGCAAGCTTCCTGTGTTCGCACCTATGTCACCTGTGCTTGCTTGTCAGAGACAGACTACCGCAAAACATACAACTCACTCCATGAATTGATTGCTACGGCATCTGTTATCAGCAGTCACAACTAACAACACCAGTAGCAGCTGACTGCATGCAAAGAATAGGAATGTGCAGTGGAATTTACGTGAACTCAGCGCAAGGCAGATCTTTCCGACATAGGCTTGAGAATCTTACAGGAACACTTGTACTGTTTCTAAATTAAGTGTAGGCGTGGGAGGAGGGTGCTTCCTGCGCACTAATAACAGCACGCTTGTCAATTGTGGATGCTAATCATTCGCTTGTATCTTCCTAGACACATCTGCTGGTTGTGAATTATTCCACTTGCATGGCAAGGTGCGCATGTAGGTGTGTTAAAAATTCTGGTAGCACTGGGTATTGATCCCAGTTCCTCTCGCATACTAAGCGAGCGCTCTACCATCTGAGCTACGCCCGCCGCCCCGAAGACTAATGGTGCTACATACAGCCATATAGACGACACAGACCCTTGCACTCCCATTATTCAGCAGACAAACACTACTCTCTATGTATCCGTTAGGGTGTCTTTCAGGTTTCGTGCATTATGTATCGAATCGTAGTTGGCCACAATGAAAGTGGCACGTATAACGTCGAAAATAGAATTCGGACACCGCTCTGAGTAAGACCAACGTGTTGGCCACCCTCTAGACTTCAATGAGTTTAAGCCGCGATACCTAAGACAGATCTGCACTCGATGACACCTCGATAACAGCCGGTCCCCACACTTACATCTTGCTCTCCTTACGTCAGTATACATCATATCAGTCTGTGACGCTGGCTTTGCAACATCTTGCGTGCCTTTAGGTTCGCCGCGATCAACACTTACCATGCACTGACAACAAAATATGGAGGCGCCGCGGTTTGAAACCTGGTCCTTTCACATGCCAAGCGAACGCTCTACCAACTGAGCTACGCCCCATGCACGAGCAAACTGCGCTATTCCCCATTCTTTGCGACTCAGATGCGCACGGACACGATGGTTGGTTGGTTTGTAGCGGTGAAGGGAGCAGAGTACAAAGGCGCGGACCCGTTCATATACACAAAAGTTCCAAGTAGTTTCGATGCTCTGGTATTACAAATGCAAATTCCGTCTGTTTTTAACGTCTTAAATTCAAAGAGCCGTCACAAATTGCTCCGTTTTCACTCCTTGACGACAATCATACAGCACCTGAGGTAACAAACACATCTCGAGCCCCATTGTGCACTCCATTATTCATGCCAACTCAGTGCCTCGCTCTTTACTACTGTGTTCCAATCTTGTCGTCCAACTGCAAAACACTGGGCCACAATAAGTTTCCGCGTCTCCATTGCACTGCGCATACTACGAAACGCTCCCCAAACTTGGCACTCACCCTCGCAGCCGACTTTTCCGACTTTCCACGACGCTCACGCTAGTGACAGCATTATTTATAGTTCGACGTCGCGCCAAAGCGAATGA
Organism: Schistocerca gregaria; assembly: GCF_023897955.1. Taxonomy (NCBI): domain Eukaryota; kingdom Metazoa; phylum Arthropoda; class Insecta; order Orthoptera; family Acrididae; genus Schistocerca; species Schistocerca gregaria. The sequence goes on along the minus strand of NC_064929.1, from coordinate 22,327,600 downwards.
GCACATTTCGCCTACGGCTTAGGCCGCCCTCCTAGTGTGGCTGCTCGGTGTCTGCAGGCAGCGAGGGTCTGCAAGCTTCCTGTGTTCGCACCTATGTCACCTGTGCTTGCTTGTCAGAGACAGACTACCGCAAAACATACAACTCACTCCATGAATTGATTGCTACGGCATCTGTTATCAGCAGTCACAACTAACAACACCAGTAGCAGCTGACTGCATGCAAAGAATAGGAATGTGCAGTGGAATTTACGTGAACTCAGCGCAAGGCAGATCTTTCCGACATAGGCTTGAGAATCTTACAGGAACACTTGTACTGTTTCTAAAATAAGTGTAGGCGTGGGAGGAGGCTGCTTCCTGCGCACTAATAACAGCACGCTTGTCAATTGTGGATGCTAATAATTCGCTTGTATCTTCCTAGACACATCTGCTGGTTGTGAATTATTCCACTTGCATGGCAAGGTACGCATGTAGGTGTGTTAAAAATTCTGGAGGCACTGGGTATTGATCCCAGTTCCACTCGCATACTAAGCGAGCGCTCTACCATCTGAGCTACGCCCGCCGCCCCGAAGACTAATGGTGCTACATACAGCCATATAGACGACACAGACCCTTGCACTCCCATTATTCAGCAGACAAACACTACTCTCTATGTATCCGTTAGGGTGTCTTTCAGGTTTCGTGCATTATGTATCGAATCGTAGTTGGCCACAATGAAAGTGGCACGTATAACGTCGATAATAGAATTCGGACACCGCTCTGAGTAAGACCAACGTGTTGTCCACCCTCTAGACTTCAATGAGGTTAAGCCGCGATACCTAAGACAGATCTGCACTCGATGACACCTCGATAACAGCCGGTCCCCACACTTACATCTTGCTCTCCTTACGTCAGTATACATCATATTAGTCTGTGACGCTGGCTTTGCAACATCTTGCGTGCCTTTAGGTTCGCCGCGATCAACACTTACCATGCACTGACAACAAAATATGGAGCCGACGCGGTTTGAACCCTGGACCTTTCACATGCCAAGCGAACACTCTACCAACTGAGCTACGCCCCATGCACGAGCAAACTGCGCTATTCCCCATTCTTTGCGACTCAGATGCGCACGGACACGATGGTTGGTTGGTTTGTAGCGGTGAAGGGAGCAGAGTACAAAGGCGCGGACCCGTTCATATACACAAAAGTTCCAAGTAGTTTCGATGCTCTGGTATTACAAATGCAAATTCCGTCTGTTTCTAACGTCTTAAATTCAAAGAGCCGTCACAAATTGCTCCGTTTTCACTCCTTGACGACAATCATACAGCACCTGAGGTAACAAACACATCTCGAGCCCCATTGTGCACTCCATTATTCATGCCAACTCAGTGCCTCGCTCTTTACTACTGTGTACCAATCTTGTCGTCCAACTGCAAAACACTGGGCCACAATAAGTTTCCACGTCTCCATTGCACTGCGCATACTACGAAACGCTCCCCAAACTTGGCACTCACCCTCGCAGCCGACTTTTCCGACTTTCCACGACGCTCACGCTAGTGACAGCATTATTTATAGTTCGACGTCGCGCCAAAGCGAATGAGCACATTTCGCCTACGGCTTAGGCCGCCCTCCTAGTGTGGCTGCTCGGTGTCTGCAGGCAGCGAGGGTCTGCAAGCTTCCTGTGTTCGCACCTATGTCACCTGTGCTTGCTTGTCAGAGACAGACTACCGCAAAACATACAACTCACTCCATGAATTGATTGCTACGGCATCTGTTATCAGCAGTCACAACTAACAACACCAGTAGCAGCTGACTGCATGCAAAGAATAGGAATGTGCAGTGGAATTTACGTGAACTCAGCGCAAGGCAGATCTTTCCGACATAGGCTTGAGAATCTTACAGGAACACTTTCTAAATTAAGTGTAGGCGTGGGAGGAGGGTGCTTCCTGCGCACTAATAACAGCACGCTTGTCAATTGTGGATGCTAATCATTCGCTTGTATCTTCCTAGACACATCTGCTGGTTGTGAATTATTCCACTTGCATGGCAAGGTGCGCATGTAGGTGTGTTAAAAATTCTGGAGGCACTGGGTATTGATCCCAGTTCCTCTCGCATACTAAGCGAGCGCTCTACCATCTGAGCTACGCCCGCCGCCCCGAAGACTAATGGAGCTACATACAGCCATATAGACGACACAGACCCTTGCACTCCCATTATTCAGCAGACAAACACTACTCTCTATGTATCCGTTAGGGTGTCTTTCATGTTTCGTGCATTATGTATCGAATCGTAGTTGGCCACAATGAAAGTGGCACGTATAACGTCGAAAATAGAATTCGGACACCGCTCTGAGTAAGACCAACGTGTTGTCCACCCTCTAGACTTCAATGAGGTTAAGCCGCGATACCTAAGACAGATCTGCACTCGATGACACCTCGATAACAGCCGGTCCCCACACTTACATCTTGCTCTCCTTACGTCAGTATACATCATATCAGTCTGTGACGCTGGCATTGCAACATCTTGCGTGCCTTTAGGTTCGCCGCGATCAACACTTACCATGCACTGACAACAAAATATGGAGGCGCCGCGGCTTGAACCCTGGACCTTTCGCATGCCAAGCGAACGCTCTACCAACTGAGCTACACCCCAGGCACGAGCAAACTGCGCTATTCCCCATTGTTTGCGACTCAGATGCGCACGGACACGATGGTTGGTTGGTTTGTAGCGGTGAAGGGAGCAGAGTACAAAGGCGCGGACCCGTTCATATACACAAAAGTTCCAAGTAGTTTCGATGCTCTGGTATTACAAATGAAAATTCCGTCTGTTTTTAACGTCTTAAATTGAAAGAGCCGTCACAAATTGCTCCGTTTTCACTCCTTGACGACAATCATACAGCACCTGAGGTAACAAACACATCTCGAGCCCCATTGTGCACTCCATTATTCATGCCAACTCAGTGCCTCGCTCTTTACTACTGTGTACCAATCTTGTCGTCCAACTGCAAAACACTGGGCCACAATAAGTTTCCGCGTCTCCATTGCACTGCGCATACTACGAAACGCTCCCCAAACTTGGCACTCACCCTCGCAGCCGACTTTTCCGACTTTCCACGACGCTCACGCTAGTGACAGCATTATTTATAGTTCGACGTCGCGCCAAAGCGAATAAACACATTTCGCCTACGGCTTAGGCCGCCCTCCTAGTGTGGCTGCTCGGTGTCTGCAGGCAGCGAGGGTCTGCAAGCTCCCTGTGTTCGCACCTATGTCACCTGTGCTTGCTTGTCAGAGACAGACTATCGCAAAACATACAACTCACTCCATGAATTGATTGCTACGGCATCTGTTATCAGCAGTCACAACTAGCAACACCAGTAGCAGCTGACTGCATGCAAAGAATAGGAATGTGCAGTGGGATTTACGTGAACTCAGCGCAAGGCAGATCTTTCCGACATAGGCTTGAGAATCTTACGGGAACACTTGTACTGTTTCTAAATTAAGTGTAGGCGTGGGAGGAGGGTGCTTCCTGCGCACTAATAACAGCACGCTTGTCAATTGTGGATGCTAATAATTCGCTTGTATCTTCCTAGACACATCTGCTGGTTGTGAATTATTCCACTTGCATGGCAAGGTACGCATGTAGGTGTGTTAAAAATTCTGGAGGCACTGGGTATTGATCCCAGTTCCTCTCGCATACTAAGCGAGCGCTCTACCATCTGAGCTACGCCCACCGCCCCGAAGACTAATGGTGCTACACACAGCCATATAGACGACACAGACCCTTGCACTCCCATTATTCAGCAGACAAACACTACTCTCTATGTATCCGTTAGGGTGTCTTTCAGGTTTCGTGCATTATGTATCGAATCGTAGTTGGCCACAATGAAAGTGGCACGTATAACGTTGAAAATAGAATTCGGACACCGCTCTGAGTAAGACCAACGTGTTGTCCACCCTCTAGACTTCAATGAGGTTAAGCCGCGATACCTAAGACAGATCTGCACTCGATGACACCTCGATAACAGCCGGTCCCCACACTTACATCTTGCTCTCCTTACGTCAGTATACATCATATCAGTCTGTGACGCTGGCTTTGCAACATCTTGCGTGCCTTTAGGTTCGCCGCGACCAACACTTACCATGCACTGACCACAAAAAATGTAGGCGCCGCGGTTTGAACACTGGACCTTTCACATGCCAAGCGAACGCCCTACCAACTGAGCTACGCCCCATGCACGAGCAAACTGCGCTATTCCCCATTCTTTGCGACTCAGATGCGCACGGACACGATGGTTGGTTGGTTTGTAGCGGTGAAGGGAGCAGAGTACAAAGGCGCGGACCCGTTCATATACACAAAAGTTCCAAGTAGTTTCGATGCTCTGGTATTACAAATGAAAATTCCGTCTGTTTTTAACGTCTTAAATTGAAAGAGCCGTCACAAATTGCTCCGTTTTCACTCCTTGACGACAATCATACAGCACCTGAGGTAACAAACACATCTCGAGCCCCATTGTGCACTCCATTATTCATGCCAACTCAGTGCCTCGCTCTTTACTACTGTGTACCAATCTTGTCGTCCAACTGCAAAACACTGGGCCACAATAAGTTTCCGCGTCTCCATTGCACTGCGCATACTACGAAACGCTCCTCAAACTTGGCACTCACCCTCGCAGCCGACTTTTCCGACTTTCCACGACGCTCACGCTAGTGACAGCATTATTTATAGTACGACGTCGCGCCAAAGCGAATGAGCACATTTCGCCTACGGCTTAGGCCGCCCTCCTAGTGTGGCTGCTCGGTGTCTGCAGGCAGCGAGGGTCTGCAAGCTTCCTGTGTTCGCACCTATGTCACCTGTGCTTGCTTGTCAGAGACAGACTACCGCAAAACATACAACTCACTCCATGAATTGATTGCTACGGCATCTGTTATCAGCAGTCACAACTAGCAACACCAGTAGCAGCTGACTGCATGCAAAGAATAGGAATGTGCAGTGGGATTTACGTGAACTCAGCGCAAGGCAGATCTTTCCGACATAGGCTTGAGAATCTTACGGGAACACTTGTACTGTTTCTAAATTAAGTGTAGGCGTGGGAGGAGGGTGCTTCCTGCGCACTAATAACAGCACGCTTGTCAATTGTGGATGCTAATAATTCGCTTGTATCTTCCTAGACACATCTGCTGGTTGTGAATTATTCCACTTGCATGGCAAGGTGCGCATGTAGGTGTGTTAAAAATTCTGGAAGCACTGGGTATTGATCACAGTTCCTCTCGCATACTAAGCGAGCGCTCTACCATCTGAGCTATGCCCGCCGCCCCGAAGACTAATGGTGCTACATACAGCCATATAGACGACACAGACCCTTGCACTCCCATTATTCAGCAGACAAACACTACTCTCTATGTATCCGTTAGGGTGTCTTTCAGGTTTCGTGCATTATGTATCGAATCGTAGTTGGCCACAATGAAAGTGGCACGTATAACGTCGAAAATAGAATTCGGACACCGCTCTGAGTAAGACCAACGTGTTGTCCACCCTCTAGACTTCAATGAGGTTAAGCCGCGATACCTAAGACAGATCTGCACTCGATGACACCTCGATAACAGCCGGTCCCCACACTTACATCTTGCTCTCCTTACGTCAGTATACATCATATCAGTCTGTGACGCTGGCTTTGCAACATCTTGCGTGCCTTTAGGTTCGCCGCGATCAACACTTACCATGCACTGACCACAAAATATGGAGGCGCCGCGGCTTGAACCCTGGACCTTTCACATGCCAAGCGAACGCTCTACCAACTGAGCTACGCCCCAGGCACGAGCAAACTGAGCTATTCCCCATTCTTTGCGACTCAGATGCGCACGGACACGATGGTTGGTTGGTTTGTAGCGGTGAAGGGAGCAGAGTACAAAGGCGCGGACCCGTTCATATACACAAAAGTTCCAAGTAGTTTGGATGCTCTGGTATTACAAATGCAAATTCCGTCTGTTTTTAACGTCTTAAATTGAAAGAGCCGTCACAAATTGCTCCGTTTTCACTCCTTGACGACAATCATACAGCACCTGAGGTAACAAACACATCTCGAGCCCCATTGTGCACTCCATTATTCATGCCAACTCAGTGCCTCGCTTTTTACTACTGTGTACCAATCTTGTCGTCCAACTGCAAAACACTGGGCCACAATAAGTTTCCGCGTCTCCATTGCACTGCGCATACTACGAAACGCTCCCCAAACTTGGCACTCACCCTCGCAGCCGACTTTTCCGACTTTCCACGACGCTCACGCTAGTGACAGCATTATTTATAGTTCGACGTCGCGCCAAAGCGAATTAACACATTTCGCCTACGGCTTAGGCCGCCCTCCTAGTGTGGCTGCTCGGTGTCTGCAGGCAGCGAGGGTCTGCAAGCTTCCTGTTTTCGCACCTATGTCACCTGTGCTTGCTTGTCAGAGACAGACTATCGCAAAACATACAACTCACTCCATGAATTGATTGCTACGGCATCTGTTATCAGCAGTCACAACTAGCAACACCAGTAGCAGCTGACTGCATGCAAAGAATAGGAATGTGCAGTGGGATTTACGTGAACTCAGCGCAAGGCAGATCTTTCCGACATAGGCTTGAGAATCTTACGGGAACACTTGTACTGTTTCTAAATTAAGTGTAGGCGTGGGAGGAGGGTGCTTCCTGCGCACTAATAACAGCACGCTTGTCAATTGTGGATGCTAATAATTCGCTTGTATCTTCCTAGACACATCTGCTGGTTGTGAATTATTCCACTTGCATGGCAAGGTGCGCATGTAGGTGTGTTAAAAATTCCGGAAGCACTGGGTATTGATCCCAGTTCCTCTCGCATACTAAGCGAGCGCTCTACCATCTGAGCTACGCCCGCCGCCCCGAAGACTAATGGTGCTACATACAGCCATATAGACGACACAGACCCTTGCACTCCCATTATTCAGCAGACAAACACTACTCTCTATGTATCCGTTAGGGTGTCTTTCAGGTTTCGTGCATTATGTATCGAATCGTAGTTGGCCACAATGAAAGTGGCACGTATAACGTCGAAAATAGAATTCGGACACCGCTCTGAGTAAGACCAACGTGTTGTCCACCCTCTAGACTTCAATGAGGTTAAGCCGCGATACCTAAGACAGATCTGTACTCGATGACACCTCGATAACAGCCGGTCCCCACACTTACATCTTGCTCTCCTTACGTCAGTATACATCATATCAGTCTGTGACGCTGGCTTTGCAACATCTTGCGTGCCTTTAGGTTCGCCGCGACCAACACTTACCATGCACTGACAACAAAAAATGTAGGCGCCGCGGCTTGAACCCTGGACCTTTCACATGCCAAGCGAACGCTCTACCAACTGAGCTACGCCCCAGGCACGAGCAAACTGCGCTATTCCCCATTCTTTGCGACTCAGATGCGCACGGACACGATGGTTGGTTGGTTTGTAGCGGTGAAGGGAGCAGAGTACAAAGGCGTGGACCCGTTCATATACACAAAAGTTCCAAGTAGTTTCGATGCTCTGGTATTACAAATGCAAATTCCGTCTGTTTTTAACGTCTTAAATTCAAAGAGCCGTCACAAATTCCTCCGTTTTCACTCCTTGACGACAATCATACAGCACCTGAGGTAACAAACACATCTCGAGCCCCATTGTGCACTCCATTATTCATGCCAACTCAGTGCCTCGCTCTTTACTACTGTGTACCAATCTTGTCGTCCAACTGCAAAACACTGGGCCACAATAAGTTTCCGCGTCTCCATTGCACTGCGCATACTACGAAACGCTCCCCAAACTTGGCACTCACCCTCGCAGCCGACTTTTCCGACTTACCACGACGCTCACGCTAGTGACAGCATTATTTATAGTTCGACGTCGCGCCAAAGCGAATGAGCACATTTCGCCTACGGCTTAGGCCGCCCTCCTAGTGTGGCTGCTCGGTGTCTGCAGGCAGCGAGGGTCTGCAAGCTTCCTGTGTTCGCACCTATGTCACCTGTGCTTGCTTGTCAGAGACAGACTACCGCAAAACATACAACTCACTCCATGAATTGATTGCTACGGCATCTGTTATCAGCAGTCACAACTAACAACACCAGTAGCAGCTGACTGCATGCAAAGAATAGGAATGTGCAGTGGAATTTACGTGAACTCAGCGCAAGGCAGATCTTTCCGACATAGGCTTGAGAATCTTACAGGAACACTTGTACTGTTTCTAAATTAAGTGTAGGCGTGGGAGGAGGGTGCTTCCTGCGCACTAATAACAGCACGCTTGTCAATTGTGGATGCTAATCATTCGCTTGTATCTTCCTAGACACATCTGCTGGTTGTGAATTATTCCACTTGCATGGCAAGGTGCGCATGTAGGTGTGTTAAAAATTCTGGAGGCACTGGGTATTGATCCCAGTTCCTCTCGCATACTAAGCGAGCGCTATACCATCTGAGCTACGCCCGCCGCCCCGAAGACTAATGGTGCTACACACAGCCATATAGACGACACAGACCCTTGCACTCCCATTATTCAGCAGACAAACACTACTCTCTATGTATCCGTTAGGGTGTCTTTCAGGTTTCGTGCATTATGTATCGAATCGTAGTTGGCCACAATGAAAGTGGCACGTATAACGTCGAAAATAGAATTCGGACACCGCTCTGAGTAAGACCAACGTGTTGTCCACCCTCTAGACTTCAATGAGGTTAAGCCGCGATACCTAAGACAGATCTGCACTCGATGACACCTCGATAACAGCCGGTCCCCACACTTACATCTTGCTCTCCTTACGTCAGTATACATCATATCAGTCTGTGACGCTGGCTTTGCAACATCTTGCGTGCCTTTAGGTTCGCCGCGACCAACACTTACCATGCACTGACAACAAAAAATGTAGGCGCCGCGGCTTGAACAGTGGACCTTTCACATGCCAAGCGAACGCTCTACCAACTGAGCTACGCCCCATGCACGAGCAAACTGCGCTATTCCCCATTCTTTGCGACTCAGATGCGCACGGACACGATGGTTGGTTGGTTTGTAGCGGTGAAGGGAGCAGAGTACAAAGGCGCGGACCCGTTCATATACACAAAAGTACCAAGTAGTTTCGATGCTCTGGTATTACAAATGAAAATTCCGTCTGTTTTTAACGTCTTAAATTGAAAGAGCCGTCACAAATTGCTCCGTTTTCACTCTTTGACGACAATCATACAGCACCTGAGGTAACAAACACATCTCGAGCCCCATTGTGCACTCCATTATTCATGCCAACTCAGTGCCTCGCTCTTTACTACTGTGTACCAATCTTGTCGTCCAACTGCAAAACACTGGGCCACAATAAGTTACCGCGTCTCCATTGCACTGCGCATACTACGAAACGCTCCCCAAACTTGGCACTCACCCTCGCAGCCGACTTCTCCGACTTTCCACGACGCTCACGCTAGTGACAGCATTATTTATAGTTCGACGTCGCGCCAAAGCGAATTAACACATTTCGCCTACGGCTTAGGCCGCCCTCCTAGTGTGGCTGCTCGGTGTCTGCAGGCAGCGAGGGTCTGCAAGCTTCCTGTGTTCACACCTATGTCACCTGTGCTTTCTTGTCAGAGACAGACTATCGCAAAACATACAACTCACTCCATGAATTGATTGCTACGGCATCTGTTATCAGCAGTCACAACTAGCAACACCAGTAGCAGCTGACTGCATGCAAAGAATAGGAATGTGCAGTGGGATTTACGTGAACTCAGCGCAAGGCAGATCTTTCCGACATAGGCTTGAGAATCTTACGGGAACACTTGTACTGTTTCTAAATTAAGTGTAGGCGTGGGAGGAGGGTGCTTCCTGCGCACTAATAACAGCACGCTTGTCAATTGTGGATGCTAATCATTCGCTTGTATCTTCCTAGACACATCTGCTGGTTGTGAATTATTCCACTTGCATGGCAAGGTGCGCATGTAGGTGTGTTAAAAATTCCGGAAGCACTGGGTATTGATCCCAGTTCCTCTCGCATACTAAGCGAGCGCTCTACCATCTGAGCTACGCCCGCCGCCCCGAAGACTAATGGTGCTACATACAGCCATATAGACGACACAGACCCTTGCACTCCCATTATTCAGCAGACAAACACTACTCTCTATGTATCCGTTAGGGTGTCTTTCAGGTTTCGTGCATTCTGTATCGAATCGTAGTTGGCCACAATGAAAGTGGCACGTATAACGTCGAAAATAGAATTCGGACACCGCTCTGAGTAAGACCAACGTGTTGTCCACCCTCTAGACTTCAATGAGGTTAAGCCGCGATACCTAAGACAGATCTGCACTCGATGACACCTCGATAACAGCCGGTCCCCACACTTACATCTTGCTCTCCTTACGTCAGTATACATCATATCAGTCTGTGACGCTGGCTTTGCAACATCTTGCGTGCCTTTAGGTTCGCCGCGACCAACACTTACCATGCACTGACAACAAAAAATGTAGGCGCGGCGGCTTGAACACTGGACCTTTCACATGCCAAGCGAACGCTCTACCAACTGAGCTACGCCACAGGCACGAGCAAATTGCGCTATTCCCCATTCTTTGCGACTCAGATGCGCACGGACACGATGGTTGGTTGGTTTGTAGCGGTGAAGGGAGCAGAGTACAAAGGCGCGGACCCGTTCATATACACAAAAGTTCCAAGTAGTTTCGATGCTCTGGTATTACAAATGCAAATTCCGTCTGTTTTTAACGTCTTAAATTCAAAGAGCCGTCACAAATTGCTCCGTTTTTACTCCTTGACGACAATCATACAGCACCTGAGGTAACAAACACATCTCGAGCCCCATTGTGCACTCCATTATTCATGCCAACTCAGTGCCTCGCTCTTTACTACTGTGTACCAATCTTGTCGTCCAACTGCAAAACACTGGGCCACAATAAGTTTCCGCGTCTCCATTGCACTGCGCATACTACGAAACGCTCCCCAAACTTGGCACTCACCCTCGCAGCCGACTTTTCCGACTTACCACGACGCTCACGCTAGTGACAGCATTATTTATAGTTCGACGTCGCGCCAAAGCGAATGAGCACATTTCGCCTACGGCTTAGGCCGCCCTCCTAGTGTGGCTGCTCGGTGTCTGCAGGCAGCGAGGGTCTGCAAGCTTCCTGTGTTCGCACCTATGTCACCTGTGCTTGATTGTCAGAGACAGACTACCGCAAAACATACAACTCACTCCATGAATTGTTTGCTACGGCATCTGTTATCAGCAGTCACAACTAACAACACCAGTAGCAGCTGACTGCATGCAAAGAATAGGAATGTGCAGTGGAATTTACGTGAACTCAGCGCAAGGCAGATCTTTCCGACATAGGCTTGAGAATCTTACAGGAACACTTGTACTGTTTCTAAATTAAGTGTAGGCGTGGGAGGAGGGTGCTTCCTGCGCACTAATAACAGCACGCTTGTCAATTGTGGATGCTAATCATTCGCTTGTATCTTCCTAGACACATCTGCTGGTTGTGAATTATTCCACTTGCATGGCAAGTTGCGCATGTAGGTGTGTTAAAAATTCTGGAAGCACTGGGTATTGATCCCAGTTCCTCTCGCATACTAAGCGAGCGCTCTACCATCTGAGCTACGCCCGCCACCCCGAAGACTAATGGTGCTACATACAGCCATATAGACGACACAGACCCTTGCACTCCCATTATTCAGCAGACAAACACTACTCTCTATGTATCCGTTAGGGTGTCTTTCAGGTTTCGTGCATTATGTATCGAATCGTAGTTGGCCACAATGAAAGTGGCACGTATAACGTCGAAAATAGAATTCGGACACCGCTCTGAGTAAGACCAACGTGTTGTCCACCCTCTAGACTTCAATGAGGTTAAGCCGCGATACCTAAGACAGATCTGCACTCGATGACACCTCGATAACAGCCGGTCCCCACACTTACATCTTGCTCTCCTTACGTCAGTATACATCATATCAGTCTGTGACGCTGGCTTTGCAACATCTTGCGTGCCTTTAGGTTCGCCGCGATCAACACTTACCATGCACTGACCACAAAATATGGAGGCGCCGCGGCTTGAACCCTGGACCTTTCACATGCCAAGCGAACGCTCTACCAACTGAGCTACGCCCCATGCACGAGCAAACTGCGCTATTCCCCATTCTTTGCGACTCAGATGCGCACGGACACGATGCTTGGTTGGTTTGTAGCGGTGAAGGGAGCAGAGTACAAAGGCGCGGACCCGTTCATATACACAAAAGTTCCAAGTAGTTTCGATGCTCTGGTATTACAAATGCAAATACCGTCTGTTTTTAGCGTCTTAAATTCAAAGAGCCGTCACAAATTGCTCCGTTTTCACTCCTTGACGACAATCATACAGCACCTGAGGTAACAAACACATCTCGAGCCCCATTGTGCACTCCATTATTCATGCCAACTCAGTGCCTCGCTCTTTACTACTGTGTACCAATCTTGTCGTCCAACTGCAAAACACTGGGCCACAATAAGTTTCCGCGTCTCCATTGCACTGCGCATACTACGAAACGCTCCTCAAACTTGGCACTCACCCTCGCAGCCGAATTTTCCGACTTTCCACGACGCTCACGCTAGTGACAGCATTATTTATAGTTCGACGTCGCGCCAAAGCGAATGAGCACATTTCGCCTACGGCTTAGGCCGCCCTCCTAGTGTGGCTGCTCGGTGTCTGCAGGCAGCGAGGGTCTGCAAGCTTCCTGTGTTCGCAAGTATGTCACCTGTGCTTGCTTGTCAGAGACAGACTACCGCAAAACATACAACTCACTCCATGAATTGATTGCTACGGCATCTGTTATCAGCAGTCACAACTAGCAACACCAGTAGCAGCTGACCGCATGCAAAGAATAGGAATGTGCAGTGGGATTTACGTGAACTCAGCGCAAGGCAGATCTTTCCGACATAGGCTTAAGAATCTTACGGGAACACTTGTACTGTTTCTAAATTAAGTGTAGGCGTGGGAGGAGGGTGCTTCCTGCGCACTAATAACAGCACGCTTGTCAATTGTGGATGCTAATCATTCGCTTGTATCTTCCTAGACACATCTGCTGGTTGTGAATTATTCCACTTGCATGGCAAGGTGCGCATGTAGGTGTGTTAAAAATTCTGGAAGCACTGGGTATTGATCCCAGTTCCTCTCGCATACTAAGCGAGCGCTCTAGCATCTGAGCTACGCCCGCCGCCCCGAAGACTAATGGTGCTACATACAGCCATATAGACGACACAGACCCTTGCACTCCCATTATTCAGCAGACAAACACTACTCTCTATGTATCCGTTAGGGTGTCTTTCAGGTTTCGTGCATTATGTATCGAATCGTAGTTGGCCACAATGAAAGTGGCACGTATAACGTCGAAAATAGAATTCGGACACCGCTCTGAGTAAGACCAACGTGTTGTCCACCCTCTAGACTTCAATGAGGTTAAGCCGCGATACCTAAGACAGATCTGCAATCGATGACACCTCGATAACAGCCGGTCCCCACACTTACATCTTGCTCTCCTTACGTCAGTATACATCATATCAGTCTGTGACGCTGGCTTTGCAACATCTTGCGTGCCTTTAGGTTCGCCGCGACCAACACTTACCATGCACTGACCACAAAAAATGTAGGCGCCGCGGTTTGAACACTGGACCTTTCACATGCCAAGCGAACGCTCTACCAACTGAGCTACGCCCCATGCACGAGCAAACTGTGCTATTCCCCCATCCATTGCGACTCAGATGCGCACGGACACGATGGTTGGTTGGTTTGTAGCGGTGAAGGGAGCAGAGTACAAAGGCGCGGACCCGTTCATATACACAAAAGTACCAAGTAATTTCGATGCTCTGGTATTACAAATGCAAATTCCGTCTGTTTTTAACGTCTTAAATTGAAAGAGCCGTCACAAATTGCTCCGTTTTCTCTCCTTGACGACAATCATACAGCACCTGAGGTAACAAACACATCTCGAGCCCCATTGTGCACTCCATTATTCATGCCAACTCAGTGCCTTGCTCTTTACTACTGTGTACCAATCTTGTCGTCCAACTGCAAAACACTGGGCCACAATAAGTTTCCGCGTCTCCATTGCACTGCGCATACTACGAAACGCTCCCCAAACTTGGCACTCACCCTCGCAGCCGACTTTTCCGACTTTCCACGACGCTCACGCTAGTGACAGCATTATTTATAGTTCGACGTCGCGCCAAAGGGAATGAGCACATTTCGCCTACGGCTTAGGCCGCCCTCCTAGTGTGGCTGCTCGGTGTCTGCAGGCAGCGAGGGTCTGCAACCTTCCTGTGTTCGCACCTATGTCACCTGTGCTTGCTTGTCAGAGACAGACTATCGCAAAACATACAACTCACTCCATGAATTGATTGCTACGGCATCTGTTATCAGCAGTCACAACTAGCAACACCAGTAGCAGCTGACTGCATGCAAAGAATAGGAATGTGCAGTGGGATTTACGTGAACTCAGCGCAAGGCAGATCTTTCCGACATAGGCTTGAGAATCTTACGGGAACACTTGTACTGTTTCTAAATTAAGTGTAGGCGTGGGAGGAGGGTGCTTCCTGCGCACTAATAACAGCACGCTTGTCAATTGTGGATGCTAATAATTCGCTTGTATCTTCCTAGACACATCTGCTGGTTGTGAATTATTCCACTTGCATGGCAAGGTGCGCATGTAGGTGTGTTAAAAATTCCGGAAGCACTGGGTATTGATCCCAGTTCCTCTCGCATACTAAGCGAGCGCTCTACCATCTGAGCTACGCCCGCCGCCCCGAAGACTAATGGTGCTACATACAGCCATATAGACGACACAGACCCTTGCACTCCCATTATTCAGCAGACAAACACTACTCTCTATGTATCCGTTAGGGTGTCTTTCAGGTTTCGTGCATTATGTATCGAATCGTAGTTGGCCACAATGAAAGTGGCACGTATAACGTCGAAAATAGAATTCGGACACCAGTCTGAGTAAGACCAACGTGTTGTCCACCCTCTAGACTTCAATGAGGTTAAGCCGCGATACCTAAGACAGATCTGCACTCGATGACACCTCGATAACAGCCGGTCCCCACACTTACATCTTGCTCTCCTTACGTCAGTATACATCATATCAGTCTGTGACGCTGGCTTTGCAACATCTTGCGTGCCTTTAGGTTCGCCGCGATCAACACTTACCATGCACTGACCACAAAAAGTGGAGGCGCCGCGGCTTGAACCCTGGACCTTTCACATGCCAAGCGAACGCTCTACCAACTGAGCTACGCCCCAGGCACGAGCAAACTGCGCTATTCCCCATTCTTTGCGACTCAGATGCGCACGGACACGATGGTTGGTTGGTTTGTAGCGGTGAAGGGAGCAGAGTACAAAGGCGCGGACCCGTTCATATACACAAAAGTTCCAAGTAGTTTCGATGCTCTGGTATTACAAATGCAAATTCCGTCTGTTTTTAACGTCTTAAATTCAAAGAGCCGTCACAAATTGCTCCGTTTTCACTCCTTGACGACAATCATACAGCACCTGAGGTAACAAACACATCTCGAGCCCCATTGTGCACTCCATTATTCATGCCAACTCAGTGCCTCGCTCTTTACTACTGTGTACCAATCTTGTCGTCCAACTGCAAAACACTGGGCCACAATAAGTTTCCGCGTCTCCATTGCACTGCGCATACTACGAAACGCTCCCCAAACTTGGCACTCACCCTCGCAGCCGACTTTTCCCACTTTCCACGACGCTCACGCTAGTGACAGCATTATTTATAGTTCGACGTCGCGCCAAAGCGAATGAGCACATTTCGCCTACGGCTTAGGCCGCCCTCCTAGTGTGGCTGCTCGGTGTCTGCAGGCAGCGAGGGTCTGCAAGCTTCCTGTGTTCGCACCTATGTCACCTGTGCTTGCTTGTCAGAGACAGACTACCGCAAAACATACAACTCACTCCATGAATTGATTGCTACGGCATCTGTTATCAGCAGTCACAACTAACAACACCAGTAGCAGCTGACTGCATGCAAAGAATAGGAATGTGCAGTGGAATTTACGTGAACTCATCGCAAGGCAGATCTTTCCGACATAGGCTTGAGAATCTTACAGGAACACTTGTACTGTTTCTAAATTAAGTGTAGGCGTGGGAGGAGGGTGCTTCCTGCGCACTAATAACAGCACGCTTGTCAATTGTGGATGCTAATCATTCGCTTGTATCTTCCTAGACACATCTGCTGGTTGTGAATTATTCCACTTGCATGGCAAGGTGCGCCTGTAGGTGTGTTAAAAATTCTGGAGGCACTGAGTATTGATCCCAGTTCCTCTCGCATACTAAGCGATCGCTCTACCATCTGAGCTACTCCCGCCACCCCCCCCCACCCCCCCGAAGGCTAATGGTGCTACATACAGCCATATAGACGACACAGACCCTTGCACTCCCATTATTCAGCAGACAAACACTACTCTCTATGTATCCGTTAGGGTGTCTTTCAGGTTTCGTGCATTCTGTATCGAATCGTAGTTGGCCACAATGAAAGTGGCACGTATAACGTCGAAAATAGAATTCGGACACCGCTCTGAGTAAGACCAACGTGTTGTCCACCCTCTAGACTTCAATGAGGTTAAGCCGCGATACCTAAGACAGATCTGCACTCGATGACACCTCGATAACAGCCGGTCCCCACACTTACATCTTGCTCCCCTTACGTCAGTATACATCATA
This sequence comes from Schistocerca gregaria, assembly GCF_023897955.1. Classification (NCBI taxonomy): domain Eukaryota; kingdom Metazoa; phylum Arthropoda; class Insecta; order Orthoptera; family Acrididae; genus Schistocerca; species Schistocerca gregaria. Next base: position 22,310,902 of record NC_064929.1, on the reverse strand, counting down.
TCAGTCTGTGACGCTGGCTTTGCAACATCTTGCGTGTCTTTAGGTTCGCCGCGATCAACACTTACCATGCACTGACAACAAAATATGTAGGCGCCGCGGCTTCAACCCTGGACATTTCATATGCCAAGCGAACGCTCTACCAACTGAGCTACGCCCCATGCACGAGCAAACTGCGCTATTCCCCATTCTTTGCGACTCAGATGCGCACGGACACGATGGTTGGTTGGTTTGTAGCGGTGAAGGGAGCAGAGTACAAAGGCGCGGACCCGTTCATATACACAAAAGTACCAAGTAGTTTCGATGCTCTGGTATTACAAATGAAAATTCCGTCTGTTTTTAACGTCTTAAATTGAAAGAGCCGTCACAAATTGCTCCGTTTTCACTCCTTGACGACAATCATACAGCACCTGAGGTAACAAACACATCTCGAGCCCCATTGTGCACTCCATTATTCATGCCAACTCAGTGCCTCGCTCTTTACTACTGTGTACCAATCTTGTCGTCCAACTGCAAAACACTGGGCCACAATAAGTTTCCGCGTCTCCATTGCACTGCGCATACTACGAAACGCTCCCCAAACTTGGCACTCACCCTCGCAGCCGACTTTTCCGACTTTCCACGACGCTCACGCTAGTGACAGCATTATTTATAGTTCGACGTCGCGCCAAAGCGAATGAGCACATTTCGCCTACGGCTTAGGCCGCCCTCCTAGTGTGGCTGCTCGCTGTCTGCAGGCAGCGAGGGTCTGCAAGCTTCCTGTGTTCGCACCTATGTCACCTGTGCTTGCTTGTCAGAGACAGACTATCGCAAAACATACAACTCACTCCATGAATTGATTGCTACGGCATCTGTTATCAGCAGTCACAACTAGCAACACCGGTAGCAGCTGACTGCATGCAAAGAATAGGAATGTGCAGTGGGTTTTACGTGAACTCAGCGCAAGGCAGATCTTTCCGACATAGGCTTGAGAATCTTACGGGAACACTTGTACTGTTTCTAAATTAAGTGTAGGCGTGGGAGGAGGGTGCTTCCTGCGCACTAATAACAGCACGCTTGTCAATTGTGGATGCTAATAATTCGCTTGTATCTTCCTAGACACATCTGCTGGTTGTGAATTATTCCACTTGCATGGCAAGGTGCGCATGTAGGTGTGTTAAAAATTCTGGAGGCACTGGGCATTGATCCCAGTTCCTCTCGCATACCAAGCGAGCGCTATACCATCTGAGCTACGCACGCCGCCCCGATGACTAATGGTGCTACATACAGCCATATAGACGACACAGACCCTTGCACTCCCATTATTCAGCAGACAAACACTACTCTCTATGTATCCGTTAGGGTGTCTTTCAGGTTTCGTGCATTATGTATCGAATCGTAGTTGGCCACAATGAAAGTGGCACGTATAACGTCGATAATAGAATTCGGACACCGCTCTGAGTAAGACCAACGTGTTGTCCACCCTCTAGACTTCAATGAGGTTAAGCCGCGATACCTAAGACAGATCTGCACTCGATGACACCTCGATAACAGCCGGTCCCCACACTTACATCTTGCTCCCCTTACGTCAGTATACATCATATCAGTCTGTGACGCTGGCTTTGCAACATCTTGCGTGCCTTTAGGTTCGCCGCGATCAACACTTACCATGCACTGACAACAAAATATGGAGGCGCCGCGGCTTCAACCCTGGACCTTTCACATGCCAAGCGAACGCTCTACCAACTGAGCTACGCCCCATGCACGAGCAAACTGCGCTATTCCCCATTCTTTGCGACTCAGATGCGCACGGACACGATGGTTGGTTGGTTTGTAGCGGTGAAGGGAGCAGAGTACAAAGGCGCGGACCCGTTCATATACACAAAAGTACCAAGTAGTTTCGATGCTCTGGTATTACAAATGAAAATTCCGTCTGTTTTTAACGTCTTAAATTGAAAGAGCCGTCACAAATTGCTCCGTTTTCACTCCTTGACGACAATCATACAGCACCTGAGGTAACAAACACATCTCGAGCCCCATTGTGCACTCCATTATTCATGCCAACTCAGTGCCTCGCTCTTTACTACTGTGTACCAATCTTGTCGTCCAACTGCAAAACACTGGGCCACAATAAGTTTCCGCGTCTCCATTGCACTGCGCATACTACGAAACGCTCCCCAAACTTGGCACTCACCCTCGCAGCCGACTTTTCCGACTTTCCACGACGCTCACGCTAGTGACAGCATTATTTATAGTTCGACGTCGCGCCAAAGCGAATGAGCACATTTCGCCTACGGCTTAGGCCGCCCTCCTAGTGTGGCTGCTCGGTGTCTGCAGGCAGCGAGGGTCTGCAAGCTTCCTGTGTTCGCACCTATGTCACCTGTGCTTGCTTGTCAGAGACAGACTACCGCAAAACATACAACTCACTCCATGAATTGATTGCTACGGCATCTGTTATCAGCAGTCACAACTAGCAACACCAGTATCAGCTGACTGCATGCAAAGAATAGGAATGTGCAGTGGAATTTACGTGAACTCAGCGCAAGGCAGATCTTTCTGACTTAGGCTTGAGAATCTTACAGGAACACTTGTACTGTTTCTAAATTAAGTGTAGGCGTGGGAGGAGGGTGCTTCCTGCGCACTAATAACAGCACGCTTGTCAATTGTGGATGCTAATAATTCGCTTGTATCTTCCTAGACACATCTGCTGGTTGTGAATTATTCCACTTGCATGGCAAGGTGCGCATGTAGGTGTGTTAAAAATTCTGGAGGCACTGGGTATTGATCCCAGTTCTTCTCGCATACTAAGCGAGCGCTATACCATCCGAGCTACGCCCGCCGCCCCGAATGCTAATCGTGCTACATACAGCCATATAGACGACACAGACCCTTGCACTCCCATTATTCAGCAGACAAACACTACTCTCTATGTATCCGTTAGGGTGTCTTTCAGGTTTCGTGCATTATGTATCGAATCGTAGTTGGCCACAATGAAAGTGGCACGTATAACGTCGATAATAGAATTCGGACACCGCTCTGAGTAAGACCAACGTGTTGTCCATCCTCTAGACTTCAATGAGGTTGAGCCGCGATACCTAAGACAGATCTGCACTCGATGACACCTCGATAACAGCCGGTCCCCACACTTACATCTTGCTCCCCTTACGACAGTATACATCATATCAGTCTGTGACGCTGGCTTTGCAACATCTTGCGTGCCTTTAGGTTCGCCGCGATCAACACTTACCATGCACTGACAACAAAATATGGAGGCGCCGCGGCTTGAACCCTGGACCTTTCACATGCCAAGCGAACGCTCTACCAACTGAGCTACGCCCCATGCACGCGCAAACTGCGCTATTCCCCATTCTTTGCGACTCAGATGCGCACGGACACGATGGTTGGTTGGTTTGTAGCGGTGAAGGGAGCAGAGTACAAAGGCGCGGACCCGTTCATATACACAAAAGTACCAAGTAGTTTCGATGCTCTGGTATTACAAATGAAAATTCCGTCTGTTTTTAACGTCTTCAATTGAAAGAGCCGTCACAAATTGCTCCGTTTTCACTCCTTGACGACAATCATACAGCACCTGAGGTAACAAACACATCTCGAGCCCCATTGTGCACTCCATTATTCATGCCAACTCAGTGCCTCGCTCTTTACTACTGTGTACCAATCTTGTCGTCCAACTGCAAAACACTGGGCCACAATAAGTTTCCGCGTCTCCATTGCACTGCGCATACTACGAAACGCTCCCCAAACTTGGCACTCACCCTCGCAGCCGACTTTTCCGACTTTCCACGACGCTCACGCTAGTGACAGCATTATTTATAGTTCGACGTCGCGCCAAAGCGAATGAGCACATTTCGCCTACGGCTTAGGCCGCCCTCCTAGTGTGGCTGCTCGGTGTCTGCAGGCAGCGAGGGTCTGCAAGCTTCCTGTGTTCGCACCTATGTCACCTGTGCTTGCTTGTCAGAGACAGACTACCGCAAAACATACAACTCACTCCATGAATTGATTGCTACGGCATCTGTTATCAGCAGTCACAACTAGCAACACCAGTATCAGCTGACTGCATGCAAAGAATAGGAATGTGCAGTGGAATTTACGTGAACTCAGCGCAAGGCAGATCTTTCTGACTTAGGCTTGAGAATCTTACAGGAACACTTGTACTGTTTCTAAATTAAGTGTAGGCGTGGGAGGAGGGTGCTTCCTGCGCACTAATAACAGCACGCTTGTCAATTGTGGATGCTAATAATTCGCTTGTATCTTCCTAGACACATCTGCTGGTTGTGAATTATTCCACTTGCATGGCAAGGTGCGCATGTAGGTGTGTTAAAAATTCTGGAGGCACTGGGTATTGATCCCAGTTATTCTCGCATACTAAGCGAGCGCTATACCATCTGAGCTACGCCCGCCGCCCCGAAGGCTAATCGTGCTACATACAGCCATATAGACGACACAGACCCTTGCACTCCCATTATTCAGCAGACAAACACTACTCTCTATGTATCCGTTAGGGTGTCTTTCAGGTTTCGTGCATTATGTATCGAATCGTAGTTGGCCACAATGAAAGTGGCACGTATAACGTCGATAATAGAATTCGGACACCGCTCTGAGTAAGACCAACGTGTTGTCCACCCTCTAGACTTCAATGAGGTTGAGCCGCGATACCTAAGACAGATCTGCACTCGATGACACCTCGATAACAGCCGGTCCCCACACTTACATCTTGCTCCCCTTACGTCAGTATACATCATATCAGTCTGTGACGCTGGCTTTGCAACATCTTGCGTGCCTTTAGGTTCGCCGCGATCAACACTTACCATGCACTGACAACAAAATATGGAGGCGCCGCGGCTTGAACCCTGGACCTTTCACATGCCAAGCGAACGCTCTACCAACTGAGCTACGCCCCATGCACGCGCAAACTGCGCTATTCCCCATTCTTTGCGACTCAGATGCGCACGGACACGATGGTTGGTTGGTTTGTAGCGGTGAAGGGAGCAGAGTACAAAGGCGCGGACCCGTTCATATACACAAAAGTACCAAGTAGTTTCGATGCTCTGGTATTACAAATGAAAATTCCGTCTGTTTTTAACGTCTTAAATTGAAAGAGCCGTCACAAATTGCTCCGTTTTCACTCCTTGACGACAATCATACAGCACCTGAGGTAACAAACACATCTCGAGCCCCATTGTGCACTCCATTATTCATGCCAACTCAGTGCCTCGCTCTTTACTACTGTGTACCAATCTTGTCGTCCAACTGCAAAACACTGGGCCACAATAAGCTTCCGCGTCTCCATTGCACTGCGCATACTACGAAACGCTCCCCAAACTTGGCACTCACCCTCGCAGACGACTTTTCCGACTTTCCACGACGCTCACGCTAGTGACAGCATTATTTATAGTTCGACGTCGCGCCAAAGCGAATGAGCTCATTTTGCCTACGGCTTAGGCCGCCCTCCTAGTGTGGCTGCTCGGTGTCTGCAGGCAGCGAGGGTCTGCAAGCTTCCTGTGTTCGCACCTATGTCACCTGTTCTTGCTTGTCAGAGACAGACTATCGCAAAACATACAACTCACTCCATGAATTGATTGCTACGGCATCTGTTATCAGCAGTCACAACTAGCAACACCAGTAGCAGCTGACTGCATGCAAAGAATAGGAATGTGCAGTGGGATTTACGTGAACTCAGCGCAAGGCAGATCTTTCCGACATAGGCTTGAGAATCTTACGGGAACACTTGTACTGTTTCTAAATTAAGTGTAGGCGTGGGAGGAGGGTGCTTCCTGCGCACTAATAACAGCACGCTTGTCAATTGTGGATGCTAATAATTCGCTTGTATCTTCCTAGACACATCTGCTGGTTGTGAATTATTCCACTTGCATGGCAAGGTGCGCATGTAGGTGTGTTAAAAATTCTGGAGGCACTGGGTATTGATCCCAGTTCCTCTCGCATACTAAGCGAGCGCTCTACCATCTGAGCTACGCCCGCCGCCCCGAAGGCTAATGGTGCTACATATAGCCATATAGACGACACAGACCCTTGCACTCCCATTATTCAGCAGACAAACACTACTCTCTATGTATCCGTTAGGGTGTCTTTCAGGTTTCGTGCATTATGTATCGAATCGTAGTTGGCCACAATGAAAGTGGCACGTATAACGTCGATAATAGAATTCGGACACCGCTCTGAGTAAGACCAACGTGTTGTCCACCCTCTAGACTTCAATGAGGTTAAGCCGCGATACGTAAGACAGATCTGCACTCGATGACACCTCGATAACAGCCGGTCCCCACACTTACATCTTGCTCTCCTTACGTCAGTATACATCATATCAGTCTGTGACGCTGGCTTTGCAACATCTTGCGTGCCTTTAGGTTCGCCGCGATCAACACTTACCATGCACTGACAACAAAATATGGAGGCGCCGCAGCTTGAACCCTGGACCTTTCACATGCCAAGCGAACGCTCTACCAACTGAGCTACGCCCCAGGCACGAGCAAACTGCGCTATTCCCCATTCTTTGCGACTCAGATGCGCACGGACACGATGGTTGGTTGGTTTGTAGCGGTGAAGGGAGCAGAGTACAAAGGCCCGGACCCGTTCATATACACAAAAGTTCCAAGTAGTTTCGATGCTCTGGTATTACAAATGCAAATTCCGTCTGTTTTTAACGTCTTAAATTCAAAGAGCCGTCACAAATTGCTCCGTTTTCACTCCTTGACGACAATCATACAGCACCTGAGGTAACAAACACATCTCGAGCCCCATTGTGCACTCCATTATTCATGCCAACTCAGTGCCTCGCTCTTTACTACTGTGTACCAATCTTGTCGTCCAACTGCAAAACACTGGGCCACAATAAGTTTCCGCGTCTCCATTGCACTGCGCATACTACGAAACGCTCCCCAAACTTGGCACTCACCCTCGCAGCCGACTTTTCCGACTTTCCACGACGCTCACGCTAGTGACAGCAGTATTTATAGTTCGACGTCGCGCCAAAGCGAATGAGCACATTTCGCCTACGGCTTAGGCCGCCCTCCTAGTGTGGCTGCTCGGTGTCTGCAGGCAGCGAGGGTCTGCAAGCTTCCTGTGTTCGCACCTATGTCACCTGTGCTTGCTTGTCAGAGACAGACTACCGCAAAATATACAACTTACTCCATGAATTGATTGCTACGGCATCTGTTATCAGCAGTCACAACTAACAACACCAGTAGCAGCTGACTGCATGCAAAGAATAGGAATGTGCAGTGGGATTTACGTGAACTCAGCGCAAGGCAGATCTTTCCGACATAGGCTTGAGAATCTTACGGGAACACTTGTACTGTTTCTAAATTAAGTGTAGGCGTGGGAGGAGGGTGCTTCCTGCGCACTAATAACAGCACGCTTGTCAATTGTGGATGCTAATAATTCGCTTGTATCTTCCTAGACACATCTGCTGGTTGTGAATTATTCCACTTGCATGGCAAGGTGCGCATGTAGGTGTGTTAAAAATTCTGGAGGCACTGGGTATTGATCCCAGTTCCTCTCGCATACTAAGCGACCGCTCTACCATCTGAGCTACGCCCGCCGCCCCGAAGGCTAATGGTGCTACATACAGCCATATAGACGACACAGACCCTTGCACTCCCATTATTCAGCAGACAAACACTACTCTCTATGTATCCGTTAGGGTGTCTTTCAGGTTTCGTGCATTATGTATCGAATCGTAGTTGGCCACAATGAAAGTGGCACGTATAACGTCGATAATAGAATTCGGACACCGCTCTGAGTAAGACCAACGTGTTGTCCACCCTCTAGACTTCAATGAGGTTAAGCCGCGATACGTAAGACAGATCTGCACTCGATGACACCTCGATAACAGCCGGTCCCCACACTTACATCTTGCTCTCCTTACGTCAGTATACATCATATCAGTCTGTGACGCTGGCTTTGCAACATCTTGCGTGCCTTTAGGTTCGCCGCGATCAACACTTACCATGCACTGACAACAAAATATGGAGGCGCCGCAGCTTGAACCCTGGACCTTTCACATGCCAAGCGAACGCTCTACCAACTGAGCTACGCCCCAGGCACGAGCAAACTGCGCTATTCCCCATTCTTTGCGACTCAGATGCGCACGGACACGATGGTTGGTTGGTTTGTAGCGGTGAAGGGAGCAGAGTACAAAGGCCCGGACCCGTTCATATACACAAAAGTTCCAAGTAGTTTCGATGCTCTGGTATTACAAATGCAAATTCCGTCTGTTTTTAACGTCTTAAATTCAAAGAGCCGTCACAAATTGCTCCGTTTTCACTCCTTGACGACAATCATACAGCACCTGAGGTAACAAACACATCTCGAGCCCCATTGTGCACTCCATTATTCATGCCAACTCAGTGCCTCGCTCTTTACTACTGTGTACCAATCTTGTCGTCCAACTGCAAAACACTGGGCCACAATAAGTTTCCGCGTCTCCATTGCACTGCGCATACTACGAAACGCTCCCCAAACTTGGCACTCACCCTCGCAGCCGACTTTTCCGACTTTCCACGACGCTCACGCTAGTGACAGCATTATTTATAGTTCGACGTCGCGCCAAAGCGAATGAGCACATTTCGCCTACGGCTTAGGCCGCCCTCCTAGTGTGGCTGCTCGGTGTCTGCAGGCAGCGAGGGTCTGCAAGCTTCCTGTGTTCGCACCTATGTCACCTGTGCTTGCTTGTCAGAGACAGACTACCGCAAAACATACAACTCACTCCATGAATTGATTGCTACGGCATCTGTTATCAGCAGTCACAACTAGCAACACCAGTAGCAGCTGACTGCATGCAAAGAATAGGAATGTGCAGTGGAATTTACGTGAACTCAGCGCAAGGCAGATCTTTCCGACATAGGCTTGAGAATCTTACGGGAACACTTATACTGTTTCTAAATTAAGTGTAATCGTGGGAGGAGGGTGCTTCCTGCGCACTAATAACAGCACGCTTGTCAATTGTGGATGCTAATAATTCGCTTGTATCTTCCTAGACACATCTGCTGGTTGTGAATTATTCCACTTGCATGGCAAGGTGCGCATGTAGGTGTGTTAAAAATTCTGGAGGCACTGGGTATTGATCCCAGTTCCTCTCGCATACTAAGCGAGCGCTCTACCATCTGAGCTAGGCACGCCGCCCCAAAGACTAATGGTGCTACATACAGCCATATAGACGACACAGACCCTTGCACTCCCATTATTCAGCAGACAAACACTACTCTCTATGTATCCGTTAGGGTGTCTTTCAGGTTTCGTGCATTCTGTATCGAATCGTAGTTGGCCACAATGAAAGTGGCACGTATAACGTCGAAAATAGAATTCGGACACCGCTCTGAGTAAGACCAACGTGTTGTCCACCCTCTAGACTTCAATGAGGTTAAGCCGCGATACCTAAGACAGATCTGCACTCGATGACACCTCGACAACAGCCGGTCCCCACACTTACATCTTGCTCTCCTTACGTCAGTATACATCATATCAGTCTGTGACGCTGGCTTTGCAACATCTTGCGTGCCTTTAGGTTCGCCGCGACCAACACTTACCATGCACTGACCACAAAAAATGTAGGCGCCGCGGCTTGAACACTGGACCTTTCACATGCCAAGCGAACGCTCTACCAACTGAGCTACGTCCCATGCACGAGCAAACTGCGCTATTCCCCATTCTTTGCGACTCAGATGCGCACGGACACGATGGTTGGTTGGTTTGTAGCGGTGAAGGGAGCAGAGTACAAAGGCGCGGACCCGTTCATATACACAAAAGTACCAAGTAGTTTCGATGCTCTGGTATTACAAATGAAAATTCCGTCTGTTTTTAACGTCTTAAATTGAAAGAGCCGTCACAAATTGCCCCGTTTTCACTCCTTGACGACAATCATACAGCACCTGAGGTAACAAACACATCTCGAGCCCCATTGTGCACTCCATTATTCATGCCAACTCAGTGCCTCGCTCTTTACTACTGTGTACCAATCTTGTCGTCCAACTGCAAAACACTGGGCCACAATAAGTTTCCGCGTCTCCATTGCACTGCGCATACTACGAAACGCTCCCCAAACTTGGCACTCACCCTCGCAGCCGACTTTTCCCACTTTCCACGACGCTCACGCTAGTGACAGCATTATTTATAGTTCGACGTCGCGCCAAAGCGAATGAGCACATTTCGCCTACGGCTTAGGCCGCCCTCCTAGTGTGGCTGCTCGGTGTCTGCAGGCAGCGAGGGTCTGCAAGCTTCCTGTGTTCGCACCTATGTCACCTGTGCTTGCTTGTCAGAGACAGACTACCGCAAAAGATACAACTCACTCCATGAATTGATTGCTACGGCATCTGTTATCAGCAGTCACAACTAACAACACCAGTAGCAGCTGACTGCATGCAAAGAATAGGAATGTGCAGTGGAATTTACGTGAACTCAGCGCAAGGCAGATCTTTCCGACATAGGCTTGAGAATCTTACAGGAACACTTGAACTGTTTCTAAATTAAGTGTAGGCGTGGGAGGAGGGTGCTTCCTGCGCACTAATAACAGCACGCTTGTCAATTGTGGATGCTAATAATTCGCTTGTATCTTCCTAGACACAATTGCTGGTTGTGAATTATTCCACTTGCATGGCAAGGTGCGCATGTAGGTGTGTTAAAAATTCTGGAGGCACTGGGTATTGTTCCAGTTCCTCTCGCATACTAAGCGAGCGCTCTACCATCTGAGCTACGCCCGCCGCCCCGAAGACTAATGCTGCTACACACAGCCATATAGACGACACAGACCCTTGCACTCCCATTATTCAGCAGACAAACACTACTCTCTATGTATCCGTTAGGGTGTCTTTCAGCTTTCGTGCATTATGTATCGAATCGTAGTTGGCCACAATGAAAGTGGCACGTATAACGTCGAAAATAGAATTCGGACACCGCTCTGAGTAAGACCAACGTGTTGTCCACCCTCTAGACTTCAATGAGGTTAAGCCGCGATACCTAAGACAGATCTGCACTCGATGACACCTCGATAACAGCCGGTCCCCACACTTACATCTTGCTCTCCTTACGTCAGTATACATCATATCAGTCTGTGACGCTGGCTTTGCAACATCTTGCGTGCCTTTAGGTTCGCCGCGATCAACACTTACCATGCACTGACAACAAAACATGGAGGCGCCGCGGATTGAACCCTGGACCTTTCACATGCCAAGCGAACGCTCTACCAACTGAGCTACGACCCAGGCGCGAGCAAACTGCGCTATTCCCCATTCTTTGCGACTCAGATGCGCACGGACACGATGGTTGGTTGGTTTGTAGCGGTGAAGGGAGCAGAGTACAAAGGCGCGGACCCGTTCATATACACAAAAGTTCCAAGTAGTTTCGATGCTCTGATATTACAAATGCAAATTCCGTCTGTTTTTAACGTCTTAAATTGAAAGAGCCGTCACAAATTGCTCCGTTTTCACTCCTTGACGACAATCATACAGCACCTGAGGTAACAAACACATCTCGAGCCCCATTGTGCACTCCATTATTCATGCCAACTCAGTGCCTCGCTCTTTACTACTGTGTACCAATCTTGTCGTCCAACTGCAAAACACTGGGCCACAATAAGTTTCCGCGTCTCCATTGCACTGCGCATACTACGAAACGCTCCCCAAACTTGGCACTCACCCTCGCAGCCGACTTTTCCGACTTTCCACGACGCTCACGCTAGTGACAGCATTATTTATAGTTCGACGTCGCGCCAAAGCGAATGAGCACATTTCGCCTACGGCTTAGGCCGCCCTCCTAGTGTGGCTGCTCGGTGTCTGCAGGCAGCGAGGGTCTGCAAGCTTCCTGTGTTCGCACCTATGTCACCTGTGCTTGCTTGTCAGAGACAGACTATCGCAAAACATACAACTCACTCCATGAATTGATTGCTACGGCATCTGTTATCAGCAGTCACAACTAGCAACACCAGTAGCAGCTGACTGCATGCAAAGAATAGGAACGTGCAGTGGGATTTACGTGAACTCAGCGCAAGGCAGATCTTTCCGACATAGGCTTGAGAATCTTACGGGAACACTTGTACTGTTTCTAAATTAAGTGTAGGCGTGGGAGGAGGGTGCTTCCTGCGCACTAATAACAGCACGCTTGTCAATTGTGGATGCTAATAATTCGCTTGTATCTTCCTAGACACATCTGCTGGTTGTGAATTATTCCACTTGCATGGCAAGGTGCGCATGTTGGTGTGTTAAAAATTCTGGAGGCACTGGGTATTGATCCCAGTTCCTCTCGCATACTAAGCGAGCGCTCTACCATCTGAGCTACGCCTGCCGCCCCGAAGATTAATGCTGCTACACACAGCCATATAGACGACACAGACCCTTGCACTCCCATTATTCAGCAGACAAACACTACTCTCTATGTATCCGTTAGGGTGTCTTTCAGGTTTCGTGCATTCTGTATTGAATCGTAGTTGGCCACAATGAAAGTGGCACGTATAACGTCGAAAATAGAATTCGGACACCGCTCTGAGTAAGACCAACGTGTTGTCCACCCTCTAGACTTCAATGAGGTTAAGCCGCGATACCTAAGACAGATCTGCACTCGATGACACCTCGATAACAGCCGGTCCCCACACTTACATCTTGCTCTCCTTACGTCAGTATACATCATATCAGTCTGTGACGCTGGCTTTGCAACATCTTGCGTGCCTTTAGGTTCGCCGCGATCAACACTTACCATGCACTGACAACAAAATATGGAGGCGCCGCGGCTTGAACCCTGGATCTTTCACATGCCAAGCGAACGCTCTACCAACTGAGCTACGCCCCAGGCACGAGCAAACTGCGCTATTCCCCATTCTTGTCGACTCAGATGCGCACGGACACGATGGTTGGTTGGTTTGTAGCGGTGAAGGGAGCAGAGTACAAAGGCGCGGACCCGTTAATATACACAAAAGTACCAAGTAGTTTCGATGGTCTGGTATTACAAATGAAAATTCCGTCTGTTTTTAACGTCTTAAATTGAAAGAGCCGTCACAAATTGCTCCGTTTTCACTCCTGGTCGACAATCATACAGCACCTGAGGTAACAAACACATCTCGAGCCCCATTGTGCACTCCATTATTCATGCCAACTCAGTGCCTCGCTCTTTACTACTGTGTACCAATCTTGTCGTCCAACTGCAAAACACTGGGCCACAATAAGTTTCCGCGTCTCCATTGCACTGCGCATACTACGAAACGCTCCCCAAACTTGGCACTCACCCTCGCAGCCGACTTTTCCGACTTTCCACGACGCTCACGCTAGTGACAGCATTATTTATAGTTCGACGTCGCGCCAAAGCGAATGAGCACATTTCGCCTACGGCTTAGGCCGCCCTCCTAGTGTGGCTGCTCGGTGTCTGCAGGCAGCGAGGGTCTGCAAGCTTCCTGTGTTCGCACCTATGTCACCTGTGCTTGCTTGTCAGAGACAGACTATCGCAAAACATACAACTCACTCCATGAATTGATTGCTACGGCATCTGTTATCAGCAGTCACAACTAGCAACACCAGTAGCAGCTGACTGCATGCAAAGAATAGGAACGTGCAGTGGGATTTACGTGAACTCAGCGCAAGGCAGATCTTTCCGACATAGGCTTGAGAATCTTACGGGAACACTTGTACTGTTTCTAAATTAAGTGTAGGCGTGGGAGGAGGGTGCTTCCTGCGCACTAATAACAGCACGCTTGTCAATTGTGGATGCTAATAATTCGCTTGTATCTTCCTAGACACATCTGCTGGTTGTGAATTATTCCACTTGCATGGCAAGGTGCGCATGTTGGTGTGTTAAAAATTCTGGAGGCACTGGGTATTGATCCCAGTTCCTCTCGCATACTAAGCGAGCGCTCTACCATCTGAGCTACGCCTGCCGCCCCGAAGATTAATGCTGCTACACACAGCCATATAGACGACACAGACCCTTGCACTCCCATTATTCAGCAGACAAACACTACTCTCTATGTATCCGTTAGGGTGTCTTTCAGGTTTCGTGCATTCTGTATTGAATCGTAGTTGGCCACAATGAAAGTGGCACGTATAACGTCGAAAATAGAATTCGGACACCGCTCTGAGTAAGACCAACGTGTTGTCCACCCTCTAGACTTCAATGAGGTTAAGCCGCGATACCTAAGACAGATCTGCACTCGATGACACCTCGATAACAGCCGGTCCCCACACTTACATCTTGCTCTCCTTACGTCAGTATACATCATATCAGTCTGTGACGCTGGCTTTGCAACATCTTGCGTGCCTTTAGGTTCGCCGCGATCAACACTTACCATGCACTGACAACAAAATATGGAGGCGCCGCGGCTTGAACCCTGGATCTTTCACATGCCAAGCGAACGCTCTACCAACTGAGCTACGCCCCAGGCACGAGCAAACTGCGCTATTCCCCATTCTTGTCGACTCAGATGCGCACGGACACGATGGTTGGTTGGTTTGTAGCGGTGAAGGGAGCAGAGTACAAAGGCGCGGACCCGTTAATATACACAAAAGTACCAAGTAGTTTCGATGGTCTGGTATTACAAATGAAAATTCCGTCTGTTTTTAACGTCTTAAATTGAAAGAGCCGTCACAAATTGCTCCGTTTTCACTCCTGGTCGACAATCATACAGCACCTGAGGTAACAAACACATCTCGAGCCCCATTGTGCACTCCATTATTCATGCCAACTCAGTGCCTCGCTCTTTACTACTGTGTACCAATCTTGTCGTCCAACTGCAAAACACTGGGCCACAATAAGTTTCCGCGTCTCCATTGCACTGCGCATACTACGAAACGCTCCCCAAACTTGGCACTCACCCTCGCAGCCGACTTTTCCGACTTTCCACGACGCTCACGCTAGTGACAGCATTATTTATAGTTCGACGTCGCGCCAAAGCGAATGAGCACATTTCGCCTACGGCTTAGGCCGCCCTCCTAGTGTGGCTGCTCGGTGTCTGCAGGCAGCGAGGGTCTGCAAGCTTCCTGTGTTCGCACCTATGTCACCCGTGCTTGCTTGTCAGAGACAGACTACCGCAAAACATACAACTCACTCCATGAATTGATTGCTACGGCATCTGTTATCAGCAGTCACAACTAACAACACCAGTAGCAGCTGACTGCATGCAAAGAATAGGAATGTGCAGTGGAATTTACGTGAATTCAGCGCAAGGCAGATCTTTCCGACATAGGCTTGAGAATCTTACAGGAACACTTGAACTGTTTCTAAATTAAGTGTAGGCGTGGGAGGAGGGTGCTTCCTGCGCACTAATAACAGCACGCTTGTCAATTGTGGATGCTAATCATTCGCTTGTATCTTCCTAGACACATCTGCTGGTTGTGAATTATTCCTCTTGCATGGCAAGGTGCGCATGTAGGTGTGTTAAAAGTTCTGGAGGCACTGGGTATTGATCCCAGTACCTCTCGCATACTAAGCGAGCGCTCTACCATCTGAGCTACGCCCGCCCACCCGAAGACTAATGGTGCTACATACAGCCATATAGACGACACAGACCCTTGCACTCCCATTATTCAGCAGACAAACACTACTCTCTATGTATCCGTTAGGGTGTCTTTCAGGTTTCGTGCATTCTGTATTGAATCGTAGTTGGCCACAATGAAAGTGGCACGTATAACGTCGAAAATAGAATTCGGACACCGCTCTGAGTAAGACCAACGTGTTGTCCACCCTCTAGACTTCAATGAGGTTAAGCCGCGATACCTAAGACAGATCTGCACTCGATGACACCTCGATAACAGCCGGTCCCCACACTTACATCTTGCTCTCCTTACGTCAGTATACATCATATCAGTCTGTGACGCTGGCTTTGCAACATCTTGCGTGCCTTTAGGTTCGCCGCGACCAACACTTACCATGCACTGACCACAAAAAATGGAGGCGCCGCGGCTTGAACCCTGGACCTTTCACATGCCAAGCGAACGCTCTACCAACTGAGCTACGCCCCATGCACGACCAAACTGCGCTATTCCCCATTCTTTGCGACTCAGATGCGCACGGACACGATGCTTGATTGGTTTGTAGCGGTGAAGGGAGCAGAGTACAAAGGCGCGGACCCGTTCATATACACAAAAGTTCCAAGTAGTTTCGATGCTCTGGTATTACAAATGCAAATTCCATCAGTTTTTAACGTCTTAAATTGAAAGAGCCGTCACAAATTGCTCCGTTTTCACTCCTTGACGACAATCATACAGCACCTGAGGTAACAAACACATCTCGAGCCCCATTGTGCACTCCATTATTCATGCAAACTCAGTGCTTCGCTCTTTACTACTGTGTACCAATCTTGTCGTCCAACTGCAAAACAATGGGCCACAATAAGTTTCCGCGTCTCCATTGCACTGCGCATACTACGAAACGCTCCCCAAACTTGGCACTCACCCTCGCAGCCGACTTTTCCGACTTTCCACGACGCTCACGCTAGTGACAGCATTATTTATAGTTCGACGTCGCGCCAAAGCAAATGAGCACATTTCGCCTACGGCTTAGGCCGCCCTCCTACTGTGGCTGCTCGGTGTCTGCAGGCAGCGAGGGTCTGCAAGCTTCCTGTGTTCGCACCTATGTCACCTGTGCTTGCTTGTCAGAGACAGACTATCGCAAAACATACAACTCACTCCATGAATTGATTGCTACGGCATCTGTTATCAGCAGTCACAACTAGCAACACCAGTAGCAGCTGACTGCACACAATGAATAAGAATGTGCAGTGGGATTTACGTGAACTCGGCGCAAGGCAGATCTTTCCGACATAGGCTTAAGAATCTTACGGGAACACTTGTACTGTTTCTAAATTAAGTGTAGGCGTGGGAGGAGGGTGCTTCCTGCGCACTAATAACAGCACGCTTGTCAATTGTGGATGCTAATCATTCGCTTGTATCTTCCTAGACACATCTGCTGGTTGTGAATTATTCCTCTTGCATGGCAAGGTGCGCATGTAGGTGTGTTAAAAATTCTGGAGGCACTGGGTATTGATCCCAGTACCTCTCGCATACTAAGCGAGCGCTCTACCATCTGAGCTACGCCCGCCCACCCGAAGACTAATGGTGCTACATACAGCCATATAGACGACACAGACCCTTGCACTCCCATTATTCAGCAGACAAACACTACTCTCTATGTATCCGTTAGGGTGTCTTTCAGGTTTCGTGCATTCTGTATTGAATCGTAGTTGGCCACAATGAAAGTGGCACGTATAACGTCGAAAATAGAATTCGGACACCGCTCTGAGTAAGACCAACGTGTTGTCCACCCTCTAGACTTCAATGAGGTTAAGCCGCGATACCTAAGACAGATCTGCACTCGATGACACCTCGATAACAGCCGGTCCCCACACTTACATCTTGCTCTCCTTACGTCAGTATACATCATATCAGCCTGTGACGCTGGCTTTGCAACATCTTGCGTGCCTTTAGGTTCGCCGCGACCAACACTTACCATGCACTGACCACAAAAAATGGAGGTGCCGCGGCTTGAACCCTGGACCTTTCACATGCCAAGAGAACGCTCTACCAACTGAGCTACGCCCCATGCACGACCAAACTGCGCTATTCTCCATTCTTTGCGACTCAGATGCGCACGGACACGATGCTTGGTTGGTTTGTAGCGGTGAAGGGAGCAGAGTACAAAGGCGCGGACCCGTTCATATACACAAAAGTTCCAAGTAGTTTCGAAGCTCTGGTATTACAAATGCAAATTCCATCTGTTTTTAACGTCTTAAATTGAAAGAGCCGTCTCAAATTGCTCCGTTTTCACTCCTTGACGACAATCATACAGCACCTGAGGTAACAAACACATCTCGAGCCCCCATTGTGCACTCCATTATTCATGCCAACTCAGTGCCTCGCTCTTTACTACTGTGTACCAATCTTGTCGTCCAACTGCAAAACACTGGGCCACAATAAGTTTCCGCGTCTCCATTGCACTGCGCATACTACGAAACGCTCCCCAAACTTGGCACTCACCCTCGCAGCCGACTTTTCCGACTTTCCACGACGCTCACGCTAGTGACAGCATTATTTATAGTTCGACGTCGCGCCAAAGCGAATGAGCACATTTCGCCTACGGCTTAGGCCGCCCTCCTACTGTGGCTGCTCGGTGTCTGCAGGCAGCGAGGGTCTGCAAGCTTCCTGTGTTCGCACCTATGTCACCTGTGCTTGCTTGTCAGAGACAGACTATCGCAAAACATACAACTCACTCCATGAATTGATTGCTACGTCATCTGTTATCAGCAGTCACAACTAGCAACACCAGTAGCAGCTGACTGCACGCAATGAATAAGAATGTGCAGTGGGATTTACGTGAACTCGGCGCAAGGCAGATCTTTCCGACATAGGCTTGAGAATCTTACGGGAACACTTGTACTGTTTCTAAATTAAGTGTAGGCGTGGGAGGAGGGTGCTTCCTGCGCACTAATAACAGCACGCTTGTCAATTGTGGATGCTATTCATTCGCTTGTATCTTCCTAGACACATCTGCTGGTTGTGAATTATTCCTCTTGCATGGCAAGGTGCGCATGTAGGTGTGTTAAAAGTTCTGGAGGCACTGGGTATTGATCCCAGTACCTCTCGCATACTAAGCGAGCGCTCTACCATCTGAGCTACGCCCGCCCACCCGAAGACTAATGGTGCTACATACAGCCATATAGACGACACAGACCCTTGCACTCCCATTATTCAGCAGACAAACACTACTCTCTATGTATCCGTTAGGGTGTCTTTCAGGTTTCGTGCATTCTGTATTGAATCGTAGTTGGCCACAATGAAAGTGGCACGTATAACGTCGAAAATAGAATTCGGTCACCGCTCTGAGTAAGACCAACGTGTTGTCCACCCTCTAGACTTCAATGAGGTTAAGCCGCGATACCTAAGACAGATCTGCACTCGATGACACCTCGATAACAGCCGGTCCCCACACTTACATCTTGCTCTCCTTACGTCAGTATACATCATATCAGTCTGTGACGCTGGCTTTGCAACATCTTGCGTGCCTTTAGGTTCGCCGCGACCAACACTTACCATGCACTGACCACAAAAAATGGAGGCGCCGCGGCTTGAACCCTGGACTTTTCACATGCCAAGCGAACGCTCTACCAACTGAGCTACGCCCCATGCACGTCCAAACTGCGCTATTCCCCATTCTTTGCGACTCAGATGCGCACGGACACGATGCTTGATTGGTTTGTAGCGGTGAAGGGAGCAGAGTACAAAGGCGCGGACCCGTTCATATACACAAAAGTTCCAAGTAGTTTCGATGCTCTGGTATTACAAATGCAAATTCCATCAGTTTTTAACGTCTTAAATTGAAAGAGCCGTCACAAATTGCTCCGTTTTCACTCCTTGACGACAATCATACAGCACCTGAGGTAACAAACACATCTCGAGCCCCATTGTGCACTCCATTATTCATGCCAACTCAGTGCCTCGCTCTTTACTACTGTGTACCAATCTTGTCGTCCAACTGCAAAACACTGGGCCACAATAAGTTTCCGCGTCTCCATTGCACTGCGCATACTACGAAACGCTCCCCAAACTTGGCACTCACCCTCGCAGCCGACTTTTCCGACTTTCCACGACGCTCACGCTAGTGACAGCATTATTTATAGTTCGACGTCGCGCCAAAGCGAATGAGCACATTTCGCCTACGGCTTAGGCCGCCCTCCTACTGTGGCTGCTCGGTGTCTGCAGGCAGCGAGGGTCTGCAAGCTTCCTGTGTTCGCACCTATGTCACCTGTGCTTGCTTGTCAGAGACAGACTATCGCAAAACATACAACTCACCCCATGAATTGATTGCTACGGCATCTGTTATCAGCAGTCACAACTAGCAACACCAGTAGCAGCTGACTGCACGCAATGAATAAGAATGTGCAGTGGGATTTACGTGAACTCGGCGCAAGGCAGATCTTTCCGACATAGGCTTGAGAATCTTACGGGAACACTTGTACTGTTTCTAAATTAAGTGTAGGCGTGGGAGGAGGGTGCTTCCTGCGCACTAATAACAGCACGCTTGTCAATTGTGGATGCTAATCATTCGCTTGTATCTTCCTAGACACATCTGCTGGTTGTGAATTATTCCTCTTGCATGGCAAGGTGCGCATGTAGGTGTGTTAAAAATTCTGGAGGCACTGGGTATTGATCCCAGTTCCTCTCGCATACTAAGCGAGCGCTCTACCATCTGAGCTACGCCCGCCCACCCGAAGACTAATGGTGCTACATACAGCCATATAGACGACACAGACCCTTGCACTCCCATTATTCAGCAGACAAACACTACTCTCTATGTATCCGTTAGGGTGTCTTTCAGGTTTCGTGCATTCTGTATTGAATCGTAGTTGGCCACAATGAAAGTGGCACGTATAACGTCGAAAATAGAATTCGGACAGCGCTCTGAGTAAGACCAACGTGTTGTCCACCCTCTAGTCTTCAATGAGGTTAAGCCGCGATACCTAAGACAGATCTGCACTCGATGACACCTCGATAACAGCCGGTCCCCACACTTACATCTTGCTCTCCTTACGTCAGTATTCATCATATCAGTCTGTGACGCTGGCTTTGCAACATCTTGCGTGCCTTTAGGTTCGCCGCGATCAACACTTACCATGCACTGACAACAAAATATGGAGGCGCCGCGGCTTGAACCCTGGACCTTTCACATGCCAAGCGAACGCTCTACCAACTGAGCTACGCCCCATGCACGAACAAACTGCGCTATCCCCATTCTTTGCGACTCAGATGCGCACGGACACGATGCTTGGTTGGTTTGTAGCGGTGAAGGGAGCAGAGTACAAAGGCGCGGACCCGTTCATATACACAAAAGTTCCAAGTAGTTTCGATGCTCTGGTATTACAAATGCAAATTCCGTCTGTTTTTAACGTCTTAAATTGAAAGAGCCGTCACAAATTGCTCCGTTTTCACTCCTGGTCGACAATCATACAGCACCTGAGGTAACAAACACATCTCGAGCCCCATTGTGCACTCCATTATTCATGCCAACTCAGTGCCTCGCTCTTTACTACTGTGTACCAATCTTGTCGTCCAACTGCAAAACACTGGGCCACAATAAGTTTCCGCGTCTCCATTGCACTGCGCATACTACGAAACGCTCCCCAAACTTGGCACTCACCCTCGCAGCCGACTTTTCCGACTTTCCACGACGCTCACGCTAGTGACAGCATTATTTATAGTTCGACGTCGCGCCAAAGCAAATGAGCACATTTCGCCTACGGCTTAGGCCGCCATCCTACTGTGGCTGCTCGGTGTCTGCAGGCAGCGAGGGTCTGCAAGCTTCCTGTGTTCGCACCTATGTCACCTGTGCTTGCTTGTCAGAGACAGACTATCGCAAAACATACAACTCACTCCATGAATTGATCGCTACGGCATCTGTTATCTGCAGTCACAACTAGCAACACCAGTAGCAGCTGACTGCACGCAATGAATAAGAATGTGCAGTGGAATTTACGTGAACTCGGCGCAAGGCAGATCTTTCCGACATAGGCTTGAGAATCTTACGGGAACACTTGTACTGTTTCTAAATTAAGTGTAGGCGTGGGAGGAGGGCGCTTCCTGCGCACTAATAACAGCACGCTTGTCAATTGTGGATGCTAATCATTCGCTTGTATCTTCCTAGACACATCTGCTGGTTGTGAATTATTCCTCTTGCATGGCAAGGTGCGCATGTAGGTGTGTTAAAAATTCTGGAGGCACTGGGTATTGATCTCAGTACCTCTCGCATACTAAGCGAGCGCTCTACCATCTGAGCTACGCCCGCCCACCCGAAGACTAATGGTGCTACATACAGCCATATAGACGACACAGACCCTTGCACTCCCATTATTCAGCAGACAAACACTACTCTCTATGTATCCGTTAGGGTGTCTTTCAGGTTTCGTGCATTCTGTATTGAATCGTAGTTGGCCACAATGAAAGTGGCACGTATAACGTCGAAAATAGAATTCGGACACCGCTCTGAGTAAGACCAACGTGTTGTCCACCCTCTAGACTTCAATGAGGTTAAGCCGCGATACCTAAGACAGATGACACCTCGATAACAGCCGGTCCCCACACTTACATATTGCTCTCCTTACGTCAGTATACATCATATCAGTCTGTGACGCTGGCTTTGCAACATCTTGCGTGCCTTTAGGTTCGCCGCGACCAACACTTACCATGCACTGACCACAAAAATGGAGGCGCCGCGGCTTGAACGCTGGACCTTTCACATGCCAAGCGAACGCTCTACCAACTGATCTACGCCCTATGCACGAGCAAACTGCGCTATTCCCCATTCTTTGCGACTCAGATGCGCACGGACACGATGGTTGGTTGGTTTGTAGCGGTGAAGGGAGCAGAGTACAAAGGCGCGGACCCGTTCATATACACAAAAGTTCCAAGTAGTTTCGATGCTCTGGTATTACAAATGCAAATTCCGTCTGTTTTTAACGACTTAAATTGAAAGAGCCGTCACAAATTGCTCCGTTTTCACTCCTTGACGACAATCATACAGCACCTGAGGTAACAAACACATCTCGAGCCCCCATTGTGCACTCCATTATTCATGCCAACTCAGTGCCTCGCTCTTTACTACTGTGTACCAATCTTGTCGTCCAACTGCAAAACACTGGGCCACAATAAGTTTCCGCGACTCCATTGCACTGCGCATACTACGAAACGCTCCCCAAACTTGGCACTCACCCTCGCAGCCGACTTTTCCGACTTTCTACGACGCTCACGCTAGTGACAGCATTATTTATAGTTCGACGTCGCGCCAAAGCGAATGAGCACATTTCGCCTACGGCTTAGGCCGCCCTCCTACTGTGGCTGCTCGGTGTCTGCAGGCAGCGAGGGTCTGCAAGCTTCCTGTGTTCGCACCTATGTCACCTGTGCTTGCTTGTCAGAGACAGACTATCGCAAAACATACAACTCACTCCATGAATTGATTGCTACGTCATCTGTTATCAGCAGTCACAACTAGCAACACCAGTAGCAGCTGACTGCACGCAATGAATAAGAATGTGCAGTGGGATTTACGTGAACTCGGCGCAAGGCAGATCTTTCCGACATAGGCTTGAGAATCTTACGGGAACACTTGTACTGTTTCTAAATTAAGTGTAGGCGTGGGAGGAGGGTGCTTCCTGCGCACTAATAACAGCACGCTTGTCAATTGTGGATGCTAATCATTCGCTTGTATCTTACTAGACACATCTGCTGGTTGTGAATTATTCCTCTTGCATGGCAAGGTGCGCATGTAGGTGTGTTAAAAGTTCTGGAGGCACTGGGTATTGATCCCAGTACCTCTCGCATACTAAGCGAGCGCTCTACCATCTGAGCTACGCCCGCCCACCCGAAGACTAATGGTGCTACATACAGCCATATAGACGACACAGACCCTTGCACTCCCATTATTCAGCAGACAAACACTACTCTCTATGTATCCGTTAGGGTGTCTTTCAGGTTTCGTGCATTCTGTATTGAATCGTAGTTGGCCACAATGAAAGTGGCACGTATAACGTCGAAAATAGAATTCGGACACCGCTCTGAGTAAGACCAACGTGTTGTCCATCCTCTAGACTTCAATGAGGTTAAGCCGCGATACCTAAGACAGATCTGCACTCGATGACACCTCGATAACAGCCGGTCCCCACACTTACATCTTGCTCTCCTTACGTCAGTATACATCATATCAGCCTGTGACGCTGGCTTTGCAACATCTTGCGTGCCTTTAGGTTCGCCGCGACCAACACTTACCATGCACTGACCACAAAAAATGGAGGCCCCGCGGCTTGAACCCTGGACCTTTCACATGCCAAGCGAACGCTCTACCAACTGAGCTACGCCCCATGCACGACCAAACTACGCTATTCCCCATTCTTTGCGACTCAGATGCGCACGGACACGATGGTTGGTTGGTTTGTAGCGGTGAAGGGAGCAGAGTACAAAGGCGCGGACCCGTTCATATACACAAAAGTTCCAAGTAGTTTCGATGCTCTGGTATTACAAATGCAAATTCCGTCTGTTTTTAACGTCTTAAATTGAAAGAGCCGTCACAAATTGCTCCGTTTTCACTCCTTGACGACAATCATACAGCACCTGAGGTAACAAACACATCTCGAGCCCCCATTGTGCACTCCATTATTCATGCCAACTCAGTGCCTCGCTCTTTACTACTGTGTACCAATCTTGTCGTCCAACTGCAAAACACTGGGCCACAATAAGTTTCCGCGTCTCCATTGCACTGCGCATACTACGAAACGCTCCCCAAACTTGGCACTCACCCTCGCAGCCGACTTTTCCGACTTTCCACGACGCTCACGCTAGTGACAGCATTATTTATAGTTCGACGTCGCGCCAAAGCGAATGAGCACATTTCGCCTACGGCTTAGGCCGCCCTCCTAGTGTGGCTGCTCGGTGTCTGCAGGCAGCGAGGGTCTGCAAGCTTCCTGTGTTCGCACCTATGTCACCTGTGCTTGCTTGTCAGAGACAGACTATCGCAAAACATACAACTCACTCCATGAATTGATTGCTACGGCATCTGTTATCAGCAGTCACAACTAGCAACACCAGTAGCAGCTGACTGCACGCAATGAATAAGAATGTGCAGTGGGATTTACGTGAACTCGGCGCAAGGCAGATCTTTCCGACATAGGCTTGAGAATCTTACGGGAACACTTGTACTGTTTCTAAATTAAGGGTAGGCGTGGGAGGAGGGTGCTTCCTGCGCACTAATAACAGCACGCTTGTCAATTGTGGATGCTAATCATTCGCTTGTATCTTCCTAGACACATCTGCTGGTTGTGAATTATTCCTCTTGCAAGGCAAGGTGCGCATGTAGGTGTGTTAAAAGTTCTGGAGGCACTGGGTATTCATCCCAGTACCTCTCGCATACTAAGCGAGCGCTCTACCATCTGAGCTACGCCCGCCCACCCGAAGACTAATGGTGCTACATACAGCCATATAGACGACACAGACCCTTGCACTCCCATTATTCAGCAGACAAACACTACTCTCTATGTATCCGTTAGGGTGTCTTTCAGGTTTCGTGCATTCTGTATTGAATCGTAGTTGGCCACAATGAAAGTGGCACGTATAACGTCGAAAATAGAATTCGGACACCGCTCTGAGTAAGACCAACGTGTTGTCCACCCTCTAGACTTCAATGAGGTTAAGCCGCGATACCTAAGACAGATCTGCACTCGATGACACCTCGATAACAGCCGGTCCCCACACTTACATCTTGCTCTCCTTACGTCAGTATACATCATATCAGTCTGTGACGCTGGCTTTGCAACATCTTGCGTGCCTTTAGGTTCGCCGCGACCAACACTTACCATGCACTGACCACAAAAAATGGAGGCGCCGCGGCTTGAACCCTGGACCTTTCACATGCCAAGCGAACGCTCTACCAACTGAGCTACGCCCCATGCACGACCAAACTGCGCTATTCCCCATTCTTTGAGACTCAGATGCGCACGGACACGATGGTTGGTTGGTTTGTAGCGGTGAAGGGAGCAGAGCACAAAGGCGCGGACCCGTTCATATACACAAAAGTTCCAAGTAGTTTCGATGCTCTGGTATTACAAATGCAAATTCCGTCTGTTTTTAACGTCTTAAATTGAAAGAGCCGTCACAAATTGCTCCGTTTTCACTCCTGGTCGACAATCATACAGCACCTGAGGTAACAAACACATCTCGAGCCCCATTGTGCACTCCATTATTCATGCCAACTCAGTGCCTCGCTCTTTACTACTGTGTACCAATCTTGTCGTCCAACTGCAAAACACTGGGCCACAATAAGTTTCCGCGTCTCCATTGCACTGCGCATACTACGAAACGCTCCCCAAACTTGGCACTCACCCTCGCAGCCGACTTTTCCGACTTTCCACGACGCTCACGCTAGTGACAGCATTATTTATAGTTCGACGTCGCACCAAAGCGAATGAGCACATTTCGCCTACGGCTTAGGCCGCCATCCTACTGTGGCTGCTCGGTGTCTGCAGGCAGCGAGGGTCTGCAAACTTCCTGTGTTCGCACCTATGTCACCTGTGCTTGCTTGTCAGAGACAGACTATCGCAAAACATACAACTCACTCCATGAATTGATTGCTACGGCATCTGTTATCAGCAGTCACAACTAGCAACACCAGTAGCAGCTGACTGCACGCAATGAATAAGAATGTGCAGTGGGATTTACGTG
This sequence comes from Schistocerca gregaria, assembly GCF_023897955.1. Taxonomy (NCBI): domain Eukaryota; kingdom Metazoa; phylum Arthropoda; class Insecta; order Orthoptera; family Acrididae; genus Schistocerca; species Schistocerca gregaria. Next base: position 22,284,719 of record NC_064929.1, on the reverse strand, counting down.
AACTCGGCGCAAGGCAGATCTTTCCGACATAGGCTTGAGAATCTTACGGGAACACTTGTACTGTTTCTAAATTAAGTGTAGGCGTGGGAGGAGGGTGCTTCCTGCGCACTAATAACAGCACGCTTGTCAATTGTGGATGCTAATCATTCGCTTGTATCTTCCTAGACACATCTGCTGGTTGTGAATTATTCCTCTTCATGGCAAGGTGCGCATGTAGGTGTGTTTAAAGTTCTGGAGGCACTGGGTATTGATCCCAGTACCTCTCGCATACTAAGCGAGCGCTCTACCATCTGAGCTACGCCCGCCCACCCGAAGACTAATGGTGCTACATACAGCCGTATAGACGACACAGACCCTTGCACTCCCATTATTCAGCAGACAAACACTACTCTCTATGTATCCGTTAGGGTGTCTTTCAGGTTTCGTGCATTCTGTATTGAATCGTAGTTGGCCACAATGAAAGTGGCACGTATAACGTCGAAAATAGAATTCGGACACCGCTCTGAGTAAGACCAACGTGTTGTCCACCCTCTAGACTTCAATGAGGTTAAGCCGCGATACCTAAGACAGATCTGCACTCGATGACACCTCGATAACAGCCGGTCCCCACACTTACATCTTGCTCTCCTTACGTCAGTATACATCATATCAGTCTGTGACGCTGGCTTTGAAACATCTTGCGTGCCTTTAGGTTCGCCGCGACCAACACTTACCATGCACTGACCACAAAAAATGGAGGCGCCGCGGCTTGAACCCTGGACCTTTCACATGCCAAGCGAACGCTCTACCAACTGAGCTACGCCCCATGCACGACCAAACTGCGCTATTCCCCATTCTTTGCGACTCAGATGCGCACGGACACGATGCTTGGTTGGTTTGTAGCGGTGAAGGGAGCAGAGTACAAAGGCGCGGACCCGTTCATATACACAAAAGTTCCAAGTAGTTTCGATGCTCTGGTATTACAAATGCAAATTCCGTCTGTTTTTAACGTCTTAAATTGAAAGAGCCGTCACAGATTGATCCGTTTTCACTCCTGGTCGACAATCATACAGCACCTGAGGTAACAAACACATCTCGAGCCCCATTGTGCACTCCATTATTCATGCCAACTCAGTGCCTCGCTCTTTACTACTGTGTACCAATCTTGTCATCCAACTGCAAAACACTGGGCCACAACAAGTTTCCGCGTCCCCATTGCAATGCGCATACTACGAAACGTTCCCCAAACTTGGCACTCACCCTCGCAGCCGACTTTTCGGACTTTCTACGACGCTCACGCAACGCTCACGCTAGTGACAGCATTATTTATAGTTCGACGTCGCGCCAAAGCGAATGAGCACATTTCGCCTACGGCTTAGGCCGCCATCCTACTGTGGCTGCTCGGTGTCTGCAGGCAGCGAGGGTCTGCAAGCTTCCTGTGTTCGCACTTATGTCACCTGTGCTTGCTTGTCAGAGACAGACTATCGCAAAACATACAACTCACTCCATGAATTGATTGCTACGGCATCTGTTATCAGCAGTCACAACTAACAACACCAGTAGCAGCTGACTGCACGCAATGAATAAGAATGTGCAGTGGGATTTACGTGAACTCGGCGCAAGGCAGATCTTTCCGACATAGGCTTGAGAATCTTACGGGAACACTTGTACTGTTTCTAAATTAAGTGTAGGCGTGGGAGGAGGGTGCTTCCTGCGCACTAATAACAGCACGCTTGTCAATTGTGGATGCTAATCATTCGCTTGTATCTTCCTAGACACATCTGCTGGTTGTGAATTATTCCTCTTGCATGGCAAGGTGCGCATGTAGGTGTGTTAAAAGTTCTGGAGGCACTGGGTATTGATCCCAGTACCTCTCGCATACTAAGCGAGCGCTCTACCATCTGAGCTACGCCCGCCCACCCGAAGACTAATGGTGCTACATACAGCCATATAGACGACACAGACCCTTGCACTCCCATTATTCAGCAGACAAACACTACTCTCTATGTATCCGTTAGGGTGTCTTTCAGGTTTCGTGCATTCTGTATTGAATCGTAGTTGGCCACAATGAAAGTGGCACGTATAACGTCGAAAATAGAATTCGGACACCGCTCTGAGTAAGACCAACGTGTTGTCCACCCTCTAGACTTCAATGAGGTTAAGCCGCGATACCTAAGACAGATCTGCACTCGATGACACCTCGATAACAGCCGGTCCCCACACTTACATCTTGCTCTCCTTACGTCAGTATACATCATATCAGTCTGTGACGCTGGCTTTGCAACATCTTGCGTGCCTTTAGGTTCGCCGCGACCAACACTTACCATGCACTGACCACAAAAAATGGAGGCGCCGCGGCTTGAACCCTGGACCTTTCACATGCCAAGCGAACGCTCTACCAACTGAGCTACGCCCCATGCACGACCAAACTGCGCTATTCCCCATTCTTTGCGACTCAGATGCGCACGGACACGATGCTTGGTTGGTTTGTAGCGGTGAAGGGAGCAGAGTACAAAGGCGCGGACCCGTTCATATACACAAAAGTTCCAAGTAGTTTCGATGCTCTGGTATTACAAATGCAAATTCCGTCTGTTTTTAACGTCTTAAATTGAAAGAGCCGTCACAAATTGCTCCGTTTTCACTCCTGGTCGACAATCATACAGCACCTGAGGTAACAAACACATCTCGAGCCCCATTGTGCACTCCATTATTCATGCCAACTCAGTGCCTCGCTCTTTACTACTGTGTACCAATCTTGTCGTCCAACTGCAAAACACTGGGCCACAATAAGTTTCCGCGTCTCCATTGCACTGCGCATACTACGAAACGCTCCCCAAACTTGGCACTCACCCTCGCAGCCGACTTTTCCGACTTTCCACGACGCTCACGCTAGTGACAGCATTATTTATAGTTCGACGTCGCGCCAAAGTGAATGAGCACATTTCGCCTACGGCTTAGGCCGCCATCCTACTGTGGCTGCTCGGTGTCTGCAGGCAGCGAGGGTCTGCAAACTTCCTGTGTTCGCACCTATGTCACCTGTGCTTGCTTGTCAGAGACAGACTATCGCAAAACATACAACTCACTCCATGAATTGATTGCTACGGCATCTGTTATCAGCAGTCACAACTAGCAACACCAGTAGCAGCTGACTTCACGCAATGAATAAGAATGTGCAGTGGGATTTACGTGAACTCGGCGCAAGGCAGATCTTTCCGACATAGGCTTGAGAATCTTACGGGAACACTTGTACTGTTTCTAAATTAAGTGTAGGCGTGGGAGGAGGGTGCTTCCTGCGCACTAATAACAGCACGCTTGTCAATTGTGGATGCTAATCATTCGCTTGTATCTTCCTAGACACATCTGCTGGTTGTGAATTATTCCTCTTGCATGGCAAGGTGCGCATGTAGGTGTGTTAAAAGTTCTGGAGGCACTGGGTATTGACCCCAGTACCTCTCGCATACCAAGCGAGCGCTCTACCATCTGAGCTACGCCCGCCCACCCGAAGACTAATGGTGCTACATACAGCCATATAGACGACACAGACCCTTGCACTCCCATTATTCAGCAGACAAACACTACTCTCTATGTATCCGTTAGGGTGTCTTTCAGGTTTCGTGCATTCTGTATTGAATCGTAGTTGGCCACAATGAAAGTGGCACGTATAACGTCGAAAATAGAATTCGGACACCGCTCTGAGTAAGACCAACGTGTTGTCCACCCTCTAGACTTCAATGAGGTTAAGCCGCGATACCTAAGACAGATCTGCACTCGATGACACCTCGATAACAGCCGGTCCCCACACTTACATCTTGCTCTCCTTACGTCAGTATACATCATATCAGTCTGTGACGCTGGCTTTGCAACATCTTGCGTGCCTTTAGGTTCGCCGCGACCAACACTTACCATGCACTGACCACAAAAAATGGAGGCGCCGCGGCTTGAACCCTGGACCTTTCACATGCCAAGCGAACGCTCTACCAACTGAGCTACGCCCCATGCACGACCAAACTGCGCTATTCCCCATTCTTTGCGACTCAGATGCGCACGGACACGATGCTTGGTTGGTTTGTAGCGGTGAAGGGAGCAGAGTACAAAGGCGCGGACCCGTTCATATACACAAAAGTTCCAAGTAGTTTCGATGCTCTGGTATTACAAATGCAAATTCCGTCTGTTTTTAACGTCTTAAATTGAAAGAGCCGTCACAAATTGCTCCGTTTTCACTCCTGGTCGACAATCATACAGCACCTAAGGTAACAAACACATCTCGAGCCCCATTGTGCACTCCATTATTCATGCTAACTCAGTGCCTCGCTCTTTACTACTGTGTACCAATCTTGTCATCCAACTGCAAAACACTGGGCCACAACAAGTTTCCGCGTCTCCATTGCAATGCGCATACTACGAAACGTTCCCCAAACTTGGCACTCACCCTCGCAGCCGACTTTTCGGACTTTCTACGACGCTCACGCAACGCTCACGCTAGTGACAGCATTATTTATAGTTCGACGTCGCGCCAAAGCGAATGAGCACATTTCGCCTACGGCTTAGGCCGCCATCCTACTGTGGCTGCTCGGTGTCTGCAGGCAGCGAGGGTCTGCAAGCTTCCTGTGTTCGCACTTATGTCACCTGTGCTTGCTTGTCAGAGACAGACTATCGCAAAACATACAACTCACTCCATGAATTGATTGCTACGGCATCTGTTATCAGCAGTCACAACTAACAACACCAGTAGCAGCTGACTGCACGCAATGAATAAGAATGTGCAGTGGGATTTACGTGAACTCGGCGCAAGGCAGATCTTTCCGACATAGGCTTGAGAATCTTACGGGAACACTTGTACTGTTTCTAAATTAAGTGTAGGCGTGGGAGGAGGGTGCTTCCTGCGCACTAATAACAGCACGCTTGTCAATTGTGGATGCTAATCATTCGCTTGTATCTTCCTAGACACATCTGCTGGTTGTGAATTATTCCTCTTGCATGGCAAGGTGCGCATGTAGGTGTGTTAAAAGTTCTGGAGGCACTGGGTATTGATCCCAGTACCTCTCGCATACTAAGCGAGCGCTCTACCATCTGAGCTACGCCCGCCCACCCGAAGACTAATGGTGCTACATACAGCCATATAGACGACACAGACCCTTGCACTCCCATTATTCAGCAGACAAACACTACTCTCTATGTATCCGTTAGGGTGTCTTTCAGGTTTCGTGCATTCTGTATTGAATCGTAGTTGGCCACAATGAAAGTGGCACGTATAACGTCGAAAATAGAATTCGGACACCGCTCTGAGTAAGACCAACGTGTTGTCCACCCTCTAGACTTCAATGAGGTTAAGCCGCGATACCTAAGACAGATCTGCACTCGATGACACCTCGATAACAGCCGGTCCCCACACTTACATCTTGCTCTCCTTACGTCAGTATACATCATATCAGTCTGTGACGCTGGCTTTGCAACATCTTGCGTGCCTTTAGGTTCGCCGCGACCAACACTTACCATGCACTGACCACAAAAAATGGAGGCGCCGCGGCTTGAACCCTGGACCTTTCACATGCCAAGCGAACGCTCTACCAACTGAGCTACGCCCCATGCACGACCAAACTGCGCTATTCCCCATTCTTTGCGACTCAGATGCGCACGGACACGATGCTTGGTTGGTTTGTAGCGGTGAAGGGAGCAGAGTACAAAGGCGCGGACCCGTTCATATACACAAAAGTTCCAAGTAGTTTCGATGCTCTGGTATTACAAATGCAAATTCCGTCTGTTTTTAACGTCTTAAATTGAAAGAGCCGTCACAAATTGCTCCGTTTTCACTCCTGGTCGACAATCATACAGCACCTGAGGTAACAAACACATCTCGAGCCCCATTGTGCACTCCATTATTCATGCCAACTCAGTGCCTCGCTCTTTACTACTGTGTACCAATCTTGTCGTCCAACTGCAAAACACTGGGCCACAATAAGTTTCCGCGTCTCCATTGCACTGCGCATACTACGAAACGCTCCCCAAACTTGGCACTCACCCTCGCAGCCGACTTTTCCGACTTTCCACGACGCTCACGCTAGTGACAGCATTATTTATAGTTCGACGTCGCGCCAAAGTGAATGAGCACATTTCGCCTACGGCTTAGGCCGCCATCCTACTGTGGCTGCTCGGTGTCTGCAGGCAGCGAGGGTCTGCAAACTTCCTGTGTTCGCACCTATGTCACCTGTGCTTGCTTGTCAGAGACAGACTATCGCAAAACATACAACTCACTCCATGAATTGATTGCTACGGCATCTGTTATCAGCAGTCACAACTAGCAACACCAGTAGCAGCTGACTTCACGCAATGAATAAGAATGTGCAGTGGGATTTACGTGAACTCGGCGCAAGGCAGATCTTTCCGACATAGGCTTGAGAATCTTACGGGAACACTTGTACTGTTTCTAAATTAAGTGTAGGCGTGGGAGGAGGGTGCTTCCTGCGCACTAATAACAGCACGCTTGTCAATTGTGGATGCTAATCATTCGCTTGTATCTTCCTAGACACATCTGCTGGTTGTGAATTATTCCTCTTGCATGGCAAGGTGCGCATGTAGGTGTGTTAAAAGTTCTGGAGGCACTGGGTATTGACCCCAGTACCTCTCGCATACCAAGCGAGCGCTCTACCATCTGAGCTACGCCCGCCCACCCGAAGACTAATGGTGCTACATACAGCCATATAGACGACACAGACCCTTGCACTCCCATTATTCAGCAGACAAACACTACTCTCTATGTATCCGTTAGGGTGTCTTTCAGGTTTCGTGCATTCTGTATTGAATCGTAGTTGGCCACAATGAAAGTGGCACGTATAACGTCGAAAATAGAATTCGGACACCGCTCTGAGTAAGACCAACGTGTTGTCCACCCTCTAGACTTCAATGAGGTTAAGCCGCGATACCTAAGACAGATCTGCACTCGATGACACCTCGATAACAGCCGGTCCCCACACTTACATCTTGCTCTCCTTACGTCAGTATACATCATATCAGTCTGTGACGCTGGCTTTGCAACATCTTGCGTGCCTTTAGGTTCGCCGCGACCAACACTTACCATGCACTGACCACAAAAAATGGAGGCGCCGCGGCTTGAACCCTGGACCTTTCACATGCCAAGCGAACGCTCTACCAACTGAGCTACGCCCCATGCACGACCAAACTGCGCTATTCCCCATTCTTTGCGACTCAGATGCGCACGGACACGATGCTTGGTTGGTTTGTAGCGGTGAAGGGAGCAGAGTACAAAGGCGCGGACCCGTTCATATACACAAAAGTTCCAAGTAGTTTCGATGCTCTGGTATTACAAATGCAAATTCCGTCTGTTTTTAACGTCTTAAATTGAAAGAGCCGTCACAAATTGCTCCGTTTTCACTCCTGGTCGACAATCATACAGCACCTAAGGTAACAAACACATCTCGAGCCCCATTGTGCACTCCATTATTCATGCTAACTCAGTGCCTCGCTCTTTACTACTGTGTACCAATCTTGTCATCCAACTGCAAAACACTGGGCCACAACAAGTTTCCGCGTCTCCATTGCAATGCGCATACTACGAAACGTTCCCCAAACTTGGCACTCATCCTCGCAGCCGAATTTTCCGACTTTCTACGACGCTCACGCTAGTGACAGCATTATTTATAGTTCGACGTCGCGCCAAAGCGAATGAGCACATTTCGCCTACGGCTTAGGCCGCCATCCTACTGTGGCTGCTCGGTGTCTGCAGGCAGCGAGGGTCTGCAAGCTTCCTGTGTTCTCACCTATGTCACCTGTGCTTGCTTGTCAGAGACAGACTATCGCAAAACATACAACTCACTCCATGAATTGATTGCTACGGCATCTGTTATCAGCAGTCACAACTAGCAACACCAGTAGCAGCTGACTGCACGCAATGAATAAGAATGTGCAGTGGGATTTACGTGAACTCGGCGCAAGGCAGATCTTTCCGACATAGGCTTGAGAATCTTACGGGAACACTTGTACTGTTTCTAAATTAGGTGTAGGCGTGGGAGGAGGGTGCTTCCTGCGCACTAATAACAGCACGCTTGTCAATTGTGGATGCTAATCATTCGCTTGTATCTTCCTAGACACATCTGCTGGTTGTGAATTATTCCTCTTGCATGGCAAGGTGCGCATGTAGGTGTGTTAAAAGTTCTGGAGGCACTGGGTATTGATCCCAGTACCTCTCGCATACTAAGCGAGCGCTCTACCATCTGAGAGACGCCCGCCCACCCGAAGACTAATGGTGCTACATACAGCCATATAGACGACACAGACCCTTGCACTCCCATTATTCAGCAGACAAACACTACTCTCTATGTATCCGTTAGGGTGTCTTTCAGGTTTCGTGCATTCTGTATTGAATCGTAGTTGGCCACAATGAAAGTGGCACGTATAACGTCGAAAATAGAATTCGGACACCGCTCTGAGTAAGACCAACGTGTTGTCCACCCTCTAGACTTCAATGAGGTTAAGCCGCGATACCTAAGACAGATCTGCACTCGATGACACCTCGATAACAGCCGGTCCCCACACTTACATCTTGCTCTCCTTACGTCAGTATACATCATATCAGTCTGTGACGCTGGCTTTGCAACATCTTGCGTGCCTTTAGGTTCGCCGCGACCAACACTTACCATGCACTGACCACAAAAAATGGAGGCGCCGCGGCTTGAACCCTGGACCTTTCACATGCCAAGCGAACGCTCTACCAACTGAGCTACGCCCCATGCACGAGCAAACTGCGCTATTCCCCATTCTTTGCGACTCAGATGCGCACGGACACGATGCTTGGTTGGTTTGTAGCGGTGAAGGGAGCAGAGTACAAAGGCGCGGACCCGTTCATATACACAAAAGTTCCAAGTAGTTTCGATGCTCTGGTATTACAAATGCAAATTCCGTCTGTTTTTAACGTCTTAAATTGAAAGAGCCGTCACAAATTGCTCCGTTTTCACTCCTGGTCGACAATCATACAGCACCTGAGGTAACAAACACATCTCGAGCCCCATTGTGCACTCCATTATTCATGCCAACTCAGTGCCTCGCTCTTTACCACTGTGTACCAATCTTGTCGTCCAACTGCAAAACACTGGGCCACAATAAGTTTCCGCGTCTCCATTGCACTGCGCATACTACGAAACGCTCCCCAAACTTGGCACTCACCCTCGCAGCCGACTTTTCCGACTTTCCACGACGCTCACGCTAGTGACAGCATTATTTATAGTTCGACGTCGCGCCAAAGTGAATGAGCACATTTCGCCTACGGCTTAGGCCGCCATCCTACTGTGGCTGCTCGGTGTCTGCAGGCAGCGAGGGTCTGCAAACTTCCTGTGTTCGCACCTATGTCACCTGTGCTTGCTTGTCAGAGACAGACTATCGCAAAACATACAACTCACTCCATGAATTGATTGCTACGGCATCTGTTATCAGCAGTCACAACTAGCAACACCAGTAGCAGCTGACTGCACGCAATGAATAAGAATGTGCAGTGGGATTTACGTGAACTCGGCGCAAGGCAGATCTTTCCGACATAGGCTTGAGAATCTTACGGGAACACTTGTACTGTTTCTAAATTAAGTGTAGGCGTGGGAGGAGGGTGCTTCCTGCGCACTAATAACAGCACGCTTGTCAATTGTGGATGCTAATCATTCGCTTGTATCTTCCTAGACACATCTGCTGGTTGTGAATTATTCCTCTTGCATGGCAAGGTGCGCATGTAGGTGTGTTAAAAGTTCTGGAGGCACTGGGTATTGATCCCAGTACCTCTCGCATACTAAGCGAGCGCTCTACCATCTGAGCTACGCCCGCCCACCCGAAGACTAATGGTGCTACATACAGCCTTATAGACGACACAGACCCTTGCACTCCCATTATTCAGCAGACAAACACTACTCTCTATGTATCCGTTAGGGTGTCTTTCAGGTTTCGTGCATTCTGTATTGAATCGTAGTTTGCCACAATGAAAGTGGCACGTATAACATCGAAAATAGAATTCGGACACCGCTCTGAGTAAGACCAACGTGTTGTCCACCCTCTAGACTTCAATGAGGTTAAGCCGCGATACCTAAGGCAGATCTGCACTCGATGACACCTCGATAACAGCCGGTCCCCACACTTACATCTTGCTCTCCTTACGTCAGTATACATCATATCAGTCTGTGACGCTGGCTTTGCAACATCTTGCGTGCCTTTAGGTTCGCCGCGACCAACACTTACCATGCACTGACCACAAAAAATGGAGGCGCCGCGGCTTGAACCCCGGACCTTTCACATGCCAAGCGAACGCTCTACCAACTGAGCTACGCCCCATGCACGACCAAACTGCGCTATTCCCCATTCTTTGCGACTCAGATGCGCACGGACACGATGCTTGGTTGGTTTGTAGCGGTGAAGGGAGCAGAGTACAAAGGCGCGGACCCGTTCATATACACAAAAGTTCCAAGTAGTTTCGATGCTCTGGTATTACAAATGCAAATTCCGTCTGTTTTTAACGTCTTAAATTGAAAGAGCCGTCACAAATTGCTCCGTTTTCACTCCTGGTCGACAATCATACAGCACCTGAGGTAACAAACACATCTCGAGCCCCATTGTGCACTCCATTATTCATGCCAACTCAGTGTCTCGCTCTTTACTACTGTGTACCAATCTTGTCGTCCAACTGCAAAACACTGGGCCACAATAAGTTTCCGCGTCTCCATTGCACTGCGCATACTACGAAACGCTCCCCAAACTTGGCACTCACCCTCGCAGCCGACTTTTCCGACTTTCCACGACGCTCACGCTAGTGACAGCATTATTTATAGTTCGACGTCGCGCCAAAGTGAATGAGCACATTTCGCCTACGGCTTAGGCCGCCATCCTACTGTGGCTGCTCGGTGTCTGCAGGCAGCGAGGGTCTGCAAACTTCCTGTGTTCGCACCTATGTCACCTGTGCTTGCTTGTCAGAGACAGACTATCGCAAAACATACAACTCACTCCATGAATTGATTGCTACGGCATCTGTTATCAGCAGTCACAACTAGCAACACCAGTAGCAGCTGACTGCACGCAATGAATAAGAATGTGCAGTGGGATTTACGTGAACTCGGCGCAAGGCAGATCTTTCCGACATAGGCTTGAGAATCTTACGGGAACACTTGTACTGTTTCTAAATTAAGTGTAGGCGTGGGAGGAGGGTGCTTCCTGCGCACTAATAACAGCACGCTTGTCAATTGTGGATGCTAATCATTCGCTTGTATCTTCCTAGACACATCTGCTGGTTGTGAATTATTCCTCTTGCATGGCAAGGTGCGCATGTAGGTGTGTTTAAAGTTCTGGAGGCACTGGGTATTGATCCCAGTACCTCTCGCATACTAAGCGAGCGCTCTACCATCTGAGCTACGCCCGCCCACCCGAAGACTAATGGTGCTACATACAGCCATATAGACGACACAGACCCTTGCACTCCCATTATTAAGCAGACAAACACTACTCTCTATGTATCCGTTAGGGTGTCTTTCAGGTTTCGTGCATTCTGTATTGAATCGTAGTTGGCCACAATGAAAGTGGCACGTATAACGTCGAAAATAGAATTCGGACACCGCTCTGAGTAAGACCAACGTGTTGTCCACCCTCTAGACTTCAATGAGGTTAAGCCGCGATACCTAAGACAGATCTGCACTCGATGACACCTCGATAACAGCCGGTCCCCACACTTACATCTTGCTCTCCTTACGTCAGTATACATCATATCAGTCTGTGACGCTGGCTTTGCAACATCTTGCGTGCCTTTAGGTTCGCCGCGACCAACACTTACCATGCACTGACGACAAAAAATGGAGGCGCCGCGGCTTGAACCCCGGACCTTTCACATGCCAAGCGAACGCTCTACCAACTGAGCTACGCCCCATGCACGACCAAACTGCGCTATTCCCCATTCTTTGCGACTCAGATGCGCACGGACACGATGCTTGGTTGGTTTGTAGCGGTGAAGGGAGCAGAGTACAAAGGCGCGGACCCGTTCATATACACAAAAGTACCAAGTAGTTTCGATGCTCTGGTATTACAAATGCAAATTCCGTCTGTTTTTAACGTCTTAAATTGAAAGAGCCGTCACAAATTGCTCCGTTTTCACTCCTGGTCGACAATCATACAGCACCTGAGGTAACAAACACATCTCGAGCCCCATTGTGCACTCCATTATTCATGCCAACTCAGTGCCTCGCTCTTTACTACTGTGTACCAATCTTGTCATCCAACTGCAAAACACTGGGCCACAACAAGTTTCCGCGTCTCCATTGCAATACGCATACTACGAAACGTTCCCCAAACTTGGCACACACCCTCGCAGCCGAATTTTCCGACTTTCTACGACGCTCACGCTAGTGACAGCTTTATTTATAGTTCGACGTCGCGCCAAAGCGAATGAGCACATTTCGCCTACGGCTTAGGCCGCCATCCTACTGTGGCTGCTCGGTGTCTGCAGGCAGCGAGGGTCTGCAAGCTTCCTGTGTTCGCACCTATGTCACCTGTGCTTGCTTGTCAGAGACAGACTATCGCAAAACATACAACTCACTCCATGAATTGATTGCTACGGCATCTGTTATCAGCAGTCACAACTAGCAACACCAGTAGCAGCTGACTGCACGCAATGAATAAGAATGTGCAGTGGGATTTACGTGAACTCGGCGCAAGGCAGATCTTTCCGACATAGGCTTGAGAATCTTACGGGAACACTTGTACTGTTTCTAAATTAAGTGTAGGCGTGGGAGGAGGGTGCTTCCTGCGCACTAATAACAGCACGCTTGTCAATTGTGGATGCTAATCATTCGCTTGTATCTTCCTAGACACATCTGCTGGTTGTGAATTATTCCTCTTGCATGGCAAGGTGCGCATGTAGGTGTGTTAAAAGTTCTGGAGGCACTGGGTATTGATCCCAGTACCTCTCGCATACTAAGCGAGCGCTCTACCATCTGAGCTACGCCCGCCCACCCGAAGACTAATGGTGCTACATACAGCCATATAGACGACACAGACCCTTGCACTCCCATTATTCAGCAGACAAACACTACTCTCTATGTATCCGTTAGGGTGTCTTTCAGGTTTCGTGCATTCAGTATTGAATCGTAGTTGGCCACAATGAAAGTGGCACGTATAACGTCGAAAATAGAATTCGGACACCGCTCTGATTAAGACCAACGTGTTGTCCACCCTCTAGACTTCAATGAGGTTAAGCCGCGATACCTAAGACAGATCTGCACTCGATGACACCTCGATAACAGCCGGTCCCGACACTTACATCTTGCTCTCCTTACGTCAGTATACATCATATCAGTCTGTGACGCTGGCTTTGCAACATCTTGCGTGCCTTTAGGTTTGCCGCGACCAACACTTACCATGCACTGACCACAAAAAATGGAGGCGCCGCGGCTTGAACCCTGGACCCTTCACATGCCAAGCGAACGCTCTACCAACTGAGCTACGCCCCATGCACGACCAAACTGCGCTATTCCCCATTCTTTGCGACTCAGATGCGCACGGACACGATGCTTGGTTGGTTTGTAGCGGTGAAGGGAGCAGAGTACAAAGGCGCGGACCCGTTCATATACACAAAAGTTCCAAGTAGTTTCGATGCTCTGGTATTACAAATGCAAATTCCGTCTGTTTTTAACGTCTTAAATTGAAAGAGCCGTCACAAATTGCTCCGTTTTCACTCCTGGTCGACAATCATACAGCACCTGAGGTAACAAACACATCTCGAGCCCCATTGTGCACTCCATTATTCATGCCAACTCAGTGCCTCGCTCTTTACTACTGTGTACCAATCTTGTCGTCCAACTGCAAAACACTGGGCCACAATAAGTTTCCGCGTCTCCATTGCACTGCGCATACTACGAAACGCTCCCCAAACTTGGCACTCACCCTCGCAGCCGACTTTTCCGACTTTCCACGACGCTCACGCTAGTGACAGCATTATTTATAGTTCGACGTCGCGCCAAAGTGAATGAGCACATTTCGCCTACGGCTTAGGCCGCCATCCTACTGTGGCTGCTCGGTGTCTGCAGGCAGCGAGGGTCTGCAAACTTCCTGTGTTCGCACCTATGTCACCTGTGCTTGCTTGTCAGAGACAGACTATCGCAAAACATACAACTCACTCCATGAATTGATTGCTACGGCATCTGTTATCAGCAGTCACAACTAGCAACACCAGTAGCAGCTGACTGCACGCAATGAATAAGAATGTGCAGTGGGATTTACGTGAACTCGGCGCAAGGCAGATCTTTCCGACATAGGCTTGAGAATCTTACGGGAACACTTGTACTGTTTCTAAATTAAGTGTAGGCGTGGGAGGAGGGTGCTTCCTGCGCACTAATAACAGCACGCTTGTCAATTGTGGATGCTAATCATTCGCTTGTATCTTCCTAGACACATCTGCTGGTTGTGAATTATTCCTCTTGCATGGCAAGGTGCGCATGTAGGTGTGTTAAAAGTTCTGGAGGCACTGGGTATTGATCCCAGTACCTCTCGCATACTAAGCGAGCGCTCTACCATCTTTTTTTTTTATTTTTTTTATTTATTTATTTTTTGTTTTTTTTTTTAGACACTACCCTTTTTTTTTTTAAACCCCTTAGGAAAATGGAACTTAAAAAAAAACCTTAAGTGCCACCGCCACTTTTCATCCTATAACAAAAAATATGATCCACTTCAGGCGTTGGCTCCTGAGTAAACCCACCCCAGAGAGCTGCCTATATATCAGGGGAAATATGGGAAATCAAGGTTAGGGCTATCCTTTGCCACTTTTTTTTTTTTGTTACATGTGAATTCTAGTAAGTAAGTGTTACAAGTAAGTGTTACAACAACAAAGGTGGCATAAAAGAGTAATCCAGAAATAAAAACATAAATCACTGATGTAATTCCAGCTAAAAGGTTCTTCAATAATGTAACTGGTTCCACTTGGAGCCTCGTCATCGTTATCTGATATCTCCAATTGCGCCTTTGAAGGGCATCTGCAACGGAGGCATTCAGCTTCGCTAGTGCCTCAAGGAAAACAGCATCCTTGCAGCAGCTTGTCTCTTCCTTCGCTCATGGCTGACAAGGCAGAACGTTCAGCCGTTTGTGTGATGCGGCACAGAACATTAACCGCAGCTCGGCACTCCCCAGCTGAGTGGGGGGTTAACGAAAACGCTGCGTAAATAATTTGCGAAGAGCGTACGGTATTTCGGTGTGCGTTCGAGGGCATTGTGAGCATTTTGCAGGAACCACCAGTAATCAAGCTGCTCTTTCTCTCCGTCGCGAAAGATGTAGGCGACTGTAAGTCCTTTAAACCATGTAAGCGCATGATATTTTGCAGCCGGAAAGTAAGTTTCATCGGGACAGAGTAGGGTCTGAGGGTCAATCATATCAGGTGTGACCCGGAGGTAACAAGCCAATATCTTCTGTGTTAGTCGCCAAACTCCGGACGATGATGCGCAAGTAAAACGATGTTCATCAGTATCCAAAAGGTGACAATCTGGGCAATAAGGGGAGTCTGCCAGTCCAATAGTGTGAAGTCGCTGTAGTGTGGCATATTTTTTGTTGGCGATCTGATACCACTTCGAACGCACCGTGGAGGACAGAAAGTTGTGGTGTATGGTTTTCCACACTCTTGGCCAGTGAACCGTAGGGTACTTGTTTTCCACCAAGTTATGGGGAACAGCACGCAGAAGGTTGGTGTAAAAATCTTTCGCCTTTGGTGGACGCGTGGCGGAGAGGTTCGAGCTGACATAGCTGTAATCAAGAATGAAGGTCGACACATGGGAGAGCTGTGGTGCGACGTGCGCAACCGACACCGGCGGGACGTTAGAGACTGGCATCAGAACCTGTAGTAAACGACCCGTGAGAGAGGTATATTGACTTTTCCATCGTTTCCTCATGTTGCTCATGTAAAGGGCAGCTGCTCTCGCCCTGACGTTGACCAATCCCAGCCCTCCTTTGTGCACTGGGAGGGTAAGAGTGTCGTATCGTACTTTAAAGATATGACCTGCGGAAACGTAGTAACTGAAGGCCGCTTGAAGCCGGCGACCTATCTGAAGCGGTAGTGGGAGGACTTGTGCCACGTGATTGAGTTTTGATGCCACGTAGAGGTTCAGGTATTCAACACGTTGTAGCTGGTTCAAGTCCCGGAGCAGGTTCTGTCGCACCATTGCGCGTATGATCTGTAATAACTGTCGGTAGTTTGCTGCAGCTGTTTTACGTACATCTTTCTTGAACGTGATTCCCAAATATCGCAGATCAGAAACTGGTGGGAGGGGAGCGAGGGCTTCCGGTCCGAGACCTCGCCCAATATCCAACGCCGCCGACTTGTTGATGTTCAGAAGACTGCCTGCGGCCTGTCCGTATCGCTCAATCCAGGTTAGTACGCTTTGAACTTCGTCATTGGAACGAACCAGCAGTAGCAGGTCGTCAGCGTATGTCCTATAGCGAAAGGTGACGTCCCTCAGCGTGATGCCAGATAGGCGGTGGTTAAGGCCCCCTAGGAGTGGCTCGAGTGCGATGGCATAAAGGTAGGTAGAAAGGGGACAACCCTGTCGTAGAGACCTCTTAATGGGGACTGGTCCTACCGTCCTTCCATTGACCTGGACGTGTAAGCTGGCTGCGGTCCAAAGACGCCGTAGGGTGTCGATGAGGCCCGGGGGGAATCCCATACAGTCCATCACTCGTAGGAGGAAGTTGTGGTGCACTCTATCAAAGGCGCGGTTGAAATCTACGGAGACGATCGCCGCTCTCAGACGGCACGCAGAAGCGATTGCTATTAAATTCCTGCAGTCACCGGTGGCCATGTGTATGTTGGGTTCTCCCCCCTGCGACGTCTGTTCAGGAGCGAGGATCATCGGCAAAGTCGTCTTAATACGGCTCGCCATAATCCTGGTGAAAATCTTGTAATCGGCGTTCAGCATTGTAAGCGGCCGATAGTCGTTAATCGATAGCCCTCCACCTGGCTTGTGTACCGGTATGAGAAGTCCTTCTACAAACGCTGGCGGCACAACACAGTCTGGAGACGTAAGTTCGCGGAACATTATAACCCAGCGAGGCATCATGATGTCACGGAAAGTCCGGTAGAATTCGATGGTCAATCCATCAGGTCCAGGAGACTTATTGGCCGCACCTTTGTCCACGGCGTTTTCGACTTCTTCGAGTGAGATTTCCTCTGTTAGTGCATTCACGGTAGCCTCGTCGATAGTACGTGTTACCTGCTGTAACATTTCAGTAGTGGCCTCGTCATCGACGATTCTTTCCTTGTAAAGATGACGAAAATGATCCTCCATCGCCTTTACTATGGTTGCTTGGGTCGTACATAAGCGACCGTCGTGTGTCCTGAGTTGTGTGATTAAGTGTTGGCGTTGTCGGCGCTTATCCGCCACAACGTGATGCATAGTGGGTTCCTCCGCAAACGTTCGGTCGTGCCGTCGCGAGCGGACGACTGCACCTTCTAGTCGGCGCTTCGTCAATGATAGTATGTGAGCCTTGATTCTGCTTTGATCATGTTGTCTCTCCGGGGAAGGGGGTAAGGCGTCGAGGTCCCTGAGAGTCGCGTAGTAAAAATCGAGGGTCTGTCGATGCCACGCAGTCACGTCCTTGCCATATTGCATAAGTGTCCTACGGATTGCTGGTTTGGCACAGAGGAGCCACCACTCCAGGGTCGAGGCGTATCGAGGGTGGCGGCGTTCACAGTCAGTCCACGTTGCTGCAACTTGCCGACGGCAATCCAGGTCCTGGAGATGAGTTATGTTGAGCTTCCAAAAGCCATTGCTGCGCCAGACTTGTTGGGGGCGTAGGTGTATAGTGCAGATATAGGCACTGTGATCAGAATAGGCTTGAGGCCATAGTTCAGCGTCCACCACACCTTGTGTGAGATCTTGTGACACATATATGCGGTCGAGTCGGCTGGCCGAATGACTGGTAAGATGAGTGTGGCCAGAGCGGTTACGGTGGACTTTTTCCCACGTGTCGCACAAGTGAAGTTCTTGGATCATCGCACCCAGTTCCGGACAAGGCGTGTAATGTGGGATTTGGTCCTTGGGGTGAAGTACGCTATTAAAATCGCCGGCGAAGACGCTGTGGTCGTATCGTCCTAGGAAAAGGGGAGCGACATCTGTGGAGTAGAATCTGGCGCGGTCGTGACGTCTTGTGGTACCCGACGGCGCGTAAACATTAATGAATCGGGTGTTGAGTGCCGTAAATGCTATTCCTCGAGCGGAGGGAAGAAACGTGACGTCGGTAACTTCAATACCTTCACGCACTAATATTGCCACTCCGGTATCTGCAGGGCTACCGGGCGTCACATGTGTGGTGTACCCGTAAAAGTGCGGGAGTGCCGTCGTTTTCGCTTCTTGTAGGAAAGCAAAGTCAACCCCCATGGCTCGTATGGTTTCTTTCAAAAGTTGGATCTTGACAGGAGAACTGATCTTGTTGATACTCATTGTCGCCAGGCGGTAAGCCTGGCAACGAGTTGTTTCGGCGAGGTTATCCATGGTGAAGGTGGAGAGAAGCGAACATCGGAAGTGATGTCACCCCCCGCCGAACGCGGTCCTCCTTGTGCTGCTTATGCTGCATGATCCGGCGGCGCCTCAGCTGGCCGCGGGTCGTGATCTTGTGTCTCAACGTCCTCGGCCCATGAAGCGGGCGCGGATGTCTGTTCATGGTCCATAGCCTCAGAATGTTTGATAGTAAGGGACCGGGCGACTTCGCTACCTGCACTGGTACCTCCCCGCTGCTCACTGTTTCTGTCAATGGGCCGATGGTCGAAAGCTGCACGTTTTTCTGTCTGTTCTGCAAGGTTGGAGTCAGTGGAAACAGCTTCAGATTCGCGGCTGGCTTCTTGAGTGGTCAGTCGTTCTTCCCCGGCCGAATGCGAACCGCTGTGTTCCGACACGGTCCGACGACGCCGCTTTCGGCGTTTCGGTGATCGCTGTTTCCGTACGTGGCCTTCATTGTCAGAAGACGGCACTGACTCATGCTCCGCCGGAACAAACGCTTCGGTCGGTACAATAAGGGAATCAATTGCCATCTTACTGGCGTCAATGTCTGTCGCGTTCGGTAGCTCCAGAGTCGTAGTGCTATTTTCCACCACTGGCCAGGTCGGCGGATCATCCAGGTCTTTGTCCGTGGAAAGTGATTCTTGTACCGCTGAAGCGGTCGGCCGTGTCTGTTGTGTGGAGAACGTCGTGAGCGCCGCCGCGTAAGTAACGGGTAGAATAGTCTTCGCCGCTGGTGGTGCAACGTCCTTCGGTGGGAGTTGTGTGATCCGACGCTGGAGGCACTCGGAACGAAGGTGACCTTCCTTACCGCATCCGGAGCACGTCTTCGGTTGGCCGTCATAAATAACTATGGCCCGGCATCCACCTATCTGTAGATAGGATGGCACGTGTCGTTGGAGATCTATGCGCACTTGGCGTACTCCATTGAGTACTGGATACGTCTTAAACTGGGTCCATTTTTCAGCCACGTGTTCGTGTACCGTGCCGTAGGGGCGGAGCGCCGCTACAACTTCTGCCGCTGGGAGTTCAAATGGAAGTTCGAAGATGCGTATAATCCGCAGTCCCATTGCGGCATGGCCGACCTCGACGTTGCCAACATTTCCATCTGCGTGGCAGAAGCGGAGTTCTTGTTTCATCTCTCGAAGCACCTTGTCGCAAGTAGTTTCGTTTATGAGCTTTACATAGACCGTGCTACTGACGATCGAAAAGTGAATGCCGACAATGTCGGCAGCCGGGATCTTGGCTTCCTCTTTTAAAAAACGTTCGACTTCGAGCGCCTTTGGTCGGGTAAAGTCGTTCCGAAATGTGAATTTCAAGGTTGATCTTCTGTACTGGTTTGCCATGGTCTTGGAGCGCTACGGCGTCACGTTAGTGCCGGCCGAAGAAAGTAAACAAGGCGCGCGGGCCCTCTCTGCCAGCGGAGAGCACACACCGCACGTCCGCTTCGCTCGGCTGCGAGAGCCGCACTGTCCATCTGAGCTACGCCCGCCCACCCGAAGACTAATGGTGCTACATACAGCCATATAGACGACACAGACCCTTGCACTCCCATTATTCAGCAGACAAACACTACTCTCTATGTATCCGTTAGGGTGTCTTTCAGGTTTCGTGCATTCTGTATTGAATCGTAGTTGGCCACAATGAAAGTGGCACGTATAACGTCGAAAATAGAATTCGGACACCGCTCTGAGTAAGACCAACGTGTTGTCCACCCTCTAGACTTCAATGAGGTTAAGCCGCGATACCTAAGACAGATCTGCACTGGATGACACCTCGATAACAGCCGGTCCCCACACTTACATCTTGCTCTCCTTACGTCAGTATACATCATATCAGTCTGTGACGCTGGCTTTGCAACATCTTGCGTGCCTTTAGGTTCGCCGCGACCAACACTTACCATGCACTGACCACAAAAAATGGAGGCGCCGCGGCTTGAACCCTGGACCTTTCACATGCCAAGCGAACGCTCTACCAACTGGGCTACGCCCCATGCACGACCAAACTGCGCTATTCCCCATTCTTTGCAACTCAGATGCGCACGGACACGATGCTTGGTTGGTTTGTAGCGGTGAAGGGAGCAGAGTACAAAGGCGCGGACCCGTTCATATACACAAAAGTTCCAAGTAGTTTCGATGCTCTGGTATTACAAATGCAAATTCCGTCTGTTTTTAACGTCTTAAATTGAAAGAGCCGTCACAAATTGCTCCGTTTTCACTCCTGGTCGACAATCATACAGCACCTGAGGTAACAAACACATCTCGAGCCCCATTGTGCACTCCATTATTCATGCCAACTCAGTGCCTCGCTCTTTACTACTGTGTACCAATCTTGTCGTCCAACTGCAAAACACTGGGCCACAATAAGTTTCCGCGTCTCCATTGCACTGCGCATACTACGAAACGCTCCCCAAACTTGGCACTCACCCTCGCAGCCGACTTTTCCGACTTTCCACGACGCTCACGCAACGCTCACGATAGTGACAGCATTATTTATAGTTCGACGTCGCGCCAAAGCGAATGAGCACATTTCGCCTACGGCTTAGGCCGCCATCCTACTGTGGCTGCTCGGTGTCTGCAGGCAGCGAGGGTCTGCAAACTTCCTGTGTTCGCACCTATGTCACCTGTGCTTGCTTGTCAGAGACAGACTATCGCAAAACATACAACTCACTCCATGAATTGATTGCTACGGCATCTGTTATCAGCAGTCACAACTAGCAACACCAGTAGCAGCTGACT
The DNA here is from genome assembly GCF_023897955.1 of Schistocerca gregaria. Classification (NCBI taxonomy): domain Eukaryota; kingdom Metazoa; phylum Arthropoda; class Insecta; order Orthoptera; family Acrididae; genus Schistocerca; species Schistocerca gregaria. Next base: position 22,263,496 of record NC_064929.1, on the reverse strand, counting down.
GCACGCAATGAATAAGAATGTGCAGTGGGATTTACGTGAACTCGGCGCAAGGCAGATCTTTCCGACATAGGCTTGAGAATCTTACGGGAACACTTGTACTGTTTCTAAATTAAGTGTAGGCGTGGGAGGAGGGTGCTTCCTGCGCACTAATAACAGCACGCTTGTCAATTGTGGATGCTAATCATTCGCTTGTATCTTCCTAGACACATCTGCTGGTTGTGAATTATTCCTCTTGCATGGCAAGGTGCGCATGTAGGTGTGTTAAAAGTTCTGGAGGCACTGGGTATTGATCCCAGTACCTCTCGCATACTAAGCGAGCGCTCTACCATCTTTTTTTTTTTTATTTATTTATTTTTTGTTTTTTTTTAGACACTACCCTTTTTTTTTTTTAAACCCCTTAGGAAAATGGAACTTAAAAAAAAACCTTAAGTGCCACCGCCACTTTTCATCCTATAACAAAAAATATGATCCACTTCAGGCGTTGGCTCCTGAGTAAACCCACCCCAGAGAGCTGCCTATATATCAGGGGAAATATGGGAAATCAAGGTTAGGGCTATCCTTTGCCACTTTTTTTTTTGTTACATGTGAATTCTAGTAAGTAAGTGTTACAAGTAAGTGTTACAACAACAAAGGTGGCATAAAAGAGTAATCCAGAAATAAAAACATAAATCACTGATGTAATTCCAGCTAAAAGGTTCTTCAATAATGTAACTGGTTCCACTTGGAGCCTCGTCATCGTTATCTGATATCTCCAATTGCGCCTTTGAAGGGCATCTGCAACGGAGGCATTCAGCTTCGCTAGTGCCTCAAGGAAAACAGCATCCTTGCAGCAGCTTGTCTCTTCCTTCGCTCATGGCTGACAAGGCAGAACGTTCAGCCGTTTGTGTGATGCGGCACAGAACATTAACCGCAGCTCGGCACTCCCCAGCTGAGTGGGGGGTTAACGAAAACGCTGCGTAAATAATTTGCGAAGAGCGTACGGTATTTCGGTGTGCGTTCGAGGGCATTGTGAGCATTTTGCAGGAACCACCAGTAATCAAGCTGCTCTTTCTCTCCGTCGCGAAAGATGTAGGCGACTGTAAGTCCTTTAAACCATGTAAGCGCATGATATTTTGCAGCCGGAAAGTAAGTTTCATCGGGACAGAGTAGGGTCTGAGGGTCAATCATATCAGGTGTGACCCGGAGGTAACAAGCCAATATCTTCTGTGTTAGTCGCCAAACTCCGGACGATGATGCGCAAGTAAAACGATGTTCATCAGTATCCAAAAGGTGACAATCTGGGCAATAAGGGGAGTCTGCCAGTCCAATAGTGTGAAGTCGCTGTAGTGTGGCATATTTTTTGTTGGCGATCTGATACCACTTCGAACGCACCGTGGAGGACAGAAAGTTGTGGTGTATGGTTTTCCACACTCTTGGCCAGTGAACCGTAGGGTACTTGTTTTCCACCAAGTTATGGGGAACAGCACGCAGAAGGTTGGTGTAAAAATCTTTCGCCTTTGGTGGACGCGTGGCGGAGAGGTTCGAGCTGACATAGCTGTAATCAAGAATGAAGGTCGACACATGGGAGAGCTGTGGTGCGACGTGCGCAACCGACACCGGCGGGACGTTAGAGACTGGCATCAGAACCTGTAGTAAACGACCCGTGAGAGAGGTATATTGACTTTTCCATCGTTTCCTCATGTTGCTCATGTAAAGGGCAGCTGCTCTCGCCCTGACGTTGACCAATCCCAGCCCTCCTTTGTGCACTGGGAGGGTAAGAGTGTCGTATCGTACTTTAAAGATATGACCTGCGGAAACGTAGTAACTGAAGGCCGCTTGAAGCCGGCGACCTATCTGAAGCGGTAGTGGGAGGACTTGTGCCACGTGATTGAGTTTTGATGCCACGTAGAGGTTCAGGTATTCAACACGTTGTAGCTGGTTCAAGTCCCGGAGCAGGTTCTGTCGCACCATTGCGCGTATGATCTGTAATAACTGTCGGTAGTTTGCTGCAGCTGTTTTACGTACATCTTTCTTGAACGTGATTCCCAAATATCGCAGATCAGAAACTGGTGGGAGGGGAGCGAGGGCTTCCGGTCCGAGACCTCGCCCAATATCCAACGCCGCCGACTTGTTGATGTTCAGAAGACTGCCTGCGGCCTGTCCGTATCGCTCAATCCAGGTTAGTACGCTTTGAACTTCGTCATTGGAACGAACCAGCAGTAGCAGGTCGTCAGCGTATGTCCTATAGCGAAAGGTGACGTCCCTCAGCGTGATGCCAGATAGGCGGTGGTTAAGGCCCCCTAGGAGTGGCTCGAGTGCGATGGCATAAAGGTAGGTAGAAAGGGGACAACCCTGTCGTAGAGACCTCTTAATGGGGACTGGTCCTACCGTCCTTCCATTGACCTGGACGTGTGAGCTGGCTGCGGTCCAAAGACGCCGTAGGGTGTCGATGAGGCCCGGGGGGAATCCCATACAGTCCATCACTCGTAGGAGGAAGTTGTGGTGCACTCTATCAAAGGCGCGGTTGAAATCTACGGAGACGATCGCCGCTCTCAGACGGCACGCAGAAGCGATTGCTATTAAATCCCTGCAGTCACCGGTGGCCATGTGTATGTTGGCTTCTCCCCCCTGCGACGTCTGTTCAGGAGCGAGGATCATCGGCAAAGTCGTCTTAATACGGCTCGCCATAATCCTGGTGAAAATCTTGTAATCGGCGTTCAGCATTGTAAGCGGCCGATAGTCGTTAATCGATAGCCCTCCACCTGGCTTGTGTACCGGTATGAGAAGTCCTTCTACAAACGCTGGCGGCACAACACAGTCTGGAGACGTAAGTTCGCGGAACATTATAACCCAGCGAGGCATCATGATGTCACGGAAAGTCCGGTAGAATTCGATGGTCAATCCATCAGGTCCAGGAGACTTATTGGCCGCACCTTTGTCCACGGCGTTTTCGACTTCTTCGAGTGAGATTTCCTCTGTTAGTGCATTCACGGTAGCCTCGTCGATAGTACGTGTTACCTGCTGTAACATTTCAGTAGTGGCCTCGTCATCGACGATTCTTTCCTTGTAAAGATGACGAAAATGATCCTCCATCGCCTTTACTATGGTTGCTTGGGTCGTACATAAGCGACCGTCGTGTGTCCTGAGTTGTGTGATTAAGTGTTGGCGTTGTCGGCGCTTATCCGCCACAACGTGATGCATAGTGGGTTCCTCCGCAAACGTTCGGTCGTGCCGTCGCGAGCGGACGACTGCACCTTCTAGTCGGCGCTTCGTCAATGATAGTATGTGAGCCTTGATTCTGCTTTGATCATGTTGTCTCTCCGGGGAAGGGGGTAAGGCGTCGAGGTCCCTGAGAGTCGCGTAGTAAAAATCGAGGGTCTGTCGATGCCACGCAGTCACGTCCTTGCCATATTGCATAAGTGTCCTACGGATTGCTGGTTTGGCACAGAGGAGCCACCACTCCAGGGTCGAGGCGTATCGAGGGTGGCGGCGTTCACAGTCAGTCCACGTTGCTGCAACTTGCCGACGGCAATCCAGGTCCTGGAGATGAGTTATGTTGAGCTTCCAAAAGCCATTGCTGCGCCAGACTTGTTGGGGGCGTAGGTGTATAGTGCAGATATAGGCACTGTGATCAGAATAGGCTTGAGGCCATAGTTCAGCGTCCACCACACCTTGTGTGAGATCTTGTGACACATATATGCGGTCGAGTCGGCTGGCCGAATGACTGGTAAGATGAGTGTGGCCAGAGCGGTTACGGTGGACTTTTTCCCACGTGTCGCACAAGTGAAGTTCTTGGATCATCGCACCCAGTTCCGGACAAGGCGTGTAATGTGGGATTTGGTCCTTGGGGTGAAGTACGCTATTAAAATCGCCGGCGAAGACGCTGTGGTCGTATCGTCCTAGGAAAAGGGGAGCGACATCTGTGGAGTAGAATCTGGCGCGGTCGTGACGTCTTGTGGTACCCGACGGCGCGTAAACATTAATGAATCGGGTGTTGAGTGCCGTAAATGCTATTCCTCGAGCGGAGGGAAGAAACGTGACGTCGGTAACTTCAATACCTTCACGCACTAATATTGCCACTCCGGTATCTGCAGGGCTACCGGGCGTCACATGTGTGGTGTACCCGTAAAAGTGCGGGAGTGCCGTCGTTTTCGCTTCTTGTAGGAAAGCAAAGTCAACCCCCATGGCTCGTATGGTTTCTTTCAAAAGTTGGATCTTGACAGGAGAACTGATCTTGTTGATACTCATTGTCGCCAGGCGGTAAGCCTGGCAACGAGTTGTTTCGGCGAGGTTATCCATGGTGAAGGTGGAGAGAAGCGAACATCGGAAGTGATGTCACCCCCCGCCGAACGCGGTCCTCCTTGTGCTGCTTATGCTGCATGATCCGGCGGCGCCTCAGCTGGCCGCGGGTCGTGATCTTGTGTCTCAACGTCCTCGGCCCATGAAGCGGGCGCGGATGTCTGTTCATGGTCCATAGCCTCAGAATGTTTGATAGTAAGGGACCGGGCGACTTCGCTACCTGCACTGGTACCTCCCCGCTGCTCACTGTTTCTGTCAATGGGCCGATGGTCGAAAGCTGCACGTTTTTCTGTCTGTTCTGCAAGGTTGGAGTCAGTGGAAACAGCTTCAGATTCGCGGCTGGCTTCTTGAGTGGTCAGTCGTTCTTCCCCGGCCGAATGCGAACCGCTGTGTTCCGACACGGTCCGACGACGCCGCTTTCGGCGTTTCGGTGATCGCTGTTTCCGTACGTGGCCTTCATTGTCAGAAGACGGCACTGACTCATGCTCCGCCGGAACAAACGCTTCGGTCGGTACAATAAGGGAATCAATTGCCATCTTACTGGCGTCAATGTCTGTCGCGTTCGGTAGCTCCAGAGTCGTAGTGCTATTTTCCACCACTGGCCAGGTCGGCGGATCATCCAGGTCTTTGTCCGTGGAAAGTGATTCTTGTACCGCTGAAGCGGTCGGCCGTGTCTGTTGTGTGGAGAACGTCGTGAGCGCCGCCGCGTAAGTAACGGGTAGAATAGTCTTCGCCGCTGGTGGTGCAACGTCCTTCGGTGGGAGTTGTGTGATCCGACGCTGGAGGCACTCGGAACGAAGGTGACCTTCCTTACCGCATCCGGAGCACGTCTTCGGTTGGCCGTCATAAATAACTATGGCCCGGCATCCACCTATCTGTAGATAGGATGGCACGTGTCGTTGGAGATCTATGCGCACTTGGCGTACTCCATTGAGTACTGGATACGTCTTAAACTGGGTCCATTTTTCAGCCACGTGTTCGTGTACCGTGCCGTAGGGGCGGAGCGCCGCTACAACTTCTGCCGCTGGGAGTTCAAATGGAAGTTCGAAGATGCGTATAATCCGCAGTCCCATTGCGGCATGGCCGACCTCGACGTTGCCAACATTTCCATCTGCGTGGCAGAAGCGGAGTTCTTGTTTCATCTCTCGAAGCACCTTGTCGCAAGTAGTTTCGTTTATGAGCTTTACATAGACCGTGCTACTGACGATCGAAAAGTGAATGCCGACAATGTCGGCAGCCGGGATCTTGGCTTCCTCTTTTAAAAAACGTTCGACTTCGAGCGCCTTTGGTCGGGTAAAGTCGTTCCGAAATGTGAATTTCAAGGTTGATCTTCTGTACTGGTTTGCCATGGTCTTGGAGCGCTACGGCGTCACGTTAGTGCCGGCCGAAGAAAGTAAACAAGGCGCGCGGGCCCTCTCTGCCAGCGGAGAGCACACACCGCACGTCCGCTTCGCTCGGCTGCGAGAGCCGCACTGTCCATCTGAGCTACGCCCGCCCACCCGAAGACTAATGGTGCTACATACAGCCATATAGACGACACAGACCCTTGCACTCCCATTATTCAGCAGACAAACACTACTCTCTATGTATCCGTTAGGGTGTCTTTCAGGTTTCGTGCATTCTGTATTGAATCGTAGTTGGCCACAATGAAAGTGGCACGTATAACGTCGAAAATAGAATTCGGACACCGCTCTGAGTAAGACCAACGTGTTGTCCACCCTCTAGACTTCAATGAGGTTAAGCCGCGATACCTAAGACAGAGCTGCACTGGATGACACCTCGATAACAGCCGGTCCCCACACTTACATCTTGCTCTCCTTACGTCAGTATACATCATATCAGTCTGTGACGCTGGCTTTGCAACATCTTGCGTGCCTTTAGGTTCGCCGCGACCAACACTTACCATGCACTGACCACAAAAAATGGAGGCGCCGCGGCTTGAACCCTGGACCTTTCACATGCCAAGCGAACGCTCTACCAACTGAGCTACGCCCCATGCACGACCAAACTGCGCTATTCCCCATTCTTTGCGACTCAGATGCGCACGGACACGATGCTTGGTTGGTTTGTAGCGGTGAAGGGAGCAGAGTACAAAGGCGCGGACCCGTTCATATACACAAAAGTTCCAAGTAGTTTCGATGCTCTGGTATTACAAATGCAAATTCCGTCTGTTTTTAACGTCTTAAATTGAAAGAGCCGTCACAAATTGCTCCGTTTTCACTCCTGGTCGACAATCATACAGCACCTGAGGTAACAAACACATCTCGAGCCCCATTGTGCACTCCATTATTCATGCCAACTCAGTGCCTCGCTCTTTACTACTGTGTACCAATCTTGTCGTCCAACTGCAAAACACTGGGCCACAATAAGTTTCCGCGTCTCCATTGCAATGCGCATACTACGAAACGCTCCCCAAACTTGGCACTCACCCTCGCAGCAGACTTTTCCGACTTTCCACGACGCTCACGCTAGTGACAGCATTATTTATAGTTCGACGTCGCGCCAAAGCGAATGAGCACATTTCGCCTACGGCTTAGGCCGCCATCCTACTGTGGCTGCTCGGTGTCTGCAGGCAGCGAGGGTCTGCAAACTTCCTGTGTTCGCACCTATGTCACCTGTGCTTGCTTGTCAGAGACAGACTATCGCAAAACATACAACTCACTCCATGAATTGATTGCTACGGCATCTGTTATCAGCAGTCACAACTAGCAACACCAGTAGCAGCTGACTGAACGCAATGAATAAGAATGTGCAGTGGGATTTACGTGAACTCGGCGCAAGGCAGATCTTTCCGACATAGGCTTGAGAATCTTACGGGAACACTTGTACTGTTTCTAAATTAAGTGTAGGCGTGGGAGGAGGGTGCTTCCTGCGCACTAATAACAGCACGCTTGTCAATTGTGGATGCTAATCATTCGCTTGTATCTTCCTAGACACATCTGCTGGTTGTGAATTATTCCTCTTGCATGGCAAGGTGCGCATGTAGGTGTGTTAAAAGTTCTGGAGGCACTGGGTATTGATCCCAGTACCTCTCGCATACTAAGCGAGCGCTCTACCATCTGAGCTACGCCCGCCCACCCGAAGACTAATGGTGCTACATACAGCCATATAGACGACACAGACCCTTGCACTCCCACTATTCAGCAGACAAACACTACTCTCTATGTATCCGTTAGGGTGTCTTTCAGGTTTCGTGCATTCTGTATTGAATCGTAGTTGGCCACAATGAAGGTGGCACGTATAACGTCAAAAATAGAATTCGGACACCGCTCTGAGTAAGACCAACGTGTTGTCCACCCTCTAGACTTCAATGAGGTTAAGCCGCGATACCTAAGACAGATCTGCACTCGATGACACCTCGATAACAGCCGGTCCCCACACTTACATCTTGCTCTCCTTACGTCAGTATACATCATATCAGTCTGTGACGCTGGCTTTGCAACATCTTGCGTGCCTTTAGGTTCGCCGCGACCAACACTTACCATGCACTGACCACAAAAAAAAGGAGGCGCCGCAGCTTGAACCCTGGACCTTTCACATGCCAAGCGAACGCTCTACCAACTGAGCTACGCCCCATGCACGACCAAACTGCGCTATTCCCCATTCTTTGCGACTCAGATGCGCACGGACACGATGCTTGGTTGGTTTGTAGCGGTGAAGGGAGCAGAGTACAAAGGCGCGGACCCGTTCATATACACAAAAGTTCCAAGTAGTTTCGATGCTCTGGTATTACAAATGCAAATTCCGTCTGTTTTTAACGTCTTAAATTGAAAGAGCCGTCACAAATTGCTCCGTTTTCACTCTTTGTCGACAATCATACAGCACCTGAGATAACAAACACATCTCGAGCCCCATTGTGCACTCCATTATTCATGCCAACTCAGTGCCTCGCTCTTTACTACTGTGTACCAATCTTGTCGTCCAACTGCAAAACACTGGGCCACAATAAGTTTCCGCGTCTCCATTGCACTGCGCATACTACGAAACGCTCCCCAAACTTGGCACTCACCCTCGCAGCCGACTTTTCCGACTTTCCACGACGCTCACGCAACGCTCACGCTAGTGACAGCATTATTTATAGTTCGACGTCGCGCCAAAGCGAATGAGCACATTTCGCCTACGGCTTAGGCCGCCCTCCTACTGTGGCTGCTCGGTGTCTGCAGGCAGCGAGGGTCTGCAAGCTTCCTGTGTTCGCACCTATGTCACCTGTGCTTGCTTGTCAGAGACAGACTATCGCAAAACATACAACTCACTCCATGAATTGATTGCTACGGCATCTGTTATCAGCAGTCACAACTAGCAACACCAGTAGCAGCTGACTGCACGCAATGAATAAGAATGTGCAGTGGGATTTACGTGAACTCGGCGCAAGGCAGATCTTTCCGACATAGGCTTGAGAATCTTACAGGAACACTTGTACTGTTTCTAAATTAAGTGTAGGCGTGGGAGGAGGGTGCTTCCTGCGCACTAATAACAGCACGCTTGTCAATTGTGGATGCTAATCATTCGCTTGTATCTTCCTAGACACATCTGCTGGTTGTGAATTATTCCTCTTGCATGGCAAGGTGCGCATGTAGGTGTGTTAAAAGTTCTGGAGGCACTGGGTATTGATCCCAGTACCTCTCGCATACTAAGCGAGCGCTCTACCATCTGAGCTACGCCCGCCGCCCCGAAGACTAATGGTGCTACATACAGCCATATAGACGACACAGACCCTTGCACTCCCATTATTCAGCAGACAAACACTACTCTCTATGTATCCGTTAGGGTGTCTTTCAGGTTTCGTGCATTCTGTATTGAATCGTAGTTGGCCACAATGAAGGTGGCACGTATAACGTCAAAAATAGAATTCGGACACCGCTCTGAGTAAGACCAACGTGTTGTCCACCCTCTAGACTTCAATGAGGTTAAGCCGCGATACCTAAGACAGATCTGCACTCGATGACACCTCGATAACAGCCGGTCCCCACACTTACATCTTGCTCTCCTTACGTCAGTATACATCATATCAGTCTGTGACGCTGGCTTTGCAACATCTTGCGTGCCTTTAGGTTCGCCGCGACCAACACTTACCATGCACTGACCACAAAAAATGGAGGCACCGCGGCTTGAACCCTGGACCTTTCACATGCCAAGCGAACGCTCTACCAACTGAGCTACGCCCCATGCACGACCAAACTGCGCTATTCCCCATTCTTTCCGACTCAGATGCGCACGGACACGATGCTTGGTTGGTTTGTAGCGGTGAAGGGAGCAGAGTACAAAGGCGCGGACCCGTTCATATACACAAAAGTTCCAAGTAGTTTCGATGCTCTGGTATTACAAATGCAAATTCCGTCTGTTTTTAACGTCTTAAATTGAAAGAGCCGTCACAAATTGCTCCGTTTTCACTCTTTGTCGACAATCATACAGCACCTGAGGTAACAAACACATCTCGAGCCCCATTGTGCACTCCATTATTCATGCCAACTCAGTGCCTCGCTCTTTACTACTGTGTACCAATCTTGTCATCCAACTGCAAAACATCCTACTGTGTTTGCTCGGTGTCTGCAGGCAGCGAGGGTCTGCAAACTTCCTGTGTTCGCACCTATGTCACCTGTGCTTGCTTGTCAGAGACAGACTATCGCAAAACATACAACTCACTCCATGAATTGATTGCTACGGCATCTGTTATCAGCAGTCACAACTAGCAACACCAGTAGCAGCTGACTGAACGCAATGAATAAGAATGTGCAGTGGGATTTACGTGAACTCGGCGCAAGGCAGATCTTTCCGACATAGGCTTGAGAATCTTACGGGAACACTTGTACTGTTTCTAAATTAAGTGTAGGCGTGGGAGGAGGGTGCTTCCTGCGCACTAATAACAGCACGCTTGTCAATTGTGGATGCTAATCATTCGCTTGTATCTTCCTAGACACATCTGCTGGTTGTGAATTATTCCTCTTGCATGGCAAGGTGCGCATGTAGGTGTGTTAAAAGTTCTGGAGGCACTGGGTATTGATCCCAGTACCTCTCGCATACTAAGCGAGCGCTCTACCATCTGAGCTACGCCCGCCCACCCGAAGACTGATGGTGCTACATACAGCTATATAGACGACACAGACCCTTGCACTCCCATTATTCAGCAGACAAACACTACTCTCTATGTATCCGTTAGGGTGTCTTTCAGGTTTCGTGCATTCTGTATTGAATCGTAGTTGGCCACAATGAAGGTGGCACGTATAACGTCAAAAATAGAATTCGGACACCGCTCTGAGTAAGACCAACGTGTTGTCCACCCTCTAGACTTCAATGAGGTTAAGCCGCGATACCTAAGACAGATCTGCACTCAATGACACCTCGATAACAGCCGGTCCCCACACTTACATCTTGCTCTCCTTACGTCAGTATACATCATATCAGTCTGTGACGCTGGCTTTGCAACATCTTGCGTGCATTTAGGTTCGCCGCGACCAACACTTACCATGCACTGACCACAAAAAATGGAGGCGCCGCGGCTTGACCCTGGACCTTTCACATGCCAAGCGAACGCTCTACCAACTGAGCTACGCCCCATGTACGACCAAACTGCGCTATTCCCCATTCTTTGCGACTCAGATGCGCACGGACACGATGCTTGGTTGGTTTGTAGCGGTGAAGGGAGCAGAGTACAAAGGCGCGGACCCGTTCATATACACAAAAGTTCCAAGTAGTTTCGATGCTCTGGTATTACAAATGCAAATTCCGTCTGTTTTTAATGTCTTAAATTGAAAGAGCCGTCACAAATTGCTCCGTTTTCACTCTTTGTCGACAATCATACAGCACCTGAGGTAACAAACACATCTCGAGCCCCATTGTGCACTCCATTATTCATGCCAACTCAGTGCCTCGCTCTTTACTACTGTGTACCAATCTTGTCATCCAACTGCAAAACACTGGGCCACAACAAGTTTCCGCGTCTCCATTGCAATGCGCATACTACGAAACGTTCCCCAAACTTGGCACTCAAACTCGCAGCCGACTTTTCCGACTTTCCACGACGCTCACGCAATGCTCACGATAGTGACAGCATTATTTATAGTTCGACGTCGCGCCAAAGCGAATGAGCACATTTCGCCTACGGCTTAGGCCGCCATCCTACTGTGGCTGCTCGGTGTCTGCAGGCAGCGAGGGTCTGCAAACTTCCTGTGTTCGCACCTATGTCACCTGTGCTTGCTTGTCAGAGACAGACTATCGCAAAACATACAACTCACTCCATGAATTGATTGCTACGGCATCTGTTATCAGCAGTCACAACTAGCAACACCAGTAGCAGCTGACTGCACGCAATGAATAAGAATGTGCAGTGGGATTTACGTGAACTCGGCGCAAGGCAGATCTTTCCGACATAGGCTTGAGAATCTTACAGGAACACTTGTACTGTTTCTAAATTAAGTGTAGGCGTGGGAGGAGGGTGCTTCCTGCGCACTAATAACAGCACGCTTGTCAATTGTGGATGCTAATCATTCGCTTGTATCTTCCTAGACACATCTGCTGGTTGTGAATTATTCCTCTTGCATGGCAAGGTGCGCATGTAGGTGTGTTAAAAGTTCTGGAGGCACTGGGTATTGATCCCAGTACCTCTCGCATACTAAGCGAGCGCTCTACCATCTGAGCTACGCCCGCCCACCCAAAGACTAATGGTGCTACATACAGCCATATAGACGACACAGACCCTTGCACTCCCATTATTCAGCAGACAAACACTACTCTCTATGTATCCGTTAGGGTGTCTTTCAGGTTTCGTGCATTCTGTATTGAATCGTAGTTGGCCACAATGAAAGTGGCACGTATAACATCGAAAATAGAATCCGGACACCGCTCTGAGTAAGACCAACGTGTTGTCCACCCTCTAGACTTCAATGAGGTTAAGCCGCGATACCTAAGACAGATCTGCACTCGATGACACCTCGATAACAGCCGGTCCCCACACTTACATCTTGCTCTCCTTACGTCAGTATACATCATATCAGTCTGTGACGCTGGCTTTGCAACATCTCGCGTGCCTTTAGGTTCGCCGCGACCAACACTTACCATGCACTGACCACAAAAAATGGAGGCGCCGCAGCTTGAACCCTGGACCTTTCACATGCCAAGCGAACGCTCTACCAACTGAGCTACGCCCCATGCACGACGAAATTGCGCTATTCCCCATTCTTTGCGACTCAGATGCACACGGACACGATGCTTGGTTGGTTTGTATCGGTGAAGGGAGCAGAGTACAAAGGCGCGGACCCGTTCATATACACAAAAGTTCCAAGTAGTTTCGATGCTCTGGTATTACAAATGCAAATTCCGTCTGTTTTTAATGTCTTAAATTGAAAGAGCCGTCACAAATTGCTCCGTTTTCACTCTTTGTCGACAATCATACAGCACCTGAGGTAACAAACACATCTCGAGCCCCATTGTGCACTCCATTATTCATGCCAACTCAGTGCCTCGCTCTTTACTACTGTGTACCAATCTTGTCATCCAACTGCAAAACACTGGGCCACAACAAGTTTCCGCGTCTCCATTGCAATGCGCATACTACGAAACGTTCCCCAAACTTGGCACTCAAACTCGCAGCCGACTTTTCCGACTTTCCACGACGCTCACGCAACGCTCACGATAGTGACAGCATTATTTATAGTTCGACGTCGCGCCAAAGCGAATGAGCACATTTCGCCTACGGCTTAGGCCGCCATCCTACTGTGGCTGCTCGGTGTCTGCAGGCAGCGAGGGTCTGCAAACTTCCTGTGTTCGCACCTATGTCACCTGTGCTTGCTTGTCAGAGACAGACTATCGCAAAACATACAACTCACTCCATGAATTGATTGCTACGGCATCTGTTATCAGCAGTCACAACTAGCAACACCAGTAGCAGCTGACTGCACGCAATGAATAAGAATGTGCAGTGGGATTTACGTGAACTCGGCGCAAGGCAGATCTTTCCGACATAGGCTTGAGAATCTTACGGGAACACTTGTACTGTTTCTAAATTAAGTGTAGGCGTGGGAGGAGGGTGCTTCCTGCGCACTAATAACAGCACGCTTGTCAATTGTGGATGCTAATCATTCGCTTGTATCTTCCTAGACACATCTGCTGGTTGTGAATTATTCCTCTTGCATGGCAAGGTGCGCATGTAGGTGTGTTAAAAGTTCTGGAGGCACGGGGTATTGATCCCAGTTCCTCTCGCATACTAAGCGAGCGCTCTACCATCTGAGCTACGCCCGCCCACCCGAAGACTAATGGTGCTACATACAGCCATATAGACGACACAGACCCTTGCACTCCCATTATTCAGCAGACAAACACTACTCTCTATGTATCCGTTAGGGTGTCTTTCAGGTTTCGTGCATTCTGTATTGAATCGTAGTTGGCCACAATGAAAGTGGCACGTATAACGTCGAAAATAGAATTCGGACACCGCTCTGAGTAAGACCAACGTGTTGTCCACCCTCTAGACTTCAATGAGGTTAAGCCGCGATACCTAAGACAGATCTGCACTCGATGACACCTCGATAACAGCCGGTCCCCACACTTACATCTTGCTCTCCTTACGTCAGTATACATCATATCAGTCTGTGACGCTGGCTTTGCAACATCTTGCGTGCCTTTAGGTTCGCCGCGACCAACACTTACCCTGCACTGACCACAAAAAATGGAGGCGCCGCGGCTTGAACCCTGGACCTTTCACATGCCAAGCGAACGCTCTACCAACTGAGCTACGCCCCATGCACGACCAAACTGCGCTATTCCCCATTCTTTGCGACTCAGATGCGCACGGACACGATGCTTGGTTGGTTTGTAGCGGTGAAGGGAGCAGAGTACAAAGGCGCGGACCCGTTCATATACACAAAAGTTCCAAGTAGTTTCGATGCTCTGGTATTACAAATGCAAATTCCGTCTGTTTTTAACGTCTTAAATTGAAAGAGCCGTCACAAATTGCTCCGTTTTCACTTCTGGTCGACAATCATACAGCACCTGAGGTAACAAACACATCTCGAGCCCCATTGTGCACTCCATTATTCATGCCAACTCAGTGCCTCGCTCTTTACTACTGTGTACCAATCTTGTCGTCCAACTGCAAAACACTGGGCCACAATAAGTTTCCGCGTCTCCATTGCACTGCGCATACTACGAAACGCTCCCCAAACTTGGCACTCACCCTCGCAGCCGACTTTTCCGACTTTCTACGACGCTCACGCTAGTGACAGCGTTATTTATAGTTCGACGTCGCGCCAAAGCGAATGAGCACATTTCGCCTACGGCTTAGGCCGCCATCCTACTGTGGCTGCTCGGTGTCTGCAGGCAGCGAGGGTCTGCAAACTTCCTGTGTTCGCACCTATGTCACCTGTGCTTGCTTGTCAGAGACAGACTATCGCAAAACATACAACTCACTCCATGAATTGATTGCTACGGCATCTGTTATCAGCAGTCACAACTAGCAACACCAGTAGCAGCTGACTGCACGCAATGAATAAGAATGTGCAGTGGGATTTACGTGAACTCGGCGCAAGGCAGATCTTTCCGACATAGGCTTGAGAATCTTACGGGAACACTTGTACTGTTTCTAAATTAAGTGTAGGCGTGGGAGGAGGGTGCTTCCTGCGCACTAATAACAGCACGCTTGTCAATTGTGGATGCTAATCATTCGCTTGTATCTTCCTAGACACATCTGCTGGTTGTGAATTATTCCTCTTGCATGGCAAGGTGCGCATGTAGGTGTGTTAAAAGTTCTGGAGGCACGGGGTATTGATCCCAGTACCTCTCGCATACTAAGCGAGCGCTCTACCATCTGAGCTACGCCCGCCCACCCGAAGACTAATGGTGCTACATACAGCCATATAGACGACACAGACCCTTGCACTCCCATTATTCAGCAGACAAACACTACTCTCTATGTATCCGTTAGGGTGTCTTTCAGGTTTCGTGCATTCTGTATTGAATCGTAGTTGGCCACAATGAAAGTGGCACGTATAACGTCGAAAATAGAATTCGGACACCGCTCTGAGTAAGACCAACGTGTTGTCCACCCTCTAGACTTCAATGAGGTTAAGCCGCGATACCTAAGACAGATCTGCACTCGATGACACCTCGATAACAGCCGGTCCCCACACTTACATCTTGCTCTCCTTACGTCAGTATACATCATATCAGTCTGTGACGCTGGCTTTGCAACATCTTGCGTGCCTTTAGGTTCGCCGCGACCAACACTTACCCTGCACTGACCACAAAAAATGGAGGCGCCGCGGCTTGAACCCTGGACCTTTCACATGCGAAGCGAACGCTCTACCAACTGAGCTACGCCCCATGCACGACCAAACTGCACTATTCCCCATTCTTTGCGACTCAGATGCGCACGGACACGATGCTTGGTTGGTTTGTAGCGGTGAAGGGAGCAGAGTACAAAGGCGCGGACCCGTTCATATACACAAAAGTTCCAAGTAGTTTCGATGCTCTGGTATTACAAATGCAAATTCCGTCTGTTTTTAACGTCTTAAATTGAAAGAGCCGTCACAAATTGCTCCGTTTTCACTCCTGGTCGACAATCATACAGCACCTGAGGTAACAAACACATCTCGAGCCCCATTGTGCACTCCATTATTCATGCCAACTCAGTGCCTCGCTCTTTACTACTGTGTACCAATCTTGTCATCCAACTGCAAAACACTGGGCCACAATAAGTTTCCGCGTCTCCATTGCACTGCGCATACTACGAAACGCTCCCCAAACTTGGCACTCACCCTCGCAGCCGACTTTTCCGACTTTCTACGACGCTCACGCTAGTGACAGCATTATTTATAGTTCGACGTCGCGCCAAAGCGAATGAGCACATTTCGCCTACGGCTTAGGCCGCCATCCTACTGTGGCTGCTCGGTGTCTGCAGGCAGCGAGGGTCTGCAAACTTCCTGTGTTCGCACCTATGTCACCTGTGCTTGCTTGTCAGAGACAGACTATCGCAAAACATACAACTCACTCCATGAATTGATTGCTACGGCATCTGTTATCAGCAGTCACAACTAGCAACACCAGTAGCAGCTGACTGCACGCAATGAATAAGAATGTGCAGTGGGATTTACGTGAACTCGGCGCAAGGCAGATCTTTCCGACATAGGCTTGAGAATCTTACAGGAACACTTGTACTGTTTCTAAATTAAGTGTAGGCGTGGGAGGAGGGTGCTTCCTGCGCACTAATAACAGCACGCTTGTCAATTGTGGATGCTAATCATTCGCTTGTATCTTCCTAGACACATCTGCTGGTTGTGAATTATTCCTCTTGCATGGCAAGGTGCGCATGTAGGTGTGTTAAAAGTTCTGGAGGCACTGGGTATTGATCCCAGTACCTCTCGCATACTAAGCGAGCGCTCTACCTTCTGAGCTACGCCCGCCCACCCGAAGACTAATGGTGCTACATACAGCCATATAGACGACACAGACCCATGCACTCCCATTATTCAGCAGACAAACACTACTCTCTATGTATCCGTTAGGGTGTCTTTCAGGTTTCGTGCATTCTGTATTGAATCGTAGTTGACCACAATGAAAGTGGCACGTATAACGTCGAAAATAGAATTCGGACACCGCTCTGAGTAAGACCAACGTGTTTTCCACCCTCTAGACTTCAATGAGGTTAAGCCGCGATACCTAAGACAGATCTGCACTCGATGACACCTCGATAACAGCCGGTCCCCACACTTACATCTTGCTCTCCTTACGTCAGTATACATCATATCAGTCTGTGACGCTGGCTTTGCAACATCTTGCGTGCCTTTAGGTTCGCCGCGACCAACACTTACCCTGCACTGACCACAAAAAATGGAGGCGCCGCGGCTTGAACCCTGGACCTTTCACATGCCAAGCGAACGCTCTACCAACTGAGCTACGCCCCATGCACGACCAAACTGTGCTATTCCCCATTCTTTGCGACTCAGATGCGCACGGACACGATGCTTGGTTGGTTTGTAGCGGTGAAGGGAGCAGAGTACAAAGGCGCGGACCCGTTCATATACACAAAAGTTCCAAGTAGTTTCGATGCTCTGGTATTACATATGCAAATTCCGTCTGTTTTTAACGTCTTAAATTGAAAGAGCCGTCACAAATTGCTCCGTTTTCACTCCTGGTCGACAATCATACAGCACCTGAGGTAACAAACACATCTCGAGCCCCATTGTGCACTCCATTATTCATGCCAACTCAGTGCCTCGCTCTTTACTACTGTGTACCAATCTTGTCATCCAACTGCAAAACACTGGGCCACAATAAGTTTCCGCGTCTCCATTGCACTGCGCATACTACGAAACGCTCCCCAAACTTGGCACTCACCCTCGCAGCCGACTTTTCCGACTTTCTACGACGCTCACGCTAGTGACAGCATTATTTATAGTTCGACGTCGCGCCAAAGCGAATGAGCACATTTCGCCTACGGCTTAGGCCGCCATCCTACTGTGGCTGCTCGGTGTCTGCAGGCAGCGAGGGTCTGCAAACTTCCTGTGTTCGCACCTATGTCACCTGTGCTTGCTTGTCAGAGACAGACTATCGCAAAACATACAACTCACTCCATGAATTGATTGCTACGGCATCTGTTATCAGCAGTCACAACTAGCAACACCAGTAGCAGCTGACTGCACGCAATGAATAAGAATGTGCAGTGGGATTTACGTGAACTCGGCGCAAGGCAGATCTTTCCGACATAGGCTTGAGAATCTTACAGGAACACTTGTACTGTTTCTAAATTAAGTGTAGGCGTGGGAGGAGGGTGCTTCCTGCGCACTAATAACAGCACGCTTGTCAATTGTGGATGCTAATCATTCGCTTGTATCTTCCTAGACACATCTGCTGGTTGTGAATTATTCCTCTTGCATGGCAAGGTGCGCATGTAGGTGTGTTAAAAGTTCTGGAGGCACTGGGTATTGATCCCAGTACCTCTCGCATACTAAGCGAGTGCTCTACCTTCTGAGCTACGCCCGCCCACCCGAAGACTAATGGTGCTACATACAGCCATATAGACGACACAGACCCATGCACTCCCATTATTCAGCAGACAAACACTACTCTCTATGTATCCGTTAGGGTGTCTTTCAGGTTTCGTGCATTCTGTATTGAATCGTAGTTGGCCACAATGAAAGTGGCACGTATAACGTCGAAAATAGAATTCGGACACCGCTCTGAGTAAGACCAACGTGTTTTCCACCCTCTAGACTTCAATGAGGTTAAGCCGCGATACCTAAGACAGATCTGCACTCGATGACACCTCGATAACAGCCGGTCCCCACACTTACATCTTGCTCTCCTTACGTCAGTATACATCATATCAGTCTGTGACGCTGGCTTTGCAACATCTTGCGTGCCTTTAGGTTCGCCGCGACCAACACTTACCCTGCTCTGACCACAAAAAATGGAGGCGCCGCGGCTTGAACCCTGGACCTTTCACATGCCAAGCGAACGCTCTACCAACTGAGCTACGCCCCATGCACGACCAAACTGTGCTATTCCCCATTCTTTGCGACTCAGATGCGCACGGACACGATGCTTGGTTGGTTTGTAGCGGTGAAGGGAGCAGAGTACAAAGGCGCGGACCCGTTCATATACACAAAAGTTCCAAGTAGTTTCGATGCTCTGGTATTACATATGCAAATTCCGTCTGTTTTTAACGTCTTAAATTGAAAGAGCCGTCACAAATTGCTCCGTTTTCACTCCTGGTCGACAATCATACAGCACCTGAGGTAACAAACACATCTCGAGCCCCATTGTGCACTCCATTATTCATGCCAACTCAGTGCCTCGCTCTTTACTACTGTGTACCAATCTTGTCGTCCAACTGCAAAACACTGGGCCACAATAAGTTTCCGCGTCTCCATTGCACTGCGCATACTACGAAACGCTCCCCAAACTTGGCACTCACCCTCGCAGCCGACTTTTCCGACTTTCCACGACGCTCACGCAACGCTCACGCTAGTGACAGCACTATTTATAGTTCGACGTCGCGCCAAAGCGAATGAGCACATTTCGCCTACGGCTTAGGCCGCCATCCTACTGTGGCTGCTCGGTGTCTGCAGGCAGCGAGGGTCTGCAAACTTCCTGTGTTCGCACCTATGTCACCTGTGCTTGCTTGTCAGAGACAGACTATCGCAAAACATACAACTCACTCCATGAATTGATTGCTACGGCATCTGTTATCAGCAGTCACAACTAGCAACACCAGTAGCAGCTGACTGAACGCAATGAATAAGAATGTGCAGTGGGATTTACGTGAACTCGGCGCAAGGCTGATCTTTCCGACATAGGCTTGAGAATCTTACAGGAACACTTGTACTGTTTCTAAATTAAGTGTAGGCGTGGGAGGAGGGTGCTTCCTGCGCACTAATAACAGCACGCTTGTCAATTGTGGATGCTAATCATTCGCTTGTATCTTCCTAGACACATCTGCTGGTTGTGAATTATTCCTCTTGCATGGCAAGGTGCGCATGTAGGTGTGTTAAAAGTTCTGGAGGCACTGGGTATTGATCCCAGTACCTCTCGCATACTAAGCGAGCGCTCTACCTTCTGAGCTACGCCCGCCCACCCGAAGACTAATGGTGCTACATACAGCCATATAGACGACACAGACCCATGCACTCCCATTATTCAGCAGACAAACACTACTCTCTATGTATCCGTTAGGGTGTCTTTCAGGTTTCGTGCATTCTGTATTGAATCGTAGTTGGCCACAATGAAAGTGGCACGTATAACGTCGAAAATAGAATTCGGACACCGCTCTGAGTAAGACCAACGTGTTGTCCACCCTCTAGACTTCAATGAGGTTAAGCCGCGATACCTAAGACAGATCTGCACTCGATGACACCTCGATAACAGCCGGTCCCCACACTTACATCTTGCTCTCCTTACGTCAGTATACATCATATCAGTCTGTGACGCTGGCTTTGCAACATCTTGCGTGCCTTTAGGTTCGCCGCGACCAACACTTACCCTGCACTGACCACAAAAAATGGAGGCGCCGCGGCTTGAACCCTGGACCTTTCACATGCCAAGCGAACGCTCTACCAACTGAGCTACGCCCCATGCACGACCAAACTGTGCTATTCCCCATTCTTTGCGACTCAGATGCGCACGGACACGATGCTTGGTTGGTTTGTAGCGGTGAAGGGAGCAGAGTACAAAGGCGCGGACCCGTTCATATACACAAAAGTTCCAAGTAGTTTCGATGCTCTGGTATTACAAATGCAAATTCCGTCTGTTTTTAACGTCTTAAATTGAAAGAGCCGTCACAAATTGCTCCGTTTTCACTCCTGGTCGACAATCATACAGCACCTGAGGTAACAAACACATCTCGAGCCCCATTGTGCACTCCATTATTGATGCCAACTCAGTGCCTCGCTCTTTACTACTGTGTACCAATCTTGTCGTCCAACTGCAAAACACTGGGCCACAATAAGTTTCCGCGTCTCCATTGCACTGCGCATACTACGAAACGCTCCCCAAACTTGGCACTCACCCTCGCAGCCGACTTTTCCGACTTTCTACGACGCTCACGCTAGTGACAGCATTATTTATAGTTCGACGTCGCGCCAAAGCGAATGAGCACATTTCGCCTACGGCTTAGGCCGCCATCCTACTGTGGCTGCTCGGTGTCTGCAGGCAGCGAGGGTCTGCAAACTTCCTGTGTTCGCACCTATGTCACCTGTGCTTGCTTGTCAGAGACAGACTATCGCAAAACATACAACTCACTCCATGAATTGATTGCTACGGCATCTGTTATCAGCAGTCACAACTAGCAACACCAGTAGCAGCTGACTGCACGCAATGAATAAGAATGTGCAGTGGGATTTACGTGAACTCGGCGCAAGGCTGATCTTTCCGACATAGGCTTGAGAATCTTACAGGAACACTTGTACTGTTTCTAAATTAAGTGTAGGCGTGGGAGGAGGGTGCTTCCTGCGCACTAATAACAGCACGCTTGTCAATTGTGGATGCTAATCATTCGCTTGTATCTTCCTAGACACATCTGCTGGTTGTGAATTATTCCTCTTGCATGGCAAGGTGCGCATGTAGGTGTGTTAAAAGTTCTGGAGGCACTGGGTATTGATCCCAGTACCTCTCGCATACTAAGCGAGCGCTCTACCTTCTGAGCTACGCCCGCCCACCCGAAGACTAATGGTGCTACATACAGCCATATAGACGACACAGACCCATGCACTCCCATTATTCAGCAGACAAACACTACTCTCTATGTATCCGTTAGGGTGTCTTTCAGGTTTCGTGCATTCTGTATTGAATCGTAGTTGGCCACAATGAAAGTGGCACGTATAACGTCGAAAATAGAATTCGGACACCGCTCTGAGTAAGACCAACGTGTTGTCCACCCTCTAGACTTCAATGAGGTTAAGCCGCGATACCTAAGACAGATCTGCACTCGATGACACCTCGATAACAGCCGGTCCCCACACCTACATCTTGCTCTCCTTACGTCAGTATACATCATATCAGTCTGTGACGCTGGCTTTGCAACATCTTGCGTGCCTTTAGGTTCGCCGCGACCAACACTTACCCTGCACTGACCACAAAAAATGGAGGAGCCGCGGCTTGAACCCTGGACCTTTCACATGCCAAGCGAACGCTCTACCAACTGAGCTACGCCCCATGCACGACCAAACTGTGCTATTCCCCATTCTTTGCGACTCAGATGCGCACGGACACGATGGTTGGTTGGTTTGTAGCGGTGAAGGGAGCAGAGTACAAAGGCGCGGACCCGTTCATATACACAAAAGTTCCAAGTAGTTTCGATGCTCTGGTATTACATATGCAAATTCCGTCTGTTTTTAACGTCTTAAATTGAAAGAGCCGTCACAAATTGCTCCGTTTTCACTCCTGGTCGACAATCATACAGCACCTGAGGTAACAAACACATCTCAAGCCCCATTGTGCACTCCATTATTCATGCCAACTCAGTGCCTCGCTCTTTACTACTGTGTACCAATCTTGTCGTCCAACTGCAAAACACTGGGCCACTATAAGTTTCCGCGTCTCCATTGCACTGCGCATACTACGAAACGCTCCCCAAACTTGGCACTCACCCTCGCAGCCGACTTTTCCGACTTTCTACGACGCTCACGCTAGTGACAGCATTATTTATAGTTCGACGTCGCGCCAAAGCGAATGAGCACATTTCGCCTACGGCTTAGGCCGCCATCCTACTGTGGCTGCTCGGTGTCTGCAGGCAGCGAGGGTCTGCAAACTTCCTGTGTTCGCACCTATGTCACCTGTGCTTGCTTGTCAGAGACAGACTATCGCAAAACATACAACTCACTCCATGAATTGATTGCTACGGCATCTGTTATCAGCAGTCACAACTAGCAACACCAGTAGCAGCTGACTGCACGCAATGAATAAGAATGTGCAGTGGGATTTACGTGAACTCGGCGCAAGGCTGATCTTTCCGACATAGGCTTGAGAATCTTACAGGAACACTTGTACTGTTTCTAAATTAAGTGTAGGCGTGGGAGGAGGGTGCTTCCTGCGCACTAATAACAGCACGCTTGTCAATTGTGGATGCTAATCATTCGCTTGTATCTTCCTAGACACATCTGCTGGTTGTGAATTATTCCTCTTGCATGGCAAGGTGCGCATGTAGGTGTGTTAAAAGTTCTGGAGGCACTGGGTATTGATCCCAGTACCTCTCGCATACTAAGCGAGCGCTCTACCTTCTGAGCTACGCCCGCCCACCCGAAGACTAATGGTGCTACATACAGCCATATAGACGACACAGACCCATGCACTCCCATTATTCAGCAGACAAACACTACTCTCTATGTATCCGTTAGGGTGTCTTTCAGGTTTCGTGCATTCTGTATTGAATCGTAGTTGGCCACAATGAAAGTGGCACGTATAACGTCGAAAATAGAATTCGGACACCGCTCTGAGTAAGACCAACGTGTTGTCCACCCTCTAGACTTCAATGAGGTTAAGCCGCGATACCTAAGACAGATCTGCACTCGATGACACCTCGATAACAGCCGGTCCCCACACTTACATCTTGCTCTCCTTACGTCAGTATACATCATATCAGTCTGTGACGCTGGCTTTGCAACATCTTGCGTGCCTTTAGGTTCGCCGCGACCAACACTTACCCTGCACTGACCACAAAAAATGGAGGAGCCGCGGCTTGAACCCTGGACCTTTCACATGCCAAGCGAACGCTCTACCAACTGAGCTACGCCCCATGCACGACCAAACTGTGCTATTCCCCATTCTTTGCGACTCAGATGCGCACGGACACGATGCTTGGTTGGTTTGTAGCGGTGAAGGGAGCAGAGTACAAAGGCGCGGACCCGTTCATATACACAAAAGTTCCAAGTAGTTTCGATGCTCTGTTATTACATATGCAAATTCCGTCTGTTTTTAACGTCTTAAATTGAAAGAGCCGTCACAAATTGCTCCGTTTTCACTCCTGGTCGACAATCATACAGCACCTGAGGTAACAAACACATCTCAAGCCCCATTGTGCACTCCATTATTCATGCCAACTCAGTGCCTCGCTCTTTACTACTGTGTACCAATCTTGTCGTCCAACTGCAAAACACTGGGCCACTATAAGTTTCCGCGTCTCCATTGCACTGCGCATACTACGAAACGCTCCCCAAACTTGGCACTCACCCTCGCAGCCGACTTTTCCGACTTTCCACGACGCTCACGCAACGCTCACGCTAGTGACAGCATTATTTATAGTTCGACGTCGCGCCAAAGCGAATGAGCACATTTCGCCTACGGCTTAGGCCGCCATCCTACTGTGGCTGCTCGGTGTCCGCAGGCAGCGAGGGTCTGTAAACTTCCTGTGTTCGCACCTATGTCACCTGTGCTTGCTTGTCAGAGACAGACTATCGCAAAACATACAACTCACTCCATGAATTGATTGCTACGGCATCTGTTATCAGCAGTCACAACTAGCAACACCAGTAGCAGCTGACTGAACGCAATGAATAAGAATGTGCAGTGGGATTTACGTGAACTCGGCGCAAGGCAGATCTTTCCGACATAGGCTTGAGAATCTTACGGGAACACTTGTACTGTTTCTAAATTAAGTGTAGGCGTGGGAGGAGGGTGCTTCCTGCGCACTAATAACAGCACGCTTGTCAATTGTGGATGCTAATCATTCGCTTGTATCTTCCTAGACACATCTGCTGGTTGTGAATTATTCCTCTTGCATGGCAAGGTGCGCATGTAGGTGTGTTAAAAGTTCTGGAGGCACTGGGTATTGATCCCAGTACCTCTCGCATACTAAGCGAGCGCTCTACCATCTGAGCTACGCCCGCCCACCCGAAGACAAATGGTGCTACATACAGCCATATAGACGACACAGACCCTTGCACTCCCATTATTCAGCAGACAAACACTACTCTCTATGTATCCGTTAGGGTGTCTTTCAGGTTTCGTGCATTCTGTATTGAATCGTAGTTGGCCACAATGAAGGTGGCACGTATAACGTCAAAAATAGAATTCGGACACCGCTCTGAGTAAGACCAACGTGTTGTCCACCCTCTAGACTTCAATGAGGTTAAGCCGTGATACCTAAGACAGATCTGCACTCGATGACACCTCGATAACAGCCGGTCCCCACACTTACATCTTGCTCTCCTTACGTCAGTATACATCATATCAGTCTGTGACGCTGGCTTTGCAACATCTTGCGTGCCTTTAGGTTCGCCGCGACCAACACTTACCATGCACTGACCACAAAAAATGGAGGCGCCGCGGCTTGAACCCTGGACCTTTCACATGCCAAGCGAACGCTCTACCAACTGAGCTACGCCCCATGCACGACCAAACTGCGCTATTCCCCATTCTTTGCGACTCAGATGCGCACGGACACGATGCTTGGTTGGTTTGTAGCGGTGAAGGGAGCAGAGTACAAAGGCGCGGACCCGTTCATATACACAAAAGTTCCAAGTAGTTTCGATGCTCTGGTATTACAAATGCAAATTCCGTCTGTTTTTAACGTCTTAAATTGAAAGAGCCGTCACAAATTGCTCCGTTTTCACTCCTGGACGACAATCATACAGCACCTGAGGTAACAAACACATCTCGAGCCCCATTGTGCACTCCATTATTCATGCCAACTCAGTGCCTCGCTCTTTACTACTGTGTACCAATCTTGTCATCCAACTGCAAAACACTGGGCCACAACAAGTTTCCGCGTCTCCATTGCAATGCGCATACTACAAAACGTTCCCCAAACTTGGCACTCAAACTCGCAGCCGACTTTTCCGACTTTCCACGACGCTCACGCTAGTGACAGCATTATTTATAGTTCGACGTCGCGCCAAAGCGAATGAGCACATTTCGCCTACGGCTTAGGCCGCCCTCCTACTGTGGCTGCTCTGTGTCTGCAGGCAGCGAGGGTCTGCATGCTTCCTGTGTTCGCACCTATGTCACCTGTGCTTGCTTGTCAGAGACAGACTATCGCAAAACATACAACTCACTCCATGAATTGATTGCTACGGTATCTGTTATCAGCAGTCACAACTAGCAACACCAGTAGCAGCTGACTGCACGCAAAGAATAGGAATGTGCAGTGGGATTTACGTGAACTCGGCGCAAGGCAGACCTTTCCGACATAGGCTTGAGAATCTTACGGGAACACTTGTACTGTTTCTAAATTAAGTGTAGGCGTGGGAGGAGGGTGCTTCCTGCGCACTAATAACAGCACGCTTGTCAATTGTGGATGCTAATCATTCGCTTGTATCTTCCTAGACACATCTGCTGGTTGTGAATTATTCCTCTTGCATGGCAAGGTGCGCATGTAGGTGTGTTAAAAATTCTGGAGGCACTGGGTATTGATCCCAGTACCTATCGCATACTAAGCGTGCGCTCTACCATCTGAGCTACGCCCGCCCCCCCGAAGACTAATGGTGCTACATACAGCCATATAGACGACACAGACCCTTGCACTCCCATTATTCAGCAGACAAACACTACTCTCTATGTATCCGTTAGGGTGTCTTTCAGGTTTCGTGCATTCTGTATTGAATCGTAGTTGGCCACAATGAAAGTGGCACGTATAACGTCGAAAATAGAATTCGGACACCGCTCTGAGTAAGACCAACGTGTTGTCCACCCTCTAGACTTCAATGAGGTTAAGCCGCGATACCTAAGACAGATCTGCACTCGATGACACTTCGATAACAGCCGGTCCCCACACTTACATCTTGCTCTCCTTACGTCAGTATACATCATATCAGTCTGTGACGCTGGCTTTGCAACATCTTGCGTGCCTTTAGGTTCGCCGCGACCAACACGTACCATGCACTGACCACAAAAAATGGAGGCGCCGCGGCTTGAACCCTGGACCTTTCACATGCCATGCGAACGCTCTACCAACTGAGCTACGCCCCATGCACGACCAAACTGCGCTATTCCCCATTCTTTGCGACTCAGATGCGCACGGACACGATGCTTGGTTGGTTTGTAGCGGTGAAGGGAGCAGAGTACAAAGGCGCGGACCCGTTCATATACACAAAAGTTCCAAGTAGTTTCGATGCTCTGGTATTACAAATGCAAATTCCGTCTGTTTTTAACGTCTTAAATTGAAAGAGCCGTCACAAATTGCACCGTTTTCACTCCTGGTCGACAATCATACAGCACCTGAGGTAACAAACACATCTCGAGCCCCATTGTGCACTCCATTATTCATGCCAACTCAGTGCCTCGCTCTTTACTACTGTGTACCAATCTTGTCGTCCAACTGCAAAACACTGGGCCACAATAGGTTTCCGCGTCTCCATTGCACTGCGCATACTACGAAACGCTCCCCAAACTTGGCACTCACCCTCGCAGCCGACTTTTCCGACTTTCCACGACGCTCACGCAACGCTCACGCTAGTGACAGCATTATTTATAGTTCGACGTCGCGCCAAAGCGAATGAGCACATTTCACCTACGGCTTAGGCCGCCCTCCTAGTGTGGCTGCTCGGTGTCTGCAGGCAGCGAGGGTCTGCAAACTTCCTGTGTTCGCACCTATGTCACCTGTGCTTGCTTGTCAGAGACAGACTATCGCAAAACATACAACTCACTCCATGAATTGATTGCTACGGCATCTGTTATCAGCAGTCTAACTAGCAACACCAGTAGCAGCTGACTGAACGCAATGAATAAGAATGTGCAGTGGGATTTACGTGAACTCGGCGCAAGGAAGATCTTTCCGACATAGGCTTGAGAATCTTACGGGAACACTTGTACTGTTTCTAAATTAAGTGTAGGCGTGGGAGGAGGGTGCTTCCTGCGCACTAATAACAGCACGCTTGTCAATTGTGGATGCTAATCATTCGCTTGTATCTTCCTAGACACATCTGCTGGTTGTGAATTATTCCTCTTGCATGGCAAGGTGCGCATGTAGGTGTGTTAAAAGTTCTGGAGGCACTGGGTATTGATCCCAGTACCTCTCGCATACTAAGCGAGCGCTCTACCATCTGAGCTACGCTCGCCCACCCGAAGACTAATGGTGCTACATACAGCCATATAGACGACGCAGACCCTTGCACTCCCATTATTCAGCAGACAAACACTACTCTCTATGTATCCGTTAGGGTGTCTTTCAGGTTTCGTGCATTCTGTATTGAATCGTAGTTGGCCACAATGAAGGTGGCACGTATAACGTCAAAAACAGAATTCGGACACCGCTCTGAGTAAGACCAACGTGTTGTCCACCCTCTAGACTTCAATGAGGTTAAGCCGCGATACCTAAGACAGATCTGCACTCGATGACACCTCGATAACAGCCGGTCCCCACACTTACATCTTGCTCTCCTTACGTCAGTATACATCATATCAGTCTGTGACGCTGGCTTTGCAACATCTTGCGCGCCTTTAGGTTCGCCGCGACCAACACTTACCATGCACTGACCACAAAAAATGGAGGCGCCGCGGCTTGAACCCTGGACCTTTCACATGCCAAGCGAACGCTCTACCAACTGAGCTACGCCCCATGCACGACCAAATTGCGCTATTCCCCATTCTTTGCGACTCAGATGCGCACGGACACGATGCTTGGTTGGTTTGTAGCGGTGAAGGGAGCAGAGTACAAAGGCGCGGACCCGTTCATATACACAAAAGTTCCAAGTAGTTTCGATGCTCTGGTATTACAAATGCAAATTCCGTCTGTTTTTAACGTCTTAAATTGAAAGAGCCGTCACAAATTGCTCCGTTTTCACTCCTGGACGACAATCATACAGCACCTGAGGTAACAAACACATCTCGAGCCCCATTGTGCACTCCATTATTCATGCCAACTCAGTGCCTCGCTCTTTACTACTGTGTACCAATCTTGTCATCCAACTGCAAAACACTGGGCCACAACAAGTTTCCGCGTCTCCATTGCAATGCGCATACTACGAAACGTTCCCCAAACTTGGCACTCAAACTCGCAGCCGACTTTTCCGACTTTCCACGACGCTCACGCTAGTGACAGCATTATTTATAGTTCGACGTCGCGCCAAAGCGAATGAGCACATTTCGCCTACGGCTTAGGCCGCCCTCCTACTGTGGCTGCTCTGTGTCTGCAGGCAGCGAGGGTCTGCATGCTTCCTGTGTTCGCACCTATGTCACCTGTGCTTGCTTGTCAGAGACAGACTATCGCAAAACATACAACTCACTCCATGAATTGATTGCTACGGCATCTGTTATCAGCAGTCACAACTAGCAACACCAGTAGCAGCTGACTGCACGCAAAGAATAGGAATGTGCAGTGGGATTTACGTGAACTCGGCGCAAGGCAGATCTTTCCGACATAGGCTTGAGAATCTTACGGGAACACTTGTACTGTTTCTAAATTAAGTGTAGGCGTGGGAGGAGGGTGCTTCCTGCGCACTAATAACAGCACGCTTGTCAATTGTGGATGCTAATCATTCGCTTGTATCTTCCTAGACACATCTGCTGGTTGTGAATTATTCCTCTTGCATGGCAAGGTGCGCATGTAGGTGTGTTAAAAATTCTGGAGGCACTGGGTATTGATCCCAGTACCTATCGCATACTAAGCGTGCGCTCTACCATCTGAGCTACGCCCGCCCCCCCGAAGACTAATGGTGCTACATACAGCCATATAGACGACACAGACCCTTGCACTCCCATTATTCAGCAGACAAACACTACTCTCTATGTATCCGTTAGGGTGTCTTTCAGGTTTCGTGCATTCTGTATTGAATCGTAGTTGGCCACAATGAAAGTGGCACGTATAACGTCGAAAATAGAATTCGGACACCGCTCTGAGTAAGACCAACGTGTTGTCCACCCTCTAGACTTCAATGAGGTTAAGCCGCGATACCTAAGACAGATCTGCACTCGATGACACCTCGATAACAGCCGGTCCCCACACTTACATCTTGCTCTCCTTACGTCAGTATACATCATATCAGTCTGTGACGCTGGCTTTGCAACATCTTGCGTGCCTTTAGGTTCGCCGCGACCAACACGTACCATGCACTGACCACAAAAAATGGAGGCGCCGCGGCTTGAACCCTGGACCTTTCACATGCCAAGCGAACGCTCTACCAACTGAGCTACGCCCCATGCACGACCAAACTGCGCTATTCCCCATTCTTTGCGACTCAGATGCGCACGGACACGATGCTTGGTTGGTTTGTAGCGGTGAAGGGAGCAGAGTACAAAGGCGCGGACCCGTTCATATACACAAAAGTTCCAAGTAGTTTCGATGCTCTGGTATTACAAATGCAAATTCCGTCTGTTTTTAACGTCTTAAATTGAAAGAGCCGTCACAAATTGCTCCGTTTTCACTCCTGGTCGACAATCATACAGCACCTGAGGTAACAAACACATCTCGAGCCCCATTGTGCACTCCATTATTCATGCCAACTCAGTGCCTCGCTCTTTACTACTGTGTACCAATCTTGTCGTCCAACTGCAAAACACTGGGCCACAATAAGTTTCCGCGTCTCCATTGCACTGCGCATACTACGAAACGCTCCCCAAACTTGGCACTCACCCTCGCAGCCGACTTTTCCGACTTTCCACGACGCTCACGCAACGCTCACGCTAGTGACAGCATTATTTATAGTTCGACGTCGCGCCAAAGCGAATGAGCACATTTCGCCTACGGCTTAGGCCGCCATCCTACTGTGGCTGCTCGGTGTCTGCAGGCAGCGAGGGTCTGCAAACTTCCTGTGTTCGCACCTATGTCACCTGTGCTTGCTTGTCAGAGACAGACTATCGCAAAACATACAACTCACTCCATGAATTGATTGCTACGGCATCTGTTATCAGCAGTCACAACTAGCAACACCAGTAGCAGCTGACTGAACGCAATGAATAAGAATGTGCAGTGGGATTTACGTGAACTCGGCGCAAGGAAGATCTTTCCGACATAGGCTTGAGAATCTTACGGGAACACTTGTACTGTTTCTAAATTAAGTGTAGGCGTGGGAGGAGGGTGCTTCCTGCGCACTAATAACAGCACGCTTGTCAATTGTGGATGCTAATCATTCGCTTGTATCTTCCTAGACACATCTGCTGGTTGTGAATTATTCCTCTTGCATGGCAAGGTGCACATGTAGGTGTGTTAAAAGTTCTGGAGGCACTGGGTATTGATCCCAGTACCTCTCGCATACTAAGCGAGGGCTCTACCATCTGAGCTACGCCCGCCCACCCGAAGACTAATGGTGCTACATACAGCCATATAGACGACACAGACCCTTGCACTCCCATTATTCAGCAGACAAACACTACTCTCTATGTATCCGTTAGGGTGTCTTTCAGGTTTCGTGCATTCTGTATTGAATCGTAGTTGGCCACAATGAAGGTGGCACGTATAACGTCAAAAATAGAATTCGGACACCGCTCTGAGTAAGACCAACGTGTTGTCCACCCTCTAGACTTCAATGAGGTTAAGCCGCGATACCTAAGACAGATCTGCACTCGATGACACCTCGATAACAGCCGGTCCCCACACTTACATCTTGCTCTCCTTACGTCAGTATACATCATATCAGTCTGTGACGCTGGCTTTGCAACATCTTGCGCGCCTTTAGGTTCGCCGCGACCAACACTTACCATGCACTGACCACAAAAAATGGAGGCGCCGCGGCTTGAACCCTGGACCTTTCACATGCCAAGCGAACGCTCTACCAACTGAGCTACGCCCCATGCACGACCAAACTGCGCTATTCCCCATTCTTTGGGACTCAGATGCGCACGGACACGATGCTTGGTTGGTTTGTAGCGGTGAAGGGAGCAGAGTACAAAGGCGCGGACCCGTTCATATACACAAAAGTTCCAAGTAGTTTCGATGCTCTGGTATTACAAATGCAAATTCCGTCTGTTTTTAACGTCTTAAATTGAAAGAGCCGTCACAAATTGCTCCGTTTTCACTCCTGGTCGACAATCATACAGCACCTGAGGTAACAAACACATCTCGAGCCCCATTGTGCACTCCATTATTCATGCCAACTCAGTGCCTCGCTCTTTACTACTGTGTACCAATCTTGTCGTCCAACTGCAAAACACTGGGCCACAATAAGTTTCCGCGTCTCCATTGCACTGCGCATACTACGAAACGCTCCCCAAACTTGGCACTCACCCTCGCAGCCGACTTTTCCGACTTTCCACGACGCTCACGCTAGTGACAGCATTATTTATAGTTCGACGTCGCGCCAAAGCGAATGAGCACATTTCGCCTACGGCTTAGGCCGCCATCCTACTGTGGCTGCTCGGTGTCTGCAGGCAGCGAGGGTCTGCAAACTTCCTGTGTTCGCACCTATGTCACCTGTGCTTGCTTGTCAGAGACAGACTATCGCAAAACATACAACTCACTCCATGAATTGATTGCTACGGCATCTGTTATCAGCAGTCACAACTAGCAACACCAGTAGCAGCTGACTGAACGCAATGAATAAGAATGTGCAGTGGGATTTACGTGAACTCGGCGCAAGGAAGATCTTTCCGACATAGGCTTGAGAATCTTACGGGAACACTTGTACTGTTTCTAAATTAAGTGTAGGCGTGGGAGGAGGGTGCTTCCTGCGCACTAATAACAGCACGCTTGTCAATTGTGGATGCTAATCATTCGCTTGTATCTTCCTAGACACATCTGCTGGTTGTGAATTATTCCTCTTGCATGGCAAGGTGCGCATGTAGGTGTGTTAAAAGTTCTGGAGGCACTGGGTATTGATCCCAGTACCTCTCGCATACTAAGCGAGCGCTCTACCATCTGAGCTACGCCCGCCCACCCGAAGACTAATGCTGCTACATACAGCCATATAGACGACACAGACCCTTGCACTCCCATTATTCAGCAGACAAACACTACTCTCTATGTATCCGTTAGGGTGTCTTTCAGGTTTCGTGCATTCTGTATTGAGTCGTAGTTGGCCACAATGAAGGTGGAACGTATAACGTCAAAAATAGAATTCGGACACCGCTCTGAGTAAGACCAACGTGTTGTCCACCCTCTAGACTTCAATGAGGTTAAGCCGCGATACCTAAGACAGATCTGCACTCGATGACACCTCGATAACAGCCGGTCCCCACACTTACATCTTGCTCTCCTTACGTCAGTATACATCATATCAGTCTGTGACGCTGGCTTTGCAACATCTTGCGCGCCTTTAGGTTCGCCGCGACCAACACTTACCATGCACTGACCACAAAAAATGGAGGCGCCGCGGCTTGAACCCTGGACCTTTCACATGCCAAGCGAACGCTCTACCAACTGAGCTACGCCCCATGCACGACCAAACTGCGCTATTCCCCATTCTTTGGGACTCAGATGCGCACGGACACGATGCTTGGTTGGTTTGTAGCGGTGAAGGGAGCAGAGTACAAAGGCGCGGACCCGTTCATATACACAAAAGTTCCAAGTAGTTTCGATGCTCTGGTATTACAAATGCAAATTCCGTCTGTTTTTAACGTCTTAAATTGAAAGAGCCGTCACAAATTGCTCCGTTTTCACTCCTGGTCGACAATCATACAGCACCTGAGGTAACAAACACATCTCGAGCCCCATTGTGCACTCCATTATTCATGCCAACTCAGTGCCTCGCTCTTTACTACTGTGTACCAATCTTGTCATCCAACTGCAAAACACTGGGCCACAACAAGTTTCCGCGTCTCCATTGCAATGCGCATACTACGAAACGTTCCCCAAATTTGGCACTCACCCTCACAGCCGACTTTTCCGACTTTCCACGACGCTCATGCTAGTGACAGCATTATTTATAGTTCGACGTCGCGCCAAAGCGAATGAGCACATTTCGCCTACGGCTTAGGCCGCCCTCCTACTGTGGCTGCTCTGTGTCTGCAGGCAGCGAGGGTCTGCATGCTTCCTGTGTTCGCACCTATGTCACCTGTGCTTGCTTGTCAGAGACAGACTATCGCAAAACATACAACTCACTCCATGAATTGATTGCTACGGCATCTGTTATCAGCAGTCACAACTAGCAACACCAGTAGCAGCTGACTGCACGCAAAGAATAGGAATGTGCAGTGGGAGTTACGTGAACTCGGCGCAAGGCAGATCTTTCCGACATAGGCTTGAGAATCTTACGGGAACACTTGTACTGTTTCTAAATTAAGTGTAGGCGTGGGAGGAGGGTGCTTCCTGCGCACTAATAACAGCACGCTTGTCAATTGTGGATGCTAATCATTCGCTTGTATCTTCCTAGACACATCTGCTGGTTGTGAATTATTCCTCTTCCATGGCAAGGTGCACATGTAGGTGTGTTAAAAAATCTGGAGGCACTGGGTATTGATCCCAGTACCTCTCGCATACTAAGCGTGCGCTCTACCATCTGAGCTACGCCCGCCCCCCCGAAGACTAATGGTGCTACATACAGCCATATATACGACACAGACCCTTGCACTCCCATTATTCAGCAGACAAACACTACTCTCTATGTATCCGTTAGGGTGTCTTTCAGGTTTCGTGCATTCTGTATTGAATCGTAGTTGGCCACAATGAAAGTGGCACGTATAACGTCGAAAATAGAATTCGGACACCGCTCTGAGTAAGACCAACGTGTTGTCCACCCTCTAGACTTCAATGAGGTTAAGCCGCGATACCTAAGACAGATCTGCACTCGATGACACCTCGATAACAGCCGGTCCCCACACTTACATCTTGCTCTCCTTACGTCAGTATACATCATATCAGTCTGTGACGCTGGCTTTGCAACATCTTGCGTGCCTTTAGGTTCGCCGCGACCAACACTTACCATGCACTGACCACAAAAAATGGAGGCGCCGCGGCTTGAACCCTGGACCTTTCACATGCCAAGCGAACGCTCTACCAACTGAGTTACGCCCCATGCACGACCAAACTGCGCAAGTCCCCATTCTTTGCGACTCAGATGCGCACGGACACGATGCTTGGTTGGTTTGTAGCGGTGAAGGGAGCAGAGTACAAAGGCGCGGACCCGTTCATACACACAAAAGTTCCAAGTAGTTTCGATGCTCTGGTATTACAAATGCAAATTCCGTCTGTTTTTAACGTCTTAAATTGAAAGAGCCGTCACAAATTGTACCGTTTTCACTCCTGGTCGACAATCATACAGCACCTGAGGTAACAAACACATCTCGAGCCCTATTGTGCACTCCATTATTCATGCCAACTCAGTGCCTCGCTCTTTACTACTGTGTACCAATCTTGTCATCCAACTGCAAAACACTGGGCCACAACAAGTTTCCGCGTCTCCATTGCAATGCGCATACTATGAAACGTTCCCCAAACTTGGCACTCACCCTCGCAGCCGACTTTTCCGACTTTCCCCGACGCTCACGCAACGCTCACGCTAGTGACAGCATTATTTATAGTTCGACGTCGCGGCAAAGCGAATGAGCACATTTCGCCTACGGCTTAGGCCGCCCTCCTACTGTGGCTGCTCGGTGTCTGCAGGCAGCGAGGGTCTGCATGCTTCCTGTGTTCGCACCTATGTCACCTGTGCTTGCTTGTCAGAGACAGACTATCGCAAAACATACAACTCACTCCATGAATTGATTGCTACGGCATCTGTTATCAGCAGTCACAAATAGCAACACCAGTAGCAGCTGACTGCACGCAAAGAATAGGAATGTGCAGTGGGATTTACGTGAACTCGGCGCAAGGCAGATCTTTCCGACATGGGCTTGAGAATCTTACGGGAACACTTGTACTGTTTCTAAATTAAGTGTAGGCGTGGGAGGAGGGTGCTTCCTGCGCACTAATAACAGCACGCTTGTCAATTGTGGATGCTAATCATTCGCTTGTATCTTCCTAGACACATCTGCTGGTTGTGAATTATTCCTCTTGCATGGCAAGGTGCGCATGTAGGTGTGTTAAAAATTCTGGAGGCACTGGGTATTGATCCAAGTACCTATCGCATACTAAGCGTGCGCTCTACCACCTGAGCTACGCCCGCCCCCCCGAAGACTAATGGTGCTACATACAGCCATATATACGACACAGACCCTTGCACTCCCATTATTCAGCAGACAAACACTACTCTCTATGTATCCGTTAGGGTGTCTTTCAGGTTTCGTGCATTCTGTATTGAATCGTAGTTGGCCACAATGAAAGTGGCACGTATAACGTCGAAAATAGAATTCGGACACCGCTCTGAGTAAGACCAACGTGTTGTCCACCCTCTAGACTTCAATGAGGTTAAGCCGCGATACCTAAGACAGATCTGCACTCGATGACACCTCGATAACAGCCGGTCCCCACACTTACATCTTGCTCTCCTTACGTCAGTATACATCATATCAGTCTGTGACGCTGGCTTTGCAACATCTTGCGTGCCTTTAGGTTCGCCGCGACCAACACTTACCATGCACTGACCACAAAAAATGGAGGCGCCGCGGCTTGAACCCTGGACCTTTCACATGCCAAGCGAACGCTCTACCAACTGAGCTACGCCCCATGCACGACCAAACTGCGCTATTCCCCATTCTTTGGGACTCAGATGCGCACGGACACGATGCTTGGTTGGTTTGTAGCGGTGAAGGGAGCAGAGTACAAAGGCGCGGACCCGTTCATATACACAAAAGTTCCAAGTAGTTTCGATGCTCTGGTATTACAAATGCAAATTCCGTCTGTTTTTAACGTCTTAAATTGAAAGAGCCGTCACAAATTGCTCCGTTTTCACTCCTGGTCGACAATCATACAGCACCTGAGGTAACAAACACATCTCGAGCCCCATTGTGCACTCCATTATTCATGCCAACTCAGTGCCTCGCTCTTTACTACTGTGTACCAATCTTGTCATCCAACTGCAAAACACTGGGCCACAACAAGTTTCCGCGTCTCCATTGCAATGCGCATACTACGAAACGTTCCCCAAATTTGGCACTCACCCTCACAGCCGACTTTTCCGACTTTCCACGACGCTCATGCTAGTGACAGCATTATTTATAGTTCGACGTCGCGCCAAAGCGAATGAGCACATTTCGCCTACGGCTTAGGCCGCCCTCCTACTGTGGCTGCTCTGTGTCTGCAGGCAGCGAGGGTCTGCATGCTTCCTGTGTTCGCACCTATGTCACCTGTGCTTGCTTGTCAGAGACAGACTATCGCAAAACATACAACTCACTCCATGAATTGATTGCTACGGCATCTGTTATCAGCAGTCACAACTAGCAACACCAGTAGCAGCTGACTGCACGCAAAGAATAGGAATGTGCAGTGGGAGTTACGTGAACTCGGCGCAAGGCAGATCTTTCCGACATAGGCTTGAGAATCTTACGGGAACACTTGTACTGTTTCTAAATTAAGTGTAGGCGTGGGAGGAGGGTGCTTCCTGCGCACTAATAACAGCACGCTTGTCAATTGTGGATGCTAATCATTCGCTTGTATCTTCCTAGACACTTCTGCTGGCTGTGAATTATTCCACTTGCATGGCAAGGTGCGCATGTAGGTGTGTTAAAAATTCTGGAGGCACTGGTTATTGATCCCAGTACCTCTAGCATACTAAGCGAGCGCTCTACCATCTGAGCTACGCCCCCCCCCCCCCTCCCCGCGAAGACTAATGGTGCTACAAACAGCCATATAGAAGACACAGACCCTTGCACTCCCATTATTCAGCAGACAAACACTACTCTCTATGTATCCGTTAGTGTGTCCTTCAGGTTTCGTGCATTCTGTATTGAATCGTAGTTGGCCACAATGAAAGTGGCACGTATAACGTCGAAAATAGAATTCGGACACCGCTCTGAGTAAGACCAACGTGTTGTCCACCCTCTAGACTTCAATGAGGTTAAGCCGCGATACCTAAGACAGATCTGCACTCGATGACACCTCGATAACAGCCGGTCCCCACACTTACATCTTGCTCTCCTTACGTCAGTATACATCATATCAGTCTGTGACGCTGGCTTTGCAACATCTTGCGTGCCTTTAGGTTCGCCGCGACCAACACTTACCATGCACTGACCACAAAAAATGGAGGCGCCGCGGCTTGAACCCTGGACCTTTCACATGCCAAGCGAACGCTCTACCAACTGAGCTACGCCCCATGCACGACCAAACTGCGCTATTCCCCATTCTTTGCGACTCAGATGCACACGGACACGATGCTTGGTTGGTTTGTAGCGGTGAAGGGAGCAGAGTACAAAGGCGCGGACCCGTTCATATACACAAAAGTTCCAAGTAGTTTCGATGCTCTGGTATTACAAATGCAAATTCCGTCTGTTTTTAACGTCTTAAATTGAAAGAGCCGTCACAAATTGCTCCGTTTTCACTCCTTGTCGACAATCATACAGCACCTGAGGTAACAAACACATCTCGAGCCCCATTGTGCACTCCATTATTCATGCCAACTCAGTGCCTCGCTCTTTACTACTGTGTACCAATCTTGTCATCCAACTGCAAAACACTGGGCCACAACAAGTTTCCGCGTCTCCATTGCAATGCGCATACTACGAAACGTTCCCCAAACTTGGCACTCACCCTCGCAGCCGACTTTTCCGACTTTCCACGACGCTCACGCTAGTGACAGCATTATTTATAGTTCGACGTCGCGCCAAAGCGAAAGAGCACATTTCGCCTACGGCTTAGGCCGCCCTCCTAGTGTGGCTGCTCGGTGTCTGCAGGCAGCGAGGGTCTGCATGCTTCCTGTGTTCGCACCTATGTCACCTGTGCTTGCTTGTCAGAGACAGACTATCGCAAAACATACAACTCACTCCATGAATTGATTGCTACGGCATCTGTTATCAGCAGTCACAACTAGCAACACCAGTAGCAGCTGACTGCACGCAAAGAATAGGAATGTGCAGTGAGATTTACGTGAACTCGGCGCAAGGCAGATCTTTCCGACATAGGCTTGAGAATCTTACGGGAACACTTGTACTGTTTCTAAATTAAGTGTAGGCGTGGGAGGAGGGTGCTTCCTGCGCACTAATAACAGCACGCTTGTCAATTGTGGATGCTAATCATTCGCTTGTATCTTCCTAGACACATCTGCTGGTTGTGAATTATTCCTCTTGCATGGCAAGGTGCGCATGTAGGTGTGTTAAAAAATCTGGAGGCACTGGGTATTGATCCCAGTACCTCTCGCATACTAAGCGTGCGCTCTACCATCTGAGCTACGCCCGCCCCCCCGAAGACTAATGGTGCTACATACAGCCATATATACGACACAGACCCTTGCACTCCCATTATTCAGCAGACAAACACTACTCTCTATGTATCCGTTAGGGTGTCTTTCAGGTTTCGTGCATTCTGTATTGAATCGTAGTTGGCCACAATGAAAGTGGCACGTATAACGTCGAAAATAGAATTCGGACACCGCTCTGAGTAAGACCAACGTGTTGTCCACCCTCTAGACTTCAATGAGGTTAAGCCGCGATACCTAAGACAGATCTGCACTCGATGACACCTCGATAACAGCCGGTCCCCACACTTACATCTTGCTCTCCTTACGTCAGTATACATCATATCAGTCTGTGACGCTGGCTTTGCAACATCTTGCGTGCCTTTAGGTTCGCCGCGACCAACACTTACCATGCACTGACCACAAAAAATGGAGGCGCCGCGGCTTGAACCCTGGACCTTTCACATGCCAAGCGAACGCTCTACCAACTGAGTTACGCCCCATGCACGACCAAACTGCGCAAGTCCCCATTCTTTGCGACTCAGATGCGCACGGACACGATGCTTGGTTGGTTTGTAGCGGTGAAGGGAGCAGAGTACAAAGGCGCGGACCCGTTCATACACACAAAAGTTCCAAGTAGTTTCGATGCTCTGGTATTACAAATGCAAATTCCGTCTGTTTTTAACGTCTTAAATTGAAAGAGCCGTCACAAATTGCACCGTTTTCACTCCTGGTCGACAATCATACAGCACCTGAGGTAACAAACACATCTCGAGCCCTATTGTGCACTCCATTATTCATGCCAACTCAGTGCCTCGCTCTTTACTACTGTGTACCAATCTTGTCATCCAACTGCAAAACACTGGGCCACAACAAGTTTCCGCGTCTCCATTGCAATGCGCATACTACGAAACGTTCCCCAAACTTGGCACTCACCCTCGCAGCCGACTTTTCCGACTTTCCCCGACGCTCACGCAACGCTCACGCTAGTGACAGCATTATTTATAGTTCGACGTCGCGGCAAAGCGAATGAGCACATTTCGCCTACGGCTTAGGCCGCCCTCCTACTGTGGCTGCTCGGTGTCTGCAGGCAGCGAGGGTCTGCATGCTTCCTGTGTTCGCACCTATGTCACCTGTGCTTGCTTGTCAGAGACAGACTATCGCAAAACATACAACTCACTCCATGAATTGATTGCTACGGCATCTGTTATCAGCAGTCACAAATAGCAACACCAGTAGCAGCTGACTGCACGCAAAGAATAGGAATGTGCAGTGGGATTTACGTGAACTCGGCGCAAGGCAGATCTTTCCGACATGGGCTTGAGAATCTTACGGGAACACTTGTACTGTTTCTAAATTAAGTGTAGGCGTGGGAGGAGGGTGCTTCCTGCGCACTAATAACAGCACGCTTGTCAATTGTGGATGCTAATCATTCGCTTGTATCTTCCTAGACACATCTGCTGGTTGTGAATTATTCCTCTTGCATGGCAAGGTGCGCATGTAGGTGTGTTAAAAATTCTGGAGGCACTGGGTATTGATCCAAGTACCTATCGCATACTAAGCGTGCGCTCTACCACCTGAGCTACGCCCGCCCCCCCGAAGACTAATGGTGCTACATACAGCCATATATACGACACAGACCCTTGCACTCCCATTATTCAGCAGACAAACACTACTCTCTATGTATCCGTTAGGGTGTCTTTCAGGTTTCGTGCATTCTGTATTGAATCGTAGTTGGCCACAATGAAAGTGGCACGTATAACGTCGAAAATAGAATTCGGACACCGCTCTGAGTAAGACCAACGTGTTGTCCACCCTCTAGACTTCAATGAGGTTAAGCCGCGATACCTAAGACAGATCTGCACTCGATGACA
This sequence comes from Schistocerca gregaria, assembly GCF_023897955.1. Taxonomy (NCBI): domain Eukaryota; kingdom Metazoa; phylum Arthropoda; class Insecta; order Orthoptera; family Acrididae; genus Schistocerca; species Schistocerca gregaria. Next base: position 22,222,785 of record NC_064929.1, on the reverse strand, counting down.
CCTCGATAACAGCCGGTCCCCACACTTACATCTTGCTCTCCTTACGTCAGTATACATCATATCAGTCTGTGACGCTGGCTTTGCAACATCTTGCGTGCCTTTAGGTTCGCCGCGACCAACACTTACCATGCACTGACCACAAAAAATGGAGGCGCCGCGGCTTGAACCCTGGACCTTTCACATGCCAAGCGAACGCTCTACCAACTGAGCTACGCCCCATGCACGACCAAACTGCGCTATTCCCCATTCTTTGCGACTCAGATGCGCACGGACACGATGCTTGGTTGGTTTGTAGCGGTGAAGGGAGCAGAGTACAAAGGCGCGGACCCGTTCATATACACAAAAGTTCCAAGTAGTTTCGATGCTCTGGTATTACAAATGCAAATTCCGTCTGTTTTTAACGTCTTAAATTGAAAGAGCCGTCACAAATTGCTCCGTTTTCACTCCTTGTCGACAATCATACAGCACCTGAGGTAACAAACACATCTCGAGCCCCATTGTGCACTCCATTATTCATGCCAACTCAGTGCCTCGCTCTTTACTACTGTGTACCAATCTTGTCATCCAACTGCAAAACACTGGGCCACAACAAGTTTCCGCGTCTCCATTGCAATGCGCATACTACGAAACGTTCCCCAAACTTGGCACTCACCCTCGCAGCCGACTTTTCCGACTTTCCACGACGCTCACGCTAGTGACAGCATTATTTATAGTTCGACGTCGCGCCAAAGCGAAAGAGCACATTTCGCCTACGGCTTAGGCCGCCCTCCTAGTGTGGCTGCTCGGTGTCTGCAGGCAGCGAGGGTCTGCATGCTTCCTGTGTTCGCACCTATGTCACCTGTGCTTGCTTGTCAGAGACAGACTATCGCAAAACATACAACTCACTCCATGAATTGATTGCTACGGCATCTGTTATCAGCAGTCACAACTAGCAACACCAGTAGCAGCTGACTGCACGCAAAGAATAGGAATGTGCAGTGGGATTTACGTGAACTCGGCGCAAGGCAGATCTTTCCGACATAGGCTTGAGAATCTTACGGGAACACTTGTACTGTTTCTAAATTAAGTGTAGGCGTGGGAGGAGGGTGCTTCCTGCGCACTAATAACAGCACGCTTGTCAATTGTGGATGCTAATCATTCGCTTGTATCTTCCTAGACACATCTGCTGGTTGTGAATTATTCCTCTTGCATGGCAAGGTGCGCATGTAGGTGTGTTAAAAAATCTGGAGGCACTGGGTATTGATCCCAGTACCTCTCGCATACTAAGCGTGCGCTCTACCATCTGAGCTACGCCCGCCCCCCCGAAGACTAATGGTGCTACATACAGCCATATATACGACACAGACCCTTGCACTCCCATTATTCAGCAGACAAACACTACTCTCTATGTATCCGTTAGGGTGTCTTTCAGGTTTCGTGCATTCTGTATTGAATCGTAGTTGGCCACAATGAAAGTGGCACGTATAACGTCGAAAATAGAATTCGGACACCGCTCTGAGTAAGACCAACGTGTTGTCCACCCTCTAGACTTCAATGAGGTTAAGCCGCGATACCTAAGACAGATCTGCACTCGATGACACCTCGATAACAGCCGGTCCCCACACTTACATCTTGCTCTCCTTACGTCAGTATACATCATATCAGTCTGTGACGCTGGCTTTGCAACATCTTGCGTGCCTTTAGGTTCGCCGCGACCAACACTTACCATGCACTGACCACAAAAAATGGAGGCGCCGCGGCTTGAACCCTGGACCTTTCACATGCCAAGCGAACGCTCTACCAACTGAGTTACGCCCCATGCACGACCAAACTGCGCAAGTCCCCATTCTTTGCGACTCAGATGCGCACGGACACGATGCTTGGTTGGTTTGTAGCGGTGAAGGGAGCAGAGTACAAAGGCGCGGACCCGTTCATACACACAAAAGTTCCAAGTAGTTTCGATGCTCTGGTATTACAAATGCAAATTCCGTCTGTTTTTAACGTCTTAAATTGAAAGAGCCGTCACAAATTGCACCGTTTTCACTCCTGGTCGACAATCATACAGCACCTGAGGTAACAAACACATCTCGAGCCCTATTGTGCACTCCATTATTCATGCCAACTCAGTGCCTCGCTCTTTACTACTGTGTACCAATCTTGTCATCCAACTGCAAAACACTGGGCCACAACAAGTTTCCGCGTCTCCATTGCAATGCGCATACTACGAAACGTTCCCCAAACTTGGCACTCACCCTCGCAGCCGACTTTTCCGACTTTCCCCGACGCTCACGCAACGCTCACGCTAGTGACAGCATTATTTATAGTTCGACGTCGCGGCAAAGCGAATGAGCACATTTCGCCTACGGCTTAGGCCGCCCTCCTACTGTGGCTGCTCGGTGTCTGCAGGCGGCGAGGGTCTGCATGCTTCCTGTGTTCGCACCTATGTCACCTGTGCTTGCTTGTCAGAGACAGACTATCGCAAAACATACAACTCACTCCATGAATTGATTGCTACGGCATCTGTTATCAGCAGTCACAAATAGCAACACCAGTAGCAGCTGACTGCACGCAAAGAATAGGAATGTGCAGTGGGATTTACGTGAACTCGGCGCAAGGCAGATCTTTCCGACATGGGCTTGAGAATCTTACGGGAACACTTGTACTGTTTCTAAATTAAGTGTAGGCGTGGGAGGAGGGTGCTTCCTGCGCACTAATAACAGCACGCTTGTCAATTGTGGATGCTAATCATTCGCTTGTATCTTCCTAGACACATCTGCTGGTTGTGAATTATTCCTCTTGCATGGCAAGGTGCGCATGTAGGTGTGTTAAAAATTCTGGAGGCACTGGGTATTGATCCAAGTACCTATCGCACACTAAGCGTGCGCTCTACCACCTGAGCTACGCCCGCCCCCCCGAAGACTAATGGTGCTACATACAGCCATATATACGACACAGACCCTTGCACTCCCATTATTCAGCAGACAAACACTACTCTCTATGTATCCGTTAGGGTGTCTTTCAGGTTTCGTGCATTCTGTATTGAATCGTAGTTGGCCACAATGAAAGTGGCACGTATAACGTCGAAAATAGAATTCGGACACCGCTCTGAGTAAGACCAACGTGTTGTCCACCCTCTAGACTTCAATGAGGTTAAGCCGCGATACCTAAGACAGATCTGCACTCGATGACACCTCGATAACAGCCGGTCCCCACACTTACATCTTGCTCTCCTTACGTCAGTATACATCATATCAGTCTGTGACGCTGGCTTTGCAACATCTTGCGTGCCTTTAGGTTCGCCGCGACCAACACTTACCATGCACTGACCACAAAAAATGGAGGCGCCGCGGCTTGAACCCTGGACCTTCCACATGCCAAGCGAACGCTCTATCAACTGAGCTACGCCCCATGCACGACGAAACTGCGCTATTCCCCATTCTTTGCGACTCAGATGCGCACGGACACGATGGTTGGTTGGTTTGTAGCGGTGAAGGGAGCAGAGTACAAAGGCGCGGACCCGTTCATATACACAAAAGTTCCAAGTAGTTTCGATGCTCTGGTATTACAAATGCAAATTCCGTCTGTTTTTAACGTCTTAAATTGAAAGAGCCGTCACAAATTGCTCCGTTTTCACTCCTGGTCGACAATCATACAGCACCTGAGGTAACAAACACATCTCGAGCCCCATTGTGCACTCCATTATTCATGCCAACTCAGTGCCTCGCTCTTTACTACTGTGTACCAATCTTGTCATCCAACTGCAAAACACTGGGCCACAACAAGTTTCCGCGTCTCCATTGCAATGCGCATACTACGAAACGTTCCCCAAACTTGGCACTCACCCTCGCAGCCGACTTTTCCGACTTTCCACGACGCTCACGCTAGTGACAGCATTATTTATAGTTCGACGTCGCGGCAAAGCGAATGAGCACATTTCGCCTACGGCTTAGGCCGCCCTCCTACTGTGGCTGCTCGGTGTCTGCAGGCAGCGAGGGTCTGCAAGCTTCCTGTGTTCGCACCTATGTCACCTGTGCTTGCATGTCAGAGACAGACTATCCCAAAACATACAACTCACTCCATGAATTGATTGCTACGGCATCTGTTATCAGCAGTCACAACTAGCAACACCAGTAGCAGCTGACTGCACGCAAAGAATAGGAATGTGCAGTGGGATTTACGTGAACTCGGCGCAAGGCAGATCTTTCCGACATAGGCTTGAGAATCTTACGGGAACACTTGTACTGTTTCTAAATTAAGTGTAGGCGTGGGAGGAGGGTGCTTCCTGCGCACTAATAACAGCACGCTTGTCAATTGTGGATGCTAATCATTCGCTTGTATCTTCCTAGACACATCTGCTGGCTGTGAATTATTCCACTTGTATATCAAGGTGCGCATGTAGGTGTGTTAAAAATTCTGGAGGCACTGGGTATTGATCCCAGTACCTCTCACATACTAAGAGAGCGCTCTACCATCTGAGCTACGCCCGCCCCCCCGAAGACTAATGGTGCTACGTACAGCCATATAGAAGACACAGACCCTTGCACTCCCATTATTCAGCAGACAAACACTATTCTCTATGTATCCGTTAGGGTGTCTTTCAGGTTTCGTGCATTCTGTATCGAATCGTAGTTGGCCACAATGAAAGTGGCACGTATAACGTCGAAAATAGAATTCGGACACCGCTCTGAGTAAGACCAACGTGTTGTCCACCCTCTAGACTTCAATGAGGTTAAGCCGCGATACCTAAGACAGATCTGCACTCGATGACACCTCGATAACAGCCGGTCCCCACACTTACATCTTGCTCTCCTTACGTCAGTATACATCATATCAGTCTGTGACGCTGGCTTTGCAACATCTTGCGTGCCTTTAGGTTCGCCGCGACCAACACTTACCATGCACTGACTACAAAAAATGGAGGCGCCGCGGCCTGAACCCTGGACCTTCCACATGCCAAGCGAACGCTCTATCAACTGAGCTACGCCCCATGCACGACGAAACTGCGCTAGTCCCCATTCTTTGCGACTCAGATGCGCACGGACACGATGGTTGGTTGGTTTGTAGCGGTGAAGGGAGCAGAGTACAAAGGCGCGGACCCGTTCATATACACAAAAGTTCCAAGTAGTTTCGATGCTCTGGTATTACAAATGCAAATTCCGTCTGTTTTTAACGTCTTAAATTGAAAGAGCCGTCACAAATTGCTTCGTTTTCATTCCTTGTCGACAATCATACAGCACCTGAGGTAACAAACACATCTCGAGCCCCATTGTGCACTCCATTATTCATGCCAACTCAGTGCCTCGCTCTTTACTACTGTGTACCAATCTTGTCATCCAACTGCAAAACACTGGGCCACAACAAGTTTCCGCGTCTCCATTGCAATGCGCATACTACGAAACGTTCCCCAAACTTGGCACTCACCCTCGCAGCCGACTTTTCCGACTTTCCACGACGCTCACGCTAGTGACAGCATTATTTATAGTTCGACGTCGCGCCAAAGCGAATGAGCACATTTCGCCTACGGCTTAGGCCGCCCTCCTAGTGTGGCTGCTCGGTGTCTGCAGGCAGCGAGGGTCTGCAAGCTTCCTGTGTTAGCACCTATGTCACCTGTGCTTGCTTGTCAGAGACAGACTATCCCAAAACATACAACTCACTCCATGAATTGATTGCTACGGCATCTGTTATCAGCAGTCACAACTAGCAACACCAGTAGCAGCTGACTGCACGCAAAGAATAGGAATGTGCAGTGGGATTTACGTGAACTCGGCGCAAGGCAGATCTTTCCGACATAGGCTTGAGAATCTTACGGGAACACTTGTACTGTTTCTAAATTAAGTGTAGGCGTGGGAGGAGGGTGCTTCCTGCGCACTAATAACAGCACGCTTGTCAATTGTGGATGCTAATCATTCGCTTGTATCTTCCTAGACACATCTGCTGGTTGTGAATTATTCCACTTGCATGGCAAGGTGTGCATGTAGGTGTGTTAAAAATTCTGGAGGCACTGGGTATTGATCCCAGTACCTCTCGCATACTAAGCGAGCGTTCTACCATCTGAGCTACGCCCGCCCCCCCGAAGGCTAATGGTGCTACATACAGCCATATAGAAGACACAGACCCTTGCACTCCCATTATGCGGCGGACAAACACTATTCTCTATGTATCCGTTAGGGTGTCTTTCAGGTTTCGTGCACTCTGTATCGAATCGTAGTTGGCCACAATGAAAGTGGCACGTATAACGTCGAAAATAGAATTCGGACACCGCTCTGAGTAAGACCAACGTGTTGTCCACCCTCTAGACTTCAATGAGGTTAAGCCGCGATACCTAAGACAGATCTGCACTCGATGACACCTCGATAACAGCCGGTCCCCACACTTACATCTTGCTCTCCTTACGTCAGTATACATCATATCAGTCTGTGACGCTGGCTTTGGAACATCTTGCGTGCCTTTAGGTTCGCCCCGACCAACACTTACCATGAACTGACCACAAAAAATGGAGGCGCCGCGGCTTGAACCGTGGACCTTTCATATGCCAAGTGAACGCTCTACCAACTGAGCTACGCCCCATGCACGACCAAACTGCGCTAGTCCCCATTCTTTGCGACTCAAATGCGCACGGACACGATGGTTGGTTGGTTTGCAGCGGTGAAGGGAGCAGAGTACAAAGGCGCGGACCCGTTCATATACACAAAAGATCCAAGTAGTTTCGATGCTCTGGTATTACAAATGCAAATTCCGTCTTTCTTTAACGTCTTAAATTGAAAGAGCCGTCACAAATTGCTCCGTTTTCACTCCTTGTCGACAATCGTACAGCACCTGAGGTAACAAACACATCTCAAGCCCCATTGTGCACTCCATTATTCATGCCAACTCACTGCCTCGCTCTTTACTACTGTGTACCAATCTTGTCGTCCAACTGCAAAACACTGGGCCACAACAAGTTTCCGCGTCTCCATTGCAATGCGCATACTACGAAACGTTCCCCAAACTTTGCACTCACCCTCTCAGCCGACTTTTCCGCCTTTCCACGACGCTCACGCAACGCTAACGCTAGTGACAGCATTATTTATAGTTCGACGTCGCGCCAAAGCGAATGAGCACATTTCGCCTACGGCTTAGGCCGCCCTCCAAGTGTGGCTGCTCGGTGTCTGCAGGCAGCGAGGGTCTGCAAGCTTCCTGTGTTCGCACCTATGTCACCTGTGCTTGCTTGTCAGAGACAGACTATCGCAAAACATACAACTCACTCCATGAATTGATTGCTACGGCATCTGTTATCATCAGTCACAACTAGCAACAGCAGTAGCAGCTGACTGCACGCAAAGAATAGGAATGTGTAGTGGGATTTACGTGAACTCGGCGCAAGGCAGATCTTTCCGACATAGGCTTGAGAATCTTACAGGAACACTTGTACTGTTTCTAAATTAAGTGTAGGCTTGGGAGGAGGGTGCTTCCTGCGCACTAATAACAGCAATTGTGGATGCTAATCATTCGCTTGTATCTTCCTAGACACATCTGCTGGCTGTGAATTATTCCACTTGCAAATCAAGGTGCGCATGTAGGTGTGTTAAAAATTCGGGAGGCACTGGGTATTGATCCCAGTAACTCTCGCATACTAACCGAGCGCTCTACCATCTGAGCTACGCACGCCCCCCCGAAGACTAATGGTGCTACATACAGCCATATAGACGACACAGACCCTTGCACTCCCATTATTCAGCAGACAAACACTACTCTCTATGTATCCGTTAGGGTGTCTTTCAGGTTTCGTGCATTCTGTATCGAATCGTAGTTGGCCACAATGAAAGTGGCACGTATAACGTCGAAAATAGAATTCGGACGCCGCTCTGAGTAAGACCAACGTGTTGTCCACCCTCTAGACTTCAATGAGGTTAAGCCGCGATACCTAAGACAGATCTGCACTCGATGACACCTCGATAACAGCCGGTCCCCACACTTACATCTTGCTCTCCTTACGTCAGTATACATGATATCAGTCTGTGACGCTGGCTTTGCAACATCTTGCGTGCCTTTAGGTTCGCCGCGACCAACACTTACCATGCACTGACCACAAAAAATGTAGGGGCCGCGGCTTGAAACCTGGACCATTCACATGCCAAACGAACGCTCTACCAACTGAGCTACGCCCCATGCACGACCAAACTGCGCTATTCCCCATTCTTTGCGACTCAGATGCGCACGGACACTATGCTTGGTTGGTTTGTTGCAGTGAAGGGAGCAGAGTACAAAGGCGCGGACCCGTTCATATACACAAAAGTTCCAAGAAGTTTCGATGCTGTGGTATTACAAATGCAAATTCCGTCTGTTTTTAACGTCTTAAATTGAAAGAGCCGTCACAAATTGCTCCGTTTTCACTCCTTGTCGACAATCATACAGCACCTGAGGTGACAAACACATCTCGAGCCCCATTGTGCACTCCATTATTCATGCCAACTCAGTGCCTCGCTCTTTACTACTGTGTACCAATCTTGTCGTCCAACTGCAAAACACTGGGCCACAACAAGTTTCCGCGTCTCCATTGCACTGCGCATACTACGAAACGCTCCCCAAACCTGGCACTCACCCTCGCAGCCGACTTTTCCGACTTTCCACGGCGCTCACGCTAGTGAAGCATTATTTATAGTTCGACGTCGCGCCAAAGCGAATGAGCACATTTCGCCTACGGCTTAGGCCGCCCTCCTAGTGTGGCTGCTCGGTGTCTGCAAGCTTCCTGTGTTCGCACCTATGTCACCTGTGCTTGCTTGTCAGAGACAGACTATCGCCAAACATACAACTCACGCCATGAATTGATTGCTACGGCATCTGTTATCAGCAGTCACAACTAGCAACAGCAGTAGCAGCTGACTGCACGCAAAGAATAGGAATGTGCAGTGGGATTTACGTGAACTCGGCGCAAGGCAGATCTTCCCGACATAGGCTTGAGAATCTTACGGGAACACTTGTACTGTTTCTAAATTAAGTGTAGTCGTGGGAGGAGGGTGCTTCCTGCGCACTAATAACAGCACGCTTGTCAATTGTGGATGCTAATCATTCGCTTGTATCTTCCTAGACACATCTGCTGGTTGTGAATTATTCCACTTGCATGGCAAGGTGCGCATGTAGGTGTGTTAAAAATTCTGGTAGCACTGGGTATTGATCCCAGTACCTATCGCATACTAAGCGAGCCCTCTACCATCTGAGCTACGCCCTCCCCCCGAAAGACTAAGGGTGCTACATACAGCCATATAGACGACACAGACCCTTGCACTCCCATTATTCAGCAGACAAACACTACTCTCTATGTATCCGTTAGGGTGTCTTTCAGGTGTCGTGCATTCTGTATCGAATCGTAGTTGGCCACAATGAAAGTGGCACGTATAACGTCGAAAATAGAATTCGGACACCGCTCTGAGTAAGACCAACGTGTTGTCCACCCTTTAGACTTCAATGAGGTTAAGCCGCGATACCTAAGACAGATCTGCACTCGATGACACCTCGATAACAGCCGGTCCCCACACTTACACCTTGCTCTCCTTACGTCAGTATACATCATATCAGTCTGTGACGCTGGCTTTGCAACATCTTGCGTGCCTTTAGGTTCGCCGCGACCAACACTTACCATGCACTGACCACAAAAAATGGAGGCGCCGCGGCTTGAACCCTGGACCTTTCACATGCCAAGCGAACGCTCTACCAACTGAGCTACGCCCCATGCACGAGCAAACTGCGCTATTCCCCATTCTTTGCGACTCAGATGCGCACGGACACGATGCTAGGTTGGTTTGTAGCGGTGAAGGGAGCAGAGTACAAAGGCGCGGACCCGTTCATATACACAAAAGTTCCAAGTAGTTTCGATGCTCTGGTATTACAAATGCAAATTCCGTCTGTTTTTAACGTCTTAAATTGAAAGAGCCGTCACAAATTGCTCCGTTTTCACTCCTTGTCGACAATCATACAGCACCTGAGGTAACAAACACATCTCGAGCTCCATTGTGCACTCCATTATTCATGCCAACTCAGTGCCTCGCTCTTTACTACTGTGTACCAATCTTGTCGTCCAACTGCAAAACACTGGGCCACAACAAGTTTCCGCGTCTCCATTGCAATGCGCATACTACGAAACGCTCCCCAAACTTTTGGCACTCACCCTCGCAGCCGACTTTTCCGACTTTCCACGACGCTCACGCTAGTGACAGCATTATTTATAGTTCGACGTCGCGCCAAAGCGAATGAGCACATTTCGCCTACGGCTTAGGCCGCCCTCCTAGTGTGGCTGCTCGGTGTCTGCAGGCAGCGAGGGTCTGCAAGCTTCCTGTGTTCGCACCTATGTCACCTGTGCTTGCTTGTCAGAGACAGACTATCGCAAAACATACAACTCACTCCATGAATTGATTGCTACGTCATCTGTTATCAGCAGTCACAACTAGCAACACCAGTAGCAGCTGACTGCACGCAAAGAATAGGAATGTGCAGTGTGATTTACGTGAACTCAGCGCAAGGCAGATCTTTCCGACATAGGCTTGAGAATCTTACGGGAACACTTGTACTGTTTCTAAATTAAGTGTAGGCGTGGGAGGAGGGTGCTTCCTGCTCACTAATAACAGCACGCTTGTCAATTGTGGATGCTAATCATTCGCTTGTATCTTCCTATGCCACTTGCATGGCAAGATGCGCATGTAGCTGTGTTAAAAATTCTGGAGGCACTGGGTATTGATCAGTGTACCTCTCGTATACTAAGCGAGCGCTCTACCATCTGAGCTACGCCCGAACCCCCGAAGACTAATGGTGCTACATACAGCCATATAGACGACACAGGCCCTTGCACTCCCATTATTCAGCAGACAAACACTACTCTCTATGTATCTGTTAGGGTGTCTTTCAGGTTTCGTGCATTCTGTATCGAATCGTAGTTAGCCACAATCAAAGTGGCACGTATAACGTCGAAAATAGAATTCGGACACCGCTCTTAGTAAGACCAATGTGTTGTCCACCCTTTAGTCTTCAATGAGGTTAAGCCGCGATACCTAAGACAGATCTGCACTCGATGACACCTCGATAACAGCCGGTCCCCACACTTACATCTTGCTTTCCTTACGTCAGTATACATCATATCAGTCTGTGACGCTGCCCTTGCAACATCTTGCGTGCCTCTAAGTTCGCCGCGACCAACACTTACCATGCACTGACCACAAAAAATTGAGGCGCCGCGGCTTGAACCCTGGACCTTTCACATGCCAACCGAACGCTCTACCAACTGAGGTACGCCCCATGCACGACCAAACTGCGCTATTCCCCATTCTTTGCTACTCAGATGCGCACGGACACGATGGTTGGTTGGTTTGTAGCGGTGAAGGGAGCAGAGTACAAAGGCGCGGACCCGTTCATATACACAAAAGTTCCAAGTAGTTTCGATGCTCTGGTATTACAAATGCAAATTCCGTCTGTTTTTAACGTCTTAAATTGAAAGAGCCGTCACAAATTGCTCCGTTTTCACTCCTTGTCGACAATCATACAGCACCTGAGGTAACAAACACATCTCAAGCCCCATTGTGCACTCCATTATTCATGCCAACTCAGTGCCTCGCTCTTTACTACTGTGTACCAATCTTGTCGTCCAACTGCAAAACACTGGGCCACAACAAGTTTCCGCGTCTCCATTGCACTGCGCATACTACGAAACGCTCCCCAAACTTGGCACTCACCCTCGCAGCCGACTTTTCCGACTTTCCACGACGCTCACGCTAGTGACAGCATTATTTATAGTTCGACGTCGCGCCAAAGCGAATGAGCACATTTCGCCTACGGCTTAGGCCGCCCTCCTAGTGTGGCTGCTCGGTGTCTGCAGGCAGCGAGGGTCTGCAAGCTTCCTGTGTTCGCACCTATGTCACCTGTGCTTGCTTGTCAGAGACAGACTATCGCAAAACATACAACTCACTCCATGAATTGTTTGCTACGGCATCTGTTATCAGCAGTCACAACTAGCAACACCAGTAGCAGCTGACTGCACGCAAAGAATAGGAATGTGCAGTGGGATTTACGTGAACTCGGCGCAAGGCAGATCTTTCCGACATAGGCTTGAGAATCTTACGGGAACACTTGTACTGTTTCTAAATTAAGTGTAGGCGTGGGAGGAGGGTGCTTCCTGCGCACTAATAACAGCACGCTTGTCAATTGTGGATGCTAATCATTCGCTTGTATCTTCCTAGACACATCTGCTGGTTGTGAATTATTCCACTTGCATGGCAAGGTGTGCATGTAGGTGTGTTAAAAATTCTGGAGGCACTGGGTATTGATCCCAGTACCTCTCGCATACTAAGCGAGCGTTCTACCATCTGAGCTACGCCCGCCCCCCCGAAGGCTAATGGTGCTACATACAGCCATATAGACGACACAGACCCTTGCACTCCCATTATACAGCAGACAAACACTACTCTCTATGTATCCGTTAGGGTGTCTTTCAGGTTTCGTGCACTCTGTATCGAATCGTAGTTGGCCACAATGAAAGTGGCACGTATAACGTCGAAAATAGAATTCGGACACCGCTCTGAGTAAGACCAACGTGTTGTCCACCCTCTAGACTTCAATGAGGTTAAGCCGCGATACCTAAGACAGATCTGCACTCGATGACACCTCGATAACAGCCGGTCCCCACACTTACATCTTGCTCTCCTTACGTCAGTATACATCATATCAGTCTGTGACGCTGGCTTTGCAACATCTTACGTGCCTTTAAGTTCGCCGCGACCAACACTTACCATGCACTGACTACAAAAAATAGAGGCGCCGCGGCTTGAATCCTGGACCTTTCACATGCCAAGCGAACGCTCTAACAACTGAGCTACGCCCCATGCACGACCAAACTGCGCTATTCCCCATTCTTTGCGACTCAGATGCGCACAGGCACGATGGTTGGTTGGCTTGTAGCGGTGAAGGGAGCAGAGAACAAAGGCGCGGACCCGTTCATATCCACAAAATTTAAAAGTAGTTTCGATCCTCTGGTATCACAAATGCAAATTCCGTCTGTTTTTAACGTCTTAAGTTGAAAGAGCCGTCACAAATTGCTCCGTTTTCACTCCTCGTCGACAATCATAAAGCACTTGAGGTAACAAACACATCTCGAGCCCCTTTGTGCACTCCATTATTCATGCCAACTCAGTGCCTCGCTCTTTACTACTGTGTACCAATCTTGTCGTCCAACTGCAAAACACTGGGCCACAACAAGTTTCCGCGTCTCCATTGCACTGCGCATACTACGAAACGCTCCCCAAACTTGGCACTCACCCACGCAGCCGACTTTTCCGACTTTCCACGACGCTCACGCTAGTGACAGCATTATTTATAGTTTGACGTCGCGCCAAAGCGAATGAGCACATTTCGCCTACGGCTTAGGCAGCCCTCCTAGTGTGGTTGCTCGGTGTCTGCATTCAGCGAGGGTCTGCAAGCTTCCTGTGTTCGCACCTATGTCACCTGTGCTTGCTTGTCAGAGACAGACTATCGCAAAACATACAACTCACTCCATGAATTGATTGCTACGGCATCTGTTATCAGCAGTCACAACTAGCAACACCAGTAGCAGCTGACTGCACGCAAAGAATAGGAATGTGCAGTGGGATTTACGTGAACTCGGCGCAAGGCAGATCTTTCCGACATAGGCTTGAGAATTTTACGGGAACACTTGTACTGTTTCTAAATTAAGTGTAAGCGTGGGAGGAGGGTGCTTCCTGCGCACTAATAACAGCACGCTTGTCAATTGTGGATGCTAATCATTCGCTTGTATCTTCGTAGACACATCTGCTGGTTGTGAATTATTCCACTTGCATGGCAAGGTGCGCATGTAGGTGTGTTAAAAGTTCTGGAGGCACTGGGTATTGATCCCAGTACCTCTCACATACTAAGCGAGCGCTCTACCATCTGAGCTACGCCCGCCCACCCGAAGACTAATGGTGCTACATACAGCCATATAGTCGACACAGACCCTTGCACTCCCATTATTCAGCAGACAAACACTACTCTCTATGTATCCGTTAGGGTGTCTTTCAGGTTTCGTGCATTCTGTATCGAATCGTAGTTGGCCACAATGAAAGTGGCACGTATAACGTCGAAAATAGAATTCGGACACCGCTCTGAGTAAGACCAACGTGTTGTCCACCCTCTAGACTTCAATGAGGTTAAGCCGCCATACCTAAGACAGATCTGCACTCGATGACACCTCGATAACAGCCGGTCCCCACACTTACATCTTGCTCTCCTTACGTCAGTATACATCATATCAGTCTGTGACGCTGGCTTTGCAACATCTTGCGTGCCTTTAGGTTCGCCGCGACCAACACTTACCATGCACTGACCACAAAAAATGGAGGCGCCGCGGCTTGAACCCTGGACCTTTCACATGCCAAGCGAACGCTCTACCAACTGAGCTACGCCCCATGCACGACCAAACTGCGCTACTCCCCATTCTTTGCGATTCAGATGCGCACGGACACGATGGTTGGTTGGTTTGTAGCGGTGAAGGGAGCAGAGTACAAAGGCGCGGACCCGTTCATATACACAAAAGTTCCAAGTAGTTTCGATGCTCTGGTATCACAAATGCAAATTCCGTCTGTTTTTAACGTCTTAAATTGAAAGAGCTGTCACAAATTGCTCCGTTTTCACTCCTTGTCGACAATCATACAGCACCTGAGGTAACAAACACATCTCGAGCCCCATTGTGCACTCCATTATTCATGCCAACTCAGTGCCTCGCTCTTTACTACTGTGTACCAATCTTGTCGTCCAACTGCAAAACAATGGGCCACAACAAGTTTCCGGGTCTCCATTGCACTGCGCATACTACGAAACGCTCCCCAAACTTGGCACTCACCCACGCAGCCGACTTTTCCGACTTTCCACGACGCTCACGCTAGTGACAGCATTATTTATAGTTTGACGTCGCGCCAAAGCGAATGAGCACATTTCGCCTACGGCTTAGGCCGCCCTCCTAGTGTGGCTGCTCGGTGTCTGCAGGCAGCGAGGGTCTGCAAGCTTCCTGTGTTCGCACCTATGTCACCTGTGCTTGCTTGTCAGAGACAGACTATCGCAAAACATACAACTCACTGCATGCTACGGCATCTGTTATCAGCAGTCACAACTAGCAACACCAGTAGCAGCTGACTGCACGCAAAGAATAGGAATGTGCAGTGGGATTTACGTGAACTCGGCGCAAGGCAGATCTTTCCGACATAGGCTTGAGAATCTTACGGGAACACTTGTACTGTTTCTAAATTAAGTGTAGGCGTGGGAGGAGGGTGCTTCCTGCGCACTAATAACAGCACGCTTGTCAATTGTGGATGCTAATCATTCGCTTGTATCTTCCTAGACACATATGCTGGTTGTGATTTATTCCTCTTGCATGGCAAGGTGCGCATGTAGGTGTGATAAAAATTCTGGAGGCACTGGGTATTGCTCCCATTACCTCTCGCATACTAAGCGAGCGCTCTACCATCTGAGCTACGCCCGTCCCCCCGAAGACTAATGGTGCTACATACAGCCATATAGACGAGACAGACCCTTGCACTCCCATTATTCAGCAGACAAACACTAATCTCTATGTATCAGTGAGGGTGTCTTTCAGGTTTTCGTGCATTCTGTATCGAATCGTAGTTGGCCACAATGAAAGTGGCACGTATAACGTCGAAAAAAGAATTCGGACACCGCTCTGAGTAAGACCAACGTGTTGTCCACCCTCTTGACTTCAATGAGGTTAAGCCGCGATACCTAAGACAGATCTGCACTCGATGACACCTGGATAACAGCCGGTCCCCACACTTACATCTTGCTCTCCTTACGTCAGTATACAACATATCAGTCTGTGACGCTGGCTTTGCAACATCTTGCGTGCCTTTAGGTTCGCCGCGACCAACACTTACCATGCACTGAACACAAAAAATGGAGACGCCGCGGCTTGAACCCTGGACCTTTCTTATGCCAAGCGAACGCTCCACCAACTGAGCTACGCCCCATGCACGAGCCAAGTGCGCTATTCCCCATTCTTTGCGACTCAGATGCGCACGGACACGATGGTTGGTTGGTTTGTAGCGGTGAAGGGAGCAGAGTACAAAGGCGCGGACCCGTTCATATACACAAAAGTTCCAAGTAGTTTCGATGCTCTGGTATTACAATTGCAAATTCCGTCTGTTTTTAACGTCTTAAATTGAAAGAGCTGTCACAAATTGCTCCGTTTTCTCTCCTTGTCGACAATCATACAGCACCTGAGGTAACAAACACATTTCGAGCCCCATTGTGCACTCCATTATTCATGCCAAATCAGTGCCTCGCTCTTTACTACTGTGTACCAATCTTGTCGTCCAAGTGCAAAACACTGGGCCACAACAAGTTTCCGCGTCTCCATTGCACTGCGCATACTACGAAACGCTCCTCAAACTTGGCACTCACCCTCGCAGCGGACTTTTCCGACTTTCCACGACGCTCACGCTAGTGGCAGTATCATTTATAGCTCGACATCGCGCCAAAGCGAATGAGCACATTTCGCCTACGGCTTAGGCCGCCCTCCTAGTGTGGCTGCTCGGTGTCTGCAGGCAGCGAGGGTCTGCAAGCTTCCTGTGTTCGCACCTATGTCACCTGTGCTTGCTTGTCAGAGACAGACTATCGCAAAACATACAACTCACTCCATGAATTGATTGCTACGGTATCTGTTATCAGCAGTCACAACTAGCAACACCAATAACAGCTGACTGCACGCAAAGAATAGGAATGTGCAGTGGGATTTACATGAACTCGGCGCAAGGCAGATCTTTCCGACATAGGCTTGAGAATCTTACGGGAACACTTGTACTGTTTCTAAATTAAGTGTAGGCGTGGGAGGAGGGTGCTTCCTGCGCACTAATAACAGCACGCTTGTCAATTGTGGATGCTAATCATTCGCTTGTATCTTCCTAGACACATCTGCTGGCTGTGAATTATTCCACTTGCATGGCAAGGTGCGCATGTAGGTGTGTTAAAAATTCTGGAGGCACTGGGTATTGCTCCCAGTACCTCTCGCATATTAAGCGAGCGCTCTACCATGTGAGCTACGCCCGCCCCCCCAAAGACTAATGGTGCTACATTCAGCCATATAGACGACACAGACCCTTGCACTCCCATTATTCAGCAGACAAACACTACTCTCTATGTATCCGTTAGGGTGTCTTTCAGGTTTTCGTGCATTCTGTATCGAATCGTAGTTGGCCACAATGAAAGTGGCATGTATAACGACGAAAATAGAATTCGGACACCGCTCTGAGTAAGACCAACGTGTTGTCCACCCTCTAGACTTCAATGAGGTTAAGCTGCGATACCTAAGACAGATCTGCACTCGATGACACCTCGATAACAGCCGGTCCCCACACTTACATCTTGCTCTCCTTACGTCAGTATACATCATATCAGTCTGTGACGCTGGCTTTGCAACATCTTGCGTGCCTTTAGGTTCGCCGCGACCAACACTTACCATGCACTGACCACAAAAAATGGAGACGCCGCGGCTTGAACACTGGACCTTTCACATGCCAAGCGAACGCTCTACCAACTGAGCTACGCCCCATACACGAGCAAACTGCTCTATTCCCCATTCTTTGCGACTCAGATGGTTGGTTGGTTGGTTTGGTTGGTTTGTAGCGGTGAAGGGAGCAGAGTTTAAAGGCGCGGACCCGTTCATATACACAAAAGTCCCAAGTAGTTTCGATGCTCTGGTATTACAAATGCAAATTCCGTCTGTTTTTAACGTCTTAAATTGAAGGAGCCGTCACAAATTGCTCCGTTTTCACTCCTTGTCGACAATCATACAGCACCTGAGGTAACAAACACATCTCGAGCCCCATTGTGCACTAAATTATTCATGCCAACTCAGTGCCTCGATCTTTACTACTGTGTACCAATCTTGTCGTCCAACTGCAAAACACTGGGCAACAACAAGTTCCCGAGTCTCCATTGCACTGCGCATACTACGAAACGCTCCCCAAACTTGGCACTCACCCTCGCAGCGGACTTTTCCGACTTTCCACGACGCTCACGCTAGTGGCAGTATCATTTATAGCTCGACATCGCGCCAAAGCGAATGAGCACATTTCGCCTACGGCTTAGGCCGCCCTCCTATTGTGGCTGCTCGGTGTCTGCAGGCAGCGAGGGTCTGCAAGCTTCTTGTGTTCGCACCTATGTCACCTGTGCTTGCTTGTCAGAGACAGACTATCGCAAAACATACAACTCACTCCATGAATTGATTGCTACGGCATCTGTTATCAGCAGTCACAACTAGCAACACCAGTAGCAGCCGACTGCACGCAAAGAATAGGAATGTGCAGTGGGATTTACGTGAACTCGGCGCAAGCTTGTATCTTCCTAGACACATCTGCTGGCTGTGAATTATTCCACTTGCAGGGCAAGGTGCGCATGTAGGTGTGTTAAAGATTCTGGGGGCACTGGGTATTGATCCCAGTACCTCTCGCATACTATGCGAGCACTCTACCATCTGAGCTACGCCCGCCCCCTCGAAGACTTATGGTGCTACATACAGCCATATAGACGACACAGACCCTTGCACTCCCATTATTCAGCAAACACTAGTCTCTATGTATCCGTTAGGGTGTCTTTCAGGTTTCGTGCATTCTGTATCAAATCGTAGTTGGCCACAATGAAAGTGGCACGTATAACGTCGAAAATAGAATTCGGACACCGCTCTGAGTAAGACCAACGTGTTGTCCACCCTCTAGACTTCAATGGGGTTAAGCCGCGACACCTAAGACAGATCTGCACTCGATGACACCTCGATAACAGCCGGTCCCCACACTTACATCTTCCTCTCCTTACGTCAGTATACATCATATCAATCTGTGACGCTGGCTTTGCAACATCTTGCGTGCCTTTAGGTTCGCCGCGACCAACACTTACCATGCACTGCCCTATTCCCCATTCTTTGCGACTCAGATGCGCACAACAAGTTTCCGCGTCTCCATTGCACTGCGCATACTACGAAACGCTCCCCAAACTTGGCACTCACCCGCGCAGCCGACTTTTCCGACTTTCCACGACGCTCACGCTAGTGACAGCATTATTTATAGTTCGACGTCGCGCCAAAGCGAATGAGCACATTTCGCCTACGGCTTAGGCCGCCCTCCTAGTGTGGCTGCTCGGTGTCTGCAGGCAGCGAGGGTCTGCAAGCTTCCTGTGTTCGCACCTATGTCACCTGTGCTTGCTTGTCAGAGACAGACAATCGCAAAACATACAACTCACTCCATGAATTGATTGCTACGGCATCTGTTATCAGCAGTCACAACTAGCAACACCAGTAGCAGCCGACTGCACGCAAAGAATAGGAATGTGCAGTGGAATTTACGTGAACTCGGCGCAAGGCAGATCTTTCCGACATAGGCTTGAGAATCTTACGGGAACACTTGTACTGTTTCTAAATTAAGTGCAGGCGTGAGAGGAGGGTGCTTCCTGCGCACTAATAACAGCACGCTTGTCAATTGTGGATGCTAATCATTCGCTTGTATCTTCCTAGACATATCTGCTGGCTGTGAATTATTCCACTTGCATGGCAAGGTGCGCATGTAGGTGTTTTAAAAATTCTGGAGGCACTGGGTATTGATCCCAGTACCTCTCGCATACTAACCGAGCGCTCTACCATCTGAGTTCCCCCCCCCCCCCCCCCCGAAGACTAATGGTGCTACATACAGCCATATAGACGACACAGACCCTTGCACTCCCATTATTCAGCAGACAAACACTACTATGTTTCCGTTAGGGTGTCTTTCAGGTTTCGTGCATTCTGTATCGAATCGTAGTTGGCCACAATGAAAGTGGCACGTATAACGTCGAAAATAGAATTCGGACACCGCTCTGAGTAAGACCAGCGTGTTGTCCACTCTCTAGACTTCAATGAGGTTTAGCCGCGATACCTAAGACAGATCTGCACTCGATGATAGCTCGATAACAGCCGGTCCCCACACTTACATCTTGCTCTCCTTACGTCAGTATACATCATATCAGTCTGTGATGCTGGCTTTGCAACATCTTGCGTGCCTTTAGGTTCGCCACGACCAACACTTGCCATGCACTGACCACAAAAAATATACGCGCCGCGGCTTGAACCCTGGACCTTTCACATGCGAAGCGAACGCTCTACCAACTGAGCTACGACCCATGCACGAGCAAATTGCGCTATTCCCCATTCTTTGCGACTCAGATGCGCACGGACACGATGGTTGGTTGGTTTGTAGCGGTGAAGGGAGCAGAGTACAAAGGCGCGGACCCGTTCATATACACAAAAGTTCCAAGTAGTTTCGATGCTCTGGTATTACAAATGCAAATTCCGTCTGTTTTTAACGTCTTAAATTGAAAGAGCCGTCACAAATTGCTCCGTTTTCACTCCTTGTCGACAATCATACTGCACCTGAGGTATCAAACACATCTCGAGCCCCATTGTGCACTCCATTATTCATGCCAACTCAGTGCCTCGCTCTTTACTACTGTGTACCAATCTTGTCGTCCAACTGCAAAACACTGGGCCACAACAAGTTCCCGCGTCTCCATTGCACTGCGCATACTACGAAACGCTCCCCAAACTTGGCTCTCACCCACGCAGCCGACTTTTCCACGACGCTCACGCAACGCTTACGCTAGTGACAGCATTAATTATAGTTCGACGTTGCGCCAAAGCGAATGAGCACATATCGCCTACGGCTTAGGCCGCCCTCCTAGTGTGGCTGCTCGGTGTCTGCAGGCAGCGAAGGTCTGCAAGCTTCCTGTGTTCGCACCTATGTCACCTGTGCTTGCTTGTCAGAGACAGACTATCGCAAAACATACAACTCACTCCATGAATTGATTGCTACGGCATCTGTTATCAGCAGTCACAACTAGCAACACTAGTAGCAGCCGACTGCACGCAAAGAATAGGAATGTGCAGTGGGATTTACGTGAACTCGGCGCAAGGCAGATCTTTCCGACATAGGCTTGAGAATCTTACGGGAACACTTGTACTGTTTCTAAATTAAGTGTAGGCGTGAGAGGAGGGTGCTTCCTGCGCACTAATAACAGCACGCTTGTCAATTGTGGATGCTAATCATTCACTTGTATCTTCCTAGACACATCTGCTGGCTGTGAATTATTCCACTTGCATGGCAAGGTGCGCATGTAGGTGTGTTAAAAATTCTGGAGGCACTGGGTATTGATCCCAGTAACTCTCGCATACTAACCGAGCGCTCTACCATCTGAGTTACGCCCGCCTCCCCGAAGACTAATGGTGCTACATACAGCCATATAGACGACACAGACCCTTGCACTCCCATTATTCAGCAGACAAACACTACTCTCTATGTATCCGTTAGGGTGTCTTTCAGGTTTCGTGCATTCTGTATCGAATCGTAGTTGGCCACAATGAAAGTGGCACGTATAACGTCGAAAATAGAATTCGGACACCGCTCTGAGTAAGACCAACGTGTTGTCCACTCTCTAGACTTCAATGAGGTTAAGCCGCGATACCTAAGACAGATCTGCACTCGATGACACCTCGATAACAGCCGGTCCCCACACTTACATCTTGCTCTCCTTACGTCAGTATACATCATATCAGTCTGTGACGCTGGCTTTGCAACATCTTGCGTGCCTTTAGGTTCGCCGCGACCAACACGTACCATGCACTGACCACAAAAAATGGAGGCGCCGCGGCTTGAACCCTGGACCTTTCACATGAGAAGCGAACGCTCTACCAACTGAGCTACGCCCCATGCACGACCAAACTGCGCTATTCCCCATTCTTTGCGACTCAGATGCGCACGGACACGATGTTTGGTTGGTTTGTAGCGGTGAAGGGAGCAGAGTACAAAGGAGCGGACCCGTTCATATACACAAATGTTCCAAGTAGTTTCGATGCTCTGGTATTAAAAATGCAAATTCCGTCTGTTTTTAACGTCTTAAATTGAAAGAGCAGTCACAAATTGCTCCGTTTTCTCTCCTTGTCGACAATCATACAGCACCTGAGGTAACAAACACATCTCGAGCCCCATTGTGCACTCCATTATTCTTGCCAACTCAGTGCCTCGCTCTTTACTACTGTGTACCAAACTTGTCGTACAACTGCAAAACACTGGGCCACAACAAGTTTCCGCGTCTCCATTGCACTGCGCATACTACGAAACGCTCCCCAAACTTGGCACTCACCCACGCAGCCGACTTTTACGACTTTCCACGACGCTCACGCAAGTGACACCATTATTTATAGTTCGACGTCGCGCCAAAGCGAATGAGCACATTTCGCCTACGGCTTAGGCCGCCCTCCTAGTGTGGCTGCTCGGTGTCTGCAGGCAACGAGGGTCTGCAAGCTTCCTGTGTTCGCACCTATGTCACCTGTGCTTGCTTGTCAAAGACAGACTATCGCAAAACATACAACTCACTCCATGAATTGATTGCTACGGCATCTGTTATCAGCAGTCACAACTAGCAACACCAGTAGCAGCCCACTGCACGCAAAGGATAGGAATGTGCAGTGGGATTTACGTGAACTCGGCGCAAGGCAGATCTTTCCGACATAGGCTTGAGAATCTTACGGGAACACTAATACTGTTTCTAAATTAAGTGTAGGTGTGGGAGGAGGGTGCTTCCTGCGCACGAATAAAAGCACGCTTGCCAATTGTGCTGCTAATCGTTCGCTTGTATCTGCCTAGACACCTCTGCTAGTTGTGAATTATTCCACTTGCATGGCAAGGTGCGCATGTAGGCGTGTTAAAAATTCTGGAGGCGCTGGGTATCGATTCCAGTACCTCTCGCACTCCAACCGGTCGATCTACCATCTGAGCTACGCCCACATCCCGATGACTAATAGTACTACATACAGCCATATCAACGTCACAGACCCTTGCACTCCCATTATTCCGCAGACAAATCCTACTCTCTATGTATCCGTTAGGGTGTCTTTCAGGTTTCGTGCATTCTGTATCGAATCGTAGTTGGCCACAATGAAAGTGGCACGCATAACGTCGAAAATAGAGTTCGGACATCGCTCTGAGTATGACGAACGTGTTGTCCACTCTCTAGACTTCAATGACGTTAAGCCTTGATACCTTAGACAGATCTGCACTCGATGACACCTCGATAACAGCCGGTCCCCACACTTACATCTTGCTCTCCTTATGTCAGTACACATCATATCAGTCTGTGACGCTGGTTTTGCAACTTCTTGCGTGCCTTTAGGTTCGCCGCGACCAACACTTACCATGCACTGACCACAAAACATGGAGGCGCCGGGGCTTGAACCCGAGATCTTCTACACACTAAGCGAACGATCTGCCAACTGAGCTAATGCTGCACACGCGACAAAGCCTGCCTATTCTCCTTTCTTTGCGACTCTGATGTGCACGGACACGATGGTTGGTTGGTTTGTAGCGGCGAAGGTACCAGAGTACAAAGGCGCGGACACGTTCATATACACAAGAGTTCCAAGTAGTTTCGATGCTCTGGTATTACGAATGCAAATTCCGTCTGTTTTTAACGTCTTAAATTGAAAGGGCGGTCACAAATTGGTCCGTTTCACTCCTTGTCGACAATCACACAGCACCTGAGATAACAAGCAGATCTCGAGCCCCATTGTGCACTCCATTGTTCATGCCAACTCAGTGCCTCGCTCTTTGCTACTGTGTACCACTCTTGTCGTCCAACTGCAAAACACTGGGCCACAACAAGTTTCCGCGTCTCCATTGCACTGATCATACTCCGAAAACGCTCCCCAAACTTGGCAATCACCCATGCAGCCGACCTTTCCGACTTTACGCAACGGTCACGCTACTGACAGCCTTATTTATAGTTCGACGTCGCGCCAAAGCGAATGAGCACATTTCGCCTACGGCTTAGGCCGCTCTCCTCGTGTGGCTGCTCTGTGTCTGCAGGCAGCGAGGGGCTGCAAGCTTCCTGTGTTCGCACCTATATCACCTGTGGTTGCTTGTCAGAGACAGACTATCCCAAAACATACAACTCACTCCATGAATTGATTGCTACGGCATCTGTTATCAGCAGTCACAACCAGCAACACCAGTAGCAGCCGACTGCACGCAAAGAATGGGAACGTGCAGTGGGATTTACGTGAACTCGGCAAAAGGCATATCTTTCCGACGTAGGCTTGAGAATATTATGGGAACACTTGTACTGTTTCTAAATTAAGTGTAGGTGTGGGAGGAGGGTGCTTCCCGCGCACGAATAAAAGCACGCTTGCCAATTGTGGATGCTAATCGTTCGCTTGTACCTGCCTAGACACCTCTGCTACTTGTGAATTATTCTACTTGCATGGCAAGGTGCGCATGTAGGTGTGTTAAAAATTCTGGAGGCGCTGGATATCGATCCCAGTACCACTCACACGCCAACCGAGCGCTCTACCATCTGAGCTACGCCCCCCCCCCCCCGGTGACTAATAGTGCTACATACAGCCATATCAACGTCACAGACCCTTCCACTCCCATTATTCCGCAGACAAATCCTACTCTCTATGTATCAGTGAGGGTGTCTTTCAGGTTTCGTGCATTCTGTATCGAATCGTAGTTGGCCACAATGAAAGTGGACGCATAACGTCGAAAATAGAGTTCGGACATCGCTCTGAGTATGACGAACGTGTTGTCCACTCTCTAGACTTCAATGACGTTAAGCCTTGATACCTTAGACAGATCTGCACTCGATGACACCTCGATAACAGCCGGTCCACACACTTACATCTTGCTCTCCTTATGTCAGTACACATCATATCAGTCTGTGACGCTGGTTTTGCAACTTCTTGCGTGCCTTTAGGTTCGCCGCGACCAACACTTACCATGCACTGACAACAAAACATAGAGGCGCCGGGGCTTGAACCCGAGACCTTTCACACACTAAGCGAACGATCTGCCAACTGAGCTACGGCTGCACACACGACCAAGACTGCCTATTCTCCATTCTTTGCGACTCTGATGTGCACGGACACGATGGTTGGTTGGTTTGTAGCGGCGAAGGTACCAGAGTACAAAGGCGCGGACACGTTCACATACAGAAGAATTCCAAGTAGTTTCGATGCTGTGGTATTACGAATGCAAATTCCGTCTGTTTTTAACGTCTTAAATTGAAAGGGCGGTCACAAATTGGTCCGTTTCACTCCTTGTCGACAATCACACAGCACCTGAGATAACAAGCACATCTCGAGCCCCATTGTGCACTCCATTGTTCATGCCAACTCAGTGCCTCGCTCTTTGCTACTGTGTACCACTCTTGTCGTCAAACTGCAAAACACTGGGCCACAACAAGTTTCCGCGTCTCCATTGCACTGATCATACTCCGAAACGCTCCCCAAACTTGGCAATCACCCATGCAGCCGACTTTTCCGACTTTACACGACGCTCACGCTAGTGACAGCCTCATTAATAGTTCGACGTCGGGCCAAAGCGAATGAGCACATTTCGACTACGGCTTAGGCCGCTCTCCTAGTGTGGCTGCTCTGTGTCTGCAGGCAGCGAGAGGTTGCAAGCTTCCTGTGTTCGCACCTATATCACCTGTGCTTGCTTGTCAGAGACAGACTATCGCCAAACATACAACTCACGCCATGAATTGATTGCTACGGCATCTGTTATCAGCAGTCACAACTAGCAACACCAGTAGCAGCTGACTGCACGCAAAGAATAGGAATGTGCAGTGGGATTTACGTGAACTCGGCGCAAGGCAGATCTTCCCGACATAGGCTTGAGAATCTTACGGGAACACTTGTACTGTTTCTAAATTAAGTGTAGTCGTGGGAGGAGGGTGCTTAATGCGTACTAATAACAGCACGCTTGTCAATTGTGGATGCTAATCGTTCGCTTGTATCTGCCTAGACACCTCTGCTAGTAGTGAGTTATTCCAGTTGCATGGCAAGGTGCGCATGTAGGTGTGTTAAAAATTCTGGAGGCGCTGAGTATTGATCCCAGTACCTCTCGCACGCCAACCGAGCGCTCAACCATCTGAGCTACGCCCACCGCCATCACTGGAGCTTAACAGTGCTACATACAGCGATATCAACGTCACAGACCCTTGCACTCCCATTATTCCGCAGACAAATCCTACTCTCTATGTATCAGAGAGGGTGTCTTTCAGGTTTCGTGCATTCTGTATCGAATCGTAGTTGGCCACAATGAAAGTGGCACGCATAACGTCGAAAATAGAGTTCGGACATCGCTCTGAGTATGAGGAACGTGTTGTCCACTCTCTAGACTTCAATGACGTTAAGCCTTGATACCTTAGACAGATCTGCACTCGATGACACCACGATAACAGCCGGTACCCACACTTACATCTTGCTCTCCTTATCTCAGTACACATCATATCAGTCTGTGACGCTGGTTTTGCAACTTCTTACGTGCCTTTAGGTTCGCCGCGACCAACACTTACCATGCACTGACCACAAAACATGGAGGCGCCGGGGCTTGAACCCGAGAACTTTCACACACTAAGCGAACGATCTGCCAACAGAGCTACGGCTGCACACACGACCAAGCCTGCCTATTCTGCATTCTTTGCGACTCTGATGTGCACGGACACGATGGTTGGTTGGTTTGTAGCGCCGAAGGTACCAGAGTACAAAGGCGCGGACACGTTCATATACACAAGCGTTCCAAGTAGTTTCGATGCTCTGGTATTACGAATGCAAATTCCGTCTGTTTTTAACGTCTTAAATTGAAAGGGCGGTCACAAATTGGTCCGTTTCACTCCTTGTCGACAATCACACAGCACCTGAGATAACAAGCACATCTCGAGCCCCATTGTGCACTCCATTGTTCATGCCAACTCAGTGCCTCGCTCTTTGCTACTGTGTACCACTCTTGTCGTCCAACTGCAAAACACTGGGCCACAACAAGTTTCCGCGTCTCCATTGCACTGATCATACTCCGAAACGCACCCCAAACTTGGCAATCACCCATGCAGCCGACGTTTCCGACTTTACACGACGCTCACGCTAGTGACATCCTTATTTATAGTTCCACGTCGCGCCAAAGCGAATGAGCACATTTCGCCTACGGCTTAGGCCGCTCTCCTAGTGTGGCTGCTCTGTGTCTGCAGGCAGCGAGGGGCTGCAAGCTTCCTGTGTTCGCACCTATATCACCTGTGCTTGCTTGTCAGAGACAGACTATCCCAAAACATACAACTCACTCCATGAATTGATTGCTACGGCATCTGTTATCAGCAGTCACAACCAGCAACACTAGTAGCAGCCGACTGCACGCAAAGAATGGGAACGTGCAGTGGGATTTACGTGAACTCGGCAAAAGGCATATCTTTCCGACGTAGGCTTGAGAATATTATGGGAACACTTGTACTGTTTCTAAATTAAGTGTAGGTGTGGGAGGGTGCTTCCTGCGCACGAATAAAAGCACGCTTGCCAATTGTGGATGCTAATCGTTCGCTTGTATCTGCCTAGACACCTCTGCTAGTTGTGAATTATTCCACTTGCTTGACAAGGTGCGCATGTAGGTGTGTTAAAAATTCTGGAGGCGCTGGGTATTGATCCCAGTACCTCTCGCATGCCAACCGAGCGCTCTACCATCTTAGCTACGCCTCCCCCCCCTCCGGTGATTCATAGTGCTACATACAGCCATATCAACGTCACAGACCCTTGCACTCCCATTATTCCGCAGACAAATCCTACTCTCTATGTATCAGTGAGGGTGTCTTTCAGGTTTCGTGCATTCTGTATCGAATCGTAGTTGGCCACAATGAAAGTGGCACGCATAACGTCGAAAGTAGAGTTCGGACATCGCTCTGAGTATGACGAACGTGTTGTCCACTCTCTAGACTTCAATGACGTTAAGCCTTGATACCTTAGACAGATCTGCACTCGATGACACCTCGATAACAACCGGTCCCTACACTTACATCTTGCTCTCCTTATGTCAGTACACATCATATCAGTTTGTGACGCTCGTTTTGCAACTTCTTGCGTGCCTTTAGGTTCGCCGCGACCAACACTTACCATGCACTGACCACAAAACATGGAGGCGCCGGGGCTTGAACCCGAGACCTTTCACACACTAAGCGAACGATCTGCCAACTTTTTTTTTTTTTTTTTGGGCCTCCCACACCCCTTTTAGCCCATCCTTGCGCTCTCCATAATTCGCCTTCATCGGCGTCGGCTTCTCACGCCATGGACATAACCATAAACTGATGAGACAAAGTTAATCCCTTTATCGTGGAGAAACTGATGTACCCCTTCTTTGGGCTTATTGATAATGTGAAAAAAGAATGAAGTCTGCAGTAGATAGAAAGAGAAGTTATGTTCAGTTTGTTTCCTTCTTCATCGCTGTTTTTTGTTGTCACACTTAAAGCAAATAGGCTTCCTTGACAAAGAAACGTCAGAGGGCATTCCGAAACTGCCTCTCCTCTCTTAAAATGCTTAAAAAACAAACCAAATTCGGTGAGAAGCAACTATTTATAATGGCTTCTTGATATATAAATTAATGAACGTTGAACTCAATGAACGGCAATTCCGGTAAAAACTAAAATATTTTTTTTTTTCCACGATTGTAAAGTAAGTTAGTAGTGGTGAACACTCTCTTACGTTTGTCTTCTGCGTCCGCAGATATTTCTTGTTAATTCTTTTACATCAATTTCTTGATTAAAAAATTTGCGTATGTTTCTTTATATTTACTAGTCTTCAGTAACATGCGATGCTCAGTTAGCAGATAGATCCAAAAATCCTCTTGGCTTTTCTCTTCCTTCGTGAAGAGGTAATGTACCGTTGCCGCTTTCAGCCAACTGACTGCGTTGCGTTTCGTGTTAGGAAAGGGTACATCATCCGGTGTCAAAAAGTCCGCAGGCGTTATAGCGTTAGGTGACGTTCGAAGGATGAGTGCCAGCTTTCGTCGGACATGCAGCCATATATCTTTAACCTTGTCACACACGAAACGATGTTCTTCGTTATCAATTAAACTACACGTTGCACACAAAGGCGAATCCGCTAAGTGGATCGTATGAAGTTTCGAGTTTGTTGCAACTTTCCTATTTACAACAAAGTACCATGTTGCTTTCAGATGAGTAGCTAAGTTACGGTTATGAATATTTGCCCATATCACTTTCCAGTTAGAACATGGATAGTTTTGTTCTATTTTGTTGTTCTTCTTTTCTCCCATCAATTTGTCATATATTTCTTTTACGTTTTTCATGTCTTTTTCCGGAATTTTTGAATGTAGGTAGCTATATTCTATTAAAAACCATCGTAAATGGTAAAGTCCGCTCGGTATGTGCTGCACATTAATGGGTGGAGAGAGGTCATCTGGAGCTATTTCAGATAGCAAGTGCGCGGCGATACAGCTGCCGGATTGTCTCCATTGTTGAAACTTATAGGAGATGTACAGAGCCTGCGACTTTTTAGTAACATTCGTTAAGTTTAAGCCGCCATTATTAGTGGCGAGCGTCAGAGTGTCATACTGGATTTTAAATATGTGGCCACGGCTCACAAAATAGCCTATTGCTGACATAATTTGTTTGGCGATGCCGGCGGGTATTGGCAGTATCTGGGCGACATAATTGACTTTGGAAGTAATAGAGACGTTCGCTAAAGACACTCTCTGAATTTCATTTAATTGTCGAATACTATGTGTCCGTACACTAGCTCGTATGGTAGTTAGTACTTGTCTATAGTTGGCCGCAATAGTTTGACGTATATTTTTTCGGAAATCAATGCCGAGACACTTCAAGGCTGTTAGCTCACGTAACTGACCGTGTGTGCGCATGCCAATGCCACGTCCGATATTGAATATGCCGGACTTGGTTTTGTTTAACCTCGCGGCTGACGCTCGTTCGTAGTTTTCTATTATGTGCATTGCCGTCTCGACTTCCGCTACATTCATAACGAGAAACCCAACATCGTCCGCATAAGCTTTACATATTATTTTGTTTCCTCGTATTTGCAATCCTTGTAACCGCTGAGTCAAGGTAGCGAGCAAAGGTTCGATGGCCATGGCAAAAAGTGCCATGGACAACGGACAACCTTGCCTGACAGAACATGCGATCTCGACTGGCCGGCTAGGCTGTCCATTTATGATGATTCTGGAGGAGTTATTCGTTACCAAACGTCGTATGAGGTCAACGAATCTCGGCGGAAAACCCATTGCGCCTATCGTTTTCAGGAGGTAGGAGTGGCTGATCCTGTCGAAGGCTTTATCGAAATCTAACGACATGATGGCACATTTTAGTCGACGTACTTCTGCTATTGAAATTATGTCGCGGTAGTCGGACAGCGTCTGCTGAATTTTCCTACCCTTGCCCACGCTAGACTGATATGAGCCGGTGACGCTGGACATTACATTTTTAAGTCTGTGGACTAAGAGCCGCGAAAAAATTTTATAGTCACTGTTCAGCAGGGTGATTGGTCTCAAATTTCCAATTTTCTTGCCAGCCGATTTTTTTGCGATTAACACTATCATACCTTCGCGAAAATCTTTCGGTATCTCCTTATTGAGGTTCAGAAGTTCATTACAGATGCATGTAATTCTATGTTTTATATGTTCCCAGTAGACTTGATAAAATTCCGCTGGTATGCCGTCAGCTCCAGGGGATTTATTTTTTGCACTTTGATATACAGCATAGTGTACATCGTCTTCGGTCGCCTCCGCTATTAGAGCTTCCGCGTACGCGTTACCAACGCGTCCTTGCAGGTGGGTCAGTAAATCGTCCTGTGCTTTTTCGTCTACCTCTTTATGTGAAAACAAGTTGTCGAAATGAGTTAGTATTTCTGCTTTTATGTCGTTGTGCATTGTCAAGGTGGTTCCATTATCAGTTTTAAGCTCCGTCAGTATTTTGCGGAATCCTCGTTTAGTTTCACGAATCACATGATATACTGAAGTGGCTTCTTTTTGCGCCACAGTCTCTGCTCTTGACCTTATTTGGTATCCTTCAAGCTGTTGTCGCCTTAATGTCAGTATTTTTGCCTGGATTTTTTTAATTCTCCCATGGTTCCCAATAGCTGTAGCACCTTGCAGGTAGAGTTCTCGGAGACAATGAAAGTAAAATTCTATCGTTCTTTTCCGCCAAAAGCTCTTCTCCCGGGAGTAGTTGATGAAACATCTTCGGATCTGAGGTTTGGCGCATTTGAGCCACCAATCCAAAGTCGAGTGGTAAGAGATGAGTTTGGTCTCGCAGGCTCTCCAAGTGGTGAGAAAGGCTTCTCGACAGGCAGGATCTTTTAAGTGTGAAACATTAAGTTTCCATGGCCCTTTATATCGACAGGTTCCTTGTCGTTCCAAATTTAATGTGCATATATATGCAGCGTGGTCCGAAAAAACGGTTGGCCAAACTTCAGACTGCAGGTTGCGGTGTTTCAGATTGGGCGAGACATATATTCGATCCAACCGGCTCGCTGAATGATTAGTGAGGTGGGTAAAGCCGGGTGCCGCGCCGTGCTTTTGCTCCCACGAATCAGTTAAACGGAGGTTGGTGACGATACGTTCCAGGTCCGGCGATTTGTTGTAGTTCGGAGTTTGGTCTTTGGCATGTATGACACTGTTAAAGTCGCCTCCAAGGATGGTATGGGTGCAGTGTACACCAAACAAAGGAACAATTCCCTCCTTAAAAAACTGTGCTCGTTGGCACCGGTTGGTAGAACCAGATGGGGCATAGACATTAATAATCCTGGTGTTATAAAGCGTGCCGGCAATGCCTCTGCCGTTAGGCAGTTTTGTTACGTCTGTAATGACGACGCCCTCTTTGAAAAGAAATGCGGTACCCAAATCACATCCAATTCCAGGATTGACTATAGCATTATACCCCTGTATGAAGTCAAGTTTGATGTTTGTTACTTCTTGTAAAAACAAAATGTCCACATCAGCTGCATACAGGAAATCTTTTAAATTTTGTAAATTAAATGGGCTACAAATTTTATTGATGTTCAGCGTAGCGATCTTATAGGCCTGCAACGGAACTAGGTTAGCCAAGACGGGAGTGTAATTAGGAAAAACTCTGGCAACATATCATTTCGAAAAAACATTAAGAAATCTCACCCGAGAGACATGTGGACACAAGTCAGTAAAACCGTTCAGACTAGAAATATTCATGACTTGGGAAGGGATCAGTCGGCTTCTCCGTGTCTGGGACAGTATCCGTCGCGGCGATAACATTCAAGACGACGTCATCTCGTGGTGTGGCCATCGTGGTGACTGTAACGGTTCCTGTGGTGTCCATAATTGCGTCCTCCTTTGTAGTGTCATCGACATCGTCTGCCCACGGATTCGACAGCCCTGTCATCGGTTGGTCATTAAGTGGTGCACTATATTCAGGTGTTTGCTGGTGATTTTTATCTTCGGTTCGGGTAATTGCTACGTCATCGGAGGGCAAACTGGCAGAACCTGAGGTACTATCCAAGGACACAGGGTCTTCGTTAGATGACTGCTGATTGCACTGCAAGTTCTCAGATGCAGATTGACGTATTTTGCCCCCTATTTACTTCGCCTGTTCACGCAGTTGTGGTGCAGTCTGCTCTGCACCTTGACGCGCGATCCTCCGTTTTTTAGATTTCTTGCGAGATGCGTCTCGTGGTGGACTTTGGACGGTACCTGAAGAAGCCTCAGGTTGCAAAGTAGCACTACCCGAAATGACTGACGCCAGGTCTGATTTCATTGCACTTGACGGGCTGTGGTCAGTGCCTAAGGCAGCTGCAGGATTCGGAGGAGCACCAGTAGAAACGGCTGGTTGCGAGTCCGTTTTCTGTGCACCTGATACGCTTTTGATACCTCCTAAAGAAGCTCCAGGATGCAGAGGAGCACTACCCGAAGCGACTGAGGTCGCGTCCGTATCCATTGCCGCATTGGGCGATTCCACGGCGACAAGGGCAGGAGCAGATATGTCTTCGCAGGAGGGTTGAGTGTCTACAGATGCTACACCTGAGTCGGTCGGTTGGTCGGTCGCTTGTGGGTCGGTATTCGTAGTAACTTCGGGGGGCGCAGTGGCACTTGCAAAACCGCGCGCTACGGCGACATATGTCACGGGCAGCGTTGACATAGCAGGGGGCCTGACGGCATCGACGGCAGGCAGTTGCGCCATTCGCCTTTGAACACATTCTGCACGAACGTGGCCTGGTAAATTGCAGACAGCACACGTTTTCGGTTGGTCATCATACATCACAACAGCTCTATATCCGCAGACGTTTATAAACGACGGAATGTGCTTCTGCAATTCGACTTTTAATTGGCGCACACCATTCAAAACAGGGAATTTGTGTGCAGCAGACCACCGTTCGGCAATATTATCAAAACTTTCCCGTATGGAGCAATAACAGCATTTATCTGGTCACTTGTAATTTCAAAGGGAAGTTCAAAGACTCGCACGGTCCGAATACCTAGACCAGCATCGGCAACGGTAACCTCCCCAACATTTCCGTCAGCATGTTTAAATTTCAGAATGCCACCACAAGATCGAACTATCCTTTCACACAATTCTGGACTGGCAAGTTTCACGAAAACCACACTGTTCATAATCTAGAAATGTATGCCGATAATAACATCAAGTCCTATTTTAATATCATCCTCTAACCACTGTTCAACATCAAATGACCTCGGTCGGACAAAGTTGCGATCAAACGTGACTTTCAAAGTATCTTTTCGTTGCGGTTGCGACATCTCTTAATTCTTTTTCATGTCTACACAAATACTATAGACAGCGACGCGTTGCAGCAAGAGCAGAGACTTACCACGCGGAGCTAACGCAGCACAGCACACAGCACGGCACTTCCGATCTCCAGCGCAGCCGCTGGCTGTCCACGCCAACTGAGCTACGGCTGCACACACGACCAAGCCTGCCTATTCTCCACTCTTTGCGACTCTGATGTGCACGGACACGATGGTTGGTTGGTTTGTAGCGGCGAAGGTACCAGAGTACAAAGGCGCGGACACGTTCACATACAGAAGAGTTCCAAGTAGTTTCGATGCTGTGGTATTACGAATGCAATTTCCGTCTGTTTTTAACGTCTTAAATTGAAAGGGCGGTCACAAATTGGGCCGTTTCACTCCTTGTCGACAATCACACAGCACCTGAGATAACAAGCACATCTAGAGCCCCATTGTGCACTCCATTGTTCATGCCAACTCAGTGCATCGCTCTTTGCTACTGTGTACCACTCTTGTCGTCCAACTGCAAAACACTGGACCACAACAAGTTTCCGCGTCTCCATTGCACTGATCATACCCCGAAACGCTCCCCAAACTTGGCAATCATCCATGCAGCCGACTTTTCCGACTTTACACGACGCTCACGCTAGTGACAGCCTTATGTATAGTTCGACGTCGCGCCAAAGAGAATGAGCACATTTCGCCTATGGCTTAGGCCACTCTCCTAGTGTGGCTGCTCTGTGTCTGCAGGCAGCGAGGGGGTTCAAGCTTCCTGTGTTCGCACCTATATCACCTGTGCTTGCTTGTCAGAGACAGACTATCCCAAAACATACAACTCACTCCATGAATTGATTGCTACGGCATCTGTTATCAGCAGTCACAACCAGCAACACCAGTAGCAGCCGACTGCACGCAAAGAATGGGAATGTGCAGTGGGATTTACGTGAACTCGGCAAAAGGCATATCTTTCCGACGTAGGCTTGAGAATATTATGGGAACACTTGTACTGTTTCAAAATTAAGTGTAGGTGTGGGAGGAGGGTGCTTCCTGCGCACGAATAAAAGCACGCTTGCCAATTGTGGATGCTAATCGTTCGCTTGTATCTGCCTAGACACCTCTGCTAGTTGTGAATTATTCCACTTGCATGGCAAGGTGCGCATGTAGGTGTGTTAAAAATTCTGGAGGCGCTGGGTATCGATCCCAGTACCTCTCGCACTCCAACCGGTCGATCTACCATCTGAGCTACGCCCACATCCCGATGACTAATAGTACTACATACAGCCATATCAACGTCACAGACCCTTGCACTCCCATTATTCCGCAGACAAATCCTACTCTCTATGTATCAGTGAGGGTGTCTTTCAGGTTTCGTGCATTCTGTATCGAATCGTAGTTGGCCACAATGAAAGTGGCACGCATAACGTCGAAAATAGAGTTCGGACATCGCTCTGAGTATGACGCACGTGTTGCCCACTCTCTAGACTTCAATGACGTTAAGCCTCAATACCTTAGACAGATCTGCACTCGATGACACCTCGATAACAGACGGTCCCCACACTTACATCTTGCTCTCCTTATGTCAGTACACATCATATCAGTCTGTGACGCTGGTTTTGCAACTTCTTGCGTGCCTTTAGGTTCGCCGCGACCAACACTTACCATGCACTGACCACAAAACATGGAAGCGCCGGGGCTTGAACCCGAGATCTTTCACACACTAAGCGAACGATCTGCCAACTGAGCTACGGCTGCACACACGACCAAGCCTGCCTATTCTCCTTTCTTTGGACTCTGATGTGCACGGACACGATGGTTGGTTGGTTTGTAGCGGCGAAGGTACCAGAGTACAAAGGCGCGGACACGTTCATATACACAAGAGTTCCAAGTAGTTTCGATGCTCTGGTATTACGAATGCAAATTCCGTCTGTTTTTAACGTCTTAAATTGAAAGGGCGGTCACAAATTGGTCCGTTTCACTCCTTGTCGACAATCACACAGCACCTGAGATAACAAGCACATCTCGAGCCCCATTGTGCACTCCATTGTTCATGCCAACTCAGTGCCTCGCTCTTTGCTACTGTGTACCACTCTTGTCGTCCAACTGCAAAACACTGGGCCACAACAAGTTTCCGCGTCTCCATTGCACTGAACATACTCCGAAACGCTCCCCAAACTTGGCAATCACCCATGCAGCCGATTTTTCCGACTCTACACGACGCTCACGCTAGTGACAGCCTTATTTATAGTTCGACGTCGCGCCAAAGCGAATGAGCACATTTCGCCTACGGCTTAGGCCGCTCTCCTAGTGTGGCTGCTCTGTGTCTGCAGGCAGCAAGGGACTGCAAGCTTCCTGTGTTCGCACCTATATCACCTGTGCTTGCTTGTCAGAGACAGACTATCCCAAAACATACAACTCACTCCATGAATTGATTGCTACGGCATCTGTTATCAGCAGTCACAACCAGCAACACCAGTAGCAGCCGACTGCACGCAAAGAAAGGGAATGTGCAGTGGGATTGACGTGAACTCGGCAAAAGGCATATCTTTCCGACGTAGGCTTGCGAATATTTTGGGAACACTTGTACTGTTTCAAAATTAAGTGTAGGTGTGGGAGGAGGGTGCTTCCTGCGCACGAATAAAAGCACGCTTTTATTGTTTTTGTAACTGTATTAACTTTTTACTATTTTTTTTGTGTCTTTAGCTGTAGCCATTGCTTAGTTTTAGTTACTGCTAATACTTTTTTCATTTTCTCAGTTTATTCTCTTCCATACTGAAATAGTTCTATTGCAATTATTAGTCTCTCCTTTAGTT
Source organism: Schistocerca gregaria (assembly GCF_023897955.1). Taxonomy (NCBI): domain Eukaryota; kingdom Metazoa; phylum Arthropoda; class Insecta; order Orthoptera; family Acrididae; genus Schistocerca; species Schistocerca gregaria. The sequence continues at coordinate 22,186,388 of NC_064929.1, read as the reverse complement.
CATTAGTCAACCATCTCTTCGGTTTAAATTGTTCATAACAAAAATCACTATCAGTATCACTTTAGCAAATTTCAATTTAATTCTAGCTTCCTACGATACTCTATTAAATATTAAGCTTACTTCTCTCTGCTGGCAGCATCGGCCTCTTAAATCACTCCTCCTTCCCTTATTTCCACCCTAAGCTGTTTCAAATACTCTAATTACATTTTTCCTCTTACGACATAGGATACTCAGTGACACACAGCTGTCACCATTTTGATCATATTCTCCCTGCACCGAATACCACTAATCCATTTTCTATACTCCCGCAACCTCAGGAAATCTCTTGCAGTCGCTTTTCTTTCGGCTCTCGCGGAGTCACAAACAGGGCGCGCAAAATCTCGGACACCCCTGTAATATGTCACTTGGCGGAAACACCGGTCAGTGCCCCTCGCGGCAGGTAGTGCCTAACAAAGGGACAAACCAGTCTGCCACCCTACTCCAGGCTGCTCAGCGGAACGCGTCCGAGGTTTTAGCAGCTCACTGCAACATTCAGTCTTTACCTGCGCATTACGAAGAACTTAGCCTCCTCTACCACCAACTAAACTACCACGTAATCCTCTTATCCGAAACGTGGTTGAAACCACACATATCCTCTGCATCTATTCATCTCCCAGGGTACACATTTCTTAGGGCAGACAGATCAAAAAAGCGAGGTGGCGGGGTCGGCGCATATATACGAACAGATCTCAAAGCGAAAGTCTTATGTACGTCAAATCCTGCTGAAGAAAAAGAGGCTGAATTCATGTTCATTGAAATAAATATACAAAGTCGGAAATTCTTGACTGGCGTCGTGTACAAGCCGCCAAAAATAAGCTCAATGAGTTCCTTCCAGTCGGAATTACATTCACTTCAGTGTCAATACGAACATGTCATCGTAATGGGTGACTTGAACATAGACCTGCTAAGAGACACTCCCTCCGCAATAAACCTAAGAAGATTGTTTAGTTGCAATAGCATGAACATTCTTCCATTGCAACCTACACACCATACGGCGCACAGTCATACTCTTATAGACGTGATAGCAACGAAACAGACTGACAAAGTAAGAGATGTTGGTCAATCATCGGCCCCTGGCCTCTCAGCACATGATGTAATATTCCTGGCCTACTCTGTGCAGCCCCCAAGGATCAAATCGCGTTACATAACTTGTAGGAACATGAAACGTATTGACCTTGACGCTCTAACAGCCGATTGCTCAGAAATCTCATGGCATCAAATAATCAGAGAACCTACAATCGACGGCAAAATTAATGAACTTGGTGATAAACTCACTGCCCTCTATGACAAACATGCACCTGTGCGCACAGTCCGTGTAAGAAAATCTCCTGCTCCATGGCTGACAGCTGAATTACGTCAAATGATGACTAATAGGGATGCTGCCCACAGGCGTTTCAAGGCAGATCCGAAACCCGAACGTTTTGAAGAATATAGAAAGCTACGGAACAGAGTGAAACAATGCATTCGCAATGCCAAAATCAGGCACGCTCGCTCCCTTGTATGCAGCGATCTGACACCCACGACTCTATGGAAGAATCTCCGTAGCTTGGGGGTCGGAAAGGCAAAATCGGAAACTACTTTTCATGTGTCAGCTAACGAATTAAATGAATTCTTCTCTGCACCTCTGAATACCAGCACGGCTGATAATTACCGTCCACAAGAATCTCCAAACAGGATAACTAACAACGATACCTTCCATCTAAAACATGTAACAACAAATACGGCAAGAAAAGCAATAATGAGAATCTCTTCTGATGCAATAGGCAACGACAGTATCGGTATAGCCATGATTAAGAATGTTGCCGATATCTTAGTACCTGTCTTAACTGACATATTTAATTTTTCCCTCGTGAACGGAATATACCCCACTGCATGGAAAAGAAGCATAATTCGACCCATCCCTAAGGTCGAAAACCCGCAACTGCTTAGTGATTACCGACCAATTAGCATACTGCCTGCTGTTTCCAAAGCACTTGAATATATTGTTCATGACCAAATCACTGAACACTTGCATGAATTCAGTCTATATGACAAATTTCAATCCGGTTTCCGTAAACATCACAGCACAAACACTGCTCTAATTAAAGTAACTGATGACCTGAAATATGCCATCGACAATCGAAAGGCAACAATATTGACGCTACTGGACTTCAGCAAAGCTTTTGACACTGTTAACTTTGACATATTACTCAGAAAAATGCAACAGCTTAATTTCTCTGGTAGTGCAATGAGATGGTTTGAAAGCTACTTAAAAGACAGACAGCAATGTGTTGTCTGCGCAAATGAAAAATCTTCCTGGAAACATGTTTCTTCGGGAGTGCCACAAGGATCAGTCTTAGCACCACTTTTGTTTTCTTTATATGTCAACGATATTTCGTCGGTTTTGTCCTCCTGTAAACATCATTTCTATGCCGACGACCTCCAGCTCTACCTAAGCGTCAGACCTGAAGACGTAAACACTGCAATCGCTCTGATGAATGATGATCTGTCTTCAGTAGTGACATGGGCGAAAAATCTGGGGCTTAAATTAAATGCAAAAAAGACGCAAGTAATCTTAATAGCCCATCAGAAATTAATAAGTTCAGATTTCCGCCAACGGCTACCTCCTATTCTGCTCGAAGGTACTCCAATACCATATCAGAAAACAGTGAAGAACTTGGGTGTAACTTTGGACGAGCATCTCAACTGGGCGGAGAATACAGTCGCAGTGTGCCGAAAGACGTCTGCTCGTCTCTATGCTCTCAAAAAGTTTCGGAACATGTTCCCACAGGACTTGAAACGCCAGCTCGTGCAAGCACTCGTTCTACCGAACCTCCACTATTGTGATGTGATTCAACAAGGCATGAGTAGTGAAAACAAAAGACGGCTAGAGCTAACCATGAATGCCTGTGTGCGTTACACCTGCAACATTCGCCGATATGATCATGTTAGTGCTTCATACTCCGAGCTAGGGTGGCTGCGGCCAGACAAACTGCGTGACTACCACACTCTATGTCTACTTCACCGACTCCTCATCGCGCAAGCACCCCAGTACCTAGCCTCAGAGATTAAAAACCTGTCATGCCATCATAATCGAAACACGAGGTCACTCTTATCTGGTATCCTAACTGTGCCCACTCACAAAACAAAAACTTTTGCAAACTCCTTCTCAGTTGCCGCTGTCCGCCTCTGGAACAAACTGCCTCTTACCTTGAGGAAAATTCAATCTCCTGTGGCTTTTAAGAAGAAGTTGAAGCATTTCCTACTATCATCCGCATAAAATTCTCCACAAAATTAATGTGCAAGGCCAATCCTCTCATCTGTCAAATAGCAAAGCTAGCGTCTCGTATCTTGCAGCTGAGATGCCTTCCTCTTCATCTATCTCTATTAGCCATGCAGTCTCCTTTTCCTTTATATTTTCCTTAATTATGTTTCATCATGTCTCTCTATTCTTCTCCTCCCTTCACCATGAGTCTCCCTCATACTCCCTGCTGCCAGCACTCCTATCTTAAATCTTTCTCTTCAATAATGCATTTTTCGAGGTGTACCTTTCTAATTGTTTATCTCACTTTTTGTATTAGATGTAGTTTAACATGCCTACTGAAACATATGACTGTAAAATAAGTAGAATGCCTGGTTAGATGTAAGAGAGGGCCTGATGGCCCTAATCTTGCCAGGTTAAATAAATAAATAAATAAAAAAAAAATAAATAAATTGTGGATGCTAATCGTTCGCTTGTATCTGCCTAGACACCTCAGCTAGTTGTGAATTATTCCACTTGCATGGCAAGGTGCGCATGTAGGTGTGTAAAAATTCTGGAGGCGCTGGGTATCGATCCCAGTACCTATCGCCCGCCAACCGAGCGCTCTACCATCTGAGCTACGCCCACCCCCTGCTGACTAAGAGTGCTACATACAGCCATATCAGCGTCACAGACCCTTGCACTCCCATTATTCCGCAGACAAATCCTACTCTCTATGTATCAGTGAGGGCGTCTTTCAGGTTTCGTGCATTCTGTATCGAATCGTAGTTGGCCACAATGAAAGTGGCACGCATAACGTCGAAAACAGAGTTCGGACATCGCTCTGAGTATGACGCACGTGTTGCCCACTCTCTAGATTTCAATGACGTTAAGCCTTAATACCTTAGACAGATCTGCATTCGATGACACCTCGATAACAGCCGGTCCCCACACTTACATCTTGCTCTCCTTATGTCAGTACACATCATATCAATCTGTGACGCTGGTTTTGCAACTTCTTGCGTGCCTTTAGGTTCGCCGCGACCAACACTTACCATGCACTAAACACAAAACATGGGGGCGCCGGGGCTTGAACCCGAGATCTTTCACACACTAAGCCAACGATCTGCCTACTGAGCTACGGCTGCACACACGACCAAGCCTGCCTATTCTACATTCTTTGGACTCTAATGTGCACGGACACGATGGTTGGTTGGTTTGTAGCGGCGAAGGTACCAGAGTACAAAGGCGCGGACACGTTCATATACACAAGAGTTCCAAGTAGTTTCGATGCTCTGGTATTACGAATGCAAATTCCGTCTGGTTTTAACGTCTTAAATTGAAAGGGCGGTCACAAATTGGTCCGTTTCACTCCTTGTCGACAATCACACAGCACCTGAGATAACAAGCACATCTCGAGCCCCACTGTGCACTCCATTGTTCATGCCAACTCAGTGCCTCGCTCTTTGCTGCTGAGTGCCTCGCTCTTTGCTACTGTGTACCACTCTTGTCGTCCAACTGCAAAACACTGGGCCACAACAAGTTTCCGCGTCTCCATTGCACTGATCATACTCCGAAACGCTCCCCAAACTTGGCAAACACCCATTCAGCCGACTTTTCCGATTTTACACGACGCTCACGCTAGTGACAGCATTATTTGTAGTTCGACGTCGCGCCAAAGCGAATGAGCACATTTCGCCTACGGCTTAGGCCGCTCTCCTAGTGTGGCTGCTCTGTGTCTCCAGGCAGCGAGGGGCTGCAAGCTTCCTGTGTTCGCACCTATATCACCTCTGCTTGCTTGTCAGAGACAGACTATCAAAAAACATACAACTCACTCCATGAATTGATTGCTACGGCATCTGTTATCAGCAGTCACAACCAGCAACACCAGTAGCAGCCGACTGCACGCAAAGAATGGGAACGTGCAGTGGGATTTACGTGAACCCTTCAAAAGGCATATCTTTCCGACGTAGGCTTGAGAATATTATGGGAACACTTGTACTGTTTCTAAATTAAGTGTAGGTGTGGGAGGAGGGTGCTTCCTGCGCACGAATAAAAGCACGCTTGCCAATTGTGGATGCTAATCGTTCGCTTGTATCTGCCTAGACACCTCTGCTAGTTGTGAATTATTCCACTTGCATGGCAAGGTGCGCATGTAGGTGTGTAAAAAATTCTGGTGGCGCTGGGTATCGATCCCAGTACCTCACGCACACCAACCGAACGCTCTACGCCCACCCCCCGGTGACTAATAGTGCTACATACAGCCATATCAACGTCACAGACCCTTGCACTCCCATTATTCCGTAGACAAATCCTACTCTGTATGTATCAGTGAGGGTGTCTTTCTGGTTTCGTGCATTCTGTATCGAATCGTAGTTGGCCACAATGAAAGTGGCACGCATAACGTCGAAAATAGAGTTCGGACATCGCTCTGAGTATGACGAACGTGTTGTCCACTCTCTAGACTTCAATGACGTTAAGCCTTGATACCTTAGACAGATCTGCACTCGATGACACCTCGATAACAGCCGGTCCCCACACTTACATCTTGCTCTCCTCATGTCAGTACACATCATATCAATCTGTGACGCTGGTTCTGCAACTTCTTGCGTGCCTTTAGGTTCGCCGCTACCAACACTTACCATGCACTGACCACAAAACATGGAGGCGCCGGGGCTTGAACCCGAGATCTTTCACACACTAAGCGAACGATCTGCCAACTGAGCTACGGCTGCACACACGACCAAGCCTACCTATTCTCCAATCTTTGCGACTCTGATGTGCACGGACACGATGGTTGGTTGGTTTGTAGCGGCGAAGGTACCACAGTACAAAGGCGCGGACACGTTCATACACACAAGAGTTCCAAGTAGTTTCGATGCTCTGGTATTACGAATGCAAATTCCGTCTGTTTTTAACGTCTTAAATTGAAAGGGCGGTCACAAATTGGTCCGTTTCACTCCTTCTCGACAATCACACAGCACCTGAGATAAGAAGCACATCTCGAGCCCCATTGTGCACTCCATTGTTCATGCCAACTCAGTGCCTCGCTCTTTGCTACTGCGTACCACTCTTGTCGTCCATCCGATGCACATCTAGAGGCATTCTGTAATCTGCAGACCTTCAAAGTGTTGATGAAACACAGAAATTGCATCGGGATTGAATACAACAGTCACCATGCGCACTCTCCTCCATTGGAGTAATGTCTCAAACAGTCTACGCTTTGATCGATCCCTGGAAGACCAGTAGTAGTTTCAGATGCACATCTGGAGGCAATTTATAAACTGTGGGCTATCAGAGTGTTGATGAAACACAGAAATTGCATCGGGATTGAATACAACAGTCACCATGCGCACATTCATCCATGGGAGTAATGTCTCAAACAGTCTACGCTTTGATCGTTCCCTGAAGACCAGTAGTAGTTTCAGGTTCACATCTGGAGGCATCCTGTAATCAGTGGACTTACAGAGTGTTGATGAAACACAGAAATTGCATCGGGATTGAATACAACAGTCACCATGCGCACTTTCATCCATGGGAGTAATGTCTCAAACAGTCTACGCTTTGATCGTTCCCTGGAAAACCAGTAGTAGTTTCCCATGCACATCTCTAGGCATTGTGTAATCTGTGGACTATCCGATTGTTAATGTAACACAGAAATTGCATCGGGATTGAATACAACAGTCACCATGCGCACTTTCCTCCATGGGAGTAATGTCTCAAACAGTCTACGCTTTGATCGTTCCCTGGAAAACCAGTAGTAGTTTCCAAAGCATATCTGGAGGCATTCTGTAATCTGTGGACTATCAGAGTGTTGATGTAACACGGAAATTGGATCGGGATTGAATTCAACGGTCACCATGCGCACTTTCCTCCATGGGAGTAATGTCTCAAACAGTCTACGCTTTGATCGTTCACTGGAAGACCAGTAGTGGTTTCCGAGGCACATCTGGAGGCATTCTGTAATCAGTGGACTATCAGAGTGTAGATGAAACACAAAAATTGCATCGGGATTGAATACAACAGTCACCATGTGCATTTTCATCCATGGGAGTAATGTCTCAAACAGTCTACGCTTTGATTCGTCCCTGGAAAACCAGTAGTAGTTTCCGATGCACATCTGGAGGCATTCTGTAATCTGTGAACTATCAGAGTGTTGCATCGGGATCGATTACAACAGTCACCATGCGCACTTTCTTCCATGGGAGTAATGTCTCAAACAGTCTACGCTTTGACCGTTCCCTGGAAGACCAGTAGTAGATTCCGATGCACATCTGGAGGCATTCTGTAACCTGTGGACTATCAGAGTGTAGATGTAACACAGAAATTGCATCGGGATTGAATACAACAGTCACCATGCGCACTTTCCTCCATGCTAGTATTGTCTCAAACAGTCTACGCTTTGATCGTTCCCTGGAAGAACAGTAGTAGTTTAAGATGCCCATCTGGAGGCAATTTATAAACTGTGGGCTATCAGAGTGTTGATGAAACACAGAAATTGCATCGGGATTGAATACAACAGTCACCATGCGCACATGCATCCATGGGAGTAACGTCTCAAACAGTCTACGCTTTGATCGTTCCCTGGAAAACCAGTAGTAGTTTCCGATGCACATCTGGAGGCATTCTGTAATCTGTGGACTATCAGAGTGTTGTTGAAACACAGATATTACATCGGAATTGAATACAACAATCACCATGCGCACTTTCCTCCATGGGAGTAATGTCTCAAACTGTCATCGCCTTGATCGTTCCCTGAAGACCAGTAGCAGTTTCAGGTTCACATCTGGAGGCATTCTGTAATCAGTGGACTTACAGAGTGTTGATGAAACACAGAAATTGTATCTGGATTGAATACAACAGTCACCATGCGCACTTTCATCCATGGGAGTAATGTCTCAAACAGCCTACGATTTGATCGTTCCCTAGAAAACCCGTAGTAGTTTCCGATGCACATCTCTAGGCATTGTGTAATCTGTGGACTATCAGATTGTTAATGTAACACAGAAATTGCATCGGGATTGAATACAACAGTCACCATGCGCACTTTCCTCCATGGGAGTAATGTCTCAAACAGTCTACGCTTTGATCGTTCCCTGGAAAACCAGTAGTAGTTTCCAAAGCACATCTGGAGGCATTCTGTAATCTGTGGACTATCAGAGTGTTGATGTAACACGGAAATTGGATCGGGATTGAATTCAACAGCCACCATACGCAATTTCCTCCATGGGAGTAATGTCTCAAACAGTCTACGCTTTAATCGTTCACAGGAAGACCAGTAGTAGTTTCCGAGGCACATCTGGAGGCATTCTGTAATCAGTGGACTATCAGAGTGTAGATGAAACACAGAAATTGCATCGGGATTGAATACAACAGTCACCATGTGCATTTCCATCCATGGGAGTAATGTCTCAAACAGTCTACGCTTTGATTCGTCCCTGGAAAACCAGTAGTAGTTTCCGATGCACATCTGGAGGCATTCTGTAATCTGTGAACTATCAGAGTGTTGTTGAAACACAGAATTTGCATCGGGATTGATTACAACAGTCACCATTCGCACTATCCTCCATGGGAGTAATGTCTCAAACAGTCAACGCTTTGACCATTCCCTGGAAGACCAGTAGTAGATTCCGATGCACATCTGGAGGCATTCTGTAATCTGTGGACTATCAGAGTGTTGATGTAACACAGAAATTGCATAGGGATTGAATACAACAGTCACCATGCGCACTTTCCTCCATGGGAGTAATGTCTCAAAGAGTCTACGCTTTTTTCGTTCCCTGGAAGACCAGTAGTAGAGTCCGATGCACATCTGGAGGCATTCTGTAATCTGTGGACTATCAGAGTGTTGTTGAAACACAGATATTGCATCGGGATTGAATAAAACAGTCACCATTCGCACCTTCCTGAATGGGAATAATGTCGCAAACTGTCATCGCTTTGATCGTTCCCTGAAGACCAGTAGTAGTTTCCCAGGCAGATCTGGAGGCATTCTGTAATCAGTGGACTATCAGAGTGTTGATGAAACACAGAAATTGCATCGGGGTGATTACAACAGTCACCATGCACACTTTCCTCCATGGGAGTAATGTCTCAAACTGTCTACGCTTTGACCGTTCCCTGGAAGACCAGTAGTAGATTCCGATGCACATCTGGAGGCATTCTGTAATCTGTGGACTATCAGAGTGCTGTTGAAACACAGAAATTGCATTGGTATTAGATACAACAGTAACCATTCGCTCTTTCCTCCATGGGAGTAATGTCTCAAACTGTCACCGCTTTGATCGTTCCCTGGAAGACCAGTAGTAGTTTCAGATGCACATCTGGAGGCATTCTGTAATCTGTGAACTATCAGAGTGTTGCATCGGGATTGATTGCAACAGTCACCATGCGCACTTTCTTCCATGGGAGTAATGTCTCAAACAGTCTACGCTTTCATCGTTCACTGGATTACCATTAGCAGCTTCCGAGGCACATCTTTTGGCATTCTGTAATCAGTGGACTATCAGAGTGTTGATGAAACACAGAAATTGCATCGGGATTGATTACAACAGTCACCATGCACACTTTCCTCCATGGGAGTAATGTCTCAAACTGTCTACGCTTTGACCGTTCCCGGGAAGACCAGTAGTAGCTTCCGACGCACATCTGGAGGCATTCTGTAATCTGTGGACTATCAGAGTGTTGATGAAACACAGAAATTGCATCGGGATTGAATTCAACAGTCACCATGCGCACTTTCCTCCATATGAGTAATGACTCAAACAGTCTACGCTTTGATCGTTCCCTATAAGACCAGCAGTAGTTTCCGAAGCACATCTGGAGGCATTATGTAATCTGCGGACTATCAGAGTGTTGATGTAACTCAAAAATTGCATCGGGATTGAATACAACAGTCACCATGCGCACTTTCCTCCATTGGAGTAATTCTCAAACAGTCCACGTTTTGATCGTTCCCGGGAAGACCAGTAGTAGCTTCCGATGCACATCTGGAGGCATTCTGTAATCTGTGGACTATCAGAGTGTTGATGAAACACAGAAATTGCATCGGGATTGAATACAACAGTCACCATGCGCACTTTCATCCATGGGAGTAATGTCTCAAACAGTCCACGCTTTGATCGTTCCCTGGAAAACCAGTAGTAGTTTCCGATGCACATCTGGATGCATTCTGTAATCAGTGGACTATCAGAGTGTTGATGAAACACAGAAATTGCATCGGGATTCAATACAACAGTCACCATGCGCACTTTCATCCATGGGTGTAACGTCTCAAACAGTCTACGCTTTGATCGTTCCCTAAAAACCAGTAGTAGTTTCCGATGCACATCTGGAGGCATTCTGTAATCTGTGAACTATCAGAGTGTTGTTGATACACAGAAATTGCATCGGGATTGATTACAACAGTCACCAGGCGCACTTTCCTCCATGGGAATAATGTCTCAAACTGTCATCGCTTTGATCGTTCCTTGAAGAGCAGTAGTAGTTTCCGAGGCACATCTGGAGGCATTCTGTATTCAGTGGACAATCAGAGTGTTGATGAAATACAGAAATTGCATCGGGATTGAATACAACAGTCACCATGCTCACTTTCATTTATGGGAGTAATGTCTCAAACCGTCTACGCTTTGATCGTTCCCTGGAAGACCAGTAGTAGTTTCCGAGGCACATCTGGAGGCATTCTGTAATCAGTGGACTATCAGAGTGTTGATGTAACTCAAAAATTGCATCGGGATTGAATACAACAGTCACCATGCGCACTTTCCTCCATTGGAGTAATTCTCAAACAGTCTACGTTTTGATCGTTCCCGGAAAGACCAGTAGTAGCTTCCGATGCACATCTGGAGGCATTCTGTAATCTGTGGACTATCAGAGTGTTGATGAAACACAGAAATTGCATCGGGATTGAATTCAACAGTCACCATGCGCACTTTCCTCCATGGGAGTAATGACTCAAACAGTCTACGCTTTGATCGTTCCCTGGAAGACCAGCAGTAGTTTCCGATGCACATCTGGAGGCATTATGTAATCTGCGGACTATCAGAGTGTTGATGTAACACAGAAATTGCATCCGGATTGAATACAAAAGTCACCATGCGCACTTTCCTCCATGGGAGTAATGTCTCAAACAGTCTACGCTTTGATCGTTCCCTGGAAAACCAGTAGTAGTTTCCGATGCACATCTGGAGGCACTCTGTAATCTGTGGACTATCAGAGTGTTGATGTAACACAGAAATCCCATCGGGATTGAGTACAACAGTCACCATGCGCACTTTCCTCCATGGGAGTAATGTCTGAAACAGTCTACGCTTTGATCGTTCACTGGAAGACCATTAGCAGCTTCGAAGGCAAATCTTTTGGCATTCTGTAATCAGTGGACTATCAGAGTGTTGATGAAACACAGAAATTGCATCGGGATTGATTACAACAGTCACCATTCGCACTTTCCTCCATGGGAGTAATGTCTCAAACAGTCTACGATTTGACCGTTCCCTGGAAGACCAGTAGTAGATTCCGTTTCACATCTGGAGGCATTCTGTAATCTGTGGACTATCAGAGTGTTGATGTAACACAGAAATTGCATCGGGATTGATTACAACAGTAACCATGCGCACTTTCCTCCATGGGAGTAATGTCTCAAAGTGTCTACGCTTTTTTCGTTCCCTGGAAGACAAGTAGTAGAGTCCGATGCACATCTGGAGGCATTCTGAAATCTGTGGACTATGAGAGTGTGGTTCTAACACAGATATTGCATCGGGATTGAATACAACAGTCACCATGCGCACTTTCCTCCATGGGAATAATGTCTCAAACTGTCATCGCTTTGATCGTTCCCTGAAGACCAGTAGTAGTTTCCGAGGCACTTCTGGAGGCATTCTGTAACCAGTGGACTATCAGAGTGTTGATGAAATACAGAAATTGCATCGGGATTGAATACAACAGTCACCATACGCACTTTCCTCCATGGGAGTAATGTCTCAAACAGTCTACGCTTTGATAGTTCCCTGGAAGACCAGTAGTAGTTTCCGTTGCACATCTGGAGGCATTCTGTAATCTGTGGACCTTCAAAGTATTAACGTAACTCAGAAATTGCATCGGGATTGAATACAACTGTCACCATGCGCACTTTCCTCCATGGGAGTAATTCTCAAACAGTCTACGTTTTGATCGTTCCCGGGAAGACCAGTAGTAGCTTCCGATGCACATCTGGAGGCATTCTGTAATCTGTGGACTATCAGAGTGTTGATGAAACACAGAAATTGCATCGGGATTGAATTCAACAGTCACCATGCGCACTTTCCTCCATGGGAGTAATCTCTCAAACAGTCTACGTTTTGATCGTTCCCGGGAAGACCAGTAGTAGCTTCCGATGCACATCTGGAGGCATTCTGTAATCTGTGGACTATCAGAGTGTTGATGAAACACAGAAATTGCATCGGGATTGAATTCAACAGTCACCATGCGCACTTTCCTCCATGGGAGTAATCTCTCAAACAGTCTACGCTTTGATCGTTCCCTGGAAGACCAGTAGTAGTTTCCGATGCATATCTGGAGGTTCTGTAATCTGTGGACTATCAGAGTGTTGATGTAACACAGAAATTGCATCGGGATTGAATATAACATTTACCATGCGCACTTTCATCCATGGGTGTAATGTCTCAAACAGTCTACCCTTTGATCGTTCACTGGAAAACCAGTAGTAGTTTCCAAAGCACATCTGGAGGCATTGTGTAATCTGTGGACTATCAGAGTGTTGATGTAACACAGAAATTGCATCGGGATTGAATACAACAGTCACCATGCGCACATTCCTCCATGGGAGTAATGTCTCAAACAGTCTACGCTTTCATCGTTCACTGGAAGACCAGTAGTGGTTTCCGAGGCACATCTGGAGGCATTCTGTAATCAGTGGACTATCAGAGTGTAGATGAAACACAGAAATTGCATCGGGATTGAATACAACAGTCACCATGTGCATTTTCATCCATGGGAGTAATGTCTCAAACAGTCTACGCTTTGATTCGTCCCTGGAAAACCAGTAGTAGTTTCCGATGCACATCTGGAGGCATTCTGTAATCTGTGAACTATCAGAGTGTTGCATCGGGATCGATTACAACAGTCACCATGCGCACTTTCTTCCATGGGAGTAATGTCTCAAACAGTCTACGCTTTGACCGTTCCCTGGAAGACCAGTAGTAGATTCCGATGCACATCTGGAGGCATTCTGTAACCTGTGGACTATCAGAGTGTAGATGTAACACAGAAATTGCATCGGGATTGAATACAACAGTCACCATGCGCACTTTCCTCCATGCTAGTATTGTCTCAAACAGTCTACGCTTTGATCGTTCCCTGGAAGAACAGTAGTAGTTTCAGATGCCCATCTGGAGGCAATTTATAAACTGTGGGCTATCAGAGTGTTGATGAAACACAGAAATTGCATCGGGATTGAATACAACAGTCACCATGCGCACATGCATCCATGGGAGTAACGTCTCAAACAGTCTACGCTTTGATCGTTCCCTGGAAAACCAGTAGTAGTTTCCGATGCACATCTGGAGGCATTCTGTAATCTGTGGACTATCAGAGTGTTGTTGAAACACAGATATTACATCGGAATTGAATACAACAATCACCATGCACACTTTCCTCCATGGGAGTAATGTCTCAAACTGTCATCGCTTTGATCGTTCCCTGAAGACCAGTAGTAGTTTCAGGTTCACATCTGGAGGCATTCTGTAATCAGTGGACTTACAGAGTGTTGATGAAACACAGAAATTGTATCTGGATTGAATACAACAGTCACCATGCGCACTTTCATCCATGGGAGTAATGTCTCAAACAGCCTACGATTTGATCGTTCCCTAGAAAACCCGTAGTAGTTTCCGATGCACATCTCTAGGCATTGTGTAATCTGTGGACTATCAGATTGTTAATGTAACACAGAAATTGCATCGGGATTGAATACAACAGTCACCATGCGCACTTTCCTCCATGCGAGTAATGTCTCAAACAGTCTACGCTTTGATCGTTCCCTGGAAAACCAGTAGTAGTTTCCAAAGCACATCTCCAGGCATTCTGTAATCTGTGGACTATCAGAGTGTTGATGTAACACGGAAATTGGATCGGGATTGAATTCAACAGCCACCATACGCAATTTCCTCCATGGGAGTAATGTCTCAAACAGTCTACGCTTTGATTCGTCCCTGGAAAACCAGTAGTAGTTTCCGATGCACATCTGGAGGCATTCTGTAATCTGTGAACTATCAGAGTGTTGTTGAAACACAGAATTTGCATCGGGATTGATTACAACAGTCACCATTCGCACTATCCTCCATGGGAGTAATGTCTCAAACAGTCAACGCTTTGACCATTCCCTGGAAGACCAGTAGTAGATTCCGATGCACATCTGGAGGCATTCTGTAATCTGTGGACTATCAGAGTGTTGATGTAACACAGAAATTGCATAGGGATTGAATACAACAGTCACCATGCGCACTTTCCTCCATGGGAGTAATGTCTCAAAGAGTCTACGCTTTTTTCGTTCCCTGGAAGACCAGTAGTAGAGTCCGATGCACATCTGGAGGCATTATGTAATCTGTGGACTATCAGAGTGTTGTTGAAACACAGATATTGCATCGGGATTGAATACAACAGTCACCATTCGCACTTTCCTGAATGGGAATAATGTCGCAAACTGTCATCGCTTTGATCGTTCCCTGAAGACCAGTAGTAGTTTCCCAGGCAGATCTGGAGGCATTCTGTAATCAGTGGACTATCAGAGTGTTGATGAAACACAGAAATTGCATCGGGATTGATTACAACAGTCACCATGCACACTTTCCTCCATGGGAGTAATGTCTCAAACTGTCTACGCTTTGACCGTTCCCTGGAAGACCAGTAGTAGATTCCGATACACATCTGGAGGCATTCTGTAATCTGTGGACTATCAGAGTGCTGTTGAAACACAGAAATTGCATTGGTATTAGATACAACAGTAACCATTCGCTCTTTCCTCCATGGGAGTAATGTCTCAAACTGTCACCGCTTTGATCGTTCATTGGAAGACCAGTAGTAGTTTCAGATGCACATCTGGAGGCATTCTGTAATCTGTGAACTATCAGAGTGTTGCATCGGGATTGATTGCAACAGTCACCATGCGCACTTTCTTCCAAGGGAGTAATGTCTCAAACAGTCTACGCTTTCATCGTTCACTGGATTACCATTAGCAGCTTCCGAGGCACATCTTTTGGCATTCTGTAATCAGTGGACTATCAGAGTGTTGATGAAACACAGAAATTGCATCGGGATTGATTACAACAGTCACCATGCACACTTTCCTCCATGGGAGTAATGTCTCAAACTGTCTACGCTTTGACCGTTCCCGGGAAGACCAGTAGTAGCTTCAGATGCACATCTGGAGGCATTCTGTAATCTGTGGACTATCAGAGTGTTGATGAAACACAGAAATTGCATCGGGATTGAATTCAACAGTCACCATGCGCACTTTCCTCCATGGGAGTAATGACTCAAACAGTCTACGCTTTGATCGTTCCCTGGAAGACCAGCAGTAGTTTCCGAAGCACATCTGGAGGCATTATGTAATCTGCGGACTATCAGAGTGTTGATGTAACACATAAATTGCATCAGGATTGAATACAACAGTCACCATGCGCACTTTCCTCCATGGGAGTATTGTCTCAAACAGTCTACACTTTGATCGTTCCCTGGAAGACCAGTAGTAGTTTCAGATGCAAATCTGGTGGCAATCTGGAAACTGTGGGCTATCAGAGTGTTGATGAAACACAGAAATTGCATCGGGATTGAATACAACAGTCACCATGCGCACTTTCATCCATGGGAGTAATGTCTCAAACAGTCCACGCTTTGATCGTTCCCTGGAAAACCAGTAGTAGTTTCCGATGCACATCTGGATGCATTCTGTAATCAGTGGACTATCAGAGTGTTGATGAAACACAGAAATTGCATCGGGATTCAATACAACAGTCACCATGCGCACTTTCATCCATGGGTGTAACGTCTCAAACAGTCTACGCTTTGATCGTTCCCTAAAAACCAGTAGTAGTTTCCGATGCACATCTGGAGGCATTCTGTAATCTGTGAACTATCAGAGTGTTGTTGATACACAGAAATTGCATCGGGATTAATTACAACAGTCACCAGGCGCACTTTCCTCCATGGGAATAATGTCTCAAACTGTCATCGCTTTGATCGTTCCTTGAAGACCAGTAGTAGTTTCCGAGGCATATCTGGAGGCATTCCGTATTCAGTGGACAATCAGAGTGTTGATGAAATACAGAAATTGCATCGGGATTGAATTCAACAGTCACCATGCGCACTTTCCTCCATGGGAGTAATGTCTCAAACAGTCTACGCTTTGATCGTTCCCTGGAAAACCAGTAGTAGTTTCCGATGCACATCTGGAGGCACTCTGTAATCTGTGGACTATCAGAGTGTTGATGTAACACAGAAATCCCATCGGGATTGAGTACAACAGTCACCATGCGCACTTTCCTCCATGGGAGTAATGTCTGAAACAGTCTACGCTTTGATCGTTCACTGGAAGACCATTAGCAGCTTCGAAGGCAAATCTTTTGGCAGTCTGTAATCAGTGGACTATCAGAGTGTTGATGAAACACAGAAATTGCATCGGGATTGATTACAACAGTCACCATTCGCACTTTCCTCCATGGGAGTAATGTCTCAAACAGTCTACGATTTGACCGTTCCCTGGAAGACCAGTAGTAGATTCCGTTTCACATCTGGAGGCATTCTGTAATCTGTGGACTATCAGAGTGTTGATGTAACACAGAAATTGCATCGGGATTGATTACAACAGTAACCATGCGCACTTTCCTCCATGGGAGTAATGTCTCAAAGTGTCTACGCTTTTTTCGTTCCCTGGAAGACAAGTAGTAGAGTCCGATGCACATCTGGAGGCATTCTGAAATCTGTGGACTATGAGAGTGTGGTTCTAACACAGATATTGCATCGGGATTGAATACAACAGTCACCATGCGCACTTTCCTCCATGGGAATAATGTCTCAAACTGTCATCGCTTTGATCGTTCCCTGAAGACCAGTAGTAGTTTCCGAGGCACATCTGGAGGCATTCTGTAACCAGTGGACTATCAGAGTGTTGATGAAATACAGAAATTGCATCGGGATTGAATACAACAGTGACCATACGCACTTTCCTCCATGGGAGTAATGTCTCAAACAGTCTACGCTTTGATAGTTCCCTGGAAGACCAGTAGTAGTTTCCGTTGCACATCTGGAGGCATTCTGTAATCTGTGGACCTTCAAAGTATTAACGTAACTCAGAAATTGCATCGGGATTGAATACAACTGTCACCATGCGCACTTTCCTCCATGGGAGTAATTCTCAAACAGTCTACGTTTTGATCGTTCCCGGGAAGACCAGTAGTAGCTTCCGATGCACATCTGGAGGCATTCTGTAATCTGTGGACTATCAGAGTGTTGATGAAACACAGAAATTGCATCGGGATTGAATTCAACAGTCACCATGCGCACTTTCCTCCATGGGAGTAATCTCTCAAACAGTCTACGTTTTGATCGTTCCCGGGAAGACCTGTAGTAGCTTCCGATGCACATCTGGAGGCATTCTGTAATCTGTGGACTATCAGAGTGTTGATGAAACACAAAAATTGCATCGGGATTGAATTCAACAGTCACCATGCGCACTTTCCTCCATGGGAGTAATCTCTCAAACAGTCTACGCTTTGATCGTTCCCTGGAAGACCAGTAGTAGTTTCCGATGCATATCTGGAGGTTCTGTAATCTGTGGACTATCAGAGTGTTGATGTAACACAGAAATTGCATCGGGATTGAATATAACATTTACCATGCGCACTTTCATCCATGGGTGTAATGTCTCAAACAGTCTACCCTTTGATCGTTCCCTGGAAAACCAGTAGTAGTTTCCGATGCACATCTGGAGGCATTGTGTAATCTGTGGACTATCAGAGTGTTGATGTAACACAGAAATTGCATCGGGATTGAATACAACAGTCACCATGCGCACATTCCTCCATGGGAGTAATGTCTCAAACAGTCTACGCTTCGATCGTTCGCTGAAAAACCAGAAGTAGTCTCCGATGCACATCTGGAGGCATTCTGTAATCTGTGGACTATCAGAGTGTTGATGTAACACAGAAATTGCATCGGGATTGAATACAACAGTCACCATGCGCATTTTGATCCATGGGAGTAATGTCTCAAACAGTCTACGCTTTGATCGTTCCCTGGAAAACCAGTAGTAGTTTCCGATGCACATCTGGAGGCACTCTGTAATCTGTGGACTATCAGAGTGTTGATGTAACACAGAAATTCCATCGGGATTGAGTACAACAGTCACCATGCGCACTTTCCTCCAAGGGAGTAATGTAAGAAACAGTCTACGCTTTGATCGTTCACTGGAAGACCATTAGCAGCTTCCGAGGCACATCTTTTGGCATTCTGTAATCTGTGGACTATCAGAGTGTTGATGAAACACAGAAATTGCATCGGGATTGAACTCACCAGTCACCATGCGCACTTTCCTCCATGGGAGTAATCTCTCAAACAGTCTACGTTTTGATCGTTCCCGGGAAGACCAGTAGTAGCTTCCGATGCACATCTGGAAGCATTCTGAAATCTGTGGACTATGAGAGTGTGGTTCAAACACAGATATTGCATCGGGATTGAATACAACAGTCACCATGCGCACTTTCCTCCATGGGAGTAATTCTCAAACAGTCTACGTTTTGATCGTTCCCGGGAAGACCAGTAGTAGCTTCCGATGCACATCTGGAGGCATTCTGT
This sequence comes from Schistocerca gregaria, assembly GCF_023897955.1. Classification (NCBI taxonomy): domain Eukaryota; kingdom Metazoa; phylum Arthropoda; class Insecta; order Orthoptera; family Acrididae; genus Schistocerca; species Schistocerca gregaria. The sequence continues at coordinate 22,167,283 of NC_064929.1, read as the reverse complement.
AATCTGTGGACTATCAGAGTGTTGATGAAACACAGAAATTGCATCGGGATTGAATTCAACAGTCACCATGCGCACTTTACTGCATGGGAGTAATCTCTCAAACAGTCTACGATTTGACCGTTCCCTGGAAGAACAGTAGTAGATTCCGTTGCTCATCTGGAGGCATTGTGTAATCTGTGGACTATCAGAGTGTTGATGTAACACAGAAATAGCATCGGGATTGAATACAACAGTCACCATGCGCACTTTCCTCCATGGGAATAATGTCCCAAACAGTCTACGCTTTAATCGTTCCCTGAAGACCAGTAGTAGTTTGCGAGGCAGATCTGGAGGCATTCTGTATTCAGTGGACTATCAGAGTGTTGATGAAACACAGAAATTGCATCGGGATTGAATACAACAGTCACCATGCACACTTTCATTCATGGGAGTAATGTCTCAATCAGTCTACGCTTTGATCGTTCCCTGGAAGACCAGTAGTAGTTTCCGATGCACATCTGGAGGCGTTCTGTAATCTGTGGACTAACAGAGTGTTGATGAAACACAGAAATTTCATCGGGATTGAATACAACAGTCACCATGCGCACTTTCCTCCATGGGAGTAATGTCTCAAACAGTCTACGCTTTGATAGTTCCCTGGAAGACCAGTAGTAGTTTCCGTTGCACATCTGGAGGCATTCTGTATTCTGTGGACCTTCAAAATATTAACGTAACTCAGAAATTGCATCGGGATTGAATACAACTGTCACCATGTGCACTTTCCTCCATGGGAGTAATTCTCAAACAGTCTACGTTTTGATCGTTCCTGGGAAGACCAGTAGTAGCTTCCGATGCACATCTGGAGGCATTCTGTAATCTGTGGACTATCAGAGTGTTGATGAAACACAGAAATTGCATCGGGATTGAATTCAACAGTCACAATGCGCACTTTCCTCCATGGGAGTAATCTCTCAAACAGTCTACGCTTTAATCGTTCCCTGGAAGACCAGTAGTAGTTTCCGATGCATATCTGGAGGTTCTGTAATCTGTGGACTATCAGAGTGTTGATGTTACTCAGAAATTGCATCGGGATTGAATATAACATTTACCAAGCGCACTTTCATCCATTGGTGTAATGTCTCAAACAGTCTACGCTTTGATCGTTCCCTGGAAAACCAGTAGTAGTTTCCGATGCACATCTGGAGGCATTGTGTAATCTGTGGACTATCAGAGTGTTGATGTAACACAGAAATTGCATCGGGATTGAATACAACAGTCACCATGCGCACTTTCCTCCATGGGAGTAATGTCTCAAACAGTCTACGCTTCGATCGTTCCCTGGAAAACCAGTAGTAGTTTCCGATGCACATCTGGAGGCATTCTGTAATCTGTGGACTATCAGAGTGTTGATGTAACACAGAAATTGCATCGGGATTGAATACAACAGTCACCATGCGCATTTTCATCCATGGGAGTAATGTCTCAAACAGTCTACGGTTTGATCGTTCCCTGGAAAACCAGTAGTAGTTTCCGATGCACATCTGGAGGCATTCTGTAATCTGTGAACTATCAGAGTGTTGATGTAACACAGAAATTGCATCGGGATTGAATACAACAGTCACCATGCACACTTTCATTCATGATAGCAATGTCTCAATCAGTCTACGCTTTGATCGTTCCCTGGAAGACCAGTAGTAGTTTCCGATGCACATCTGGAGGCGTTCTGTAATCTGTGGACTAACAGAGTGTTGATGAAACACAGAAATTTCAACGGAATTGAATACAACAGTCACCATGCGCACTTTCCTCCATGGGAGTAATGTCTCAAACAGTCTACGCTTTGATCGTTCCCTGGAAGACCAGTAGTAGTTTCCGATGCATATCTGGAGGTTCTGTAATCTGTGGACCTTCAAAGTATTAACGTAACTAAGAAATTGCATCGGGATTGAATATAACATTTACCATGCGCACTTTCATCCATGGGAGTAATGTCTCAAACAGTCTACGCTTTGATCGTTCCCTGGAAAACCAGTAGTAGTTTCCGATGCACATCTGGAGGCATTGTGAAATCTGTGGACTATCAGAGTGTTGAAGTAACACAGAAATTGCATCGGGATTGAATACAACAGTCACCATGCGCACTTTCCTCCATGGGAGTAATGTCTCAAACAGTCTACGCTTTGATCGTTCCCTGGAAAACCAGTAGTAGTTTCCGATGCACATCTGGAGGCATTCTGTAATCTGTGGACTATCAGAGTGTTGATGTAACACAGAAATTGCATCGGGATTGAGTACAACAGTCACCATGCGCACTTTCCTTCATGGGAGTAATGTCTCAAACAGTCTACGCTTTCATCGTTCACTGGAAGACCATTAGTAGTTTCCGAGGCACGTCTTTAGGCATTCTGTAATCAGTGGACTATCAGAGTGTTAATGAAACACAGAAATTGCATCGGGATTGAATACAACAGTCACCATGCGCATTTTCATCCATTGGAGTAATGTCTCAATCAGTCTACGCTTTGATCGTTCCCTGGAAAACCAGTAGTAGTTTCCGATGCACATCTGGAGGCATTCTGTAATCTGTGAACTATCAGAGTGTTGTCGAAACACAGAAATTGCATCGGGATTGATTACAACAGTCACCATGCGCACTTTCCTCCATGGGAGTAATGTCTCAAACAGTTACGATTTGACCGTTCCCTGGAAGAACAGTAGTAGATTCCGTTGCACATCTGGAGGCATTGTGTAATCTGTGGACTATCAGAGTGTTGATGTAACACAGAAATTGCATCGGGATTGAATACATCAGTCACCATGCGCACTTTCCACCATGGGAATAATGTCTCAAACAGTCTACGCTTTGATCGTTCCCTGAAGACCAGTAGTAGTTTCCGAGGCAGATCTGGAGGCATTCTGTAATCAGTTCACAATCAGAGTGTAGATGAAACACAGAAATTGCATCGGGATTGAATACAACAGTCACCATGCACACTTACATTCATGGGAGTAATGTCTCAAACAGTCTACGCTTTGATCGTTCCCTGGAAGACCAGTAGTAGTTTCCGAGGCACATCTGGAGGCGTTCTGTAATCTGTGGACTATCAGAGTGTTGATGAAACACAGAAATTGCCTCGGGATTGAATACAACAGTCACCATGCGCACTTTCTTCCATGGGAGTAATGTCTCAAAGAGTCTACGCTTTTTTCGTTCCCTGGAAGACCAGTAGTAGATTCCGATGCACATCTGGAGACCTTCTGTAATCTGTGGACTGTCAGAGTGTTTGTTGAAACACAGAAATTGCATTGGTATCGGATACAACAGTCACCGTTCGCCCTTTCCTCCATGGGAGTAATGTCTCTAACAGCCTACGCTTTGATCGTTTCCTGGAAGACCAGTAGTAGCTTCCGATGCACATCTGGAGGAATTCTGTAATCTGTGGACTATCAGAGTGTTGATGAAACACAGAAATTGCATCGGGATTGAATTCAACAGTCACCATGCGCACTTTCCTCCATGGGAGTAATCTTTCAAACAGTCTACGCTTCGATCGCTCCCTGGAAAACCAGTAGTAGTTTCCGAGGCACATCTGGAGGCATTGTGTAATCTGTGGACTATCAGAGTGTTGATGTAACACAGAAATTGCATCGGGATTGAATACAACAGTCACCATGCGCACTTTCCTCCATGGGAGTAATGTCTCAAACAGTCTACGCTTTGATCGTTCCCTGGAAAACCAGTAGTAGTTTCCGATGCACATCTGGAGGCATTCTGTAATCTGTGGACTATCAGAGTGTTGATGTAACACAGAAATTGCATCGGGATTGAGTACAACAGTCACCATGCGCACTTTCCTCCATGGGAGTAATGTCTCAAACAGTCTACGCTTTGATCGTTCACTGGAAGACCATTAGTAGTTTCCGAGGCACATCTTTAGGCATTCTGTAATCAGTGGACTATCAGAGTGTTGATGAAACACAGAAATTGCATCGGGATTGAATACAACAGTCACCATGCGCATTTTCATTCATGGGAGTAATGTCTCAAACAGTCTACGCTTTGATTGTTCCCTGGAAAACCAGTAGTAGTTTCCGATGCACATCTGGAGGCATTCTGTAATCTGTGGACTATCAGAGTGTTGATGAAACACAGAAATTGCCTCGGGATTGAATACAACAGTCACCATGCGCACTTTCCTCCATGGGAGTAATGTCTCAAAGAGTCTACGCTTTTTTCGTTCCCTGGAAGACCAGTAGTAGATTCCGATGCACATCTGGAGACCTTCTGTAATCTGTGGACTGTCAGAGTGTTTGTTGAAACACAGAAATTGCATTGGTATCGGATACAACAGTCACCGTTCGCCCTTTCCTCCATGGGAGTAATGTCTCAAACAGTCTACGCTTTGATCGTTTCCTGGAAGACCAGCAGTAGTTTCCGATGCACGTCTGGGGGCATTCTGTAATCTGTGGTCTATCAGAGTGTTGATGAAACACAGAAATTGCATCGGGATTGAATACAACAGTCACCATGCGCACTTTCCTCATTGTGAGTAATGTCTCATACAGTCTACGCTTCGATCGTTACCTGGAAGACCAGTAGTAGTTTCCGATGCACATCTGGAGGCATTCTGTAATCTGTGGACCTTCGAAGTGCTGATGTAACACAGAAATTGCCTCGGGATTGAATACAACAGTCACCATGAACACATTCTTCCATGGGAGTAATGTCTCAAACAGTCTACGCTTTGGTCGTTCACTGGAAGACCAGTAGTAATTTCCTACGCACATCTGGAGGCATTCTGTAAACTGTGGACTATCAGAGTGTTGATGAAACAAAGAAATTGCATCGGGATTGAATACAACAGTCACAATGCACACTTTATTCCATGGGAGTAATGTCTCAAACAGTCTACGCTTTGATCGTTCCCTGAATGACCAGTAGTAGTTTCCGATGCACATCTGGAGGCATTCTGTAATCTGTGGACCATCAGAGTGTTGTTGAAACACAGAAATTGCATAGAGATTCAATACAACAGTTACCACGCGCACTTTCCTCCATGGGAGTTATGTCTCAAACAGTCTACGCTTTGATCGTTAACTGGAAGACCAGTAGTAGTTTCCGTTGCGCATTGGAGACATTCTGTAATCTGTGGATCTTCAAAGTGTTGATGAAACACAGAAATTGCCTCGGGATTGAATACAACAGTCACCATGCGCACTTTCCTCCATGGGAGTAATGTCTCAACTAGTCTACGCTTTGTTAGTTCCCTGGGAGACCAGTAGTAGTATCCCATGCACATCAGGAGGCATTTTGTAATCTGTGGACTATCAGAGTGTCGTTGAAACACAGAAATTGCATCGGGATTGAATACAACAGTTACCATGCGCACTTTCCTCCATGGGAGTAATGTCTCAAGTAGTCTACGCTTTGATCGTTCCCTGAAGACCAGTAGTAGTTTCCGATGCACATCTAGAGGACTTCTGCAATCAGTGGACTATCTGAGTGTTGATGAAACACAGCAATTGCATCGTTATTAAATATAACAGTCACCAAGCGCACTTCCCTCCATGGCAGTAAAGTCTCCAAGAGTCTACGCTTTGATCGTTCCCTGGAAGACCAGTAGTAGTTTCCGATGCACATCTGGAGGCATTCTGTAATCTGTTTACTATCAGAGTGTTGTTGAAACACAGATATTACATCGGGATTGAATACAACAATCACCATGCGCACTTTCATCCATGGGAGTTATGTCTCAAACAGTCTACGCTTTGATCGTTCCCAGGAAAACCAGTAGTAGTTTCCGATGCACATCTCTAGGCATTGTGTAATCTGTGGACTATCAGAGTGTTAATGTAACACAGAAATTGCATCGGGATTGAATACAACAGTCACCATGCGCACTTTCCTCCATGGGAGTAATGTCTCAAACAGTCTACGCTTTGATCGTTCCCTGGAAAACCAGTAGTAGTTTCCAAAGCACATCTGGAGGCATTCTGTAATCTGTGGACTATCATTGTGTTGATGTAACACGGAAATTGGATCGGGATTGAATTCAACAGTCACCATGCGCACTTTCCTCCATGGTAGTAATGTCTCAAACAGTCTACGCTTTGATCGTTCACTGGAAGACCAGTAGTAGTGTCCGAGGCACATCTGGAGGCATTCTGTAATCAGTCGACTATCAGAGTGAAGATGAAAAACAGATATTGCATCGGGATTGAATACAACAGTCACCATGTGCATTTTCATCCATGGGAGTAATGCCTCAAACAGTCTACGCTTTGATTCGTCCCTGGAAAACCAGTAGTAGTTTCCGATGCACATCTGGAGGCATTCTGTAATCTGTGAACTATCAGAGTGTTGTTGAAACACAGAAATTGCATCGGGATTGATTACAACAGTCACCATTCGCACTATCCTCCATGGGAGTAATGTCTCAAACAGTCAACGCTTTGACCATTCCCAGGAAGACCAGTAGTAGATTCCGATGCACATCTGGAGGCATTCTGTAATCTGTGGACTATCAGAGTGTTGATGTAACACAGAAATTGCTTCGGGATTGAATACAACAGTCACCATGCGCACTTTCCTCCATGGGAGTAATGTCTCAAAGAGTATACCCTTTTTCGTTCCCTGGAAGACCAGTAGTAGAGTCCGATGCACATCTGGAGGCATTCTGTTATCTGTGGACTATCAGAGTGTTGTTGAAACACAGATATTCCATCGGGATTGAATACAACAGTCACCATGCGCACTTTCCTCCATGGGAATAATGTCGCAAACTGTCATCGCTTTGATCGTTCCCTGAAGACCAGTAAGAGTTTCCGAGGCAGATCTGGAGGCATTCTGTAATCAGTGGACTATCAGAGTGTTGATGAAACACAGAAATTGCATCGGGATTGATTACAACAGTCACCATGCGCACTTTCCTCCATGGGAATAATGTCGCAAACTGTCATCGCTTTGATCGTTCCCTGAAGACCAGTAAGAGTTTCCGAGGCAGATCTGGAGGCATTCTGTAATCAGTGGACTATCAGAGTGTTGATGAAACACAGAAATTGCATCGGGATTGAATACAACAGTCACCATGCGCACTTTCATCCATGGGAGTAGTGTCACAAACAGTCTACGCTTTGATCGTTCCCTGGAAAGCCAGTGGTAGTTTCCGATGCACATCTGGAGGCATTCTGTAATCTGTGAACTATCAGAGTGTTGCATCGGGATTGAATACAACAGTCACCATGCGCACTTTCTTCCATGGGAGTAATGTCTCAAACAGTCTACGCTTTGACCGTTCCCTGGAAGACCAGTAGTAGATTCCGATGCACATCTGGAGGCATTCTGTAACCTGTGGACTATCAGAGTGTTGATGAAACACAGAAATTGCATCGGGATTGAATACAACAGTCACCATGCGCACTTTCCTCATTGTGAGTAATGTCTCAAACAGTCTACGCTTCGATCGTTACCTGGAAGACCAGTAGTAGTTTCCGATGCACATCTGGAGGCATTCTGTAATCTGTGGACCTTCGAAGTGTTGATGTAACACAGAAATTGCCTCGGGATTGAATACAACAGTCACCATGAACACATTCTTCCATGGGAGTAATGTCTCAAACAGTCTACGCTTTGATCGTTCCCTGGAAGACCAGTAGTAGTTTCCGATGCACATCTGGAGGCATTTTGTAATGTGTGGACTATCAGAGTGTCGTTGAAACACAGAAATTGCATCGGGATTGAATACAACAGTTACCATGCGCACTTTCCTCCATGGGAGTAATGTCTCAAGTAGTCTACGCTTTGATCGTTCCCTGAAGACCAGTAGTAGTTTCCGATGCACATCTAGAGGACTTCTGCAATCAGTGGACTATCTGAGTGTTGATGAAACACAGCAATTGCATCGGGATTGAATACAACAGTCACCATGCGCACTTTCATCCATGGGAGTAAAGTCTCAAACAGTCTACGATTTGATCGTTCCCTAGAAAACCAGTAGTAGTTTCCGATGCACATCTCTAGGCATTGTGTAATCTGTGGACTATCAGAGTGTTAATGTAACACAGAAATTGTATCGGGATTGAATACAACAGTCACAATGCGCACTTTCCTCCATGGGAGTAATGTCTCAAACAGTCTACGCTTTGATCGTTCCCTGGAAAACCAGTAGTAGTTTCCAAAGCACAGCTGGGGGCATTCTGTAATCTGTGGACTATCAGAGTGTTGATGTAACACGGAAATTGGATCGGGATTGAATTCAACAGTCACCATGCGCACTTTCCTCCATGGGAGTAATGTCTCAAACAGTCTACGCTTTGATCGTTCACTGGAAGACCAGTAGTAGTTTCCGAGGCACATCTGGAGGCATTCTGTAATCAGTGGACTATCAGAGTGTAGATGAAACACAGAAATTGCATCGGGATTGAATACAACAGTCACCATGTGCATTTTCATCCATGGGAGTAATGTCTCAAACAGTCTACGCTTTGATTCGTCCCTGGAAGACCAGTAGTAGTTTCCGAGGCACATCTGGAGCCATTCTGTAATCTGTGGACTATCAGAGTGCTGTTGAAACACAGAAATTGCATTGGTATTGGATACAACAGTAACCATTCGCACTTTCCTCCATGCGAGTATTGTCTCAAACAGTCTACGCTTTGGTCGTTCCCTGGAAGACCAGTAGTAGTTTCAGCTGCACATCTGGAGGCAATTTATAAACTGTGGGCTATCAGAGTGTTGATGAAACACAGAAATTGCATCGGAATTGAATACAACAGTCACCATGCGCACATGCATCCATGGGAGTAACGTGTCAAACAGTCTACGCTTTGATCGTTCCCTGGAAAACCAGTAGTAGTTTCCGATGCACATCTGGAGGCATTCTGTAATCTGTGGACTATCAGAGTGTTGTTGAAACACAGATATTACATCGGAAGTGAATACAACAATCACCATGCGCACTTTCCTCCATGGGAGTAATGTCTCAAACTGTCATCGCTTTGATCGTTCCCTGGAGACCAGTAGTAGTTTCAGGTTCACATCTGGAGGCATTCTGTAATCAGTGGACTATCAGAGTGTTGATGAAACACAGAAATTGCATCGGGATTGAATACAACAGTCACCATGCGCACTTTCATCCATGGGAGTAATGTCTCAAACAGTCTACGATTTGATCGTTCCCTAGAAATCCAGTAGTAGTTTCCGATGCACATCTCTAGGCATTGTGTAATCTGTGGACTATCAGAGTGTTAATGTAACACAGAAATTGCATCGGGATTGAATACAACAGTCACCATGCGCACTTTCCTCCATGGGAGTAATGTCTCAAACAGTCTACGCTTTGATCGTTCCCTGGAAAACCAGTAGTAGTTTCCAAAGCACATCTGGAGGCATTCTGTAATCTGTGGACTATCAGAGTGTTGATGTAACACGGAAATTGGATCGGGATTGAATTCAACAGTCACCATGCGCACTTTCCTCCATGGGAGTAATCTCTCAAACAGTCTACGCTTTGATCGTTCACTGGAAGACCAGTAGTAGTTTCCGAGGCACATCTGGAGGCATTCTGTAATCAGTGGACTATCAGAGTGTAGATGAAACACAGAAATTGCATCGGGATTGAATACAACAGTCACCATGTGCATTTTCATCCATGGGAGTGATGTCTCAAACAGTCTACACTTTGATTCGTCCCTGGAAGACCAGTAGTAGATTCCGATGCACATCTGGAGGCATTCTGTAATCTGTGGACTATCCGAGTGTTGATGTAACACAGAAATTGCATCGGGATTGAATACAACAGTCACCATGCGCACTTTCCTCCATGGGAGTAATGTCTCAAAGAGTCTACGCTTTTTTCGTTCCCTGGAAGACCAGTAGTGGAGTCCGATGCACATCTGGAGGCATTCTGTAATCTGTGGACTATCAGAGTGCTGTTGAAACACAGAAATTGCATTGGTATTGGATACAACAGTTACCATTCGCACTTTCCTCCATGGGAGTATTGTCTCAAACAGTCTACGCTTTGATCGTTCCCTGGAAGACCAGTAGTAGTTTCAGATGCACATCTGGAGGCAATTTATAAACTGTGGGCTATCAGAGTGTTGATGAAACACAGAAATTGCATCGGGATTGAATACAACAGTCACCATGCGCACATGCATCCATGGGAGTAACGTCTCAAACAGTCTACGCTTCGATCGTTCCCTGGAAAACCAGTAGTAGTTTCCGATGCACATCTGGAGGCATTCTGTAATCTGTGGACTATCAGAGCGTTGTTGAAACACAGATATTACATCGGAAGAGAATACAACAATCACCATGCGCACATTCCTCCATGGGAGTAATGTCTCAAACTGTCATCGCTTTGATCGTTCCCTGAAGACCAGTAGTAGTTTCAGGTTCACATCTGTAGGCATTCTGTAATCAGTGGACTTACAGCGTGTTGATGAAACACAGAAATTGCATCGGGATTGAATACAACAGTCACCATGCGCACTTTCATCCATGGGAGTAAAGTCTCAAACAGTCTACGATTTGATCGTTCCCTAGAAAACCAGTAGTAGTTTCCGATGCACATCTCTAGGCATTGTGTAATCTGTGGACTATCAGAGTGTTAATGTAATACAGAAATTGCATCGGGATTTAATACAACAGTCACCATGCGCTCTTTCCTCCATGGGAGTAATGTCTCAAACAGTCTACGCTTTGATCGTTCCCTGGAAAACCAGTAGTAGTTTCCAAAGCACATCTGAGGGCATTCTGTAATCTGTGGACTATCAGAGTGTTGATGTAACACGGAAATTGGATCGGGATTGAATTCAACAGTCACCATGCGCACTTTCATCCATGGGAGTAATGTCTCAAACAGTCTACGCTTTGATTCGTCCCTGGAAGACCAGTAGTAGTTTCCGAGGCACATCTGGAGGCATTCTGTAATCTGTGGACTATCAGAGTGCTGTTGAAACACAGCAATTGCATTGGTATTGGATACAACAGTAACCATTCGCACTTTGCTCCATGGGAGTATTGTCTCAAACAGTCTACGCTTTGGTCGTTCCCTGGAAGACCAGTAGTAGTTTCAGATGCACATCTGGAGGCAATTTATAAGCTGTGGGCTATCAGAGTGTTGATGAAACACAGAAATTGCATCGGGATTGAATACAACAGTCACCATGCGCACATGCATCCATGGGAGTAACGTGTCAAACAGTCTACGCTTTGATCGTTCCCTGGAAAACCAGTAGTAGTTTCCGATGCACATCTGGAGGCATTCTGTAATCTGTGGACTATCAGAGTGTTGTTGAAACACAGATATTACATCGGAAGTGAATACAACAATCACCATGCGCACTTTCCTCCATGTGAGTAATGTCTCAAACTGTCATCGCTTTGATCGTTCCCTGAAGACCAGTAGTAGTTTCAGGTTCACATCTGGAGGCATTCTGTAATGAGTGGAGTTACAGAGTGTTGATGAAACACAGAAATTGCATCGGGATTGAATACAACAGTCACCATGCGCACTTTCATCCATGGGAGTAATGTCTCAAACAGTCTACGATTTGATCGTTCCCTAGAAAACCAGTAGTAGTTTCCGATGCACATCTCTAGGCATTGTGTAATCTGTGGACTATCAGAGTGTTAATGTAACACAGAAATTGCATCGGGATTGAATACAACAGTCACCATGCGCACTTTCCTCCATGGGAGTAATGTCTCAAACAGTCTACGCTTTGATCGTTCCCGGGAAAACCAGTAGTAGTTTCCAAAGCACAACTGGAGGCATTCTGTAATCTGTGGACTATCAGAGTGTTGATGTAACACGGAAATTGGATCGGGATTGAATTCAACAGTCACCATGCGCACTTTCCTCCATGGGAGTAATGTCTCAAACAGTCTACGCTTTGATCGTTCACTGGAAGACCAGTAGTAGTTTCCGACGCACATCTGGAGGCATTCTGTAATCAGTGGACTATCAGAGTGTAGATGAAACACAGAAATTGCATTGGTATTGAATACACCAGTCACCATGTGCATTTTCATCCATGGGAGTAATGTCTCAAACAGTCTACGCTTTGATTCGTCCCTGGAAGACCAGTAGTAGATTCCGATGCACATCTGGAGGCATTCTGTAATCTGTGGACTATCAGAGTGTTGATGTAACACAGAAATTGCATCGGGATTGAATACAACAGTCACCATGCGCACTTTCCTCCATGGGAGTAATGTCTCAAAGAGTCTACGCTTTTTTCGTTCCCTGGAAGACCAGTAGTAGAGTGCGATGCACATCTGGAGGCATTCTGTAATCTGTGGACTATCAGAGTGCTGTTGAAACACAGAAATTGCATTGGTATTGGATACAACAGTTACCATACGCACTTTCCTCCATGGGAGTATTGTCTCAAACAGTCTACGCTTTGATCGTTCCCTGGAAGACCAGTAGTAGTTTCAGATGCACATCTGGAGGCAATTTATAAACTGTGGGCTATCAGAGTGTTGATGAAACACAGAAATTGCATCGGGATTGAATACAACAGTCACCATGCGCACATGCATCCATGGGAGTAACGTGTCAAAGAGTCTACGCTTTGATCGTTCCCTGGAAAACCAGTAGTAGTTTCCGATGCACATCTGGAGGCATTCTGTAATCTGTGGACTATCAGAGTGTTGTTGAAACACAGATATTACATCGGAAGTGAATACAACAATCACCATGCGCACTTTCCTCCATGGGAGTAATGTCTCAAATTGTCATCGCTTTCATCGTTCCCTGAAGACCAGTAGTAGTTTCAGGTTCACATCTGGAGGCATTCTGTAATCAGTGGACTTACAGAGTGTTGATGAAACACAGAAATTGCATCGGGATTGAATACAACAGTCACCATGCGCACTTTCATCCATGGGAGTAATGTCTCAAACAGTCTACGATTTGATCGTTCCCTAGAAAACCAGTAGTAGTTTCCGATGCACATCTCTAGGCATTGTGTAATCTGTGGACTATCAGAGTGTTAATGTAACACAGAAATTGCATCGGGATTGAATACAACAGTCACCATGCGCACTTTCCTCCATGGGAGTAATGTCTCAAACAGTCTACGCTTTGATCGTTCCCTGGAAAACCAGTAGTAGTTTCCAAAGCACATCTGGAGGCATTCTGTAATCTGTGGACTATCAGAGCGTTGATGTCACACGGAAATTAGATCGGGATTGAATTCAACAATCACCATGCGCACTTTCCTCCATGGGAGTACTGTCTCAAACAGTCTACGCTTTGATCGTTGACTGGAAGACCAGTAGTAGTTTCCGAGGCACATCTGGAGGCATTCTGTAATCAGTGGACTATCAGAGTGTAGATGAAACACAGAAATTGCATCGGAATTGAATACAACAGTCACCATGTGCATTTTCCTCCATGGGAGTAATGTCTCAAAGAGTCTACGCTTTTTTCGTTCCCTGGAAGACCAGTAGTAGAGTCCGATGCACATCTGGAGGCATTCTGTAATCTGTGGACTATCAGAGTGCTGTTGAAACACAGAAATTGCATTTGTATTGGATTCAACAGAAACCATTCGCACTTTCCTCCTTGGGAGTAATGTCTCAAACTGTCACCGCTTTGATCGTTCCCTGGAAGACCAGTAGTAGTTTCAGATGCACATCTGGAGGCATTCTGTAATCAGTGGACTATCAGAGTGTTGATGAAACACAGAAATTGCATCGGGATTGAATACAACAGTCACCATGCGCACTTTCATCCATGGGAGTAGTGTCACAAACAGTCTACGTTTTGATCGTTCCCTGGAACACCAGTGGTAGCTTCCGATGCACATCTGGAGGCATTCTGTAATCTGTGAACTATCAGAGTGTTGATGAAACACAGAAATTGCATCGGGATTGAATTCAACAGTCACCATGCGCACTTTCCTCCATGGGAGTAATGACTCAAACAGTCTATGCTTTGATCGTTCCCTGGAAAACCAGCAGTAGTTTCCGATGCACATCTGGAGGCATTGTGTAATCTGTGGACTATCAGAGTGTTGATGTAACACAGAAATTGCATCGGGATTGAGTACAACAGTCACCATGCGCACTTTCCTCCATGGGAGTAATGTCTGAAACAGTCTACGCTTTGATCGTTCACTGGAAGTCCATTAGTAGCTTCCGAGGCACATCTTTCGGCATTCTGTAATCAGTGGACTATCAGAGTGTTGATGAAACACAGAAATTGCATCGGGATTGGATACAACAGTCACCATGCGCATTTTCATCCATGGGAGTAATGTCTCAAACAGTTTACGCTTCGATCGTTCCCTGGAAAGCCAGTAGTAGTTTCCGATGCACATCTGGAGGCATTCTGTAATCTGTGAACTATCAGAGTGTTGTTGAAACACACAAATTGCATCGGGATTGATTACAACAGTCACCATTCGCACTTTCCTCCATGGGAGTAATGTCTCAAACAGTCTACGATTTGACCGTTCCCTGGAAGACCAGTAGTAGATTCCGTTGCACATCTGGAGGCATTCTGTAATCTGTGGACTATCATAGTGTTGATGTAACACAGAAATTGCATCGGGATTGATTACAACAGTCACCATGCGCACTTTCCTCCATGGGAGTAATGTCTCAAAGTGTCTACGCTTTTTTCGTTCCCTGGAAGACCAGTAGTAGAGTCCGATGCACATCTGGAGGCATTCTGTAATCTGTGGACTATGAGAGTGTTGTTCAAACACAGATATTGCATCGGGATTGAATACAACAGTCACCATGCGCACTTTCCTCCATGGGAATAATGTCTGAAACTGTCATCGCTTTGATCGTTCCCTGAAGACCAGTAGTAGTTTCCGAGGCACATCTGCAGGCATTCTGTAATCAGTGGACATTCAAAGTATTGATGTAACTCAGAAATTGCATCGGGATTGAATACAACTGTCACCATGCGCACTTTCCTCCATGGGAGTAATGTCTCAAACAATCTACGCTTTGATCGTTTCTTGGAAGTCCAGTAGTAGTTTCCGATGCATATCTGGGGGCATTCTGTAATCCGTGGACTATCAGAGTGTTGATGAAACACAGAAATTGCATCGGGATTGAATACAACAGTCACCATGATCATTTTCCTCCAAGTGAGTAATGTCTCAAACAGTCTACGCTTTGATCATTTCCTGGAAGACCAGCAGTAGTTTCCGATGCACATCTGGAGGCATTCTGTAATCTGTGGACAATCAGAGTGTTGATGAAACACTGAAATTGCATCGGGATTGAATACAACAGTCACCATGCGCACTTTCCTCCATGGGAGTAATGTCTCAAACAGTTTACGCCTTGATCTTTCCCTGGAAGACCAGTAGTAGTTTCCGATGCACATCTGGAGGCATTCTGTAATCTGTGAACTATCAGAGTGTTGATGAAACACAGAAACTGCATCGGGATTGAATTCAACAGTCACCATGCGCACTTTCCTCCATGGGAGTAATGACTCAAACAGTCTATGCTTTGATCGTTCCCTGGAAAACCAGCAGTAGTTTCCGATGCACATCTGGAGGCATTGTGTAATCTGTGGACTATCAGAGTGTTGATGTAACACAGAAATTGCATCGGGATTGAGTACAACAGTCACCATGAGCACTTTCCGCCATGGGAGTAATGTCTGAAACAGTCTACGCTTTGATCGTTCACTGGAAGTCCATTAGTAGCTTCCGAGGCACATCTTTTGGCATTCTGTAATCAGTGGACTATCAGAGTGTTGATGAAACACAGAAATTGCATCGGGATTGAATACAACAGTCACCATGCGCATTCTCATCCAAAGGAGTAATGTCTCAAACAGTCTACGTTTCGATCATTCCCTGGAAAACCAGTAGTAGTTTCCGATGCACATCTGGAGGCATTCTGTAATCTGTGAACTATCAGAGTGTTGTTGAAACACAAAAATTGCATCGGGATTGATTACAACAGTCACCATTCGCACTTTCCTCCATGGTAGTAATGTCTCATACAGTCTACGATTTGACCGTTCCCTGGAAGACCAGTAGTAGGTTCCGTTGCACATCTGGAGGCATTCTGTAATCTGTGGACTATCAGAGTGTTGATGTAACACAGAAATTGCATCGGAATTGATTACAACAGTCACCATGCGCACTTTCCTCCATGGGAGTAATGTCTCAAAGTGTCTACGCGTTTTTCGTTCCCTGGAAGACCAGTAGTAGAGTCCGATGCACATCTGGAGGCATTCTGTAATCTGTGGACTATGAGAGTGTTGTTCAAACACAGATATTGCATCGGGATTGTATACAACAGTCACCATGCGCACTTTCCTCCATGGGAATAATGTCTGAAACTGTCATCGCTTTGATCGTTCCCTGAAGACCAGTAGTAGTTTCCGAGGCACATCTGCAGGCATTCTGTAATCAGTGGACTATCAGAGTGTTGATGAAATACAGAAATTGCATCGGGATTGAATACAACAGTCACCATGCTCACTTTCATTCTTGGGAGTAATGTCTCAAACAGTCTACGCTTTGATAGTTCCCTGGAAGACCAGTAGTAGTTTCCGTTGCACATCTGGAGGCATTCTGTAATCTGTGGACCTTCAAAGTATTGATGTAACTCAGAAATTGCATCGGGATTGAATACAACTGTCACTATGCGCACTTTCCTCCATGGGAGTAATTCTCAAACAGTCTACGTATTGATCGTTCCCGGGAAGACCAGTAGTAGCTTCCGATGCACATCTGGAGGCATTCTGTAATCTGTGGACTATCAGAGTGTTGATGTAACACTGAAATTGCATCGGGATTGAATACAACAGTCACCATGCGCACTTTCCTCCGTGGGAATAATGTCTCAAACAGTCTACGCTTTGATCGTTCCCTGAAGACCAGTAGTTGTTTCCGAGGCAGATCTGGAGGCATTCTGTAATCAGTGGACTATCAGAGTGTTGATGAAACACAGATATTGCATCGGGATTGAATACAACAGTCACCATGCACACTTTCATTCATGGGAGTAATGTCTCAAACAGTCTACGCTTTGATCGTTCCCTGGAATACCAGTAGTAGTATCCGATGCACAACTGGAGGCATTCTGTAATCTGTGGACTTTCTAAATGTTATTGAAACACAGAAATTGCCTCGGGATTGAATACAACAGTCACCATGCGCACTTTCCTCCATGGGAGTAATGTCTCAAACAGTCTACGCTTTGACCGTTCCCTGGAAGACCAGTAGTAGATTCCGATGCACATCTGGAGACCTTCTGTAATCTGTGGACTATCAGAGTGTTTGTTGAAACACAGAAATTGCATTGGTATCGCATACAACAGTCACCGTTCGCCCTTTCCTCCATGGGAGTAATGTCTCAAACAGTCTACGCTTTGATCGTTTCCTGGAAGACCAGCAGTAGTTTCCGATGCACGTCTGGGGGCAATCTGTAATCTGTGGTCTATCAGAGTGTTGATGAAACACAGAAATAGCATCGGCATTGAATGCAGCAGTCACCTTGCGCACTTTCCTCCATGGGAGTAATGTCTCAAACAATCTACGCTTTGATCGTTTCCTGGAAGTCCAGTAGTAGTTTCCGATGCATATCTGGAGGCATTCTGTAATCCGTGGACTATCAGAGTGTTGATGAAACACAGAAATTGCATCGGGATTGAATACAACAGTCACCATGCGCACGTTCCTCCATGGGAGTAATGTCTCAAACAGTCTACGCTTTGATCGTTCCCTGGAAGTCCAGTAGTAGTATCCGATGCACATCTGGAGGCATTCTGTAATCTGTGGACCTTCAAAATGTTGATGAAACACAGAAATTGCATCGGGATTGAATACAACAGTCCCCATGCCCACTTTCCTCCAAGGGAGTAATGTCTCAAACAGTCTACGCTTTGATCGTTTCCTGGAAGACCAGTAGTAGTTTCCGCTGCACATCTGGAGGCATTCTGTAATCTGTGGACTATCAGAGTGTTCTTGAAACACAGAAATTACATTGGTATTGGATACAACAGTCACCATGCGCACTTTCCTCCATGGGAGTAATGTCTGAAACAGTCTACGCTTTGATCTTTTCCTGGAAGACCAGCAGTAGTTTCCGATGCACATCTGGAGGCATTCTGTAATCTGTGGACTATCAGAGTGTTGATGAAACACAGAAATAGCATCGGCATTGAATACAACAGTCACCATGCGCACTTTCCTCCATGGGAGTAATGTGTCAAACAGTCTACGCTTTGATCGTTTCCTGGAAGTCTAGTAGAAGTTTCCGATGCATATCTGGAGGCATTCTGTAATCTGTGGACTATCAGAGTGTTGATAAAACACTGAAATTGCATCGGGATTGATTACAACAGTCACTATGCGCACGTTCCTCCATGGGAGTAATGTCTCAAACAGTCTACGCTTTGATCGTTCCCTGGAAGACCAGTAGTAGTATCCGATGCACATCAGGAGGCATTCTGTAATCTGTGGACCTTCAAAATGTTGATGAAACACAGAAAGTGCATCGGGATTGAATACAACAGTCACCATGCGCACCTTCCTCATTGTGAGTAATGTCTCAAACAGTCTACGCTTCGATCGTTACCTGGAAGACCAGTAGTAGTTTCCGATGCACATCTGGAGGCATTCTGTAATCTGTGGACCTTCGAAGTGTTGATGTAACACAGAAATTGCCTCGGGATTGAATACAACAATCACCATGAACACATTCTTCCATGGGAGTAATGTCTCAAACAGTCTACGATTTGGTCGTTCACTGGAAGACCAGTAGTAATTTCCGACGCACATCTGGAGGCATTCTGTAATCTGTGGACTATCAGAGTGTTGATGAAACAGAGAAATTGCATCGGGATTGAATACAACAGTCACCATGCACACTTTATTCCAAGGGAGTAATGTCTCAAACAGTCTACGCTTTGATCGTTTACTGGAAGACCAGTAGTAGTTTCTGATGCACATCTGGAGGCATTCTGTAATCTGTGGACAATCAGAGTGTTGTTGAAACACAGAAATTGCATAGAGATTCAATACAACAGTTACCACGTTCACTCTCCTCCATGGGAGTTATGTCTCAAACAGTCTACGCTTTGATCGTTCCCTGGAAGACCAGTAGTAGTTTCCGTTGCGCATTGGAGACATTCTGTAATCTGTGGATCTTCAAAGTGTTGATGAAACACAGAAATTGCCTCGGTATTGAATACA
Source organism: Schistocerca gregaria (assembly GCF_023897955.1). Lineage (NCBI taxonomy): Eukaryota > Metazoa > Arthropoda > Insecta > Orthoptera > Acrididae > Schistocerca > Schistocerca gregaria. The sequence continues at coordinate 22,148,110 of NC_064929.1, read as the reverse complement.
ACAGTCACCATGCGCACTTTCCTCCATGGGAGTAATGTCTCAACTAGTCTACGCTTTGTTAGTTCCCTGGAAGACCAGTAGTAGTTTCCCATGCACATCTGGAGGCATTTTGTAATCTGTGGACTAACAGAGTGTCGTTGAAACACAGAAATTGCATCGGGATTGAATACAACAGTTACCATGCGCACTTTCCTCCATGGGAGTAATGTCTCAAGTAGTCTACGCTTTGATCGTTCCCTGAAGACCAGTAGTAGTTTCCGATGCACATCTAGAGGACTTCTGCAATCAGTGGACTATCTGAGTGTTGATGAAACACAGCAATTGCATCGGGATTAAATACAACAGTCACCATGCGCACTTCCCTCCATGGGAGTAATGGCTCAAACAGTCTACGTTTTGATCGTTCCCTGGAAGACCTGTAGTAGTTTCCGATGCACATCTGGAGGCATTCTGTAGTCTGTTGACCTTCAGAGTGTTGATAAAACACAGAAATTGCATCGGGATTCTATTCAGCAGACACCATGTGCACTTTTCTCCATGGGAGTAATGTCTCAAACAGTATACGCTTTGATCGTTCCCTGGAAGACCAGTAGTAGTTTCCGATGCACATCTGGAGGCATTCTGTAATCTGTGGACGTTCAAAGTGTTGATGAAACACAGAAATTGCATCGGGATTGAATACAACAGTCACCATGCGCACATTCCTCCATGGGAGTAATGTCTCAAACTGTCATCGCTTTGATCGTTCCCTGAAGACCAGTAGTAGTTTCCGAGGCACATCTGGAGGTATTCTGTAATCAGTGGACTATCAGAGTGTTGATGAAACACAGAAATTGCCTCAAGGTAGAATACAACAGTCACCATGCCACTTTCCTCCATGGGAGAAATGTCTCAAGTAGCCTACGCTTTGATCGTTCTTTGGAAGACCAGTAGTAGTTTCCGATGCACATCTGGAGGACTTTTGTAATCACTGGATTATCTGAGTGTTGATGAAACACAGAAATTGCATCGGAATTGAATACAACAGTCACCATACGCACTTTCCACAATGGGAGTAATGTCTCAAACAGTCTACGCTTTGATCGTCCTCTGAAAGAAGAGTAATAGTTTCCGATGCACATCTGGAGGCATTCTGTAGTCTGTGGACCTTCAAACTGTTGATAAAACACAGAAATTGCATCGGGATTCAATTCAACAGGCACCTTGCGGACTTTTCTCCATGGGAGTAATGTCTCAAACTGTCTACGTTTTGATTGTTCCCTGGAAGACCAGTAGTAGTTTCCGAAGCACATCTGGAGGCATTCTGGAAACTGTGGACCTACAGGATGTTGATGAAACACAAAAATTGCATCGGCATTGAATACAATAAGTTCCATGCGGACTTTTCTCCACGGGAGTAAAGTCTCAAACTGTGTACGATTCGATCGCTCCCTGGAAGACCAGTAGTAGTTTCCGAAGCACATCTGCAGGCATTCTGTGATCTGTGGACCTACAGAGAGTTGATGAAACACAAAAACTGCATCGGCATTGAATACAATAAGTACAATGCGGACTTTACTCCATGGGAGTAATGTCTTAAACTGTCTACGCTTTAATCGTTCCATGAAAGACCAGTAGTAGTTTCCGAACCACTTCTGGAGGCATTGTGTAATATATGGAGCTTCAGAGTGGTGATGAAACGCAATTATAGCAGCGGCATTTTATACAATAACTACCATGCGGACTTTTCTCCATGGGAGTAATGTCTCAAACTGTCTACGCTTTGATCGTTCCCTTTAACACCAGTAGTAGTTTCCGAAGCACATCGGGAGCCATTTTGTAATCTGTGGACCTACAGAGTGTTGATGAAGCACAAAAATTGCATCGGCATTGAATACAATAAGTACCATGCGGACTTTTCTCCATGGGAGTAATGTCTAACACTGTCTACGATTTGATCGTTCCCTGGGAGACCAGTAGTAGTTTCCGAAGCACATCTGGAGGCATTCTGTAATCTCTGGACCTACAGAGTGTTGATAAACACAAAAATTGCATCCTCATTGAATACAATAATTACCATGCGGAGTTTTCTCCATGGGAGTAATGTATCAAATTGTCTACGCTTTGATCGCTTCCTGGAAAACCAGTAGTAGTTTCCGAAGCACATCTATAGGCATTCTGCAATCTGTGGACATACAGAGAGTTGATGAAACACAAGAATAGCATCGGCATTGAATACAATAAGTACCATGCGGACTTTTCTCGATGGGAGTAATGTCTTAAACTGTCTACGATTAGATCGTTCCCTGGAACACCAGTAGTAGATTCCGAAGCACATCTGGAAGCATTCTGTAATCTATGGAGCTTCAGAGTGGTGATGAAATACAATAATTGCATCGGCATTGAATACGATAAGTACCATGCAGACATTTCTCCATGGGAGTAATGTCTCAAACTGTCTACGTTTTGATCGTTCCCTGGAAGACCAGTAGTAGTTTCCAAAGCACATCTGGAGGCATTCTGGAATCTGTGGACCTACAGGGTGTTGATGAAACACAAACATTGCATCGGCATTGAATACAATATGTTCCATGCGGACTTTTCTCCATGGAAGTATTGTCCCAAACTGTCTACGCTTTGATCGCTCCCTGGAAGACCAGTAGTAGTTTCCGAAGCACATCTGGAGGCATTCTGTAATCTGTAGACCTACAGAGTGTTGATGAAACACAAAAATTGCATCGGCATTGAATACAATAAGTAACATGCTGACTTTTCTCCATGGAAGTAATGTCTCAAACTGTATACGTTTCGATCGTTCCCTGGAAGACCAGTAGTAATTTCCAAAGCACATCTGGAGGCATTCTGGAATCTGTGGACCTACAGAGTGTTGATGAAACACATAAATTGCATCGGCATTGAATACAATAAGTTCCATGAGGACTTTTCTCGACGGGAGTAAAGTTTCAAACTGTCTACAATTTGATCGATCCATGGAAGACCAGTTGTAGTTTCCGAAGCACATCTGGAGGCATTCTGTGATCTGTGGTCCTACAGAGAGTTGACGAAACACAAAAACTGCATCGGCATTGAATACAATTAGTACCATGCAGACTTTTCTCCATGGGAGTAATGTCTTAAACTGTGTACGCTTTGATCGTACCATGGAAGACCAGTAGTAGTTTCCGAAGCACATCTGGATGCATTCCGTAATATATGGAGCTTCAGAGTGGTGATTAAACACAATAATAGCAACGGAATTGTATACAATAAGTACCATGCGGACTTTTCTCCATGGGAGTAATGTCTCAAACTGTCTACGCTTTGATCGTTCCCTGGAAGACCAGTAGTAGTTTCTGAAGCACTTCTGGAGGCATTCTGTAATCTGTGGACCTACAGAGTGTTGATGAAACACAAAAATTGCATCAGCATTCAAAACAATAATACCATGGGGACTTTTCTCCATGGGAGTAATGTCTCAAACTGTCTACGCTCTGATCGTTCCCTGGAAGACCAGTAGTAGTTTCCGAAGCACATCTGGAGGCATTCTGTAATCTATGGAGCTTGTGAGTGGTGATGGAACACAAAAATTGAATCGGCATTGATTACGACAAGTACCATGCGGACTTTTCTCCATGGGAGTAATGTCTCAAACTGTCTACGTTTTGATCGCTCCCTAGAAGACCAGTAGTAGTTTCCCAACCACATCTGGAGGCATTTTGTAATTTGTGGACCTACAGAGTGTTGATGAAAGACAAAAATTGCATCGTAATTGAATACCATAAGTACCATGCGGACTTTTCTCCATTGGAGTAATGTCTCAAACAGTCTACGTTTTGATCGTTCCATGGAAGACCAGTAGTAGTTTCCGATGCACATCTGGAGGCATTCTATAATATATGGACCTACAGAGTGTTGATGAAGCACAAAAATTGCATCGGCATTGTATAAAATAAGTACCAGGCGGACTTTTCTTCATGGGAGTAATGTCTCAAACTGTTTACGATTTGATCGTTCCCTGGAAGATTAGTAGTAGTTTCCGAAGCAAATCTGGAGGCATTCTGTAATCTGTGGACCTACAGAGTGTTGATGAAACACAAAAATTGCATCGGAATTGAATACAATAAGTACCATGCAAACTTTTCTCCATGGGAGTAATGTCTCAAACTGTCTACGTTTCGATCGTTCCATGGAAGACCAGTAGTAGTTTCCAAAGCACATCTGGGGGCATTCAGGAATCTGTGTACCTACAGGATGTTGATGAAACACAAAAATTGCATCGACATTGAATACAATAAGTTCCGTGCGGACTTTTCTCCACGGGAGTAATGTCTCAAGCTGTCTACGATTTGATTGCTCCCTGGAAGGCCAGTAGTTGTTTCCGAAGCACATCTGGAGGCATTCTGTGATCTGTGGACCTACAGAGAGTTGATGAAACACAAAAATTGCATCGGCATTGAATACAATAAATACCATGCGGACTTTTCTAAATGGGAGTAGTGTCTCATACTCTCTGCGATTTGATCGCTCCCTGGAAGACCAGTAGTAGTTTCCGAAGCACATCTGGAGGCATTCTGAGATCTGTGGACCTACAGAGAATTGATGAAACACAAAAATTGCATCGGAATTGAATACAATAAGTACCATGCAAACTTTTCTCCATGGGAGTAATGTCTCAAATTGTCTACGTTTCGATCGTTCCATGGAAGACCAGTAGTAGATTCCAAAGCACATCTGGGGGCATTCAGGAATCTGTGTACCTACAGGATGTTGATGAAACACAAAAATTGCATCGGCATTGAATACAATAAGTACCATGCCGACTTTTCTCCATGGGAGTAATGTCTTAAACTGTCTACGCTTTGATCGTTCCATGGAAGACCAGTAGTAGTTTCCGATGCACATCTGGAGGCATTCTATAATATATGGACCTACAGAGTGTTGATGAAGCACAAAAATTGCATCGGCATTGTATACAATAAGTACCAGGCGGACGTTTCTTCATGGGAGTAATGTCTCAAACTGTCTACGATTTGATCGTTCCCTGGAAGATTAGTAGTAGTTTCCGAAGCAAATCTGGAGGCATTCTGTAATCTGTGGACCTACAGAGTGTTGATGAAACACAAAAATTGCATCGGCATTGAATACAATAAATACCATGCGGACCTTTCTAATTGGGAGTAATATCTTAAACTGTCTACGCTTTGATCGTTCCCTGGAAGACCAGTAGTAGTTTCGGAAGCAAATATGGAGGCATTCTGTAATATATGGATCTTCAGAGTGGTGATGTAACACAAATATAGAATCATCATTGTATACAATAATTACCATGCGGACTTTTCTCCATGGGAGTAATGCCTCAAACTGTTTACGCTTTGATCGTTCGCTGGAAGACCAGTAGTAGTCTCCGAAGCACATCTGGAGGCATTCTGTAATCTGTGGAGCTACAGAGTGTTGATGAAGCACAAAAATTGCATCGGCATTGAATACAATGAGTACCATGCGGACTTTTCTCCATGGGAGAATTGTCTCAAACTGTCTACGCTTTGATCGATTGCAGGAAGACCAGTAGTAGTTTCCGAAGCACATCTGGAGGCATGCTGTAATCTGTGGACCTACAGAGTGTTGATGAAACACAAAAATTGCATCGGCATTGAATACAATAATTACCATGGGGACTTTTCTCCATGGGAGTAATGTCTCAAACTGTCTACATTTTGTTCGCTCCCTAGAAGACCAGTAGTAGTTTCCCAACCACATCTGGAGGCATTTTGTAATTTATGGACCTACAGAGTGTTGATGAAACACATAAATTGCATCGGAATTGAATACCATAAGTACCATGCGGACTTTTCTCTATGGGAGTAATGTCTCAAACTGACTACGCTTTGATCGATTCCAGAGAAACCTTTAGTAGTTTCCGAAGCACATCTGGAGGCATTCTGTGATCTGTGGACCTACAGAGAGTTGATGAAACACAAAATTTGCATCGGCATTGAATACAATAAGTACCATGCAGACTTTTCTCCATGGGAGAAATGTCTTAAACTGTCTATGCTTTGATCGTACCATGGAAGACCAGTAGTAGTTTCCGAAGCACATCTGGTTGCATTCTGTTTTATATGGAGCTTCAGAGTGGTGATGAAACACAATTATAGCAACGGCATTGTATACAATAAGTACCATGCGGACTTTTCTCCATGGGATTAATGTCTCAAACTGTCTACGCTTTCATCGATTCCAGGAAGACCAGTAGTAGTTTCCGAAGCACATCTGGAGGCATGCTGTATCCTGTGGACCTACGTTGTGTTGATGAAACACAAAAATTGCATCGGCATTGAATAGAATAAGTACCACGCGGACTTTTCTCCATGGGAGTAATGTCTCAAACTTTCTACGATTTGATCGTCCCCTGGAAGACCAGTAGTAGTTTCCGAAGCACAACTGGAGGCATTCTGTAATCTATGGAGCTTCAGAGTGGTGATGTAACACAAAAATAGCATCGGCATTGAATACAATAAGTACCATGCGGACTTTTCTCCATGGGAGTAATGTCTCAAACTGTCTACGTTTTGATCGTTTCCTGGAAGACCAGTAGTAGTTTCTGAAGCACATCTGGAAGCATTTTGTAATTTATGGACCTACAGAGTGTTGATGAAACACAAAAATTGCATCGGCATTGAATACAATAAGTTCCATGCGGACATTTCTCCAAGGGAGTAATGTCTAAAACTGTCTGCCCTTTGATTGTTAACTGGAAGACCAGTAGTAGTTTCCGAAGCACATCTGGAGGCATTCTGTAATCTATGGATCTTCAGAGTGGTGATGAAACAGAAAAATAGCATCTTCATCGAATACAATAAGTACCATGCGGACTTTTCTCCATGGGAGTAATGTCTCAAACTGTCTACGTTTTGATCGTTCCCTGTAAAACCAGTAGTAGTTTCCGAAGCACATCTGGAGGCATTCTGTAATGTATGGAGCTTATGAGTGGTGACGGAACACAAAAATTGCATCGGCATTGATTACGATAAGTACCATGCGGACTTTTCTCCATGGGAGTAATGTCTCAAACTGTCTACGTTTTGATCGTTTCCTGGAAGACCAGTAATAGTTTCCGAAGCACATCTGGAAGCATTTTGTAATTTGTGGACCTACGGAATGTTGATGAAACACAAAAATTGCATCGGCATAGAATACAATAAGTTCCATGCGGACATTTCTCCAAGGGAGTAATGTCTCAAACTGTCTACGCTTTGATCGTTCCCTGGAAGACCAGTAGTAGTTTCCGAAGCACATCTGGAGGCATTCTGCAATCTATGGAGCTTCAGAGTGGTGATGAAACACAAAAATAGCATCTTCATTGTATACAATAAGTACCATGCGGACTTTTCTTCATGGGAGTAATGTCTCCAACTGTCTACGTTTTGATCGTTCCCTGGAAGACCAGTAGTTGTTTCCGAAGCACATCTGGAGGTATTCTGTAATCTGTGGACGTACAGAGTGTTGATGAAACACAAACATTGCATCGGCATTGAATACAATAAATCCCATGCGGACTTTTCTCCATTGGAGTAATGTCTCAAACAGTCTACGATTTGATCGTTCCCTGGAAGACTAGTAGTAGTTTCCGAAGCACATCTCGAGGCATTCTGGGATCTGTGGACTTACAGGATGTTGATGAAACAAAACAATTGCATCGGCATTGAATACAATATGTTCCATGTGGACTTTTCTCTACGGGAGTAATGTCTCAAACTGTCTACGATTTGATCGCTCCCTGGAAGACCAGTAGTAGTTTTCGAAGCACATCTGGAGGCATTCTGTGATCTGTGGACCTACAGAGAGTTGATGAAACACAAAAATTGCATCGGCATTGAATACAATAAGTACCATGCAGACTTTGCTCCATGGGATTAATGTCTCAAACTGTCTACGCTTTGATCGATTCCAGGAAGACCAGTAGTAGATTCCGAAGCACATGTGGAGGCATTCTGTAATCTGTGGACCTACATTGTGTTGATGAAACACAAAAATTGAATCGGCATTGAATAGAATAAGTACATCGCGGACTTTTCTCCATGGGAGTAATGTCTCAAACTTTCTACGATTTGATCGTCCCCTGGAAGACCAGTAGTAGTTTCCGAAGCACATCTGGAGGCATTCTGTAATCTATGGAGCTTCAGAGTGTTGATGAAACACAAAAATAGCATCGGCATTGAATACAATAGGTACCATGCGGACTTTTCTCCATGGGAGTAATGTCTCAAACTGTCTACGTTTTGATCGTTTCCTGGAAGACCAGTAGTAGTTTCTGAAGCACATCTGGAAGCATTTTGTAATTTATGGACCTACAGAGTGTTGATGAAACACAAAAATTGCATCGGCATTGAATACAATAAGTTCCATGCAGACTTTTCTCCAAGGGAGTAATGTCTAAAACTGTCTGCGCTTTGATTGTTCCCTGGAAGACCAGTAGTAGTTTCCGAAGCACATCTGGAGGCATTCTGTAATCTATGGATCTTCAGAGTGGTGATGAAACAGAAAAATAGCATCTTCATTGAATACAATTAGTGCCATGCGGACTTTTCTCCATGGGAGTAATGTCTCAAACTGTCTGCGTTTTGATCGTTCCCTGTAAAACCAGTAGTAGTTTCCGAAGCACATCTGGAGGCATTCTGTAATCTGTGGACCTACAGAGTGTTGATGAAACACAAAAATTGCATCGGCATTGAATACAATAAGTACCATGCGGACTTTTCTCCATTGGAGTAATGTCTCAAACAGTCTACGTTTTGATCGTCCCCTGGAAGACTAGTAGTAGTTTGCGAAGCGCATCTAGAGGCATTCTGGAATCTGTGGACTTACAGGATGTTGATGAAACACAAAAATTGCATCGGCAATGAATACAATAAGCACCATGCGGACTTTTCTCCACGGGAGTAGTGTCTCAAACTCTCTGCGATTTGATCGCTCCCTGGTAGACCAGTAGTAGTTTCCGAAGCACATCTGGAGGCATTCTGAGATCTGTGGACCTACAGAGAGTTGATGAAACAGAAAAATTGCATCGGCATTGAATACAATAAGTTCCATGAGGACTTTTCTCCACGGGAGTAATGTCTCAAGATGTCTACGATTTGATTGCTCCCTGGAAGGCCAGTAGTTGTTTCCGAAGCACATCTGGAGGCATTCTGTGATCTGTGGACCTACAGAGAGTTGATGAAACACAAAAATTGCATCGGCATTGAATACAATAAATACCATGCGGACTTTTCTCCATGGGAGTAATGTCTCAAACTGTCTTCGTTTTGATCGCTCAATAGAAGACCAGTAGAAGTTTCCCAACCACATCTGGAGGCATTTTGTAATTTGTGGACCTACAGAGTGTTGATGAAACACAAAAATTGCATCGGAAATGAATACCATAATTACCATGCGGACTTTTCTCTATGGGAGTAATGTCTCAAACTGACTACGCTTTGATCGATTCCAGAAAAACCTGTAGTAGTTTCCGAAGCACATCTGGGGGCATGCTGTAAAATGTGGAACTACAGAGTGTTGATGAAAGACAAATATTGCAACGGCATTAAATACAATTAGTGCCATGCGGACTTTTCTCCAATGGTGTAATGTCTCAAACTGTCTACGCTTTGATCGTCCCTGGAAGACCAGTAGTAGTTTCCGAGCACATCTGGAGGCATTCTGTAATATTTGGACCTACAGAGTGTTGATGAAACACAAAAATTGCATCGGCATTGAATACAATAAGTACCATGCGGACTTTTCTCGATGGGAGTAATGTCTTAAACTGTCTACGATTTGATCGTTCCCTGGAACACCAGTAGTAGATTCCGAAGCACATCTGGATTCATTCTGTAATCTACGGAGCTTCAGAGTGGTGATGAAACACAATAATTGCATCGGCATTGAATACGATAAGTACCATGCGGACTTTTCTCCATGGGAGTAATGTCTCGAACTGTCTACGCTTTGATCGATTTTAGGAAGACCAGTAGTAGTTTCCGAAGCACATCTGGAGGCATGCTGTAAAATGTGGAACTACAGAGTGTTGATGAAACACAAATATTGCACCGGCATTACATACAATTAGTAGCATGCGGACTTTTCTCCATGGGAGTAATGTCTCAAACTGTCTACGCTTTGATCGTCCCTGGACGACGAGTAGTAGTTTCCGAAGCACATCTGGAGGCATTCTGTAATATGTGGACCTACACAGTGTTGATGAAACACAATAATTGCATCGGCATTGAATACAATAAGTACCATGCGGACTTTTCTCCATGGGAGAATTGTCTCAAACTGTCTACGCTTTGATCGATTGCAGAAAGACCATTACTAGTTTCCGAAGCACATCTGGAGGCATGCTGTAATCTGTGGACCTACATTGTGTTGATGAAACACAAAAATTGCATCGGCATTGAATAGAATAAGTTCCATGCGGACTTTTCTCCATGGGAGTAATGTCTCAAACTGTCTACGATTTGATCGTTCCCTGGAAGACCAGTAGTAGTTTCCGACGCACATCTGGAGGCATTCTGTAATCTATGGAGCTTCAGAGTGGTGATGAAACACAAAAATAGCATCGGCATTAAATGCAATGGTACCATGCGGACTTTTTCTCCATGGGAGTAATGTCTCAAACTGTCTACGTTTTGATCGTTTCCTGGAAGACCAGTAATAGTTTCCGAAGCACATCTGGAAGCATTTTTTAATTTGTGGACCTACAGAGTGTTGATGAAACACAAAATTTGCATCGGCATTGAATACAATAAGTACCATGCGGACTTTTCTCCATGGGAGAATTGTCTCAAACTTTCTACGCTTTGGTCGATTCCAGGAAGACCAGTAGTAGTTTTCGAAGCACATCTGGAGGCATGCTGTAATCTGTGGACCTACAGAGTGTTGATGAAACACCAAAATTGCATCGGCATTGAATACAATAAGTTCCATGCGGACATTTCTCCAAGGGAGTAATGTCTCAAACTGTCTACGCTTTGATCGTTCAATGGAAGACCAGTAGTAGTTTCCGAAGCACATCTGGAGGCATTCTGTAAACTATGGAGCTTCAGAGTGGTGCTGAAACACAAAAATAGCATCTTCATTGAATACAATAAGTACCATGGGGACTTTTCTCCATGGGAGTAATGTCTCAAACTGTCTACGTTTTGATCGTTCCCTGGAAGACTAGTAGTAGTTTCCGAAGCACATCTCAAGGCATTCTGGGATCTGTGGACTTACAGGATGTTGATGAAACAAAAAAATTGCATCGGCATTGAATACAATATGTTCCATGTGGACTTTTCTCTACGGGAGTAATGTCTCAAACTGTCTACGATTTGATCGCTCCCTGGAAGACCAGTAGTAGTTTTCGAAGCACATCTGGAGGCATTCTGTGATCTGTGGACCTACAGAGAGTTGATGAAACACAAAAATTGCATCGGCATTGAATACAATAAGTACCATGCAGACTTTTCTCCATGGGATTAATGTCTCAAACTGTCTACGCTTTGATCGATTCCAGGAAGACCAGTAGTAGATTCCGAAGCACATGTGGAGGCATTCTGTAATCTGTGGACCTACATTGTGTTGATGAAACACAAAAATTGAATCGGCATTGAATAGGATAAGTACATCGCGGACTTTTCTCCATGGGAGTAATGTCTCAAACTTTCTACGATTTGATCGTCCCCTGGAAGACCAGTAGTAGTTTCCGAAGCACATCTGGAGGCATTCTGTAATGTATGGAGCTTCAGAGTGGTGATGAAACACAAAAATAGCATCGGCATTGAATACAATAGGTACCATGCGGACTTTTCTCCATGGGAGTAATGTCTCAAACTGTCTACGTTTTGATCGTTTCCTGGAAGACCAGTAGTAGTTTCTGAAGCACATCTGGAAGCATTTTGTAATTTATGGACCTACAGAGTGTTGATGAAACACAAAAATTGCATCGGCATTGAATACAATAAGTTCCATGCAGACTTTTCTCCAAGGGAGTAATGTCTAAAACTGTCTGCGCTTTGATTGTTCCCTGGAAGACCAGTAGTAGTTTCCGAAGCACATCTGGAGGCATTCTGTAATCTATGGATCTTCAGAGTGGTGATGAAACAGAAAAATAGCATCTTCATTGAATACAATTAGTGCCATGCGGACTTTTCTCCATGGGAGTAATGTCTCAAACTGTCTGCGTTTTGATCGTTCCCTGTAAAACCAGTAGTAGTTTCCGAAGCACATCTGGAGGCATTCTGTAATCTGTGGACCTACAGAGTGTTGATGAAACACAAAAATTGCATCGGCATTGAATACAATAAGTACCATGCGGACATTTCTCCATTGGAGTAATGTCTCAAACAGTCTACGTTTTGATCGTCCCCTGGAAGACTAGTAGTAGTTTGCGAAGCGCATCTAGAGGCATTCTGGAATCTGTGGACTTACAGGATGTTGATGAAACACAAAAATTGCATCGGCAATGAATACAATAAGCACCATGCGGACTTTTCTCCACGGGAGTAGTGTCTCAAACTCTCTGCGATTTGATCGCTCCCTGGAAGACCAGTAGTAGTTTCCGAAGCACATCTGGAGGCATTCTGAGATCTGTGGACCTACAGAGAGTTGATGAAACAGAAAAATTGCATCGGCATTGAATACAATAAGTTCCATCAGGACTTTTCTCCACGGGAGTAATGTCTCAAGATGTCTACGATTTGATTGCTCCCTGGAAGGCCAGTAGTTGTTTCCGAAGCACATCTGGAGGCATTCTGTGATCTGTGGACCTACAGAGAGTTGATGAAACACAAAAATTGCATCGGCATTGAATACAATAAATACCATGCGGACTTTTCTCCATGGGAGTAATGTCTCAAACTGTCTTCGTTTTGATCGCTCCCTAGAAGACCAGTAGAAGTTTCCCAACCACACCTGGAGGCATTTTGTAATTTGTGGACCTACAGAGTGTTGATGAAACACAAAAATTGCATCGGAATTGAATACCATAATTACCATGCGGACTTTTCTCTATGGGAGTAATGTCTCAAACTGACTACGCTTTGATCGATTCCAGAAAAACCTGTAGTAGTTTCCGAAGCACATCTGGGGGCATGCTGTAAAATGTGGAACTACAGAGTGTTGATGAAAGACAAATATTGCAACGGCATTAAATACAATTAGTGCCATGCGGACTTTTCTCCAATGGAGTAATGTCTCAAACTGTCTACGCTTTGATCGTCCCTGGAAGACCAGTAGTAGTTTCCGAAGCACATCTGGAGGCATTCTGTAATATTTGGACCAACAGAGTGTTGATGAAACACAAAAATTGCATCGGCATTGAATACAATAAGTACCATGCGGACTTTTCTCGATGGGAGTAATGTCTTAAACTGTCTACGATTTGATCGTTCCCTGGAACACCAGTAGTAGATTCCGAAGCACATCTGGATTCATTCTGTAATCTACGGAGCTTCAGAGTGGTGATGAAACACAATAATTGCATCGGCATTGAATACGATAAGTACCATGCGGACTTTTCTCCATGGGAGTAATGTCTCGAACTGTCTACGCTTTGATCGATTTTAGGAAGACCAGTAGTAGTTTCCGAAGCACATCTGGAGGCATGCTGTAAAATGTGGAACTACAGAGTGTTGATGAATCACAAATATTGCACCGGCATTACATACAATTAGTAGCATGCGGACTTTTCTCCATGGGAGTAATGTCTCAAACTGTCTACGCTTTGATCGTCCCTGGACGACGAGTAGTAGTTTCCGAAGCACATCTGGAGGCATTCTGTAATATGTGGACCTACACAGTGTTGATGAAACACAATAATTGCATCGGCATTGAATACAATAAGTACCATGCGGACTTTTCTCCATGGGAGAATTGTCTCAAACTGTCTACGCTTTGATCGATTGCAGAAAGACCATTACTAGTTTCCGAAGCACATCTGGAGGCATGCTGTAATCTGTGGACCTACAGAGTGTTGATGAAACACAATAATAGCAACGGCATGGTATACAATAATTACCATGCGGACTTTTCTCCATGGGAGTAATGTCTCAAACTGTCTACGTTTTGATCGTTGGCTGGAAAACCAGTAGTAGTTTCCGAAGCACTTCTGGAGGCATTTTGTAATCTGTGGACCTACAAAGTGTTGATGAAGCACAAAAATTGCACCGGCATTGAATACAATAAGTACTATGCGGACTTTTCTCCATGGGAGTAATGTCTCAAACTGTCTACGCTTTGATCGATTCCAGGAAGACCAGTAGTAGTTTCCGAAGCACATCTGGAGGCATGCTGTAATCTGTGGACCTACAGAGTGTTGATGAAACACAAAAATTGGATCGGCATTGAATACAATAAGTTCCATGCAGACTTTTCTCCAAGGGAGTAATGTCTAAAACTGTCTGCGCTTTGATTGTTCCCTGGAAGACCAGTAGTAGTTTCTGAAGCACATCTGGAAGCATTTTGTAATTTATGGACCTACAGAGTGTTGATGAAACACAAAAATTGCATCGGCATTGAATACAATAAGTTCCATGCAGACTTTTCTCCAAGGGAGTAATGTCTAAAACTGTCTGCGCTTTGATTGTTCCCTGGAAGACCAGTAGTAGTTTCCGAAGCACATCTGGAGGCATTCTGTAATCTATGGATCTTCAGAGTGGTGATGAAACAGAAAAATAGCATCTTCATTGAATACAATTAGTGCCATGCGGACTTTTCTCCATGGGAGTAATGTCTCAAACTGTCTGCGTTTTGATCGTTCCCTGTAAAACCAGTAGTAGTTTCCGAAGCACATCTGGAGGCATTCTGTAATCTGTGGACCTACAGAGTGTTGATGAAACACAAAAATTGCATCGGCATTGAATACAATAAGTACCATGCGGACTTTTCTCCATTGGAGTAATGTCTCAAACAGTCTACGTTTTGATCGTCCCCTGGAAGACTAGTAGTAGTTTGCGAAGCGCATCTAGAGGCATTCTGGAATCTGTGGACTTACAGGATGTTGATGAAACACAAAAATTGCATCGGCAATGAATACAATAAGCACCATGCGGACTTTTCTCCACGGGAGTAGTGTCTCAAACTCTCTGCGATTTGATCGCTCCCTGGAAGACCAGTAGTAGTTTCCGAAGCACATCTGGAGGCATTCTGAGATCTGTGAACCTACAGAGAGTTGATGAAACAGAAAAATTGCATCGACATTGAATACAATAAGTTCCATGAGGACTTTTCTCCACGGGAGTAATGTCTCAAGATGTCTACGATTTGATTGCTCCCTGGAAGGCCAGTAGTTGTTTCCGAAGCACATCTGGAGGCATTCTGTGATCTGTGGACCTACAGAGAGTTGATGAAACACAAAAATTGCATCGGCATTGAATACAATAAATACCATGCGGACTTTTCTCCATGGGAGTAATGTCTCAAACTGTCTTCGTTTTGATCGCTCCCTAGAAGACCAGTAGAAGTTTCCCAACCACATCTGGAGGCATTTTGTAATTTGTGGACCTACAGAGTGTTGATGAAACACAAAAATTGCATCGGAATTGAATACCATAATTACCATGCGGACTTTTCTCTATGGGAGTAATGTCTCAAACTGACTACGCTTTGATCGATTCCAGAAAAACCTGTAGTAGTTTCCGAAGCACATCTGGGGGCATGCTGTAAAATGTGGAACTACAGAGTGTTGATGAAAGACAAATATTGCAACGGCATTAAATACAATTAGTGCCATGCGGACCTTTCTCCAATGGAGTAATGTCTCAAACTGTCTACGCTTTGATCGTCCCTGGAAGACCAGTAGTAGTTTCCGAAGCACATCTGGAGGCATTCTGTAATATTTGGACCTACAGAGTGTTGATGAAACACAAAAATTGCATCGGCATTGAATACAATAAGTACCATGCGGACTTTTCTCGATGGGAGTAATGTCTTAAACTGTCTACGATTTGATCGTTCCCTGGAACACCAGTAGTAGATTCCGAAGCACATCTGGGTTCATTCTGTAATCTACGGAGCTTCAGAGTGGTGATGAAACACAATAATTGCATCGGCATTGAATACGATAAGTACCATGCGGACTTTTCTCCATGGGAGTAATGTCTCGAACTGTCTACGCTTTGATCGATTTTAGGAAGACCAGTAGTAGTTTCCGAAGCACATCTGGAGGCATGCTGTAAAATGTGGAACTACAGAGTGTTGATGAAACACAAATATTGCACCGGCATTACATACAATTAGTAGCATGCGGACTTTTCTCCATGGGAGTAATGTCTCAAACTGTCTACGCTTTGATCGTCCCTGGACGACGAGTAGTAGTTTCCGAAGCACATCTGGAGGCATTCTGTAATATGTGGACCTACAGAGTGTTGATGAAACACAATAATAGCAACGGCATGGTATACAATAATTACCATGCGGACTTTTCTCCATGGGAGTAATGTCTCAAACTGTCTACGTTTTGATCGTTGGCTGGAAAACCAGTAGTAGTTTCCGAAGCACTTCTGGAGGCATTTTGTAATCTGTGGACCTACAAAGTGTTGATGAAGCACAAAAATTGCACCGGCATTGAATACAATAAGTACTATGCGGACTTTTCTCCATGGGAGTAATGTCTCAAACTGTCTACGCTTTGATCGATTCCAGGAAGACCAGTAGTAGTTTCCGAAGCACATCTGGAGGCATGCTGTAATCTGTGGACCTACATTGTGTTGATGAAACACAAAAATTGCATCGGCATTGAATAGAATAAGTTCCATGCGGACTTTTCTCCATGGGAGTAATGTCTCAAACTGTCTACGATTTGATCGTTCCCTGGAAGACCAGTAGTAGTTTCCGACGCACATCTGGAGGCATTCTGTAATCTATGGAGCTTCAGAGTGGTGATGAAACACAAAAATAGCATCGGCATTAAATACAATGGTACCATGCGGACTTTTCTCCATGGGAGTAATGTCTCAAACTGTCTACGTTTTGATCGTTTCCTGGAAGACCAGTAATAGTTTCCGAAGCACATCTGGAAGCATTTTGTAATTTGTGGACCTACAGAGTGTTGATGAAACACAAAATTTGCATCGGCATTGAATACAATAAGTACCATGCGGACTTTTCTCCATGGGAGAATTGTCTCAAACTTTCTACGCTTTGGTCGATTCCAGGAAGACCAGTAGTAGTTTTCGAAGCACATCTGGAGGCATGCTGTAATCTGTGGACCTACAGAGTGTTGATGAAACACCAAAATTGCATCGGCATTGAATACAATAAGTTCCATGCGGACATTTCTCCAAGGGAGTAATGTCTCAAACTGTCTTCGCTTTGATCGTTCAATGGAAGACCAGTAGTAGTTTCCGAAGCACATCTGGAGGCATTCTGTAAACTATGGAGCTTCAGAGTGGTGATGAAACACAAAAATAGCATCTTCATTGAATACAATAAGTACCATGGGGACTTTTCTCCATGGGAGTAATGTCTCAAACTGTCTACGTTTTGATCGTTCCCTGGAAGACTAGTAGTAGTTTATGAAGCACATCTCGAGGCATTCTGGGATCTGTGGACTTACAGGATGTTGATGAAACAAAAAAATTGCATCGGCATTGAATACAATATGTTCCATGTGGACTTTTCTCTACGGGAGTAATGTCTCAAACTGTCTACGATTTGATCGCTCCCTGGAAGACCAGTAGTAGTTTTCGAAGCACATCTGGAGGCATTCTGTGATCTGTGGACCTACAGAGAGTTGATGAAACACAAAAATTGCATCGGCATTGAATACAATAAGTACCATGCAGACTTTTCTCCATGGGATTAATGTCTCAAACTGTCTACGCTTTGATCGATTCCAGGAAGACCAGTAGTAGATTCCGAAGCACATGTGGAGGCATTCTGTAATCTGTGGACCTACATTGTGTTGATGAAACACAAAAATTGAATCGGCATTGAATAGAATAAGTACATCGCGGACTTTTCTCCATGGGAGTAATGTCTCAAATTTTCTACGATTTCATCGTCCCCTGGAAGACCAGTAGTAGTTTCCGAAGCACATCTGGAGGCATTCTGTAATCTATGGAGCTTCAGAGTGGTGATGAAACACAAAAATAGCATCGGCATTGAATACAATAGGTACCATGCGGACTTTTCTCCATGGGAGTAATGTCTCAAACTGTCTACGTTTTGATCGTTTCCTGGAAGACCAGTAGTAGTTTCTGAAGCACATCTGGAAGCATTTTGTAATTTATGGACCTACAGAGTGTTGATGAAACACAAAAATTGCATCGGCATTGAATACAATAAGTTCCATGCAGACTTTTCTCCAAGGGAGTAATGTCTAAAACTGTCCGCGCTTTGATTGTTCCCTGGAAGACCAGTAGTAGTTTCCGAAGCACATCTGGAGGCATTCTGTAATCTATGGATCTTCAGAGTGGTGATGAAACAGAAAAATAGCATCTTCATTGAATACAATTAGTGCCATGCGGACTTTTCTCCGTGGGAGTAATGTCTCAAACTGTCTGCGTTTTGATCGTTCCCTGTAAAACCAATAGTAGTTTCCGAAGCACATCTGGAGGCATTCTGTAATCTGTGGACCTACAGAGTGTTGATGAAACACAAAAATTGCATCGGCATTGAATACAATAAGTTCCATGCGGACTTTTCTCCATTGGAGTAATGTCTCAAACAGTCTACGTTTTGATCGTCCCCTGGAAGACTAGTAGTAGTTTGCGAAGCGCATCTAGAGGCATTCTGGAATCTGTGGACTTACAGGATGTTGATGAAACACAAAAATTGCATCGGCAATGAATACAATAAGCACCATGCGGACTTTTCTCCACGGGAGTAGTGTCTCAAACTCTCTGCGATTTGATCGCTCCCTGGAAGACCAGTAGTAGTTTCCGAAGCACATCTGGAGGCATTCTGAGATCGGTGGACCTACAGAGAGTTGATGAAACAGAAAAATTGCATCGGCATTGAATACAATAAGTTCCATGAGGACTTTTCTCCACGGGAGTAATGTCTCAAGATGTCTACGATTTGATTGCTCCCTGGAAGGCCAGTAGTTGTTTCCGAAGCACATCTGGAGGCATTCTGTGATCTGTGGACCTACAGAGAGTTGATGAAACACAAAAATTGCATCGGCATTGAATACAATAAATACCATGCGGACTTTTCTCCATGGGAGTAATGTCTCAAACTGTCTTCGTTTTGATCGCTCCCTAGAAGACCAGTAGAAGTTTCCCAACCACACCTGGAGGCATTTTGTAATTTGTGGACCTACAGAGTGTTGATGAAACACAAAAATTGCATCGGAATTGAATACCATAATTACCATGCGGACTTTTCTCTATGGGAGTAATGTCTCAAACTGACTACGCTTTGATCGATTCCAGAAAAACCTGTAGTAGTTTCCGAAGCACATCTGGGGGCATGCTGTAAAATGTGGAACTACAGAGTGTTGATGAAAGACAAATATTGCAACGGCATTAAATACAATTAGTGCCATGCGGACTTTTCTCCAATGGAGTAATGTCTCAAACTGTCTACGCTTTGATCGTCCCTGGAAGACCAGTAGTAGTTTCCGAAGCACATCTGGAGGCATTCTGTAATATTTGGACCTACAGAGTGTTGATGAAACACAAAAATTGCATCGGCATTGAATACAATAAGTACCATGCGGACTTTTCTCGATGGGAGTAATGTCTTAAACTGTCTACGATTTGATCGTTCCCTGGAACACCAGTAGTAGATTCCGAAGCACATCTGGATTCATTCTGTAATCTACGGAGCTTCAGAGTGGTGATGAAACACAATAATTGCATCGGCATTGAATACGATAAGTACCATGCGGACTTTTCTCCATGGGAGTAATGTCTCGAACTGTCTACGCTTTGATCGATTTTAGGAAGACCAGTAGTAGTTTCCGAAGCACATCTGGAGGCATGCTGTAAAATGTGGAACTACAGAGTGTTGATGAAACACAAATATTGCACCGGCATTACATACAATTAGTAGCATGCGGACTTTTCTCCATGGGAGTAATGTCTCAAACTGTCTACGCTTTGATCGTCCCTGGACGACGAGTAGTAGTTTCCGAAGCACATCTGGAGGCATTCTGTAATATGTGGACCTACACAGTGTTGATGAAACACAATAATTGCATCGGCATTGAATACAATAAGTACCATGCGGACTTTTCTCCATGGGAGAATTGTCTCAAACTGTCTACGCTTTGATCGATTGCAGAAAGACCATTACTAGTTTCCGAAGCACATCTGGAGGCATGCTGTAATCTGTGGACCTACAGAGTGTTGATGAAACACAATAATAGCAACGGCATGGTATACAATAATTACCATGCGGACTTTTCTCCATGGGAGTAATGTCTCAAACTGTCTACGTTTTGATCGTTGGCTGGAAAACCAGTAGTAGTTTCCGAAGCACTTCTGGAGGCATTTTGTAATCTGTGGACCTACAAAGTGTTGATGAAGCACAAACATTGCACCGGCATTGAATACAATAAGTACTATGCGGACTTTTCTCCATGGGAGTAATGTCTCAAACTGTCTACGCTTTGATCGATTCCAGGAAGACCAGTAGTAGTTTCCGAAGCACATCTGGAGGCATGCTGTAATCTGTGGACCTACATTGTGTTGATGAAACACAAAAATTGCATCGGCATTGAATAGAATAAGTTCCATGCGGACTTTTCTCCATGGGAGTAATGTCTCAAACTGTCTACGATTTGATCGTTCCCTGGAAGACCAGTAGTAGTTTCCGACGCACATCTGGAGGCATTCTGTAATCTATGGAGCTCCAGAGTGGTGATGAAACACAAAAATAGCATCGGCATTAAATACAATGGTACCATGCGGACTTTTCTCCATGGGAGTAATGTCTCAAACTGTCTACGTTTTGATTCGTTCCTGGAAGACCAGTAATAGTTTCCGAAGCACATCTGGAAGCATTTTGTAATTTGTGGACCTACAGAGTGTTGATGAAACACAAAATTTGCATCGGCATTGAATACAGTAAGTACCATGCGGACTTTTCTCCATGGGAGAATTGTCTCAAACTTTCTACGCTTTGGTCGATTCCAGGAAGACCAGTAGTAGTTTTCGAAGCACATCTGGAGGCATGCTGTAATCTGTGGACCTACAGAGTGTTGATGAAACACCAAAATTGCATCGGCATTGAGTACAATAAGTTCCATGCGGACATTTCTCCAAGGGAGTAATGTCTCAAACTGTCTACGCTTTGATCGTTCAATGGAAGACCAGTAGTAGTTTCCGAAGCACATCTGGAGGCATTCTGTAAACTATGGAGCTTCAGAGTGGTGATGAAACACAAAAATAGCATCTTCATTGAATACAATAAGTACCATGGGGACTTTTCTCCATGGTAGTAATGTCTCAAACTGTCTACGTTTTGATCGTTCCCTGGAAGACCAGTAGTAGTTTCCGAAGCACATCTGGAGGCATTCTGTAATCTGTGTACCTACAGAGAGTTGATGAAACACAATAATTGCATCGGCATTGAATACAATAAATACCATGCGGACTTTACTCCATTGGAGTAATGTCACAAACAGTCTACGTTTTGATCGTTCCCTGGAAGACTAGTAGTAGTTTCCGAAGCACATCTCGAGGCATTCTGGGAACTGTTGACTTACAGGATGTCGATGAAACACAAAAATTGCATCGTCACTGAATATAATAAGTTCCATGCGGACTTTTCTCATCGGGAGTAATGTGTCAAACTGTCTACGATTTGAGCGCTCCCTGGAAGACCAGTAGTATTTTCCGAAGCACATCTGGAGGCATTCTGTGATCTGTGGAACTACATTGTGTTGATGAAACACAAATATTGCATCGGCATTGAATAGAATAAGTACCATGCGGACTTTTCTCCATGGGAGTAATGTCTCAAACTGTCTACGATTTGATCGTTCCCTGGAAGACCAGTAGTAGTTTCCGAAGCACATCTGGAGGCATTCTGTAATCTATGGAGCTTTAGAGGGGTGATGAAACACAAAAATAGCTTCGGCATTGAATACAATAAGTATCATGCGGACTTTTCTCCATGGGAGTAATGTCTCAAACTGTCTACGTTTTGATCGTTTCCTGGAAGACCAGTAATAGTTTCCGAAGCACATCTGGAAGCATTTTGTAATTTGTGGACCTACAGAGTGTTGTTGAAACACAAATGTTGCATCGGCATTGAATACAATAAGTACCATGCGGACTTTTCTCCATGGGAGAATTGTCTCAAACTGTCTACGCTTTGATCGATTCCAGGAAGACCAGCAGTAGTTTTCGAAGCACATCTGGAGGCATGCTGTAGTCTGTGGACCTACAGAGTGTTGATGAAACACAAAAATTGCATCGGCATTGAATACAATAAGTTCCATGCGGACATTTTTCCAAGGGAGTAATGTCTCAAACTGTCTACGTTTTGATCGTTCCCTGGAAGACTAGTAGTAGTTTCCGAAGCACATCTCGAGGCATTCTGGGATCTGTGGACTTACAGGATGTTGATGAAACACAAAAATTGCATCGGCATTGAATACAATAAGTTCCATGCGGACTTTTCTCCATGGGAGTAATGTCTCAAACTGTCTACGATTTGATCGCTCCCTGGAAGACCAGTAGTAGTTTCCGAAGCACATCTGGAGGAATTCTGTGATCTGTGGACCTACAGAGAGTTGATGAAACACAAAAATTGCATCGGCATTGAATACAATAAGTACCATGCAGACTTTTCTCCATTCGAGTAATGTCTTAAACTGTCTACGCTTTGATCTTACCATGGAAGACCAGTAGTAGTTTCCGAAGCACATGTGGATGCATTCTGTTTTATATGGAGCTTCAGAGGGGTGATGAAACACAATAATAGCATCGTCATTGAATAGAATAAGTACCACGCGGACTTTTCTCCATGGGAGTAATGTCTCAAACTTTCTACGATTTGATCGTCCCCTGGAAGCAAAGTAGTAGTTTCCGAAGCACATCTGGAGGCATTCTGTAATCTATGGAGCTTCATGGTGGTGATGAAACACAAAAATAGCATCGGCATTGAATACAATAAGTACCATGCGAACTTTTCACCATGGGAGTAATGTCTCAAACTGTCTACGCTTTGATCGTTTCCTGGAAGACCAGTATTAGTTCCCGAAGCACATCTCGAGGCATTCTGGAATCTGTGGACTTACAGGATGTTGATGAAACACAAAAATTGCATCGGCATTGATTACAATAAGTACCATGCAGACTTTTCTCCATGGGAGTAATGTCTTAAAGTGTCTACGCCTTGATCGGTCACTGGAAGACCAGTAGTAGTTTGCAAAGCACATCTGGGGGCATTGAGGAATCTGTGGACCTACAGGATGTTCATGAAACACAAAAATTGCATCGACATTGAATACAATAATTACCATGCGGACTTTTCTCCACGGGAGTAATGTCTCAAGCTGTCTACGATTTGATTGCTCCCTGGAAATCCAGTAGTTGTTTCCGAAGCACATCTGGAGGCATTCTGTGATCTGTGGACCTACGGAGAGTTGATGAAACACAAAAATTGCATCGGCATTGAATACAATAAATACCATGCGGACTTTTCTCCATGGGAGTAATATCTTAAACTGTATACACTTTGATCGTTCCCTGGAAGACCAGCAGTAGTTTTGGAAGCAAATCTGGAGGCTTTCTGTAATATATGGATCTTCAGAGTGGTGATGAAACACAAATATAGGATCATCATTGTATACAATAAGTACCATGCGGACTTTTCTCCATGGGAGTAATGTCTCCAACAGTCTACGCTTTGATCGTTCCCTGGAAGACCAGTAGTAGTTTACGAAGCACATCTGGAGGCATTCTGTAATCTATGGAGCTTATGAATGGTGATGGAACACAAAAATTGCATCGGCATTGAATACGATAAGTACCATGCGGACTTTTCTCCATGGGAGTAATGTCTCAAACTGTCTACGATTTGATCGATTGCACGAAGACCATTAGTAGTTTCCGAAGGAAACCTGGAGGCATGCTGTAATCTGTGGACCTACTGAGTGTTGATGAAACACAAAAATTGCATAGGCATTGAATACCATAAGTACCATTCGGAATTTTCTGTATGGGAGTAATGTCTCAAACTGACTACGCTTTGATCGATTCCAGAAAAACCTGTAGTAGTTTCTGATGCACATCTGGAGGCATGCTGTAAAATGTGAAACTACAGAGTGTTGATGAAACACAAAAATTGCATCGGCATTGAAGACAATAAGTACCATGTGAACTTTTCTCCATGGGAGAATTGTCTCAAACTGTCTACGCTTTGATCGATTGCACGAAGACCATTAGTAGTTTCCGAAGCACATCTGGAGGCATGCTGTAATCTGTGGACTACAGAGTGTTGATGAAACACAAAAATTGCATCGGCATTGAATACAATGAATACCATGCGGACTTATCTCCATGGGATTAATATCTTAAACTGTCTACGCTTTGATCGTTCCCTGGAAGACCAGCAGTAGTTTTGGAAGCAAATCTGGAGGCTTTCTGTAATATATGGATCTTCAGAGTGGTGATGAAACACAAATATAGGATCATCATTGTATACAATAAGTACCGTGTGGACTTTTCTCCATGGGAGTAATGTCTCAAACTGTCTACGTTTCGATCGTTCCCTGGAAGACCAGTAGTAGTATCCCAAGCACATCTGGGGGCATTCAGGAATCTGTGGACGTACAGAATGTTGAGGAAACACAAAAATTGCATCTACATTGAATACAATAAGTACCATGCGGACTTTTCTCCACGGGAGTAATGTCTCAAACTGTCTACGATTTGATCGCTCCCTGGAAGACCAGTAGTTGTTTCCGAAGCACATATGGAGGCATTCTGTGATCTGTGGACCTACAGAGAGTTGCTGAAACACAAAAATTGCATCGGCATTGAATACAATAAATACCAAGCGGACTTTTCTCCATGGGAGTAATATCTTAAACTGTCTACGCTTTGATCGTTTCCTGGAAGACCAGTAATAGTTTCCGAAGCACATCTGGAGGCATTCTGTAATATATGGAGCTTCAGAGTGGTGATGAATCACAAATATAGCATCGGCATTGTATACAATAAGTACGATGCGGACTTTTCTCCACTGGAGTAATGCCTCAAACTGTCTACGCTTTGATCGTTCCCTGGAAGACCAGTAGTAGTTTCTGAAGCACATCTGGAGGCATTCTGTAATCTGTGGATCTACAGAGTGTTGATGAAGCACAAAAATTGCATCGGCATTGAATACAATATGTACTATGCGGACTTTTCTTCATGGGAGTAATGTCTCAAACTGTCTACGATTTGATCGTTCCCTGGAAGATTAGTAGTAGTTTCCGAAGCAAATCTGGAGGCATTCTGTATTCTGTGGACCTACAGAGTGTTGATGAAACACAAAAATTGCATCGGCATTGAATACAATAAGTACCATGCGGACCTTTCTCCATGGGAGAAATGTCTCAAATTGTCTACGTTTTGATCATTCAATTAAAGACCAGTAGTAGTTTCCGAAGCGCAACCGGTTGCACTCTGTAATCTGTGGACCTACAGAGTGTTAATGAAACACAAAAATTGCATCAACACTGATTACAATAAGTTCCATGCGGACTTTTCTCCACGGGAGTAATGTCTCAAACTGTCTACGATTTGATTGCTCCCTGGAAGACCAGTAGTTGTTTCCGAAGCACATCTGGAGGCATTCTGTGATCTGTGGACCTACAGAGAGTTGATGAAACACAAAAATTGCATCGGCATTGAATACAATGAATACCATGCGGACTTATCTCCATGTAATTAATATCTTAAACTGTCTACGCTTTGATCGTTCCCTGGAAGACCAGTAGTAGTTTCCGAAGCACATCTGGAGGCAATCTGTAATATATGGAGCTTCAGAGTGGTGATGAAACACAAATATGGCATCGGCATTGTATACAATAAGTACCATGCGGACTTTTCTAAATGGGAGTAATGCCTCAAACTGACTACGCTTTGATCGTTCCCTGGAAGACCAGTAGTAGTTTCCGAAGCACATCTGGAGGCATTCTGTAATATATGGAGCTTCAGAGTGGGGATGAAACACAAATATGGCATCGGCATTGAATTCAATAAGTACCATGCGGACTTTTCTTCATGGGAGTAATGTCTCAAACTGTCTACGATTTGATTGCTCCCTGGAAGACCAGTAGTTGTTTCCGAAGCACATCTGGAGGCATTCTGTGATCTGTGGACCTACAGAGAGTTGATGAAACACAAAAATTGCATCGGCATTGAATACAATGAATACCATGCGGACTTATCTCCATGGGATTAATATCTTAAACTGTCTACGCTTTGATCGTTCCCTGGAAGACCAGTAGTAGTTTCCGAAGCACATCTGGAGGCAATCTGTAATATATGGAGCTTCAGAGTGGTGATGAAACACAAATATGGCATCGGCATTGAATTCAATAAGTACCATGCGGACTTTTCTTCATGGGAGTAATGTCTCAAACTGTCTACGATTTGATCGTTCCCTGGAAGATTAGTAGTAGTTACCGAAGCACATCTGGAGGCATTCTGTAATCTGTGGACCTACAGAGTGGTGATGAAACACAAATATAGCATCGGAATTGTATACAATAAGTACCATGCGGACTTTTCTCCAAGCTAGAATTGTCTCAAACTGTCTACGCTTTGATCGATTCCAGAAAGACCAGTAGTAGTTTCCGAAACACATCTGAAGGAATGCTGTAATCTGTGGACCTACAGAGTGTTGATGAAGCAAAAAAATTGCATCGGCATTGAATACAATACGTATCTTGCGGACTTTTCTCCATGGGAGAATTGTCTCAAACTGTCTACGCTTTGATCGATTCCAGGAAGACCAAAAGTAGTCTCCGAAGCGCATCTGGAGGCATTCTGTAATCTGTGGACCTACAGAGTGTTGATGAAGCACAAAAATTGCATCGGCATTGAATACAATAAGTACCATGAGGACTTTTCTTCATGGGAGTAATGTCTCAAACTGTCTACGATTTGATCGTTCCCTGGAAGATTAGTAGTAGTTTCCGAAGCACATCTGGAAGCATTCTGTAATCTGTGGACCTACAGAGTGTTGATGAAACACAAAAATTGCATCGGCATTGAATACAATTGGTACCATGCGAACTTTTCTCCATGGGAGTAATGTCTCAAATTGTCTACGTTTTGATCGTGCCATTAGAGACCAGTAGTAGTTTTCGAAGCGCATCTGGAGGCATTCTGTAATCTGTGGACCTACAGAGTGTTGATGAAACACAAAAATTGCATCGTCATTGAATACAATAAGTACCATGCAAACTTTTCTCCATGGGAGTAATGTCTCAAACTGTCTACGTTTCGATCGTTCCCTGGAAGACCAGTAGTAGTTTCCCAAGCACATCTGGGGGCATTTAGGAATGTGTGGACCTACAGGATGTTGAGGAAACACAAAAATTGCATCTACATTGAATACAATAAGTTCCATGCGGACTTTTCTCCACGGGAGTAATGTCTCAAACTGTCTACGACTTGATCGCTCCGTGGAAGACCAGTAGTTGTTTCCGAAGCACATATGGAGGCATTCTGTGATCTGTGGACCTACAGAGAGTTGATGAAACACAAAAATTGCATCTTCATTGAATTCAATAAATACCATGCGGACTTTTCTCCATGGGAGTAATATCTTAAACTGCCTACGCTTTGATCGTTCCCTGGAAGACCAGTAATAGTTTCCGAAGCACCTCTGGAGGCATTCTGTAATCTGTGGACCTACAGAGTGTTGATGAAACACAAAAATTGCATCGTCATTGAATACAATAAGTACCATGCAAACTTTTCTCCATGGGAGTAATGTCTCAAATTGTCTACGTTTTGATCGTGCCATTAAAGACCAGTAGTAGTTTCCGAAGCGCATCTGGAGGCATTCTGTAATCTGTGGACCTACAGAGTGATGATGAAACACAAAAATTGCATCGTCATTGAATACAATAAGTACCATGCGGACTTTTCTCCATGGGAGAAATGTCTCAAATTGTCTACGTTTTGATCATTCAATTAAAGACCAGTAGTAGTTTCCGAAGCGCAACCGGTTGCACTCTGTAATCTGTGGACCTACAGAGTGTTAATGAAACACAAAAATTGCATCAACACTGATTACAATAAGTTCCATGCGGACTTTTCTCCACGGGAGTAATGTCTCAAACTGTCTACGATTTGATTGCTCCCTGGAAGACTAGTAGTTGTTTCCGAAGCACATCTGGAGGCATTCTGTGATCTGTGGACCTACAGAGAGTTGATGAAACACAAAAATTGCATCGGCATTGAATACAATGAATACCATGCGGACTTATCTCCATGGGATTAATATCTTAAACTGTCTACGCTTTGATCGTTCCCTGGAAGACCAGTAGTAGTTTCCGAAGCACATCTGGAGGCAATCTGTAATATATGGAGCTTCAGAGTGGTGATGAAACACAAATATGGCATCGGCATTGTATACAATAAGTACCATGCGGACTTTTCTAAATGGGAGTAATGCCTCAAACTGACTACGCTTTGATCGTTCCCTGGAAAACCAGTAGTAGTTTCCGAAGCACATCTGGAGGCATTCTGTAATATATGGAGCTTCAGAGTGGGGATGAAACACAATTATAGCATCGGCATTGTATACAATAAGTACGATGCGGACTTTTCTCCATGGGAGTAATGCCTCAAACTGTCTACGCTTTCATCGTTCCCTGGAAGACCAGTAGTAGTTTCCGAAGCACATCTGGATTCATTCTGTAATCTTTGGACCTACAGAGTGTTGATGAAGCACAAAAATTGCATCGGCATTGAATTCAATAAGTACCATGCGGACTTTTCTTCATGGGAGTAATGTCTCAAACTGTCTACGATTTGATCGTTCCCTGGAAGATTAGTAGTAGTTTCCGAAGCACATCTGGAGGCATTCTGTAATCTGTGGACCTACAGAGTGGTGATGAAACACAAATATAGCATCGGAATTGTATACAATAAGTACCATGCGGACTTTTCTCCATGTTAGAATTGTCTCAAACTGTCTACGCTTTGATCGATTCCAGAAAGACCAGTAGTAGTTTCCGAAACACATCTGAAGGAATGCTGTAATCTGTGGACCTACAGAGTGTTGATGAAGCAAAAAAATTGCATCGGCATTGAATACAATACGTATCTTGCGGACTTTTCTCCATGGGAGAATGGTCTCAAACTGTCTACGCTTTGATCGATTCCAGGAAGACCAATAGTAGTCTCCGAAGCGCATCTGGAGGCATTCTGTAATCTGTGGACCTACAGAGTGTTGATGAAGCACAAAAATTGCATCGGCATTGAATACAATAAGTACCATGAGGACTTTTCTTCATGGGAGTAATGTCTCAAACTGTCTACGATTTGATTGTTCCCTGGAAGATTAGTAGTAGTTTCCGAAGCACATCTGGAAGCATTCTGTAATCTGTGGACCTACAGAGTGTTGATGAAACACAAAAATTGCATCGGCATTGAATACAATTGGTACCATGCGAACTTTTCTCCATGGGAGTAATGTCTCAAATTGTCTACGTTTTGATCGTGCCATTAGAGACCAGTAGTAGTTTTCGAAGCGCATCTGGAGGCATTCTGTAATCTGTGGACCTACAGAGTGTTGATGAAACACAAAAATTGCATCGTCATTGAATACAATAAGTACCATGCAAACTTTTCTCCATGGGAGTAATGTCTCAAACTGTCTACGTTTCGATCGTTCCCTGGAAGACCAGTAGTAGTTTCGAAAGCACATCTGGGTTCATTCACGAATCTGTGGACCTACAGAGTGTTGATGAAACACAAAAATTGCATCGGCATTGAAGACAATAAGTACCATGTGGACTCTTCTACATGGGAGAATTGTCTCAAACTGTCTACGATTTGATCGATTGCACGAAGACCATTAGTAGTTTCCGAAGGAAACCTGGAGGCATGCTGTAATCTGTGGACCTACTGAGTGTTGATGAAACACAAAAATTGCATCGGCATTGAATACAATAAGTACCGTGGGGACTTTTCTCCATGGGAGTTATGTCTCAAACTGTCTAGGTTTCGATCGTTCCCTGGAAGACCAGTAGTAGTTTCCCAAGCACATCTGGGGGCATTTAGGAATGTGTGGACCTACAGGATGTTGAGGAAACACAAAAATTGCATCTACATTGAATACAATAAGTTCCATGCGGACTTTTCTCCACGGGAGTAATGTCTCAAACTGTCTACGACTTGATCGCTCCGTGGAAGACCAGTAGTTGTTTCCGAAGCACATATGGATGCATTCTGTGATCTGTGGACCTACAGAGAGTTGATGAAACACAAAAATTGCATCTTCATTGAATTCAATAAATACCATGCGGACTTTTCTCCATGGGAGTAATATCTTAAACTGCCTACGCTTTGATCGTTCCCTGGAAGAAAAGTAATAGTTTCCGAAGCACCTCTGGAGGCATTCTGTAATCTGTGGACCTACAGAGTGTTGATGAAACACAAAAATTGCATCGTCATTGAATACAATAAGTACCATGCAAACTTTTCTCCATGGGAGTAATGTCTCAAATTGTCTACGTTTTGATCGTGCCATTAAAGACCAGTAGTAGTTTCCGAAGCGCATCTGGAGGCATTCTGTAATCTGTGGACCTACAGAGTGATGATGAAACACAAAAATTGCATCGTCATTGAATACAATAAGTACCATGCGGACTTTTCTCCATGGGAGAAATGTCTCAAATTGTCTACGTTTTGATCATTCAATTAAAGACCAGTAGTAGTTTCCGAAGCGCAACCGGTTGCACTCTGTAATCTGTGGACCTACAGAGTGTTAATGAAACACAAAAATTGCATCAACACTGATTACAATAAGTTCCATGCGGACTTTTCTCCACGGGAGTAATGTCTCAAACTGTCTACGATTTGATTGCTCCCTGGAAGACCAGTAGTTGTTTCCGAAGCACATCTGGAGGCATTCTGTGATCTGTGGACCTACAGAGAGTTGATGAAACACAAAAATTTCATCGGCATTGAATACAATGAATACCATGCGGACTTATCTCCATGGGATTAATATCTTAAACTGTCTACGCTTTGATCGTTCCCTGGAAGACCAGTAGTAGTTTCCGAAGTACATCTGGAGGCAATCTGTAATATATGGAGCTTCAGAGTGGTGATGAAACACAAATATGGCATCGGCATTGTATACAATAAGTACCATGCGGACTTTTCTAAATGGGAGTAATGCCTCAAACTGACTACGCTTTGATCGTTCCCTGGAAGACCAGTAGTAGTTTCCGAAGCACATCTGGAGGCATTCTGTAATATATGGAGCTTCAGAGTGGGGATGAAACACAATTATAGCATCGGCATTGTATACAATAAGTACGATGCGGACTTTTCTCCATGGGAGTAATGCCTCAAACTGTCTACGCTTTCATCGTTCCCTGGAAGACCAGTAGTAGTTTCCGAAGCACATCTGGATTCATTCTGTAATCTTTGGACCTACAGAGTGTTGATGAAGCACAAAAATTGCATCGGCATTGAATTCAATAAGTACCATGCGGACTTTTCTTCATGGGAGTAATGTCTCAAACTGTCTACGATTTGATCGTTCCCTGGAAGATTAGTAGTAGTTTCCGAAGCACATCTGGAGGCATTCTGTAATCTGTGGACCTACAGAGTGGTGATGAAACACAAATATAGCATCGGAATTGTATACAATAAGTACCATGCGGACTTTTCTCCATGTTAGAATTGTCTCAAACTGTCTACGCTTTGATCGATTCCAGAAAGACCAGTAGTAGTTTCCGAAACACATCTGAAGGAATGCTGTAATCTGTGGACCTACAGAGTGTTGATGAAGCAAAAAAATTGCATCGGCATTGAATACAATACGTATCTTGCGGACTTTTCTCCATGGGAGAATTGTCTCAAACTGTCTACGCTTTGATCGATTCCAGGAAGACCAATAGTAGTCTCCGAAGCGCATCTGGAGGCATTCTGTAATCTGTGGACCTACAGAGTGTTGATGAAGCACAAAAATTGCATCGGCATTGAATACAATAAGTACCATGAGGACTTTTCTTCATGGGAGTAATGTCTCAAACTGTCTACGATTTGATCGTTCCCTGGAAGATTAGTAGTAGTTTCCGAAGCACATCTGGAAGCATTCTGTAATCTGTGGACCTACAGAGTGTTGATGAAACACAAAAATTGCATCGGCATTGAATACAATTGGTACCATGCGAACTTTTCTCCATGGGAGTAATGTCTCAAATTGTCTACGTTTTGATCGTGCCATTAGAGACCAGTAGTAGTTTTCGAAGCGCATCTGGAGGCATTCTGTAATCTGTGGACCTACAGAGTGTTGATGAAACACAAAAATTGCATCGTCATTGAATACAATAAGTACCATGCAAACTTTTCTCCATGGGAGGAATGTCTCAAACTGTCTACGTTTCGATCGTTCCCTGGAAGACCAGTAGTAGTTTCGAAAGCACATCTGGGTTCATTCACGAATCTGTGGACCTACAGAGTGTTGATGAAACACAAAAATTGCATCGGCATTGAAGACAATAAGTACCATGTGGACTCTTCTACATGGGAGAATTGTCTCAAACTGTCTACGATTTGATCGATTGCACGAAGACCATTAGTAGTTTCCGAAGGAAACCTGGAGGCATGCTGTAATCTGTGGACCTACTGAGTGTTGAT
Organism: Schistocerca gregaria; assembly: GCF_023897955.1. NCBI lineage: Eukaryota > Metazoa > Arthropoda > Insecta > Orthoptera > Acrididae > Schistocerca > Schistocerca gregaria. Next base: position 22,115,327 of record NC_064929.1, on the reverse strand, counting down.
GAAACACAAAAATTGCATCGGCATTGAATACAATAAGTACCGTGGGGACTTTTCTCCATGGGAGTTATGTCTCAAACTGTCTAGGTTTCGATCGTTCCCTGGAAGACCAGTAGTAGTTTCCCAAGCACATCTGGGGGCATTTAGGAATGTGTGGACCTACAGGATGTTGAGGAAACACAAAAATTGCATCTACATTGAATACAATAAGTTCCATGCGGACTTTTCTCCACGGGAGTAATGTCTCAAACTGTCTACGACTTGATCGCTCCGTGGAAGACCAGTAGTTGTTTCCGAAGCACATATGGAGGCATTCTGTGATCTGTGGACCTACAGAGAGTTGATGAAACACAAAAATTGCATCTTCATTGAATTCAATAAATACCATGCGGACTTTTCTCCATGGGAGTAATATCTTAAACTGCCTACGCTTTGATCGTTCCCTGGAAGACCAGTAATAGCTTCCGAAGCACCTCTGGAGGCATTCTGTAATCTGTGGACCTACAGAGTGTTGATGAAACACAAAAATTGCATCGTCATTGAATACAATAAGTACCATGCAAACTTTTCTCCATGGGAGTAATGTCTCAAATTGTCTACGTTTTGATCGTGCCATTAAAGACCAGTAGTAGTTTCCGAAGCGCATCTGGAGGCATTCTGTAATCTGTGGACCTACAGAGTGATGATGAAACACAAAAATTGCATCGTCATTGAATACAATAAGTACCATGCGGACTTTTCTCCATGGGAGTAATGTCTCAAATTGTCTACGTTTTGATCGTGCCATTAAAGACCAGTAGTAGTTTCCGAAGCGCATCTGGAGGCATTCTGTAATCTGTGGACCTACAGAGTCTTGATGAAACACAAACATTGCATCGGCATTGAATACAATAAGTACCATGCAAACTTTTCTCCATGGGAGTAATGTCTCAAATTGTCTACGTTTTGATCGTGCCATTAAAGACCAGTAGTAGTTTCCGAAGCGCATCTGGAGGCATTCTGTAATCTGTGGACCTACAGAGTGTTGATGAAACACAAAAATTGCATCGGCATTGAATGCAATAAGTACCAAGCAAACTTATCTCCATGGGAGTAATGTCTCAAACTGTCTATGTTTCGATCGTTCCCTGGAAGACCAGTAGTCGTTTCGAAAGCACATCTGGGTTCATTCACGAATCTGTGGACATACAGGATGTCGATGAAACACAAAAATTGCATCGACATTGAATACAATAAATACCATGCGGACTTTTCTTCATGGCAGTAATGTCTCAAACTGTCTACGATTTGATCGTTCCCTGGAAGATTAGTAGTAGTTTCCGAAGCGCATCTGGAGGCATTCTGTAATCTGTGGACCTACAGAGAGTTGATGAAACACAAAAATTGCATCGGCATTGAATACAATGAATACCATGCGGACTTATCTCCATGGGATTAATATCTTAAACTGTCTACGCTTTGATCGTTCCCTGGAAGACCAGTATTAGTTTCCGAAGCACATCTGGAGGCAATCTGTAATATATGGAGCTTCAGAGTGGTGATGAAACACAAATATGGCATCGGCATTGTATACAATAAGTACCATGCGGACTTTTCTAAATGGGAGTAATGCCTCAAACTGACTACGCTTTGATCGTTCCCTGGAAGACCAGTAGTACTTTCCGAAGCACATCTGGAGGCATTCTGTAATATATGGAGCTTCAGAGTGGGGATGAAACACAAATATAGCATCGGCATTGTATACAATAAGTACCATGCGGACTTTTCTCCATGGGAGTAATGCCTCAAACTGTCTACGATTTGATCGTTCCCTGGAAGATTAGTAGTAGTTTCCGAAGCACATCTGGAGGCATTCTGTAATCTGTAGACCTACAGAGTGTTGATGAAACACAAAAATTGCATCGGCATTGAATACAATAAGTACCATGCGGACTTTTCTCCATGGGAGTAATGTCTCAAATTGTCTACGTTTTGATCGTGCCATTAAAGACCAGTCGTAGTTTCCGAAGCACATCTGCATTCATTCTGTAATCTGTGGACCTACAGAGTATTGATGAAACACAAAAATTGCATCGGCATTGAATACAATGAATACCATGCGGACTTATATCCATGGGAGTAATATCTTAAACTGTCTACTCTTTGATCGTTCCCTGGAAGGCCAGTAGTAGTTTCCGAAGCACATCAGGAGGCAATCTGTAATATATGGAGCTTCAGAGTGGTGATGAAACACAAATATGGCATCGGCATTGTATACAATAAGTACTGTGGGGACTTTTCTCCATGGGAGTAATGTCTCAAACTGTCTACGTTTCGATCGTTCCCTGGAAGACCAGTAGTAGTTTCCCAAGCACATCTGGGGGCATTCAGGAATCTGTGGACCTACAGGATGTTGAGGAAACACAAAAATTGCATCTACATTGAATACAATAAGTTCCATGCGGACTTTTCTGCACGGGAGTAATGTCTCAAACTGTCTACGATTTGATCGTTCCCTGGAAGATTAGTAGTAGTTTCCGAAGCACATCTGGAGGCATTCTGTAATCAGTGGACCTACAGAGTGGTGATGAAACACAAATATAGCATCGGAATTGTATACAATAAGTACCATGCGGACTTTTCTCCATGGGAGAATTGTCTCAAACTGTCTACGCTTTGATCGATTCCAGGAAGACCAGTAGTAGTTTCCGAAGCACATCTGGATTCAATCTGTAATATATGGAGCTTCAGAGTGGTGATGAAACACAAATATGGCATCGGCATTGTATACAATAAGTACCATGCGGACTTTTCTCCATGGGAGTAATGCCTCAAACTGTCTACGCTTTCATCGTTCCCTGGAAGACCAGTAGTAGTTTCCGAAGCACATCTGGATTCATTCTGTAATCTTTGGACCTACAGAGTGTTGATGAAGCACAAAAATTGCATCGGCATTGAATTCAATAAGTACCATGCGGACTTTTCTTCATGGGAGTAATGTCTCAAACTGTCTACGATTTGATCGTTCCCTGGAAGATTAGTAGTAGTTTCCGAAGCACATCTGGAGGCATTCTGTAATCTGTGGACCTACAGAGTGGTGATGAAACACAAATATAGCATCGGAATTGTATACAATAAGTACCATGCGGACTTTTCTCCATGTTAGAATTGTCTCAAACTGTCTACGCTTTGATCGATTCCAGAAAGACCAGTAGTAGTTTCCGAAACACATCTGAAGGAATGCTGTAATCTGTGGACCTACAGAGTGTTGATGAAGCAAAAAAATTGCATCGGCATTGAATACAATACGTATCTTGCGGACTTTTCTCCATGGGAGAATTGTCTCAAACTGTCTACGCTTTGATCGATTCCAGGAAGACCAATAGTAGTCTCCGAAGCGCATCTGGAGGCATTCTGTAATCTGTGGACCTACAGAGTGTTGATGAAGCACAAAAATTGCATCGGCATTGAATACAATAAGTACCATGAGGACTTTTCTTCATGGGAGTAATGTCTCAAACTGTCTACGATTTGATCGTTCCCTGGAAGATTAGTAGTAGTTTCCGAAGCACATCTGGAAGCATTCTGTAATCTGTGGACCTACAGAGTGTTGATGAAACACAAAAATTGCATCGGCATTGAATACAATTGGTACCATGCGAACTTTTCTCCATGGGAGTAATGTCTCAAATTGTCTACGTTTTGATCGTGCCATTAGAGACCAGTAGTAGTTTTCGAAGCGCATCTGGAGGCATTCTGTAATCTGTGGACCTACAGAGTGTTGATGAAACACAAAAATTGCATCGTCATTGAATACAATAAGTACCATGCAAACTTTTCTCCATGGGAGGAATGTCTCAAACTGTCTACGTTTCGATCGTTCCCTGGAAGACCAGTAGTAGTTTCGAAAGCACATCTGGGTTCATTCACGAATCTGTGGACCTACAGAGTGTTGATGAAACACAAAAATTGCATCGGCATTGAAGACAATAAGTACCATGTGGACTCTTCTACATGGGAGAATTGTCTCAAACTGTCTACGATTTGATCGATTGCACGAAGACCATTAGTAGTTTCCGAAGGAAACCTGGAGGCATGCTGTAATCTGTGGACCTACTGAGTGTTGATGAAACACAAAAATTGCATCGGCATTGAATACAATAAGTACCGTGGGGACTTTTCTCCATGGGAGTTATGTCTCAAACTGTCTAGGTTTCGATCGTTCCCTGGAAGACCAGTAGTAGTTTCCCAAGCACATCTGGGGGCATTTAGGAATGTGTGGACCTACAGGATGTTGAGGAAACACAAAAATTGCATCTACATTGAATACAATAAGTTCCATGCGGACTTTTCTCCACGGGAGTAATGTCTCAAACTGTCTACGACTTGATCGCTCCGTGGAAGACCAGTAGTTGTTTCCGAAGCACATATGGAGGCATTCTGTGATCTGTGGACCTACAGAGAGTTGATGAAACACAAAAATTGCATCTTCATTGAATTCAATAAATACCATGCGGACTTTTCTCCATGGGAGTAATATCTTAAACTGCCTACGCTTTGATCGTTCCCTGGAAGACCAGTAATAGCTTCCGAAGCACCTCTGGAGGCATTCTGTAATCTGTGGACCTACAGAGTGTTGATGAAACACAAAAATTGCATCGTCATTGAATACAATAAGTACCATGCAAACTTTTCTCCATGGGAGTAATGTCTCAAATTGTCTACGTTTTGATCGTGCCATTAAAGACCAGTTGTAGTTTCCGAAGCGCATCTGGAGGCATTCTGTAATCTGTGGACCTACAGAGTGATGATGAAACACAAAAATTGCATCGTCATTGAATACAATAAGTACCATGCGGACTTTTCTCCATGGGAGTAATGTCTCAAATTGTCTACGTTTTGATCGTGCCATTAAAGACCAGTAGTAGTTTCCGAAGCGCATCTGGAGGCATTCTGTAATCTGTGGACCTACAGAGTCTTGATGAAACACAAACATTGCATCGGCATTGAATACAATAAGTACCATGCAAACTTTTCTCCATGGGAGTAATGTCTCAAATTGTCTACGTTTTGATCGTGCCATTAAAGACCAGTAGTAGTTTCCGAAGCGCATCTGGAGGCATTCTGTAATCTGTGGACCTACAGAGTGTTGATGAAACACAAAAATTGCATCGGCATTGAATGCAATAAGTACCAAGCAAACTTATCTCCATGGGAGTAATGTCTCAAACTGTCTATGTTTCGATCGTTCCCTGGAAGACCAGTAGTCGTTTCGAAAGCACATCTGGGTTCATTCACGAATCTGTGGACATACAGGATGTCGATGAAACACAAAAATTGCATCGACATTGAATACAATAAATACCATGCGGACTTTTCTTCATGGCAGTAATGTCTCAAACTGTCTACGATTTGATCGTTCCCTGGAAGATTAGTAGTAGTTTCCGAAGCGCATCTGGAGGCATTCTGTAATCTGTGGACCTACAGAGAGTTGATGAAACACAAAAATTGCATCGGCATTGAATACAATGAATACCATGCGGACTTATCTCCATGGGATTAATATCTTAAACTGTCTACGCTTTGATCGTTCCCTGGAAGACCAGTATTAGTTTCCGAAGCACATCTGGAGGCAATCTGTAATATATGGAGCTTCAGAGTGGTGATGAAACACAAATATGGCATCGGCATTGTATACAATAAGTACCATGCGGACTTTTCTAAATGGGAGTAATGCCTCAAACTGACTACGCTTTGATCGTTCCCTGGAAGACCAGTAGTACTTTCCGAAGCACATCTGGAGGCATTCTGTAATATATGGAGCTTCAGAGTGGGGATGAAACACAAATATAGCATCGGCATTGTATACAATAAGTACCATGCGGACTTTTCTCCATGGGAGTAATGCCTCAAACTGTCTACGATTTGATCGTTCCCTGGAAGATTAGTAGTAGTTTCCGAAGCACATCTGGAGGCATTCTGTAATCTGTAGACCTACAGAGTGTTGATGAAACACAAAAATTGCATCGGCATTGAATAGAATAAGTACCATGCGGACTTTTCTCCATGGGAGTAATGTCTCAAATTGTCTACGTTTTGATCGTGCCATTAAAGACCAGTAGTAGTTTCCGAAGCACATCTGCATTCATTCTGTAATCTGTGGACCTACAGAGTATTGATGAAACACAAAAATTGCATCGGCATTGAATACAATGAATACCATGCGGACTTATATCCATGGGAGTAATATCTTAAACTGTCTACTCTTTGATCGTTCCCTGGAAGGCCAGTAGTAGTTTCCGAAGCACATCAGGAGGCAATCTGTAATATATGGAGCTTCAGAGTGGTGATGAAACACAAATATGGCATCGGCATTGTATACAATAAGTACTGTGGGGACTTTTCTCCATGGGAGTAATGTCTCAAACTGTCTACGTTTCGATCGTTCCCTGGAAGACCAGTAGTAGTTTCCCAAGCACATCTGGGGGCATTCAGGAATCTGTGGACCTACAGGATGTTGAGGAAACACAAAAATTGCATCTACATTGAATACAATAAGTTCCATGCGGACTTTTCTGCACGGGAGTAATGTCTCAAACTGTCTACGATTTGATCGTTCCCTGGAAGATTAGTAGTAGTTTCCGAAGCACATCTGGAGGCATTCTGTAATCAGTGGACCTACAGAGTGGTGATGAAACACAAATATAGCATCGGAATTGTATACAATAAGTACCATGCGGACTTTTCTCCATGGGAGAATTGTCTCAAACTGTCTACGCTTTGATCGATTCCAGGAAGACCAGTAGTAGTTTCCGAAGCACATCTGGATTCAATCTGTAATATATGGAGCTTCAGAGTGGTGATGAAACACAAATATGGCATCGGCATTGTATACAATAAGTACCATGCGGACTTTTCTAAATGGGAGTAATGCCTCAAACTGACTACGCTTTGATCGTTCCCTGGAAGACCAGTAGTAGTTTCCGAAGCACATCTGGAGGCATTCTGTAATATATGGAGCTTCAGAGTGGGGATGAAACACAAATATAGCATCGGCATTGTATACAATAAGTACGATGCGGACTTTTCTCCATGGGAGTAATGCCTCAAACTGTCTACGCTTTCATCGTTCCCTGGAAGACCAGTAGTAGTTTCCGAAGCACATCTGGATTCATTCTGTAATCTGTGGACCTACAGAGTGTTGATGAAGCACAAAAATTGCATCGGCATTGAATTCAATAGGTACCATGCGGACTTTTCTTCATGGGAGTAATGTCTCAAACTGTCTACGATTTGATCGTTCCCTGGAAGATTAGTAGTAGTTTCCGAAGCACATCTGGAGGCATTCTGCAATCTGTGGACCTACAGAGTGGTGATGAAACACAAATATAGCATCGGAATTGTATACAATAAGTACCATGCGGACTTTTCTCCATGTTAGAATTGTCTCAAACTGTCTACGCTTTGATCGATTCCAGAAAGACCAGTAGTAGTTTCCGAAGCACATCTGAAGGAATGCTGTAATCTGTGGACCTACAGAGTGTTGATGAAGCAAAAAAATTGCATCGGCATTGAATACAATAAGTACCATGCGGACTTTTCTCCATGGGAGAATTGTCTCAAACTGTCTACGCTTTGATCGATTCCAGGAAGACCAATAGTAGTTTCCGAAGCGCATATGGAGGCATTCTGTAATCTGTGGACCTACAGAGTGTTGATGAAGCACAAAAATTGCATCGGCATTGAATACAATAAGTACCATGAGGACTTTTCTTCATGGGAGTAATGTCTCAAACTGTCTACGATTTGATCGTTCCCTGGAAGATTAGTAGTAGTTTCCGAAGCACATCTGGAAGCATTCTGTAATCTGTGGACCTACAGAGTGTTGATGAAACACAAAAATTGCATCAGCATTGAATACAATAGGTACCATGCGAACTTTTCCCCATGGGAGTAATGTCTCAAATTGTCTACGTTTTGATCGTGCCATTAAAGACCAGCAGTAGTTTTCGAAGCGCATCTGGAGGCATTCTGTAATCTGTGGACCTACAGAGTGTTGATGAAACACAAAAATTGCATCGTCATTGAATACAATAAGTACCATGCAAACTTTTCTCCATGGGAGTAATGTCTCAAACTGTCTACGTTTCGATCGTTCCCTGGATGACCAGTAGTAGTTTCGAAAGCACATCTGGGTTCATTCACGAATCTGTGGACCTACAGAGTGTTGATGAAACACAAAAATTGCATCGGCATTGAAGACAATAAGTACCATGTGGACTCTTCTCCATGGGAGAATTGTCTCAAACTGTCTACGATTTGATCGATTGCACGAAGACCATTAGTAGTTTCCGAAGGAAACCTGGAGGCATGCTGTAATCTGTGGACCTACTGAGTGTTGATGAAACACAAAAATTGCATCGGCATTGAATACAATAAGTACCGTGGGGACTTTTCTCCATGGGAGTTATGTCTCAAACTGTCTAGGTTTCGATCGTTCCCTGGAAGACCAGTAGTAGTTTCCCAAGCACATCTGGGGGCATTCAGGAATGTGTGGACCTACAGGATGTTGAGGAAACACAAAAATTGCATCTACATTGAATACAATAAGTTCCATGCGGACTTTTCTCCACGGGAGTAATGTCTCAAACTGTCTACGATTTGATCGCTCCGTGGAAGACCAGTAGTTGTTTCTGAAGCACATATGGAGGCATTCTGTGATCTGTGGACCTACAGAGAGTTGATGAAACACAAAAATTGCATCTTCATTGAATTCAATAAATACCATGCGCACTTTTCTCCATGGGAGTAATATCTTAAACTGTCTACGCTTTGATCGTTTCCTGGAAGACCAGTAATAGTTTCCGAAGCACATCTGGAGCCATTCTGTAATCTGTGGACCTACAGAGTGTTGATGAAACACAAAAATTGCATCGTCATTGAATACAATAAGTAACATGCAAAATTTTCTCCATGAGAGTAATGTCTCAAATTGTCTACGTTTTGAACGTGCCATTAAAGTCCAGTAGTAGTTTCCGAAGCGCATCAGGAGGCATTCTGTAATCTGTGGACCTACAGAGTGATGATGAAACACAAAAATTGCATCGTCATTGAATACAATAAGTACCATGCGGACTTTTCTCCATGGGAGTAATGTCTCAAATTGTCTACGTTTTGATCGTGCCATTAAAGACCAGTAGTAGTTTCCGAAGCGCGTCTGCATTCATTCTGTAATCTGTGGACCTACAGAGTATTGATGAAACACAAAAATTGCATCGTCATTGAATACAATAAGTACCATGCAAACTTTTCTCCATGGGAGTAATGTCTCAAATTGTCTACGTTTTGATTGTGCCATTAAAGACCAGTAGTAGTTTCCGAAGCGCATCTGGAGGCATTCTGTAATCTGTGGACCTACAGAGTGTTGATGAAACACAAAAATTGCATCGGAATTGAATACAATAAGTACCAAGCAAACTTTTCTCCATGGGAGTAATGTCTCAAACTGTCTACGTTTCGATCGTTCCCTGGAAGACCAGTAGTAGTTTCGAAAGCACATCCGGGTTCATTCACAAATCTGTGGACATACAGGATGTTGATGAAACACAAAAATTGCATCGACATTGAATACAATAAGTTCCATGCGTACTTTTCTCCACGGGAGTAATGTCTCAAACTGTCTACGATTTGATTGCTCCCTGGAAGACCAGTAGTTGTTTCCGAAGCACATCTGGAGTCATTCTGTGATCTGTGGACCTACAGAGAGTTGATGAAACACAAAGTTGCATCGGCATTGAATACAATGAATACCATGCGGACTTATCTCCATGGGAGTAATATCTTAAACTGTCTACTCTTTGATCGTTCCCTGGAAGACCAGTAGTAGTTTCCGAAGCACATCTGGAGGCAATCTGTAATATATGAAGCATCAGAGTGGTGATGAAACACAAATATGGCATCGGCATTGTATACAATAAGTACCATGCGGACTTTTCTAAATGGGAGTAATGCCTCAAACTGACTACGCTTTGATCGTTCCCTGGAAGACCAGTAGTAGTTTCCGAAGCACATCTGGAGGAATTCTGTAATCTGTGGACCTACAGAGTGTTGATGAAGCACAAAAATTGCATCGGCATTGAATACAATAAGTACCATGCGGACTTTTCTTCATGGGAGTAATGTCTCAAACTGTCTACGATTTGATCGTTCCCTGGAAGATTAGTAGTAGTTTCCGAAGCACATCTGGAGGCATTCTGTAATCAGTGGACCTACAGAGTGGTGATGAAACACAAATATAGCATCGGAATTGTATACAATAAGTACCATGCGGACTTTTCTCCATGGAAGAATTGTCTCAAACTGTCTACGCTTTGATCGATTCCAGGAAGACCAGTAGTAGTTTCCGAAGCACATCTGGATAAATGCTGTAATCTGTGGACCTACAGAGTGTTGATGAAGCACAAAAATTGCATCGGCATTGAATACAATACGTACCTTGCGGACTTTTCTCCATGGGAGAATTGTCTCAAACTGTCTACGCTTTGATCGATTCCATGAAGACCAGTATTAGTTTCCGAAGCACATCTGGAGGCAATCTGTAATATATGGAGCTTCAGAGTGGTGATGAAACACAAATATGGCATCGGCATTGTATACAATAAGTACCATGCGGACCTTTCTAAATGGGAGTAATGCCTCAAACTGACTACGCTTTGATCGTTCCCTGGAAGACCAGTAGTAGTTTCCGAAGCACATCTGGAGGCATTCTGTAATATATGGAGCTTCAGAGTGGGGATGAAACACAAATATAGCATCGGCATTGTATACAATAAGTACCATGCGGACTTTTCTCCATGGGAGTAATGCCTCAAACTGTCTACGATTTGATCGTTCCCTGGAAGACCAGTAGTACTTTCCGAAGCACATCTGGAGGCATTCTGTAATCTGTGGACCTACAGAGTGTTGATGAAGCACAAAAATTGCATCGGCATTGAATACAATAAGTACCATGCGGACTTTTCTTCATGGGAGTAATGTCTCAAACTGTCTACGATTTGATCGTTCCCTGGAAGATTAGTAGTAGTTTCCGAAGCACATCTGGAGGCATTCTGTAATCTGTAGACCTACAGAGTGTTGATGAAACACAAAAATTGCATCGGCATTGAATACAATAAGTACCATGCGGACTTTTCTCCATGGGAGTAATGTCTCAAATTGTCTACGTTTTGATCGTGCCATTAAAGACCAGTAGTAGTTTCCGAAGCACATCTGCATTCATTCTGTAATCTGTGGACCTACAGAGTATTGATGAAACACAAAAATTGCATCGGCATTGAATACAATGAATACCATGCGGACTTATATCCATGGGAGTAATATCTTAAACTGTCTACTCTTTGATCGTTCCCTGGAAGGCCAGTAGTAGTTTCCGAAGCACATCAGGAGGCATTCTGTAATATGTGGAGCTTCAGAGTGGGGATGAAACACAATTATAGCATCGGCATTGTATACAATAAGTACGATGCGGACTTTTCTCCATGGGAGTAATGCCTCAAACTGTCTACGCTTTCATCGTTCCCTGGAAGACCAGTAGTAGTTTCCGAAGCACATCTGGAGGCATTCTGTAATATATGGAGCTTCAGAGTGGGGATGAAACACAATTATAGCATCGGCATTGTATACAATAAGTACGATGCGGACTTTTCTCCATGGGAGTAATGCCTCAAACTGTCTACGCTTTCATCGTTCCCTGGAAGACCAGTAGTAGTTTCCGAAGCACATCTGGATTCATTCTGTAATCTTTGGACCTACAGAGTGTTGATGAAGCACAAAAATTGCATCGGCATTGAATTCAATAAGTACCATGCGGACTTTTCTTCATGGGAGTAATGTCTCAAACTGTCTACGATTTGATCGTTCCCTGGAAGATTAGTAGTAGTTTCCGAAGCACATCTGGAGGCATTCTGTAATCTGTGGACCTACAGAGTGGTGATGAAACACAAATATAGCATCGGAATTGTATACAATAAGTATCATGCGGACTTTTCTCCATGTTAGAATTGTCTCAAACTGTCTACGCTTTGATCGATTCCAGAAAGACCAGTAGTAGTTTCCGAAACACATCTGAAGGAATGCTGTAATCTGTGGACCTACAGAGTGTTGATGAAGCAAAAAAATTGCATCGGCATTGAATACAATACGTATCTTGCGGACTTTTCTCCATGGGAGAATTGTCTCAAACTGTCTACGCTTTGATCGATTCCAGGAAGACCAATAGTAGTCTCCGAAGCGCATCAGGAGGCATTCTGTAATCTGTGGACCTACAGAGTGTTGATGAAGCACAAAAATTGCATCGGCATTGAATACAATAAGTACCATGAGGACTTTTCTTCATGGGAGTAATGTCTCAAACTGTCTACGATTTGATCGTTCCCTGGAAGATTAGTAGTAGTTTCCGAAGCACATCTGGAAGCATTCTGTAATCTGTGGACCTACAGAGTGTTGATGAAACACAAAAATTGCATCAGCATTGAATACAATAGGTACCATGCGAACTTTTCCCCATGGGAGTAATGTCTCAAATTGTCTACGTTTTGATCGTGCCATTAGAGACCAGTAGTAGTTTTCGAAGCGCATCTGGAGGCATTCTGTAATCTGTGGACCTACAGAGTGTTGATGAAACACAAAAATTGCATCGTCATTGAATACAATAAGTACCATGCAAACTTTTCTCCATGGGAGTAATGTCTCAAACTGTCTACGTTTCGATCGTTCCCTGGAAGACCAGTAGTAGTTTCGAAAGCACATCTGGGTTCATTCACGAATCTGTGGACCTACAGAGTGTTGATGAAACACAAAAATTGCATCGGCATTGAAGACAATAAGTACCATGTGGACTCTTCTACATGGGAGAATTGTCTCAAACTGTCTACGATTTGATCGATTGCACGAAGACCATTAGTAGTTTCCGAAGGAAACCTGGAGGCATGCTGTAATCTGTGGACCTACTGAGTGTTGATGAAACACAAAAATTGCATCGGCATTGAATACAATAAGTACCATGGGGACTTTTCTCCATGGGAGTTATGTCTCAAACTGTCTAGGTTTCGATCGTTCCCTGGAAGACCAGTAGTAGTTTCCCAAGCACATCTGCGGGCATTTAGGAATGTGTGGACCTACAGGATGTTGAGGAAACACAAAAATTGCATCTACATTGAATACAATAAGTTCCATGCGGACGTTTCTCCACGGGAGTAATGTCTCAAACTGTCTACGACTTGATCGCTCCGTGGAAGACCAGTAGTTGTTTCCGAAGCACATATGGAGGCATTCTGTGATCTGTGGACCTACAGAGAGTTGATGAAACACAAAAATTGCATCTTCATTGAATTCAATAAATACCATGCGGACTTTTCTCCATGGGAGTAATATCTTAAACTGCCTACGCTTTGATCGTTCCCTGGAAGACCAGTAATAGTTTCCGAAGCACCTCTGGAGGCATTCTGTAATCTGTGGACCTACAGAGTGTTGATGAAACACAAAAATTGCATCGTCATTGAATACAATAAGTACCATGCAAACTTTTCTCCATGGGAGTAATGTCTCAAATTGTCTACGTTTTGATCGTGCCATTAAAGACCAGTAGTAGTTTCCGAAGCGCATCTGGAGGCATTCTGTAATCTGTGGACCTACAGAGTGATGATGAAACACAAAAATTGCATCGTCATTGAATACAATAAGTACCATGCGGACTTTTCTCCATGGGAGTAATGTCTCAAATTGTCTACGTTTTGATCGTGCCATTAAAGACCGGTAGTAGTTTCCGAAGCGCATCTGGAGGCATTCTGTAATCTGTGGACCTACAGAGTCTTGATGAAACACAAACATTGCATCGGCATTGAATACAATAAGTACCATGCAAACTTTTCTCCATGGGAGTAATGTCTCAAATTGTCTACGTTTTGATCGTGCCATTAAAGACCAGTAGTAGTTTCCGAAGCGCATCTGGAGGCATTCTGTAATCTGTGGACCTACAGAGTGTTGATGAAACACAAAAATTGCATCGGCATTGAATACAATAAGTACCAAGCAAACTTTTCTCCATGGGAGTAATGTCTCAAACTGTCTATGTTTCGATCGTTCCCTGGAAGACCAGTAGTCGTTTCGAAAGCACATCTGGGTTCATTCACGAATCTGTGTACATACAGGAAGTTGATGAAACACAAAAATTGCATCGACATTGAATACAATAAGTTACATGCGTACTTTTCTCCACGGGAGTAATGTCTCAAACTGTCTACGATTTGATTGCTCCCTGGAAGACCAGTAGTTGTTTCCGAAGCACATCTGGAGTCATTCTGTGATCTGTGGACCTACAGAGAGTTGATGAAACACAAAGTTGCATCGGCATTGAATACAATGAATACCATGCGGACTTATCTCCATGGGAGTAATATCTTAAACTGTCTACTCTTTGATCGTTCCCTGGAAGATTAGTAGTAGTTTCCGAAGCACATCTGGAGGCATTCTGTAATCAGTGGACCTACAGAGTGGTGATGAAACACAAATATAGCATCGGAATTGTATACAATAAGTACCATGCGGACTTTTCTCCATGGAAGAATTGTCTCAAACTGTCTACGCTTTGATCGATTCCAGGAAGACCAGTAGTAGTTTCCGAAGCACATCTGGAGGAATGCTGTAATCTGTGGACCTACAGAGTGTTGATGAAGCACAAAAATTGCATCGGCATTGAATACAATACGTACCTTGCGGACTTATCTCCATGGGAGAATTGTCTCAAACTGTCTACGCTTTGATCGATTCCATGAAGACAAGTAGTAGTTTCCGAAGCACATCTGGAGGCATTCTGTAATATATGGAGGTTCAGAGTGGGGATGAAACACAAATATAGCATCGGCATTGTATACAATAAGTTCCATGCGGACTTTTCTGCACGGGAGTAATGTCTCAAACTGTCTACGATTTGATCGTTCCCTGGAAGATTAGTAGTAGTTTCCGAAGCACATCTGGAGGCATTCTGTAATCAGTGGACCTACAGAGTGGTGATGAAACACAAATATAGCATCGGAATTGTATACAATAAGTACCATGCGGACTTTTCTCCATGGGAGAATTGTCTCAAACTGTCTACGCTTTGATCGATTCCAGGAAGGCCAGTAGTAGCTTCCGAAGCACATCTGGATTCAATCTGTAATATATGGAGCTTCAGAGTGGTGATGAAACACAAATATGGCATCGGCATTGTATACAATAAGTACCATGCGGACTTTTCTAAATGGGAGTAATGCCTCAAACTGACTACGCTTTGATCGTTCCCTGGAAGACCAGTAGTAGTTTCCGAAGCACATCTGGAGGCATTCTGTAATATATGGAGCTTCAGAGTGGGGATGAAACACAAATATAGCATCGGCATTGTATACAATAAGTACGATGCGGACTTTTCTCCATGGGAGTAATGCCTCAAACTGTCTACGCTTTCATCGTTCCCTGGAAGACCAGTAGTAGTTTCCGAAGCACATCTGGATTCATTCTGTAATCTGTGGACCTACAGAGTGTTGATGAAGCACAAAAATTGCATCGGCATTGAATTCAATAGGTACCATGCGGACTTTTCTTCATGGGAGTAATGTCTCAAACTGTCTACGATTTGATCGTTCCCTGGAAGATTAGTAGTAGTTTCCGAAGCACATCTGGAGGCATTCTGCAATCTGTGGACCTACAGAGTGGTGATGAAACACAAATATAGCATCGGAATTGTATACAATAAGTACCATGCGGACTTTTCTCCATGTTAGAATTGTCTCAAACTGTCTACGCTTTGATCGATTCCAGAAAGACCAGTAGTAGTTTCCGAAGCACATCTGAAGGAATGCTGTAATCTGTGGACCTACAGAGTGTTGATGAAGCAAAAAAATTGCATCGGCATTGAATACAATAAGTACCATGCGGACTTTTCTCCATGGGAGAATTGTCTCAAACTGTCTACGCTTTGATCGATTCCAGGAATACCAATAGTAGTTTCCGAAGCGCATATGGAGGCATTCTGTAATCTGTGGACCTACAGAGTGTTGATGAAGCACAAAAATTGCATCGGCATTGAATACAATAAGTACCATGAGGACTTTTCTTCATGGGAGTAATGTCTCAAACTGTCTACGATTTGATCGTTCCCTGGAAGATTAGTAGTAGTTTCCGAAGCACATCTGGAAGCATTCTGTAATCTGTGGACCTACAGAGTGTTGATGAAACACAAAAATTGCATCAGCATTGAATACAATAGGTACCATGCGAACTTTTCCCCATGGGAGTAATGTCTCAAATTGTCTACGTTTTGATCGTGCCATTAAAGACCAGCAGTAGTTTTCGAAGCGCATCTGGAGGCTTTCTGTAATCTGTGGACCTACAGAGTGTTGATGAAACACAAAAATTGCATCGTCATTGAATACAATAAGTACCATGCAAACTTTTCTCCATGGGAGTAATGTCTCAAACTGTCTACGTTTCGATCGTTCCCTGGATGACCATTAGTAGTTTCGAAAGCACATCTGGGTTCATTCACGAATCTGTGGACCTACAGAGTGTTGATGAAACACACAAATTGCATCGGCATTGAAGACAATAAGTACCATGTGGACTCTTCTCCATGGGAGAATTGTCTCAAACTGTCTACGATTTGATCGATTGCACGAAGACCATTAGTAGTTTCCGAAGGAAACCTGGAGGCATGCTGTAATCTGTGGACCTACTGAGTGTTGATGAAACACAAAAATTGCATCGGCATTGAATACAATAAGTACCGTGGGGACTTTTCTCCATGGGAGTTATGTCTCAAACTGTCTAGGTTTCGATCGTTCCCTGGAAGACCAGTAGTAGTTTCCCAAGCACATCTGGGGGCATTCATGAATGTGTGGACCTACAGGATGTTGAGGAAACACAAAAATTGCATCTACATTGAATACAATAAGTTCCATGCGGACTTTTCTCCACGGGAGTAATGTCTCAAACTGTCTACGATTTGATCGCTCCGTGGAAGACCAGTAGTTGTTTCTGAAGCACATATGGAGGCATTCTGTGATCTGTGGACCTACAGAGAGTTGATGAAACACAAAAATTGCATCTTCATTGAATTCAATAAATACCATGCGCACTTTTCTCCATGGGAGTAATATCTTAAACTGTCTACGCTTTGATCGTTTCCTGGAAGACCAGTAATAGTTTCCGAAGCACATCTGGAGGCATTCTGTAATCTGTGGACCTACAGAGTGTTGATGAAACACAAAAATTGCATCGTCATTGAATACAATAAGTAACATGCAAAATTTTCTCCATGAGAGTAATGTCTCAAATTGTCTACGTTTTGATCGTGCCATTAAAGTCCAGTAGTAGTTTCCGAAGCGCATCAGGAGGCATTCTGTAATCTGTGGACCTACAGAGTGATGATGAAACACAAAAATTGCATCGTCATTGAATACAATAAGTACCATGCGGACTTTTCTCCATGGGAGTAATGTCTCAAATTGTCTACGTTTTGATCGTGCCATTAAAGACCAGTAGTAGTTTCCGAAGCGCGTCTGCATTCATTCTGTAATCTGTGGACCTACAGAGTATTGATGAAACACAAAAATTGCATCGTCATTGAATACAATAAGTACCATGCAAACTTTTCTCCATGGGAGTAATGTCTCAAATTGTCTACGTTTTGATTGTGCCATTAAAGACCAGTAGTAGTTTCCGAAGCGCATCTGGAGGCATTCTGTAATCTGTGGACCTACAGAGTGTTGATGAAACACAAAAATTGCATCGGAATTGAATACAATAAGTACCAAGCAAACTTTTCTCCATGGGAGTAATGTCTCAAACTGTCTACGTTTCGATCGTTCCCTGGAAGACCAGTAGTAGTTTCGAAAGCACATCCGGGTTCATTCACAAATCTGTGGACATACAGGATGTTGATGAAACACAAAAATTGCATCGACATTGAATACAATAAGTTCCATGCGTACTTTTCTCCACGGGAGTAATGTCTCAAACTGTCTACGATTTGATTGCTCCCTGGAAGACCAGTAGTTGTTTCCGAAGCACATCTGGAGTCATTCTGTGATCTGTGGACCTACAGAGAGTTGATGAAACACAAAGTTGCATCGGCATTGAATACAATGAATACCATGCGGACTTATCTCCATGGGAGTAATATCTTAAACTGTCTACTCTTTGATCGTTCCCTGGAAGACCAGTAGTAGTTTCCGAAGCACATCTGGAGGCAATCTGTAATATATGAAGCATCAGAGTGGTGATGAAACACAAATATGGCATCGGCATTGTATACAATAAGTACCATGCGGACTTTTCTAAATGGGAGTAATGCCTCAAACTGACTACGCTTTGATCGTTCCCTGGAAGACCAGTAGTAGTTTCCGAAGCACATCTGGAGGAATTCTGTAATCTGTGGACCTACAGAGTGTTGATGAAGCACAAAAATTGCATCGGCATTGAATACAATAAGTACCATGCGGACTTTTCTTCATGGGAGTAATGTCTCAAACTGTCTACGATTTGATCGTTCCCTGGAAGATTAGTAGTAGTTTCCGAAGCACATCTGGAGGCATTCTGTAATCAGTGGACCTACAGAGTGGTGATGAAACACAAATATAGCATCGGAATTGTATACAATAAGTACCATGCGGACTTTTCTCCATGGAAGAATTGTCTCAAACTGTCTACGCTTTGATCGATTCCAGGAAGACCAGTAGTAGTTTCCGAAGCACATCTGGAGGAATGCTGTAATCTGTGGACCTACAGAGTGTTGATGAAGCACAAAAATTGCATCGGCATTGAATACAATACGTACCTTGCGGACTTTTCTCCATGGGAGAATTGTCTCAAACTGTCTACGCTTTGATCGATTCCATGAAGACCAGTATTAGTTTCCGAAGCACATCTGAAGGCAATCTGTAATATATGGAGCTTCAGAGTGGTGATGAAACACAAATATGGCATCGGCATTGTATACAATAAGTACCATGCGGACCTTTCTAAATGGGAGTAATGCCTCAAACTGACTACGCTTTGATCGTTCCCTGGAAGACCAGTAGTAGTTTCCGAAGCACATCTGGAGGCATTCTGTAATATATGGAGCTTCAGAGTGGGGATGAAACACAAATATAGCATCGGCATTGTATACAATAAGTACCATGCGGACTTTTCTCCATGGGAGTAATGCCTCAAACTGTCTACGATTTGATCGTTCCCTGGAAGACCAGTAGTACTTTCCGAAGCACATCTGGAGGCATTCTGTAATCTGTGTACCTACAGAGTGTTGATGAAGCACAAAAATTGCATCGGCATTGAATACAATAAGTACCATGCGGACTTTTCTTCATGGGAGTAAGGTCTCAAACTGTCTACGATTTGATCGTTCCCTGGAAGATTAGTAGTAGTTTCCGAAGCACATCTGGAGGCATTCTGTAATCTGTAGACCTACAGAGTGTTGATGAAACACAAAAATTGCATCGGCATTGAATACAATAAGTACCATGCGGACTTTTCTCCATGGGAGTAATGTCTCAAATTGTCTACGTTTTGATCGTGCCATTAAAGACCAGTAGTAGTTTCCGAAGCACATCTGCATTCATTCTGTAATCTGTGGACCTACAGAGTATTGATGAAACACAAAAATTGCATCGGCATTGAATACAATGAATACCATGCGGACTTATATCCATGGGAGTAATATCTTAAACTGTCTACTCTTTGATCGTTCCCTGGAAGGCCAGTAGTAGTTTCCGAAGCACATCAGGAGGCAATCTGTAATATATGGAGCTTCAGAGTGGTGATGAAACACAAATATGGCATCGGCATTGTATACAATAAGTACCGTGGGGACTTTTCTCCATGGGAGTAATGTCTCAAACTGTCTACGTTTCGATCGTTCCCTGGAAGACCAGTAGTAGTTTCTTAAGCACATCTGGGGGCATTCAGGAATCTGTGGACCTACAGGATGTTGAGGAAACACAAAAATTGCATCTACATGGAATACAATAAGTTCCATGCGGACTTTTCTCCACGGGAGTAATGTCTCAAACTGTCTACGATTTGATCGTTCCCTGGAAGATTAGTAGTAGTTTCCGAAGCACATCTGGAGGCATTCTGTAATCAGTGGACCAACAGAGTGGTGATGAAACACAAATATAGCATCGGAATTGTATACAATAAGTACCATGCGGACTTTTCTCCATGGGAGAATTGTCTCAAACTGTCTACGCTTTGATCGATTCCAGGAAGACCAGTAGTAGTTTCCGAAGCACATCTGGATTCAATCTGTAATATATGGAGCTTCAGAGTGGTGATGAAACACAAATATGGCATCGGCATTGTATACAATAAGTACCATGCGGACTTTTCTAAATGGGAGTAATGCCTCAAACTGACTACGCTTTGATCGTTCCCTGGAAGACCAGTAGTAGTTTCCGAAGCACATCTGGAGGCATTCAGTAATATATGGAGCTTCAGAGTGGGGATGAAACACAAATATAGCATCGGCATTGTATACAATAAGTACGATGTCGACTTTTCTCCATGGGAGTAATGCCTCAAACTGTCTACGCTTTCATCGTTCCCTGGAAGACCAGTAGTAGTTTCCGAAGCACATCTGGATTCATTCTGTAATCTGTGGACCTACAGAGTGTTGATGAAGCACAAAAATTGCATCGGCATTGAATTCAATAAGTACCATGCGGACTTTTCTTCATGGGAGTAATGTCTCAAACTGTCTACGATTTGATCGTTCCCTGGAAGATTAGTAGTAGTTTCCGAAGCACATCTGGAGGCATTCTGCAATCTGTGGACCTACAGAGTGGTGATGAAACACAAATATAGCATCGGAATTGTATACAATAAGTACCATGCGGACTTTTCTCCATGTTAGAATTGTCTCAAACTGTCTACGCTTTGATCGATTCCAGAAAGACCAGTAGTAGTTTCCGAAGCACATCTGAAGGAATGCTGTAATCTGTGGACCTACAGAGTGTTGATGAAGCAAAAAAATTGCATCGGCATTGAATACAATAAGTACCATGCGGACTTTTCTCCATGGGAGAATTGTCTCAAACTGTCTACGCTTTGATCGATTCCAGGAAGACCAATAGTAGTTTCCGAAGCGCATCTGGAGGCATTCTGTAATCTGTGGACCTACAGAGTGTTGATGAAGCACAAAAATTGCATCGGCATTGAATACAATAAGTACCATGAGGACTTTTCTTCATGGGAGTAATGTCTCAAACTGTCTACGATTTGATCGTTCCCTGGAAGATTAGTAGTAGTTTCCGAAGCACATCTGGAAGCATTCTGTAATCTGTGGACCTACAGAGTGTTGATGAAACACAAAAATTGCATCGTCATTGAATACAATAGGTACCATGCAAACTTTTCTCCATGGGAGTAATGTCTCAAACTGTCTACGTTTCGATCGTTCCCTGGATGACCAGTAGTAGTTTCGAAAGCACATCTGGGTTCATTCACGAATCTGTGGACCTACAGAGTGTTGATGAAACACAAAAATTGCATCGGCATTGAAGACAATAAGTACCATGTGGACTCTTCTCCATGGGAGAATTGTCTCAAACTGTCTACGATTTGATCGATTGCACGAAGACCATTAGTAGTTTCCGAAGGAAACCTGGAGGCATGCTTTAATCTGTGGACCTACTGAGTGTTGATGAAACACAAAAATTGCATCGGCATTGAATACAATAAGTACCGTGGGGACTTTTCTCCATGGGAGTTATGTCTCAAACTGTCTAGGTTTCGATCGTTCCCTGGAAGACCAGTAGTAGTTTCCCAAGCACATCTGGGGGCATTCAGGAATGTGTGGACCTACAGGATGTTGAGGAAACACAAAAATTGCATCTACATTGAATACAATAAGTTCCATGCGGACTTTTCTCCACGGGAGTAATGTCTCAAACTGTCTACGATTTGATCGCTCCGTGGAAGACCAGTAGTTGTTTCTGAAGCACATATGGAGGCATTCTGTGATCTGTGGACCTACAGAGAGTTGATGAAACACAAAAATTGCATCTTCATTGAATTCAATAAATTCCATGCGGACTTTTCTCCATGGGAGTAATATCTTAAACTGTCTACGCTTTGATCGTTTCCTGGAAGACCAGTAATAGTTTCCGAAGCACATCTGGAGGCATTCTGTAATCTGTGGACCTACAGAGTGTTGATGAAACACAAAAATTGCATCGTCATTGAATACAATAAGTAACATGCAAAATTTTCTCCATGAGAGTAATGTCTCAAATTGTCTACGTTTTGATCGTGCCATTAAAGTCCAGTAGTAGTTTCCGAAGCGCATCTGGAGGCATTCTGTAATCTGTGGACCTACAGAGTGATGATGAAACACAAAAATTGCATGGTCATTGAATACAATAAGTACCATGCGGACTTTTCTCCATGGGAGTAATGTCTCAAATTGTCTACGTTTTGATCGTGCCATTAAAGACCAGTAGTAGTTTCCGAAGCGCATCTGCATTCATTCTGTAATCTGTGGACCTACAGAGTATTGATGAAACACAAAAATTGCATCGTCATTGAATACAATAAGTACCATGCAAACTTTTCTCCATGGGAGTAATGTCTCAAATTGTCTACGTTTTGATTGTGCCATTAAAGACCAGTAGTAGTTTCCGAAGCGCATCTGGAGGCATTCTGTAATCTGTGGACCTACAGAGTGTTGATGAAACACAAAAATTGCATCGGAATTGAATACAATAAGTACCAAGCAAACTTTTCTCCATGGGAGTAATGTCTCAAACTGTCTACGTTTCGATCGTTCCCTGGAAGACCAGTACTAGTTTCGAAAGCACATCTGGGTTCATTCACGAATCTGTGGACATACAGGATGTTGATGAAACACAAAAATTGCATCGACATTGAATACAATAAGTTCCATGCGTACTTTTCTCCACGGGAGTAATGTCTCAAACTGTCTACGATTTGATTGCTCCCTGGAAGACCAGTAGTTGTTTCCGAAGCACATCTGGAGTCATTCTGTGATCTGTGGACCTACAGAGAGTTGATGAAACACAGAGTTGCATCGGCATTGAATACAATGAATACCATGCGGACTTATCTCCATGGGAGTAATATCTTAAACTGTCTACTCTTTGATCGTTCCCTGGAAGACCAGTAGTAGTTTCCGAAGCACATCTGGAGGCAATCTGTAATATATGAAGCATCAGAGTGGTGATGAAACACAAATATGGCATCGGCATTGTATACAATAAGTACCATGCGGACTTTTCTAAATGGGAGTAATGCCTCAAACTGACTACGCTTTGATCGTTCCCTGGAAGACCAGTAGTAGTTTCCGAAGCACATCTGGAGGAATTCTGTAATCTGTGGACCTACAGAGTGTTGATGAAGCACAAAAATTGCATCGGCATTGAATACAATAAGTACCATGCGGACTTTTCTTCATGGGAGTAAGGTCTCAAACTGTCTACGATTTGATCGTTCCCTGGAAGATTAGTAGTAGTTTCCGAAGTACATCTGGAGGCATTCTGTAATCAGTGGACCTACAGAGTGGTGATGAAACACAAATATAGCATCGGAATTGTATACAATAAGTACCATGCGGACTTTTCTCCATGGAAGAATTGTCTCAAACTGTCTACGCTTTGATCGATTCCAGGAAGACCAGTAGTAGTTTCCGAAGCACATCTGGAGGAATGCTGTAATCTGTGGACCTACAGAGTGTTGATGAAGCACAAAAATTGCATCGGCATTGAATACAATACGTACCTTGCGGACTTATCTCCATGGGAGAATTGTCTCAAACTGTCTACGCTTTGATCGATTCCATGAAGACCAGTAGTAGTTTCCGAAGCTCATCTGGAGGCATTCTGTAATCTTTTGACCTACAGGGTGTTGATGAAACACAAAAATTGCATCGGCATTGAATACAATAAATACCATGCGGACTTTTCTTCATGGCAGTAATGTCTCAAACTGTCTACGATTTAATCGATCCCTGGAAGATTAGTAGTAGTTTCCGAAGCGCATCTGGAGGCATTCTGTAATCTGTGGACCTACAGAGAGTTGATGAAACACAAAAATTGCATCGGCATTGAATACAATGAATACCATGCGGACTTATCTCCATGGGATTAATATCTTAAACTGTCTACGCTTTGATCGTTCCCTGGAAGACCAGTATTAGTTTCCGAAGCACATCTGGAGGCAATCTGTAATATATGGAGCTTCAGAGTGGTGATGAAACACAAATATGGCATCGGCATTGTATACAATAAGTACCATGCGGACTTTTCTAAATGGGAGTAATGCCTCAAACTGACTACGCTTTGATCGTTCCCTGGAAGACCAGTAGTAGTTTCCAAAGCACATCTGGAGGCATTCTGTAATATATGGAGCTTCAGAGTGGGGATGAAACACAAATATAGCATCGGCATTGTATACAATAAGTACCATGCGGACTTTTCTCCATGGGAGTAATGCCTCAAACTGTCTACGATTTGATCGTTCCCTGGAAGACCAGTAGTAGTTTCCGAAGCACATCTGGAGGCATTCTGTAATCTGTAGACCTACAGAGTGTTGATGAAACACAAAAATTGCATCGGCATTGAATACAATAAGTACCATGCGGACTTTTCTCCATGGGAGTAATGTCTCAAATTGTCTACGTTTTGATCGTTCCATTAAAGACCAGTAGTAGTTTCCGAAGCGCAACCGGAGGCACTCTGTAATCTGTGGACCTACAGAGTGTTGATGAAGCACAAATATGGCATCGGCATTGTATACAATAAGTACCATGCAAACTTTTCTCCATGGAAGTAATGTCTCAAACTGTCTACGTTTCGATCGTTCCCTGGATGACCAGTAGTAGTTTCGAAAGCACATCTGGGTTCATTCACGAATCTGTGGACCTACAGAGTGTTGATGAAACACAAAAATTGCATCGGCATTGAAGACAATAAGTACCATGTGGACTCTTCTCCATGGGAGAATTGTCTCAAACTGTCTACGATTTGATCGATTGCACGAAGACCATTAGTAGTTTCCGAAGGAAACCTGGAGGCATGCTGTAATCTGTGGACCTACTGAGTGTTGATGAAACACAAAAATTGCATCGGCATTGAATACAATAAGTACCGTGGGGACTTTTCTCCATGGGAGTTGTGTCTCAAACTGTCTAGGTTTCGATCGTTCCCTGGAAGACCAGTAGTAGTTTCCCAAGCACATCTGGGGGCAATCAGGAATGTGTGGACCTACAGGATGTTGAGGAAACACAAAAATTGCATCTACATTGAATACAATAAGTTCCATGCGGACTTTTCTCCACGGGAGTAATGTCTCAAACTGTCTACGATTTGATCGCTCCGTGGAAGACCAGTAGTTGTTTCTGAAGCACATATGGAGGCATTCTGTGATCTGTGGACCTACAGAGAGTTGATGAAACACAAAAATTGCATCTTCATTGAATTCAATAAATTCCATGCGGACTTTTCTCCATGGGAGTAATATCTTAAACTGTCTACGCTTTGATCGTTTCCTGGAAGACCAGTAATAGTTTCCGAAGCACATCTGGAGGCATTCTGTAATCTGTGGACCTACAGAGTGTTGATGAAACATAAAAATTGCATCGTCATTGAATACAATAAGTAACATGCAAAATTTTCTCCATGAGAGTAATGTCTCAAATTGTCTACGTTTTGATCGTGCCATTAAAGTCCAGTAGTAGTTTCCGAAGCGCATCTGGAGGCATTCTGTAATCTGTGGACCTACAGAGTGATGATGAAACACAAAAATTGCATCGTCATTGAATACAATAAGTACCATGCGGACTTTTCTCCATGGGAGTAATGTCTCAAATTGTCTACGTTTTGATCGTGCCATTAAAGACCAGTAGTAGTTTCCGAAGCGCATCTGCATTCATTCTGTAATCTGTGGACCTACAGAGTATTGATGAAACACAAAAATTGCATCGTCATTGAATACAATAAGTACCATGCAAACTTTTCTCCATGGGAGTAATGTCTCAAATTGTCTACGTTTTGATTGTGCCATTAAAGACCAGTAGTAGTTTCCGAAGCGCATCTGGAGGCATTCTGTAATCTGTGGACCTACAGAGTGTTGATGAAACACAAAAATTGCATCGGAATTGAATACAATAAGTACCAAGCAAACTTTTCTCCATGGGAGTAATGTCTCAAACTGTCTACGTTTCGATCGTTCCCTGGAAGACCAGTACTAGTTTCGAAAGCACATCTGGGTTCATTCACGAATCTGTGGACATACAGGATGTTGATGAAACACAAAAATTGCATCGACATTGAATACAATAAGTTCCATGCGTACTTTTCTCCACGGGAGTAATGTCTCAAACTGTCTACGATTTGATTGCTCCCTGGAAGACCAGTAGTTGTTTCCGAAGCACATCTGGAGTCATTCTGTGATCTGTGGACCTACAGAGAGTTGATGAAACACAAAGTTGCATCGGCATTGAATACAATGAATACCATGCGGACTTATCTCCATGGGAGTAATATCTTAAACTGTCTACTCTTTGATCGTTCCCTGGAAGACCAGTAGTAGTTTCCGAAGCACATCTGGAGGCAATCTGTAATATATGAAGCATCAGAGTGGTGATGAAACACAAATATGGCATCGGCATTGTATACAATAAGTACCATGCGGACTTTTCTAAATGGGAGTAATGCCTCAAACTGACTACGCTTTGATCGTTCCCTGGAAGACCAGTAGTTGTTTCCGAAGCACATCTGGAGAAATTCTGTAATCTGTGGACCTACAGAGTGTTGATGAAGCACAAAAATTGCATCGGCATTGAATACAATAAGTACCATGCGGACTTTTCTTCATGGGAGTAATGTCTCAAACTGTCTACGATTTGATCGTTCCCTGGAAGATTAGTAGTAGTTTCCGAAGTACATCTGGAGGCATTCTGTAATCAGTGGACCTACAGAGTGGTGATGAAACACAAATATAGCATCGGAATTGTATACAATAAGTACCATGCGGACTTTTCTCCATGGAAGAATTGTCTCACACTGTCTACGCTTTGATCGATTCCAGGAAGACCAGTAGTAGTTTCCGAAGCACATCTGGAGGAATGCTGTAATCTGTGGACCTACAGAGTGTTGATGAAGCACAAAAATTGCATCGGCATTGAATACAATACGTACCTTGCGGACTTATCTCCATGGGAGAATTGTCTCAAACTGTCTACGCTTTGATCGATTCCATGAAGACCAGTAGTAGTTTCCGAAGCTCATCTGGAGGCATTCTGTAATCTTTTGACCTACAGGGTGTTGATGAAACACAAAAATTGCATCGGCATTGAATACAATAAATACCATGCGGACTTTTCTTCATAGCAGTAATGTCTCAAACTGTCTACGATTTAATCGATCCCTGGAAGATTAGTAGTAGTTTCCGAAGCGCATCTGGAGGCATTCTGTAATCTGTGGACCTACAGAGAGTTGATGAAACACAAAAATTGCATCGGCATTGAATACAATGAATACCATGCGGACTTATCTCCATGGGATTAATATCTTAAACTGTCTACGCTTTGATCGTTCCCTGGAAGACCAGTATTAGTTTCCGAAGCACATCTGGAGGCAATCTGTAATATATGGAGCTTCAGAGTGGTGATGAAACACAAATATGGCATCGGCATTGTATACAATAAGTACCATGCGGACTTTTCTAAATGGGAGTAATGCCTCAAACTGACTACGCTTTGATCGTTCCCTGGAAGACCAGTAGTAGTTTCCAAAGCACATCTGGAGGCATTCTGTAATATATGGAGCTTCAGAGTGGGGATGAAACACAAATATAGCATCGGCATTGTATACAATAAGTACCATGCGGACTTTTCTCCATGGGAGTAATGCCTCAAACTGTCTACGATTTGATCGTTCCCTGGAAGACCAGTAGTAGTTTCCGAAGCACATCTGGAGGCATTCTGTAATCTGTGGACCTACAGAGTGTTGATGAAGCACAAAAATTGCATCGGCATTGAATACAATAAGTACCATGCGGACTTTTCTTCATGGGAGTAATGTCTCAAACTGTCTACGATTTGATCGTTCCCTGGAAGATTAGTAGTAGTTTCCGAAGCACATCTGGAGGCATTCTGTAATCTGTAGACCTACAGAGTGTTGATGAAACACAAAAATTGCATCGGCATTGAATACAATAAGTACCATGCGGACTTTTCTCCATGGGAGTAATGTCTCAAATTGTCTACGTTTTGATCGTTCCATTAAAGACCAGTAGTAGTTTCCGAAGCGCAACCGGAGGCACTCTGTAATCTGTGGACCTACAGAGTGTTGATGAAACACAAATATGGCATCGGCATTGTATACAATAAGTACCATGCAAACTTTTCTCCATGGGAGTAATGTCTCAAACTGTCTACGTTTCGATCGTTCCCTGGATGACCAGTAGTAGTTTCGAAAGCACATCTGGGTTCATTCACGAATCTGTGGACCTACAGAGTGTTGATGAAACACAAAAATTGCATCGGCATTGAAGACAATAAGTACCATGTGGACTCTTCTCCATGGGAGAATTGTCTCAAACTGTCTACGATTTGATCGATTGCACGAAGACCAGTAGTAGTTTCCGAAGGAAACCTGGAGGCATGCTGTAATCTGTGGACCTACTGAGTGTTGATGAAACACAAAAATTGCATCGGCATTGAATACAATAAGTACCGTGGGGACTTTTCTCCATGGGAGTTGTGTCTCAAACTGTCTAGGTTTCGATCGTTCCCTGGAAGACCAGTAGTAGTTTCCCAAGCACATCTGGGGGCAATCAGGAATGTGTGGACCTACAGGATGTTGAGGAAACACAAAAATTGCATCTACATTGAATACAATAAGTTCCATGCGGACTTTTCTCCACGGGAGTAATGTCTCAAACTGACTACGATTTGATCGCTCCGTGGAAGACCAGTAGTTGTTTCTGAAGCACATATGGAGGCATTCTGTGATCTGTGGACCTACAGAGAGTTGATGAAACACAAAAATTGCATCTTCATTGAATTCAATAAATACCATGCGGACTTTTCTCCATGGGAGTAATATCTTAAACTGTCTACGCTTTGATCGTTTCCTGGAAGACCAGTAATAGTTTCCGAAGCACATCTGGAGGCATTCTGTAATCTGTGGACCTACAGAGTGTTGATGAAACACAAAAATTGCATCGTCATTGAATACAATAAGTAACATGCAAAATTTTCTCCATGGGAGTAATGTCTCAAATTGTCTACGTTTTGATCGTGCCATTAAAGTCCAGTAGTAGTTTCAGAAGCGCATCTGGAGGCATTCTGTAATCTGTGGACCTACAGAGTGATGATGAAACACAAAAATTGCATCGTCATTGAATACAATAAGTACCATGCGGACTTTTCTTCATGGGAGTAATGTCTCAAACTGTCTACGATTTGATCGTTCCCTGGAAGATTAGTAGTAGTTTCCGAAGCACATCTGGAGGCATTCTGTAATCTGTAGACCTACAGAGTGTTGATGAAACACAAAAATTGCATCGGCATTGAATACAATAAGTACCATGCGGACTTTTCTCCATGGGAGTAATGTCTCAAATTGTCTACGTTTTGATCGTTCCATTAAAGACCAGTAGTAGTTTCCGAAGCGCAACCGGAGGCACTCTGTAATCTGTGGACCTACAGAGTGTTGATGAAACACAAATATGGCATCGGCATTGTATACAATAAGTACCATGCAAACTTTTCTCCATGGGAGTAATGTCTCAAACTGTCTACGTTTCGATCGTTCCCTGGATGACCAGTAGTAGTTTCGAAAGCACATCTGGGTTCATTCACGAATCTGTGGACCTACAGAGTGTTGATGAAACACAAAAATTGCATCGGCATTGAAGACAATAAGTACCATGTGGACTCTTCTCCATGGGAGAATTGTCTCAAACTGTCTACGATTTGATCGATTGCACGAAGACCATTAGTAGTTTCCGAAGGAAACCTGGAGGCATGCTGTAATCTGTGGACCTACTGAGTGTTGATGAAACACAAAAATTGCATCGGCATTGAATACAATAAGTACCGTGGGGACTTTTCTCCATGGGAGTTGTGTCTCAAACTGTCTAGGTTTCGATCGTTCCCTGGAAGACCAGTAGTAGTTTCCCAAGCACATCTGGGGGCATTCAGGAATGTGTGGACCTACAGGATGTTGAGGAAACACAAAAATTGCATCTACATTGAATACAATAAGTTCCATGCGGACTTTTCTCCACGGGAGTAATGTCTCAAACTGTCTACGATTTGATCGCTCCGTGGAAGACCAGTAGTTGTTTCTGAAGCACATATGGAGGCATTCTGTGATCTGTGGACCTACAGAGAGTTAATGAAACACAAAAATTGCATCTTCATTGAATTCAATAAATACCATGCGGACTTTTCTCCATGGGAGTAATATCTTAAACTGTCTACGCTTTGATCGTTTCCTGGAAGACCAGTAATAGTTTCTGAAGCACATCTGGAGGCATTCTGTAATCTGTGGACCTACAGAGTGTTGATGAAACACAAAAATTGCATCGTCATTGAATACAATAAGTAACATGCAAAATTTTCTCCATGGGAGTAATGTCTCAAATTGTCTACGTTTTGATCGTGCCATTAAAGTCCAGTAGTAGTTTCCGAAGCGCATCTGGAGGCATTCTGTAATCTGTGGACCTACAGAGTGATGATGAAACACAAAAATTGCATCGTCATTGAATACAATAAGTACCATGCGGACTTTTCTCCATGGGAGTAATGTCTCAATTTGTCTACGTTTTGATCGTGCCATTAAAGACCAGTAGTAGTTTCCGAAGCGCATCTGCATTCATTCTGTAATCTGTGGACCTACAGAGTATTGATGAAACACAAAAGTTGCATCGTCATTGAATACAATAAGTACCATGCAAACTTTTCTCCATGGGAGTAATGTCTCAAATTGTCTACGTTTTGATTGTGCCATTAAAGACCAGTAGTAGTTTCCGAAGCGCATCTGGAGGCATTCTGTAATCTGTGGACCTACAGAGTGTTGATGAAACACAAAAATTGCATCGGAATTGAATACAATAAGTACCAAGCAAACTTTTCTCCATGGGAGTAATGTCTCAAACTGTCTACGTTTCGATCGTTCCCTGGAAGACCAGTAGTAGTTTCGAAAGCACATCTGGGTTCATTCACGAATCTGTGGACATACAGGATGTTGATGAAACACAAAAATTGCATCGACATTGAATACAATAAGTTCCATGCGTACTTTTCTCCACGGGAGTAATGTCTCAAACTGTCTACGATTTGATTGCTCCCTGGAAGACCAGTAGTTGTTTCCGAAGCACATCTGGAGTCATTCTGTGATCTGTGGACCTACAGAGAGTTGATGAAACACAAAGTTGCATCGGCATTGAATACAATGAATACCATGCGGACTTATCTCCATGGGAGTAATATCTTAAACTGTCTACTCTTTGATCGTTCCCTGGAAGACCAGTAGTAGTTTCCGAAGCACATCTGGCGGCAATCTGTAATATATGAAGCATCAGAGTGGTGATGAAGCACAAATATGGCATCGGCATTGTATACAATAAGTACCATGCGGACTTTTCTAAATGGGAGTAATGCCTCAAACTGACTACGCTTTGATCGTTCCCTGGAAGATTAGTAGTAGTTTCCGAAGCACATCTGGAGGCATTCTGTAATCTGTAGACCTACAGAGTGTTGATGAAACACAAAAATTGCATCGGCATTGAATACAATAAGTACCATGCGGACTTTTCTCCATGGGAGTAATGTCTCAAATTGTCTACGTTTTGATCGTTCCATTAAAGACCAGTAGTAGTTTCCGAAGCGCAACCGGAGGCACTCTGTAATCTGTGGACCTACAGAGTGTTGATGAAACACAAATATGGCATCGGCATTGTATACAATAAGTACCATGCATACTTTTCTCCATGGGAGTAATGTCTCAAACTGTCTACGTTTCGATCGTTCCCTGGAAGACCAGTAGTAGTTTCCCAAGCACATCTGGGGGCATTCATGAATGTGTGGACCTACAGGATGTTGAGGAAACACAAAAATTGCATCTACATTGAATACAATAAGTTCCATGCGGACTTTTCTCCACGGGAGTAATGTCTCAAACTGTCTACGATTTGATCGCCCCGTGGAAGACCAGTAGTTGTTTCTGAAGCACATATGGAGGCATTCTGTGATCTGTGGACCTACAGAGAGTTGATGATACACAAAAATTGCATCTTCATTGAATTCAATAAATACCATGCGGACTTTTCTCCATGGGAGTAATATCTTAAACTGTCTACGCTTTGATCGTTTCCTGGAAGACCAGTAATAGTTTCCGAAGCACATCTGGAGGCATTCTGTAATCTGTGGACCTACAGAGTGTTGATGAAACACAAAAATTGCATCGTCATTGAATACAATAAGTAACATGCAAAATTTTCTCCATGGGAGTAATGTCTCAAATTGTCTACGTTTTGATCGTGCCATTAAAGTCCAGTAGTAGTTTCCGAAGCGCATCTGCATTCATTCTGTAATCTGTGGACCTACAGAGTATTGATGAAACACAAAAATTGCATCGTCATTGAATACAATAAGTACCATGCAAACTTTTCTCCATGGGAGTAATGTCTCAAATTGTCTACGTTTTGATTGTGCCATTAAAGACCAGTAGTAGTTTCCGAAGCGCATCTGCATTCATTCTGTAATCTGTGGACCTACAGAGTATTGATGAAACACAAAAATTGCATCGGAATTGAATACAATAAGTACCAAGCAAACTTTTCTCCATGGGAGTAATGTCTCAAACTGTCTACGTTTCGATCGTTCCCTGGAAGACCAGTAGTAGTTTCGAAAGCACATCTGGGTTCATTCACGAATCTGTGGACATACAGGATGTTGATGAAACACAAAAATTGCATCGACATAGAATACAATAAGTTCCATGCGTACTTTTCTCCACGGGAGTAATGTCTCAAACTGTCTACGATTTGATTGCTCCCTGGAAGACCAGTAGTTGTTTCCGAAGCACATCTGGAGTCATTCTGTGATCTGTGGACCTACAGAGAGTTGATGAAACACAAAGTTGCATCGGCATTGAATACAATGAATACCATGCGGACTTATCTCCATGGGAGTAATATCTTAAACTGTCTACTCTTTGATCGTTCCCTGGAAGACCAGTAGTAGTTTCCGAAGCACATCTGGAGGCAATCTGTAATATATGAAGCATCAGAGTGGTGATGAAGCACAAATATGGCATCGGCATTGTATACAATAAGTACCATGCGGACTTTTCTAAATGGGAGTAATGCCTCAAACTGACTACGCTTTGATCGTTCCCTGGAAGACCAGTAGTTGTTTCCGAAGCACATCTGGAGGAATTCTGTAATCAGTGGACCTACAGAGTGTTGATGAAGCACAAAAATTGCATCGGCATTGAATACAATAAGTACCATGCGGACTTTTCTTCATGGGAGTAATGTCTCAAACTGTCTACGATTTGATCGTTCCCTGGAAGATTAGTAGTAGTTTCCGAAGCACATCTGGAGGCATTCTGTAATCAGAGGACCTACAGAGTGGTGATGAAACACAAATATAGCATCGGAATTGTATACAATAAGTACCATGCGGACTTTTCTCCATGGAAGAATTGTCTCAAACTGTCTACGCTTTGATCGATTCCAGGAAGACCAGTAGTAGTTTCCGAAGCACATCTGGAGGAATGCTGTAATCTGTGGACCTACAGAGTGTTGACGAAGCACAAAAATTGCATCGGCATTGAATACAATACGTACCTTGCGGACTTATCTCCATGGGAGAATTGTCTCAAACTGTCTACGCTTTGATCGATTCCATGAAGACCAGTAGTAGTTTCCGAAGCTCATCTGGAGGCATTCTGTAATCTTTTGACCTACAGGGTGTTGATGAAACACAAAAATTGCATCGGCATTGAATACAATATGTACTATGCGGACTTTTCTTCATGGGAGTAATGTCTCGAACTGTCTACGATTTGATCGTTCCCTGGAAGATTAGTAGTAGTTTCCGAAGCACATCTGGAGGCATTCTGTATTCTGTGGACCTACAGAGTGTTGATGAAACACAAAAATTGCATCAGCATTGAATACAATAAGTACCATGCGGACTTTTCTCCATGGGAGTAATGTCTCAAATTGTCTACGTTTTGATCGTTCCATTAAAGACCAGTAGTAGTTTCCGAAGTGGAACCGGAGGCACTCTGTAATCTGTGGACCTACAGAGTGTTGATGAAACACAAATATGGCATCGGCATTGTATACAATAAGTACCATGCGGACTTTTCTCCATGGGAGTAATGCCTCAAACTGACTACGCTTTGATCGTTCCCTGGAAGACCAGTAGTAGTTTCCGAAGCACATCTGGAGGCATTCTGTGATCTGTGGACATACAGAGAGTTGATGAAACACAAAAATTGCATCGGCATTGAATACAATGAATACCATGCGGACTTATCTCCATGGGATTGATATCTTAAACTGTCTACGCTTTGATCGTTCCCTGGAAGACCAGTAGTAGTTTCCGAAGCACATCTGGAGGCAATCTGTAATATATGGAGCTTCAGAGTGGTGATGAAACACAAATATGGCATCGGCATTGTATACAATAAGTACCAAGAGGACTTTTCTAAATGGGAGTAATGCCTCAAACTGACTACGCTTTGATCGTTCCCTGGAAGACCAGTAGTAGTTTCCGAAGCACATCTGGAGGCATTCTGTAAAATATGGAGCTTCAGAGTGGGGATGAAACACAAATATAGCATCGGCATTGTATACAATAAGTACGATGCGGACTTTTCTCCATGGGAGTAATATCTTAAACTGTCTACCCTTTGATCGTCCCCTGGAAGACCAGTAATAGTTTCCGAAGCACATCTGGAGGCATTCTGTAAAATATGGAGCTTCAGAGTGTTGATGAATCACAAATATAGCATCGGCATTGTATACAATAAGTACCATGCGGACTTTTCTCCATGGGAGTAATGCCTCAAACTGTCTACGATTTGATCGTTCCCTGGAAGACCAGTAGTAGTTTCCGAAGCACATCTGGAGGCATTCTGTAAACTGTGGACCTACAGAGTGTTGATGAAGCACAAAAATTGCATCGGCATTGAATACAATAAGTACCATGCGGACTTTTCTTCATGGGAGTAACGTCTCAATCTGTCTACGATTTGATCGTTCCCTGGAATTTTAGTAGTAGTTTCCGAAGCACATGTGGAGGCATTCTGTAATCTGTGGACCTACAGAGTGTTGATGAAACACAAAAATTGCATCGGCATTGAATACAATAAGTACCATGCGGACTTTTCTCCATGGGAGTAATGTCTCAAATTGTCTACGATTTGATTGCTCCTTGGAAGACCAGTAGTTGTTTCCGAAGCACATCTGGAGGCATTCTGTGATCTGTGGACCTACAGAGAGTTGATGAAACACAAAAATTGCATCGGCATTGAATACAATAAGTACCATGAGGACTTTTCTCCATGGGAGTAATGTCTCAAACTGTCTACGTTTCGATCGTTCCCTGGAAGACCAGTAGTAGTTTCGAAAGCACATCTGGGTTCATTCACGAATCTGTGGACCTACAGGATGTGGATGAAACACAAAAATTGCATCGACATTGAATACAATAAGTTCCATGCGTACTTTTCTCCACGGGAGTAATGTCTCAAACTGTCTACGATTTGATTGCTCCCTGGAAGACCAGTAGTTGTTTCCGAAGCACATCTCGAGGCATTCTGTGATCTGTGGACCTACAGAGAGTTGATGAAACACAAAAATTGCATCGGCATTGAATACAATGAATACCATGCGGACTTATCTCCATGGGAGTAATATCTTAAACTGCCTACTCTTTGATCGTTCCCTGGAAGACCAGTAGTAGTTTCCGAAGCACATCTGGAGGCAATCTGTAATATATGGAGCTTCAGAGTGGTGATGAAACACAAATATGGCATCGGCATTGTATACAATAAGTACCGTGGGGACTTTTCTCCATGGGAGTAATGTCTCAAACTGTCTACGTTTCGATCGTTCCCTGGAAGACCAGTAGTAGTTTCCCAAGCACATCTGGGGGCATTCAGGAATCTGTGGACCTACAGGATGTTAAGGGAACACAAAAATTGCATCTACATTGAATACAATAAGTTCCATGCGGACTTTTCTCCACGGGAGTAATGTCTCAAACTGTCTACGATTTGATCGCTCCCTGGAAGACCAGTAGTTGTTTCCGAAGCACATATAGAGGCATTCTGTGATCTGTGGACCTACAGAGAGTTGCTGAAACACAAAAATTGCATCGGCATTGAATACAATAAATACCATGCGGACTTTTCTCCATGGGAGTAATATGTTAAACTGTCTACGCTTTGATCGTTCCCTGGAAGACCAGTAATAGTTTCCGAAGCACATCTGGAGGCATTCTGTAATATATGGAGCTTCAGAGTGGTGATGAATCACAAATATAGCATCGGCATTGTATACAATAAGTACCATGCGGACTTTTCTCCATGGGAATAATGCCTCAAACTATCTACGCTTTGATCGTTCCCTGGAAGACCAGTAGTAGTTTCTGAAGCACATCTGGAGGCATTCTGTAATCTGTGGATCTACAAAGTGTTGATGAAGCACAAAAATTCCATCGGCATTGAATACAATAAGTACTATGCGGACTTTTCTTCATGGGAGTAATGTCTCAAACTGTCTGCGATTTGATCGTTCCCTGGAAGATTAGTAGTAGTTTCCGAAGCACATCTGGAGGCATTCTGTATTCTGTGGACCTACAGAGTGTTGATGAAACACAAAAATTGCATCGGCATTGAATACAATAAGTACCATGCGGACTTTTCTCCATGGGAGTAATATGTTAAACTGTCTACGCTTTGATCGTTCCCTGGAAGACCAGTATTAGTTTCCGAAGCACATCTGGAGGCAATCTGTAATATATGGAGCTTCAGAGTGGTGATGAAACACAAATATGGCGTCGGCATTGTATACAATAAGTACCATGCGGACTTTTCTAAATGGGAGTAATGCCTCAAACTGACTACGCTTTGATCGTTCCCTGGAAGACCAGTAGTAGTTTCCGAAGCACATCTGGAGGCATTCTGTAATATATGGAGCTTCAGAGTGGGGATGAAACACAAATATAGCATCGGCATTGTATACAATAAGTACGATGCGGACTTTTCTCCATGGGGGTAATGCCTCAAACTGTCTACGCTTTCATCGTTCCCTGGAGGACCAGTAGTAGTTTCCGAAGCACATCTGGATTCATTCTGTAATCTGTGGACCTACAGAGTGTTGATGAAGCACAAACATTGCATCGGCATTGAATTCAATAAGTACCATGCGGACTTTTCTTCATGGGAGTAATGTCTCAAACTGTCTACGATTTGATCGTTCCCTGGAAGATTAGTAGTAGTTTCCGAAGCACATCTGGAGGCATTCTGCAATCTGTGGACCTACAGAGTGGTGATGAAACACAAATATAGCATCGGAATTGTATACAATTAGTACCATGTGGACTTTTCTCCATGGGAGAATTGTCTCAAACTGTCTACGCTTTGATCGATTCCAGAAAGACCAGTAGTAGTTTCCGAAGCACATCTGAAGGAATGCTGTAATCTGTGGACCTACAGAGTGTTGATGAAGCAAAAAAATTGCATCGGCATTGAATACAATACGTATCTTGCGGACTTTTCTCCATGGCAGAATTGTCTCAAACTGTCTACGCTTTGATCAATTCCAGGAAGCCCAGTAGTAGTTTCCGAAGCGGATCTGGAGGCATTCTGTAATCTGTGGACCTACAGAGTGTTGATGAAACACAAAAATTGCATCGGCATTGAATACAATAAGTACCAAGCAAACTTTTCTCCATGGGAGTAATGTCTCAATCTGTCAACGTTTCGATCGTTCCCTGGAAGACCAGTAGTAGTTTCCCAAGCACATCTGGGGGCATTCAGGAATCTGTGGACCTACAGGATGTTGAGGAAACACAAAAATTGCATCGACATTGAATACAATAAGTTCCATGTGGACTTTTCTCCACGGGAGTAATGTCTCAAACTGTCTACGATTTGATCGCTCCCTGGAAGTCCAGTAGTTGTTTCCGAAGCACATATAGAGGCATTCTGTGATCTGTGGACCTACAGAGAGAGTTGATGAAACACAAAAATTGCATCGGCATTGAATACAATAAATACCATGAGGACTTTTCTCCATGGGAGTAATATCTTAAACTGTCTAAGCTTTGATTGTTCCCTGGAAGACCAGTAATAGTTTCCGAAGCACATCTGGAGGCATTCTGTAATATATGGAGCTTCAGAGTGGTGATGAAACACAAATATAGCATCGGCATTGTATAAAATAAGTACCATGCGGACTTTTGTAGATGGGAGTAATGCCTCAAACTGTCTACGCTTTGATCGTTCCCTGGAAGACCAGTAGTAGTTTCCCAAGCACATCTGGGGGCATTCAGGAATCTGTGGACCTACAGGATGTTGAGGAAACACAAAAATTGCATCGACATTGAATACAATAAGTTCCATGCGGACTTTTCTCCACGGGAGCAATGTCTCAAACTGTCTACGATTTGATCGTTCCCTGGAAGATTAGTAGTAGTTTCCGAAGCACATGTGGAGGCATTCTGTAATCTGTGGACCTACAGAGTGTTGATGAAACACAAAAATTGCATCGGCATTGAATACAATAAGTACCATGCGGACTTTTCTCCATGGGAGTAATGTCTCAAATTGTCTACGTTTTGATCGTGCCATTAAAGACCAGTAGTAGTTTTCGAAATGCATCTGGAGGCATTCTGTAATCTGTGGACCTACAGGGTGTTGATGAAACACAAAAATTGCATCGTCATTGAATACAATAAGTACCATGCAAACTTTTCTCCATGGGAGTAATGTCTCAAACTGTCTACGTTTCGATCGTTCCCTGGAAGACCAGTAGTAGTTTCGAAAGCACATCTGGGTTCATTCACGAATCTGTGGACCTACAGAGTGTTGATGAAACACAAAAATTGCATCGGCAATGAAGACAATAAGTACCATGTGGACTTTTCTCCATGGGAGAATTGTCTCAAACTGTCTACGCTTTGATCGATTGCACGAAGACCATTAGTAGTTCCCGAAGCAAATCTGGAGGCATGCTGTAATCTGTGGACCTACAGAGTGTTGATGAAACACAAAAATTGCATCGGCATTGAATACAATAAATACCATGAGGACTTTTCTCCATGGGAGTAATATCTTAAAGTGTCTACGCTTTGATCGTTCCCTGGAAGACCAGTAATAGTTTCCGAAGCACATCTGGAGGCATTCTGTAATATATGGAGCTTCAGAGTGGTGATGAATCACAAATATAGCATCGGCATTGAATACAATAAGTACCATGCGGACTTTTCTTCATGGGAGTAATGTCTCAAACTGTCTACGATTTGATCGTTCCCTGGAAGATTAGTAGTAGTTTCCGAAGCACATCTGGAGGCATTCTGTAATCTGTGGACCTACAGAGTGTTAATGAAACACAAAAATTGCATCGGCATTGAATACAATAAGTACCATGTGGACTTTTCTCCATGGGAGTAATGTCTCAAATTGTCTACGTTTTGATCGTTCCATTAAAGACCATTAGTAGTTTCCGAAGCAAATCTGGAGGCATGCAGTAATCTGTGGACCTACAGAGTGTTGATGAAACACAAAAATTGCATCGGCATTGAATACAATAAATACCATGCGGACTTTTCTCCATGGGAGTAATATCTTAAACTGTCTACGCTTTGATCGTTCCCTGGAAGACCAGTAATAGTTTCCGAGGCACATCTGGAGGCATTCTGTAATATATGGAGCTTCCGAGTGGTGATGAAACACAAATATAGCATCGTCATTGTATACAATAAGTACGATGCGGACTTTTCTCCATGGGAGTAATGCCTCAAACTGTCTACGCTTTCATCGTTCCCTGGAAGACCAGTAGTAGTTTCCGAAGCACATCTGGATTCATTCTGTAATCTGTGGACCTACAGAGTGTTGATGAAGCACAAAAATTGTATCGGCATTGAATTCAATAAGTACCATGCGGACTTTTCTTCATGGGAGTAATGTCTCAAACTGTCTACGATTTGATCGTTCCCTGGAAGATTAGTAGTAGTTTCCGAAGCACATCTGGAGGCATTCTGTAATCTGTGGACCTACAGAGTGGTGATGAAACACAAATATAGCAACGGAATTGTATACAATAAGTACCATGCGGACTTTTCTCCATGGGAGAATTGTCGCAAATTGTCTACGCTTTGATCGATTCCAGGAAGACCAGTAGTAGTTTCCGAAGCACATCTAAAGGAATGCTGTAATCTGTGGACCTACAGAGTGTTGATGAAGCACAAAAATTGCATCGGCATTGAATAGAATACGTATCTTGCGGACTTTTCTCCATGGGAGAATTGGCTCAAACTGTCTACGCTTTGATCGATTCCAGGAAGACCAGTAGTAGTTTCCGAAGCGCATCTGGAGGCATTCTGTAATCTGTGGACATACAGAGTGTTGATGAAACACCAAAATTGCATCGGCATTGAATACAATAACTACCAGGCAAACTTTTCTTCATGGGAGTAATGTCTCAAACTGTCTACGTTTCGATCGTTCCCTGGAAGACCAGTAGTAGTTTCCCAAGCACATCTGGGGGCATTCAGGAATCTGTGGACCTACAGGATGTTGAGGAAACACAAAAATTGCATCGACATTGAATACAATAAGTTCCATGCGGACTTTTCTCCACGGGAGTAATGTCTCAAACTGTCTACGATTTGATCGCTCCCTGGAAGACCAGTAGTTGTTTCCGAAGCACATATGGAGGCATTCTGTGATCTGTGGACCTACAGAGAGTTGATGAAACACAAAAATTGCATCGGCATTGAATACAATAAATACCATGTGGACTTTTCTCCATGGGAGTAATATCTTAAACTGTCTACGCTTTGATCGTTCCCTGGAAGACCAGTAATAGTTTCCGAAGCACATCTGGAGGCATTCTGTAATATATGGAGCTTCAGAGTGTTGATGAATCACAAATATAGCATCGGCATTGTATACAATAAGTACCATGCGGACTTTTCTCCATGGGAGTAATGCCTCAAACTGTCTACGCTTTGTCGTTCCCTGGAAGACCAGTAGTAGTTTCCGAAGCACATCTGGAGGCATTCTGTAATCTGTGGACCTACAGAGTGTTGATGAAGCACAAAAATTGCATCGGCATTGAATAGAATAAGTACCATGCGGACTTTTCTTCATGGGAGTAATGTCTCCAACTGTCTACGATTTGATCGTTCCCTGGAAGATTAGTAGTAGTTTCCGAAGCACATCTGGAGTCATTCTGTAATCAGTGGACCTACAGAGTGTTGATGAGACACAAAAATTGCATCGGCATTAAATACAATTAGTACCATGCGGACTTTTCTCCATGGGAGTAATGTCTCAAATTGTCTACGTTTTGATCGTGCCATTAAAGACCAGTAGTAGTTTCCGAAGCGCATCTGGAGGCATTCTGTAATCTGTGGACCTACAGAGTGTTGATGAAGCACAAAAATTGCATCGGCATTGAATTCAATAAGTACCATGCGGACTTTTCTTCATGGGAGTAATGTCTCAAACTGTCTACGATTTGATCGATCCCTGGAAGATTAGTAGTAGTTTCCGAAGCACATCTGGAGGCATTCTGTAATCTGTGGACCTACAGAGTGGTGATGAAACACAAATATAGCATCGGAATTGTATACAATAAGTACCATGCGGACTTTTCTCCATGGGAGAATTGTCTCAAACTGTCTACGCTTTGATCGATTCCAGGAAGACCAGTAGTAGTTTCCGAAGCACATCTGAAGGAATGCTGTAATCTGTGGACCTACAGAGTGTTGATGAAGCACAAAAATTGCATCGGCATTGAATACAATACGTATCTTGCGGACTTTTCTCCATGGGAGAATTGTCTCAAACTGTCTACGCTTTGATCGATTCCAGGAAGACCAGTAGTAGTTTCCGAAGCGCATCTGGAGGCATTCTGTAATCTGTGGACCTACAGAGTGTTGATGAAACACAAAAATTGCATCGGCATTGAATACAATAAGTACCAAGCAAACTTATCTCCATGGGAGTAATGTCTCAAACTGTCTACGTTTCGATCGTTCCCTGGAAGACCAGTTGTAGTTTCCCAAGCACATCTGGGGGCATTCAGGAATCTGTGGACCTACAGGATGTTGAAGAAACACAAAAATTGCATCTACATTGAATACAATAAGTACCATGCGGACTTTTCTCCATGGGAGTAATGTCTCAAATTGTCTACGTTTTGATCGTGCCATTAAAGACCAGTAGTAGTTTCCGAAGCGCATCTGGAGGCATTCTGTAATCTGTCGACCTACAGAGTGTTGATGAAACACAAAAATTGCATCGTCATTGAATACAATAAGTACCATGCAAACTTTTCTCCATGGGAGTAATGTCTCAAATTGTCTACGTTTTGATCGTGCCATTAAAGACCAGTAGTAGTTTCCGAAGCGCATCTGGAGGCATTCTGTAATCTGTGGACCTACAGAGTGTTGATGAAACACAAAAATTGCATCGGAATTGAATACAATAAGTACCAAGCAAACTTTTCTCCATGGGAGTAATGTCTCAAACTGTCTACGTTTTTATCGTTCATTGGAAGACCAGTAGTAGTTTCGAAAGCACATCTGGGTTCATTCACGAATCTGTGGACCTACAGGATGTTGATGAAACACAAAAATTGCATCGACATTGAATACAATAAGTTCCATGCGTACTTTTCTCCACGGGAGTAATGTCTCAAACTGTCTACGATTTGATTGCTCCCTGGAAGACCAGTAGTTGTTCCCGAAGCACATCTGGAGGCATTCTGTGATCTGTGGACCTACAGAGAGTTGATGAAACACAAAGTTGCATCGGCATTGAATACAATGAATACCATGCGGACTTATCTCCATGGGAGTAATATCTTAAACTGTCTACTCTTTGATCGTTCCCTGGAAGGCCAGTAGTAGTTTCCGAAGCACATCTGGTGGCAATCTGTAATATATGGAGCATCAGAGTGGTAATGAAACACAAATATGGCATAGGCATTGTGTACAATAAGTACCATGCGGACTTTTCTAAATGGGAGTAATGCCTCAAACTGACTACGCTTTGATCGTTCCCTGGAAGACCAGTAGTAGTTTCCGAAGCACATCTGGAGGCATTCTGTAATCTGTGGACCTACAGAGTGTTGATGAAGCACAAAAATTGCATCGGCATTGAATACAATAAGTTCCATGCGGACTTTTCTTCATGGGAGTAATGTCTCAAACTGTCTACGATTTGATCGTTCCCTGGAAGATTAGTAGTAGTTTCCGAAGCACATCTGGAGGCATTCTGTAATCTGTGGACCTACAGAGTGGTGATGAAACACAAATATAGCATCGGAATTGTATACAATAAGTACCATGCGGACTTTTCTCCATGGGAGAATTGTCTCAAACTGTCTACGCTTTGATCGATTCCAGGAAGACCAGTAGTAGTTTCCGAAGCACATCTGAAGGAATGCTGTAATCTGTGGACCTACAGAGTGTTGATGAAGCACAAAAATTGCATCGGCATTGAATACAATACGTATCTTGCGGACTTTTCTCCATGGGAGAATTGTCTCAAACTGTCTACGCTTTGATCGATTCCAGGAAGACCAGTAGTAGTTTCCGAAGCGCATCTGGAGGCATTCTGTAATCTGTGGACCTACAGAGTATTGATGAAACACAAAAATTGCATC
This sequence comes from Schistocerca gregaria, assembly GCF_023897955.1. Classification (NCBI taxonomy): domain Eukaryota; kingdom Metazoa; phylum Arthropoda; class Insecta; order Orthoptera; family Acrididae; genus Schistocerca; species Schistocerca gregaria. Next base: position 22,071,368 of record NC_064929.1, on the reverse strand, counting down.
GGCATTGAATACAATAAGTACCAAGCAAACTTATCTCCATGGGAGTAATGTCTCAAACTGTCTACGTTTCGATCGTTCCCTGGAAGACCAGTTGTAGTTTCCCAAGCACATCTGGGGGCATTCAGGAATCTGTGGACCTACAGGATGTTGAAGAAACACAAAAATTGCATCTACATTGAATACAATAAGTACCATGCGGACTTTTCTCCATGGGAGTAATGTCTCAAATTGTCTACGTTTTGATCGTGCCATTAAAGACCAGTAGTAGTTTCCGAAGCGCATCTGGAGGCATTCTGTAATCTGTCGACCTACAGAGTGTTGATGAAACACAAAAATTGCATCGTCATTGAATACAATAAGTACCATGCAAACTTTTCTCCATGGGAGTAATGTCTCAAATTGTCTACGTTTTGATCGTGCCATTAAAGACCAGTAGTAGTTTCCGAAGCGCATCTGGAGGCATTCTGTAATCTGTGGACCTACAGAGTGTTGATGAAACACAAAAATTGCATCGGAATTGAATACAATAAGTACCAAGCAAACTTTTCTCCATGGGAGTAATGTCTCAAACTGTCTACGTTTTTATCGTTCATTGGAAGACCAGTAGTAGTTTCGAAAGCACATCTGGGTTCATTCACGAATCTGTGGACCTACAGGATGTTGATGAAACACAAAAATTGCATCGACATTGAATACAATAAGTTCCATGCGTACTTTTCTCCACGGGAGTAATGTCTCAAACTGTCTACGATTTGATTGCTCCCTGGAGGACCAGTAGTTGTTTCCGAAGCACATCTGGAGGCATTCTGTGATCTGTGGACCTACAGAGAGTTGATGAAACACAAAGTTGCATCGGCATTGAATACAATGAATACCATGCGGACTTATCTCCATGGGAGTAATATCTTAAACTGTCTACGATTTGATCGTTCCCTGGAAGATTAGTAGTAGTTTCCGAAGCACATCTGGAGGCATTCTGTAATCTGTGGACCTACAGAGTGGTGATGAAACACAAATATAGCATCGGAATTGTATACAATAAGTACCATGCGGACTTTTCTCCATGGGAGAATTGTCTCAAACTGTGTACTCTTTGATCGATTCCAGGAAGACCAGTAGTAGTTTCCGAAGCACATCTGGAGGAATGCTGTAATCTGTGGACCTACAGAGTGTTGATGAAGTACGAAAATTGCATCGGCATTGAATACAATACGTACCTTGCGGACTTATCTCCATGGGAGAATTGTCTCAAACTGTCTGCGCTTTGATCGATTCCAGGAAGACCAGTAGTAGTTTGCGAAGCTCATCTGGAGGCATTCTGTAATCTGTGGACCTACAGAGAGTTGATGAAACACAAAAATTGCATCGGTATTGAATACAATAAATACCATGCGGACTTTTCTTCATGGCAGTAATGTCTCAAACTGTCTACTATTTGATCGTACCCTGGAAGATTAGTAGTAGTTTCCGAAGCACATCTGGAGGCATTCTGTAATCTGTGGACCTACAGAGTGGTGATGAAACACAAATATAGCATCGGAATTGTATACAATAAGTACCATGCGGACTTTTCTCCATGGGAGAATTGTCTCAAACTGTCTACGCTCTGATCGATTCCAGGAAGACCAGTAGTAGTTTCCGAAGCACATCTGAAGGAATGCTGTAATCTGTGGACCTACAGAGTGTTGATGAAGCACAAAAATTGCATCGGCATTGAATACAATACGTATCTTGCGGACTTTTCTCCATGGGAGAATTGTCTCAAACTGTCTACGCTTTGATCGATTCCAGGAAGACCAGTAGTAGTGTCCGAAGCGCATCTGGAGGCATTCTGTAATCTGTGGACCTACAGAGTGTTGATGAAACACAAAAATTGCATCGGCACTGAATACAATAAGTACCAAGCAAACTTTTCTCCATGGGAGTAATGTCTCAAACTGTCTACGTTTCGATCGTTCCCTGGAAGACCAGTAGTAGTTTCCCAAGCACATCAGGGGGCATTCAGGAATCTGTGGACCTACAGGATGTTGAGGAAACACAAAAATTGCATCTACATTGAATACAATAAGTTCCATGCGGAATTTTCTCCACGGGAGTAATGTCTCAAACTGTCTACGATTTGATCGCTCTCTGGAAGACCAGTAGTTGTTTCCGAAGCACATATGGAGGCATTCTGTGATCTGTGGACCTACAGAGAGTTGATGAAACACAAAAATTGCATCGGCATTGAATACAATAAATACCATGCGGACTTTTCTCCATGGGAGTAATATCTTAAACTGTCTACGCTCTGATCGTTCCCTGGAAGACCAGTAATAGTTTCCGAAGCACATCTGGAGGCATTCTGTAATATATGGAGCTTCAGAGTGTTGATGAATCACAAATATAGCATCGGCATTGTATACGATAAGTACCATGCGGACCTTTCTCCATGGGAGTAATGCCTCAAACTGTCTACGCTTTGTCGTTCCCTGGAAGACCAGTAGTAGTTTCCGAAGCACATCTGGAGGCATCCTGTAATCTGTGGACCTACAGAGTGTTGATGAAGCACAAATATTGCATCGGCATTGAATACAATAAGTACCATGCGGACTTTTCTTCATGGGAGTAATGTCTCAAACTGTCTACGATTTGATCGTTCCCTGGAAGATAGTAGTAGTTTCCGAAGCACATCTGGAGGCATTCTGTAATCTGTGGACCTACAGAGTGTTGATGAAACACAAAAATTGCATCGGCATTGAATACAATAAGTACCATGCGGACTTTTCTCCATGGGAGTAATGTCTCAAATTGTCCACGTTTTGATCGTGCCATTAAAGACCACTAGCAGTTTCCGAAGCGCATCTGGAGGCATTCTGTAATCTGTCGACCTACAGAGTGTTGATGAAACACAAAAATTGCATCGTCATTGAATACAATAAGTACCATGCAAACTTTTCTCCATGGGAGTAATGTCTCAAATAGTCTACGTTTTGATCGTGCCATTAAAGACCAGTAGTAGTTTCCGAAGCGCATCTGGAGGCATTCTGTAATCTGTGGACCTACAGAGTGTTGATGAAACACAAAAATTGCATCGGAATTGAATACAATAAGTACCAAGCAAACTTTTCTCCATGGGAGTAATGCCTCAAACTGACTACGCTTTGATCGTTCCCTGGAAGACCAGTAGTAGTTTCCGAAGCACATCTGGAGGCATTCTGTAATCTGTGGACCTACAGAGTGTTGATGAAGCACAAAAATTGCATCGGCATTGAATACAATAAGTTCCATGCGGACTTTTCTTCATGGGAGTAATGTCTCAAACTGTCTACGATTTGATCGTTCCCTGGAAGATTAGTAGTAGTTTCCGAAGCACGTCTGGAGGCATTCTGTAATCTGTGGACCTACAGAGTGGTGATGAAACACAAATATAGCATCGGAATTGTATACAATAAGTACCATGCGGACTTTTCTCCATGGGAGAATTGTCGCAAACTGTCTACGCTTTAATCGATTCCAGGAAGACCAGTAGTAGTTTCCGAAGCACATCTGGAGGGATGCTGTAATCTGTGGACCTACAGAGTGTTGATGAAGCACGAAAATTGCATCGGCATTGAATACAATACGTACCTTGCGGACTTATCTCCATGGGAGAATTGTCTCAAACTGTCTGCGCTTTGATCGATTCCAGGAAGACCAGTAGTAGTTTGCAAAGCTCATCTGGAGGCATTCTGTAATCTGTTGACCTACAGGGTGTTGATGAAACACAAAAATTGCATCGGCATTGAATGCAATAAGTACCAAGCAAACTTATCTCCATGGGAGTAATGTCTCAAACTGTCTACGTTTCGATCTTTCCCTGGAAGACCAGTAGTAGTTTCCAAAGCACATCTGGGAGCATTCATGAATCTGAGGACCTACAGGTTGTTGATGAAACACAAAAATTGCATCGACATTGAATACAATAAGTTCCATGCGCACTTTTCTAGACGGGAGTAATGTCTCAAACTGTCTACGATTTGATTGCTCCCTGGAAGACCGGTAGTTGTTTCCGAAGCACATCTGGAGGCATTCTGTGATCTGTGGACCTACAGAGAGTTGATGAAACACAAAAATTGCATCGGCATTGAATACAATAAATACCATGCGGACTTTTCTTCATGGCAGTAATGTCTCAAACTGTCTACTATTTGATCGTACCCTGGAAGATTAGTAGTAGTTTCCGAAGCACATCTGGAGGCATTCTGTAATCTGTGGACCTACAGAGTGGTGATGAAACACAAATATAGCATCGGAATTGTATACAATAAGTACCATGCGGACTTTTCTCCATGGGAGAATTGTCTCAAACTGTCTACGCTTTGATCGATTCCAGGAAGACCAGTAGTAGTTTCCGAAGCACATCTGAAGGAATGCTGTAATCTGTGGACCTACAGAATGTTGATGAAGCACAAAAATTGCATAGGCATTGAATACAATACGTATCTTGCGGACTTCTCTCCATGGGAGAATTGTCTCAAACTGTCTACGCTTTGATCGATTCAAGGAAGACCAGTAGTAGTTTCCGAAGCGCATCTGGAGGCATTCTGTAATCTGTGGACCTACAGAGTGTTGATGAAACACAAAAATTGCATCGGCATTGAATACAATAAGTACCAAGCAAACTTATCTCCATGGGAGTAATGTCTCAAACTGTCTACGGTTCGATCTTTCCCTGGAAGACCAGTAGTAGTTTCCAAAGCACAACTGGGAGCATTCATGAATCTGAGGACCTACAGGTTGTTGATGAAACACAAAAATTGCATCGACATTGAATACAATAAGTTCCATGCGCACTTTTCTAGACGGGAGTAATGTCTCAAACTGTCTACGATTTGATTGCTCCCTGGAAGACCGGTAGTTGTTTCCGAAGCACATCTGGAGGCATTCTGTGATCTGTGGACCTACAGAGAGTTGATGAAACACAAAAATTGCATCGGTATTGAATACAATAAATACCATGCGGACTTTTCTTCATGGCAGTAATGTCTCAAACTGTCTACTATTTGATCGTACCCTGGAAGATTAGTAGTAGTTTCCGAAGCACATCTGGAGGCATTCTGTAATCTGTGGACCTACAGAGTGGTGATGAAACACAAATATAGCATCGGAATTGTATACAATAAGTACCATGCGGACTTTTCTCCATGGGAGAATTGTCTCAAACTGTCTACGCTCTGATCGATTCCAGGAAGACCAGTAGTAGTTTCCGAAGCACATCTGAAGGAATGCTGTAATCTGTGGACCTACAGAGTGTTGATGAAGCACAAAAATTGCATCGGCATTGAATACAATACGTATCTTGCGGACTTTTCTCCATGGGAGAATTGTCTCAAACTGTCTACGCTTTGATCGATTCCAGGAAGACCAGTAGTAGTTTCCGAAGCGCATCTGGAGGCATTCTGTAATCTGTGGACCTACAGAGTGTTGATGAAACACAAAAATTGCATCGGCACTGAATACAATAAGTACCAAGCAAACTTTTCTCCATGGGAGTAATGTCTCAAACTGTCTACGTTTCGATCGTTCCCTGGAAGACCAGTAGTAGTTTCCCAAGCACATCAGGGGGCATTCAGGAATCTGTGGACCTACAGGATGTTGAGGAAACACAAAAATTGCATCTACATTGAATACAATAAGTTCCATGCGGAATTTTCTCCACGGGAGTAATGTCTCAAACTGTCTACGATTTGATCGCTCTCTGGAAGACCAGTAGTTGTTTCCGAAGCACATATGGAGGCATTCTGTGATCTGTGGACCTACAGAGAGTTGATGAAACACAAAAATTGCATCGGCATTGAATACAATAAATACCATGCGGACTTTTCTCCATGGGAGTAATATCTTAAACTGTCTACGCTTTGATCGTTCCCTGGAAGACCAGTAATAGTTTCCGAAGCACATCTGGAGGCATTCTGTAATATATGGAGCTTCAGAGTGTTGATGAATCACAAATATAGCATCGGCATTGTATACGATAAGTACCATGCGGACCTTTCTCCATGGGAGTAATGCCTCAAACTGTCTACGCTTTGTCGTTCCCTGGAAGACCAGTAGTAGTTTCCGAAGCACATCTGGAGGCATTCTGTAATCTGTGGACCTACAGAGTGTTGATGAAGCACAAAAATTGCAACGGCATTGAATACAATAAGTACCATGCGGACTTTTCTTCATGGGAGTAATGTCTCAAACTGTCTACGATTTGATCGTTCCCTGGAAGATAGTAGTAGTTTCCGAAGCACATCTGGAGGCATTCTGTAATCTGTGGACCTACAGAGTGTTGATGAAACACAAAAATTGCATCGGCATTGAATACAATAAGTACCATGCGGACTTTTCTCCATGGGAGTAATGTCTCAAATTGTCCACGTTTTGATCGTGCCATTAAAGACCACTAGCAGTTTCCGAAGCGCATCTGGAGGCATTCTGTAATCTGTCGACCTACAGAGTGTTGATGAAACACAAAAATTGCATCGTCATTGAATACAATAAGTACCATGCAAACTTTTCTCCATGGGAGTAATGTCTCAAATAGTCTACGTTTTGATCGTGCCATTAAAGACCAGTAGTAGTTTCCGAAGCGCATCTGGAGGCATTCTGTAATCTCTGGACCTACAGAGTGTTGATGAAACACAAAAATTGCATCGGAATTGAATACAATAAGTACCAAGCAAACTTTTCTCCATGGGAGTAATGCCTCAAACTGACTACGCTTTGATCGTTCCCTGGAAGACCAGTAGTAGTTTCCGAAGCACATCTGGAGGCATTCTGTAATCTGTGGACCTACAGAGTGTTGATGAAGCACAAAAATTGCATCGGCATTGAATACAATAAGTTCCATGCGGACTTTTCTTCATGGGAGTAATGTCTCAAACTGTCTACGATTTGATCGTTCCCTGGAAGATTAGTAGTAGTTTCCGAAGCACATCTGGAGGCATTCTGTAATCTGTGGACCTACAGAGTGGTGATGAAACACAAATATAGCATCGGAATTGTATACAATAAGTACCATGCGGACTTTTCTCCATGGGAGAATTGTCGCAAACTGTCTACGCTTTGATCGATTCCAGGAAGACCAGTAGTAGTTTCCGAAGCACATCTGGAGGGATGCTGTAATCTGTGGACCTACAGAGTGTTGATGAAGCACGAAAATTGCATCGGCATTGAATACAATACGTACCTTGCGGACTTATCTCCATGGGAGAATTGTCTCAAACTGTCTGCGCTTTGATCGATTCCAGGAAGACCAGTAGTAGTTTGCAAAGCTCATCTGGAGGCATTCTGTAATCTGTTGACCTACAGGGTGTTGATGAAACACAAAAATTGCATCGGCATTGAATACAATAAGTACCAAGCAAACTTATCTCCATGGGAGTAATGTCTCAAACTGTCTACGTTTCGATCTTTCCCTGGAAGACCAGTAGTAGTTTCCAAAGCACATCTGGGAGCATTCATGAATCTGAGGACCTACAGGTTGTTGATGAAACACAAAAATTGCATCGACATTGAATACAATAAGTTCCATGCGCACTTTTCTAGACGGGAGTAATGTCTCAAACTGTCTACGATTTGATTGCTCCCTGGAAGACCGGTAGTTGTTTCCGAAGCACATCTGGAGGCATTCTGTGATCTGTGGACCTACAGAGAGTTGATGAAACACAAAAATTGCATCGGCATTGAATACAATAAATACCATGCGGACTTTTCTTCATGGCAGTAATGTCTCAAACTGTCTACTATTTGATCGTACCCTGGAAGATTAGTAGTAGTTTCCGAAGCACATCTGGAGGCATTCTGTAATCTGTGGACCTACAGAGTGGTGATGAAACACAAATATAGCATCGGAATTGTATACAATAAGTACCATGCGGACTTTTCTCCATGGGAGAATTGTCTCAAACTGTCTACGCTTTGATCGATTCCAGGAAGACCAGTAGTAGTTTCCGAAGCACATCTGAAGGAATGCTGTAATCTGTGGACCTACAGAGTGTTGATGAAGCACAAAAATTGCATCGGCATTGAATACAATACGTATCTTGCGGACTTCTCTCCATGGGAGAATTGTCTCAAACTGTCTACGCTTTGATCGATTCCAGGAAGACCAGTAGTAGTTTCCGAAGCGCATCTGGAGGCATTCTGTAATCTGTGGACCTACAGAGTGTTGATGAAACACAAAAATTGCATCGGCATTGAATACAATAAGTACCAAGCAAACTTATCTCCATGGGAGTAATGTCTCAAACTGTCTACGGTTCGATCTTTCCCTGGAAGACCAGTAGTAGTTTCCAAAGCACAACTGGGAGCATTCATGAATCTGAGGACCTACAGGTTGTTGATGAAACACAAAAATTGCATCGACATTGAATACAATAAGTTCCATGCGCACTTTTCTAGACGGGAGTAATGTCTCAAACTGTCTACGATTTGATTGCTCCCTGGAAGACCGGTAGTTGTTTCCGAAGCACATCTGGAGGCATTCTGTGATCTGTGGACCTACAGAGAGTTGATGAAACACAAAAATTGCATCGGTATTGAATACAATAAATACCATGCGGACTTTTCTTCATGGCAGTAATGTCTCAAACTGTCTACTATTTGATCGTACCCTGGAAGATTAGTAGTAGTTTCCGAAGCACATCTGGAGGCATTCTGTAATCTGTGGACCTACAGAGTGGTGATGAAACACAAATATAGCATCGGAATTGTATACAATAAGTACCATGCGGACTTTTCTCCATGGGAGAATTGTCTCAAACTGTCTACGCTCTGATCGATTCCAGGAAGACCAGTAGTAGTTTCCGAAGCACATCTGAAGGAATGCTGTAATCTGTGGACCTACAGAGTGTTGATGAAGCACAAAAATTGCATCGGCATTGAATACAATACGTATCTTGCGGACTTTTCTCCATGGGAGAATTGTCTCAAACTGTCTACGCTTTGATCGATTCCAGGAAGACCAGTAGTAGTTTCCGAAGCGCATCTGGAGGCATTCTGTAATCTGTGGACCTACAGAGTGTTGATGAAACACAAAAATTGCATCGGCACTGAATACAATAAGTACCAAGCAAACTTTTCTCCATGGGAGTAATGTCTCAAACTGTCTACGTTTCGATCGTTCCCTGGAAGACCAGTAGTAGTTTCCCAAGCACATCAGGGGGCATTCAGGAATCTGTGGACCTACAGGATGTTGAGGAAACACAAAAATTGCATCTACATTGAATACAATAAGTTCCATGCGGAATTTTCTCCACGGGAGTAATGTCTCAAACTGTCTACGATTTGATCGCTCTCTGGAAGACCAGTAGTTGTTTCCGAAGCACATATGGAGGCATTCTGTGATCTGTGGACCTACAGAGAGTTGATGAAACACAAAAATTGCATCGGCATTGAATACAATAAATACCATGCGGACTGTTCTCCATGGGAGTAATATCTTAAACTGTCTACGCTTTGATCGTTCCCTGGAAGACCAGTAATAGTTTCCGAAGCACATCTGGAGGCATTCTGTAATATATGGAGCTTCAGAGTGTTGATGAATCACAAATATAGCATCGGCATTGTATACGATAAGTACCATGCGGACCTTTCTCCATGGGAGTAATGCCTCAAACTGTCTACGCTTTGTCGTTCCCTGGAAGACCAGTAGTAGTTTCCGAAGCACATCTGGAGGCATTCTGTAATCTGTGGACCTACAGAGTGTTGATGAAGCACAAAAATTGCATCGGCATTGAATACAATAAGTACCATGCGGACTTTTCTTCATGGGAGTAATGTCTCAAACTGTCTACGATTTGATCGTTCCCTGGAAGATAGTAGTAGTTTCCGAAGCACATCTGGAGGCATTCTGTAATCTGTGGACCTACAGAGTGTTGATGAAACACAAAAATTGCATCGGCATTGAATACAATAAGTACCATGCGGACTTTTCTCCATGGGAGTAATGTCTCAAATTGTCCACGTTTTGATCGTGCCATTAAAGACCACTAGCAGTTTCCGAACCGCATCTGGAGGCATTCTGTAATCTGTCGACCTACAGAGTGTTGATGAAACACAAAAATTGCATCGTCATTGAATACAATAAGTACCATGCAAACTTTTCTCCATGGGAGTAATGTCTCAAATAGTCTACGTTTTGATCGTGCCATTAAAGACCAGTAGTAGTTTCCGAAGCGCATCTGGAGGCATTCTGTAATCTGTGGACCTACAGAGTGTTGATGAAACACAAAAATTGCATCGGAATTGAATACAATAAGTACCAAGCAAACTTTTCTCCATGGGAGTAATGCCTCAAACTGACTACGCTTTGATCGTTCCCTGGAAGACCAGTAGTAGTTTCCGAAGCACATCTGGAGGCATTCTGTAATCTGTGGACCTACAGAGTGTTGATGAAGCACAAAAATTGCATCGGCATTGAATACAATAAGTTCCATGCGGACTTTTCTTCATGGGAGTAATGTCTCAAACTGTCTACGATTTGATCGTTCCCTGGAAGATTAGTAGTAGTTTCCGAAGCACATCTGGAGGCATTCTGTAATCTGTGGACCTACAGAGTGGTGATGAAACACAAATATAGCATCGGAATTGTATACAATAAGTACCATGCGGACTTTTCTCCATGGGAGAATTGTCGCAAACTGTCTACGCTTTGATCGATTCCAGGAAGACCAGTAGTAGTTTCCGAAGCACATCTGGAGGGATGCTGTAATCTGTGGACCTACAGAGTGTTAAAGAAGCACGAAAATTGCATCGGCATTGAATACAATACGTACCTTGCGGACTTATCTCCATGGGAGAATTGTCTCAAACTGTCTGCGCTTTGATCGATTCCAGGAAGACCAGTAGTAGTTTGCAAAGCTCATCTGGAGGCATTCTGTAATCTGTTGACCTACAGGGTGTTGATGAAACACAAAAATTGCATCGGCATTGAATACAATAAGTACCAAGCAAACTTATCTCCATGGGAGTAATGTCTCAAACTGTCTACGTTTCGATCTTTCCCTGGAAGACCAGTAGTAGTTTCCAAAGCACATCTGGGAGCATTCATGAATCTGAGGACCTACAGGTTGTTGATGAAACACAAAAATTGCATCGACATTGAATACAATAAGTTCCATGCGCACTTTTCTAGACGGGAGTAATGTCTCAAACTGTCTACGATTTGATTGCGCCCTGGAAGACCGGTAGTTGTTTCCGAAGCACATCTGGAGGCATTCTGTGATCTGTGGACCTACAGAGAGTTGATGATACACAAAAATTGCATCGGCATTGAATACAATAAATACCATGCGGACTTTTCTTCATGGCAGTAATGTCTCAAACTGTCTACTATTTGATCGTACCCTGGAAGATTAGTAGTAGTTTCCGAAGCACATCTGGAGGCATTCTGTAATCTGTGGACCTACAGAGTGGTGATGAAACACAAATATAGCATCGGAATTGTATACAATAAGTACCATGCGGACTTTTCTCCATGGGAGAATTGTCTCAAACTGTCTACGCTTTGATCGATTCCAGGAAGACCAGTAGTAGTTTCCGAAGCACATCTGGAGGGATGCTGTAATCTGTGGACCTACAGAGTGTTGATGAAGCACGAAAATTGCATCGGCATTGAATACAATACGTACCTTGCGGACTTATCTCCATGGGATAATTGTCTCAAACTGTCTGCGCTTTGATCGATTCCAGGAAGACCAGTAGTAGTTTGCGAAGCTCATCTGGAGGCATTCTGTAATCTGTGGACCTACAGGGTGTTGATGAAACACAAAAATTGCATCGGCATTGAATACAATAAGTACCAAGCAAACATATCTCCATGAGAGTAATGTCTCAAACTGTCTACGTTTCGATCTTTCCCTGGAAGACCAGTAGTAGTTTCCAAAGCACATCTGGGAGCATTCAGGTATCTGAGGTCCTACAGGTTGTTGATGAAACACAAAAATTGCATCGACATTGAATACAATAAGTTCCATGCGCACTTTTTTAGACGGGAGTAATGTCTCAAACTGTCTACGATTTGACTGCTCCCTGGAAGACCGGTAGTTGTTTCCGAAGCACATTTGGAAGCATTCTGTGATCTGTGGACCTACAGAGAGTTGATGAAACACAAAAATTGCATCGGCATTGAATACAATAAATACCATGCGGACTTTTCCTCATGGCAGTAATGTCTCAAACTGTCTACTATTTGATCGTTCCCTGGAAGATTAGTAGTAGTTTCCAAAGCGCATCTGGAGGCATTCTGTAATCTGTGGACCTACAGAGTGTTGATGAAACACAAAAATTGCATCGGCATTGAATACAATAAATACAATGCGGACTTTTCTCCTTGGAGTAATATCTTAAACTGTCTACGGATTGATCGTTCCCTGGAAAACCAGTAATAGTTTCCGAAGCACATCTGGAGGCATTCTGTAATATATGGAGCTTCAGAGTGTTGATGAATCACAAATATAGCATCGGCATTGTATACAATAAGTACCATGCGGACTTTTCTCCATGGGAGTAATGCCTCAAACTGTCTACGATTTGATCGTTCCCTGGAAGACCAGTAGTAGTTTCCGAAGCACATCTGGAGGCATACTGTAATCTGTGGACCTACAGAGTGTTGATGAAGCACAAAAATTGCATCGGCATTGAATACAATAAGTACCATGCGGACTTTTCTTCATGGGAGTAATGTCTCAAACTGTCTACGATTTGATCGTTCCCTGGAAGATTAGTAGTAGTTTCCGAAGCACATCTGGAGGCATTCTGTAATCTGTGGACCTACAGAGTTTTGATGAAACACAAAAATTGCATCGGCATTGAATACAATAAGTACCATTCGGACTTTTCTCCATGGGAGTAATGTCTCAAATTGTCTACGTTTTGATCGTGCCATTAAAGACCAGTAGTAGTTTCCGAAGCGCATCTGGAGGCATTCTGTAATCTGTGGACCTACAGAGTGTTGATGAAACACAAAAATTGCATCGTCATTGAATACAATAAGTACCATGCAAACTTTTCTCCATGGGAGTAATGTCTCAAACTATCTACGTTTCGATCGTTCCCTGGAAGACCAGTAGTAGTTTCGAAAGCACATCTGGGTTCATTCACGAATCTGTGGACCTACAGAGTGTTGATGAAGCACGAAAATTGCATCGGCATTGAATACAATACGTACCTTGCGGACTTTTCTCCATGGGAGAATTGTCTCAAACTGTCTACGCTTTGATCGATTCCAGGAAGACCACTAGTAGTTTCCGAAGCACATCTGGAGGCATTCTGTAATATATGGAGCTTCAGAGTGGTGATGAAACACAAATATAGCATCGGAATTGTATACAATAAGTACCATGCGGACTTTTCTCCATGGGAGAATTGTCTCAAACTGTCTACGCTTTGATCGATTCCAGGAAGACCAGTAGTAGTTTCCGAAGCACATCTGGAGGAATGCTGTAATCTGTGGACCTACAGAGTGTTGATGAAGTACGAAAATTGCATCGGCATTGAATACAATACGTACCTTGCGGACTTATCTCCATGGGAGAATTGTCTCAAACTGTCTGCGATTTGATCGATTCCAGGAAGACCAGTAGTAGTTTGCGAAGCTCATCTGGAGGCATTCTGTAATCTGTTGACCTACAGGGTGTTGATGAAACACAAAAATTGCATCGGCATTGAATACAATAAGTACCAAGCAAACTTATCTCCATGGGAGTAATGTCTCAAACTGTCTACGGTTCGATCTTTCCCTGGAAGACCAGTAGTAGTTTCCAAATCACAACTGGGAGCATTCATGAATCTGAGGACCTACAGGTTGTTGATGAAACACAAAAATTGCATCGACATTGAATACAATAAGTTCCATGCGCACTTTTCTAGACGGGAGTAATGTCTCAAACTGTCTACGATTTGATTGCTCCCTGGAAGACCGGTAGTTGTTTCCGAAGCACATCTGGAGGCATTCTGTGATCTGTGGACCTACAGAGAGTTGATGAAACACAAAAATTGCATCGGTATTGAATACAATAAATACCATGCGGACTTTTCTTCATGGCAGTAATGTCTCAAACTGTCTACTATTTGATCGTACCCTGGAAGATTAGTAGTAGTTTCCGAAGCGCATCTGGAGGCATTCTGTAATCTGTGGACCTACAGAGTGGTGATGAAACACAAATATAGCATCGGAATTGTATACAATAAGTACAATGCGGACTTTTCTCCATGGGAGAATTGTCTCAAACTGTCTACGCTTTGATCGATTCCAGGAAGACCAGTAGTAGTTTCCGAAGCACATCTGAAGGAATGCTGTAATCTGTGGACCTACAGAGTGTTGATGAAGCACAAAAATTGCATCGGCATTGAATACAATACGTATCTTGCGGACTTTTCTCCATGGGAGAATTGTCTCAAACTGTCTACGCTTTGATCGATTCCAGGAAGACCAGTAGTAGTTTCCGAAGCGCATCTGTAGGCATTCTGTAATCTGTGGACCTACAGAGTGTTGATGAAACACAAAAATTGCATCGGCATTGAATACAATAAGTACCAAGCAAACTTTTCTCCATGGGAGTAATGTCTCAAACTGTCTACGTTTCGATCGTTCCCTGGAAGACCTGTAGTAGTTTCCCAAGCACATCAGGGGGCATTCAGGAATCTGTGGACCTACAGGATGTTGAGGAAACACAAAAATTGCATCTACATTGAATACAATAAGTTCCATGCGGAATTTTCTGCACGGGAGTAATGTCTCAAACTGTCTACGATTTGATCGCTCCCTGGAAGACCAGTAGTTGTTTCCGAAGCGCATATGGAGGCATTCTGTGATCTGTGGACCTACAGAGAGTTGATGAAACACAAAAATTGCATCGGCATTTAATACAACAAATACCATGCGGACTTTTCTCCATGGGAGTAATATCTTAAACTGTCTACGCTTTGATCGTTCCCTGGAAGACCAGTAATAGTTTCCGAAGCACATCTGGAGGCATTCTGTAATATATGGAGCTTCAGAGTGTTGATGAATCACAAATATAGCATCGGCATTGTATACGATAAGTACCATGCGGACCTTTCTCCATGGGAGTAATGCCTCAAACTGTCTACGCTTTGTCGTTCGATGGAAGACCAGTAGTAGTTTCCGAAGCACATCTGGAGGCATTCGGTAATCTGTGGACCTACAGAGTGTTGATGAAGCACAAAAATTGCATCGGCATTGAATACAATAAGTACCATGCGGACTTTTCTTCATGGGAGTAATGTCTCAAACTGTCTACGATTTGATCGTTCCCTGGAAGATAGTAGTAGTTTCCGAAGCACATCTGGAGGCATTCTGTAATCTGTGGACCTACAGAGTGTTGATGAAACACAAAAATTGCATCGGAATTGAATACAATAAGTACCAAGCAAACTTTTCTCCATGGGAGTAATGTCTCAAACTGTCTACGATTAGATCGTTCCCTGGAAGATTAGTAGTAGTTTCCGAAGCACATCTGGAGGCATTCTGTAATCTGTGGACCTACAGAGTGGTGATGAAACACAAATATAGCATCGGAATTGTATACAATAAGTACCATGCGGACTTTTCTCCATGGGAGAATTGTCTCAAACTGTCTACGCTTTGATCGATTCCAGGAAGACCAGTAGTAGTTTCCGAAGCACATCTGGAGGAATGCTGTAATCTGTGGACCTACAGAGTGTTGATGAAGCACGAAAATTGCATCGGCATTGAATACAATACGTACCTTGCGGACTTATCTCCATGGGAGAATTGTCTCAAACTGTCTGCGCTTTGATCGATTCCAGGAAGACCAGTAGTAGTTTGCGAAACACATCTGGAGGCATTCTGTAACCTGTGGACCTACAGAGTGTTGATGAAGCACAAAAATTGCATCGGCATTGAATACAATAAGTTCCATGCGGACTTTTCTTCATGGGAGTAATGTCTCAAACTGTCTACGTTTCGATCTTTCCCTGGAAGACCAGTAGTAGTTTCCAAAGCACATCTGGGAGCATTCATGAATCTGAGGACCTACAGGTTGTTGATGAAACACAAAAATTGCATCGACATTGAATACAATGAGTTCCATGCGCACTTTTCTAGACGGGAGTAATGTCTCAAACTGTCTACGATTTGATTGCTCCCTGGAAGACCGGTAGTTGTTTCCGAAGCACATCTGGAGGCATTCTGTGATCTGTGGACCTACAGAGAGTTGATGAAACACAAAAATTGCATCGGCATTGAATACAATAAATACCATGCGGACTTTTCTTCATGGCAGTAATGTCTCAAACTGTCTACTATTTGATCGTACCCTGGAAGATTAGTAGTAGTTTCCGAAGCACATCTGGAGGCATTCTGTAATCTGTGGACCTACAGAGTGGTGATGAAACACAAATATAGCATCGGAATTGTATACAATAAGTACAATGCGGACTTTTCTCCATGGGAGAATTGTCTCAAACTGTCTACGCTTTGATCGATTCCAGGAAGACCAGTAGTAGTTTCCGAAGCACATCTGAAGGAATGCTGTAATCTGTGGACCTACAGAGTGTTGATGAAGCACAAAAATTGCATCGGCATTGAATACAATACGTATCTTGAGGACTTCTCTCCATGGGAGAATTGTCTCAAACTGTCTACGCTTTGATCGATTCCAGGAAGACCAGTAGTAGTTTCCGAAGCGCATCTGGAGGCATTCTGTAATCTGTGGACCTACAGAATGTTGATGAAACACAAATATGGCATCGGCATTGTGTACAATAAGTACCATGCGGACT
This sequence comes from Schistocerca gregaria, assembly GCF_023897955.1. Classification (NCBI taxonomy): domain Eukaryota; kingdom Metazoa; phylum Arthropoda; class Insecta; order Orthoptera; family Acrididae; genus Schistocerca; species Schistocerca gregaria. The sequence goes on along the minus strand of NC_064929.1, from coordinate 22,054,589 downwards.
TTTCTAAATGGGAGTAATGCCTCAAGCTGACTACGCTTTGATCGTTCCCTGGAAGACCAGTAGTAGTTTCCGAAGCACATCTGGAGGCATTCTGTAATCTGTGGACCTACAGAGTGTTGATGAAGCACAAAAATTGCATCGGCATTGATTACAATAAGTTCCATGCGGACTTTTCTTCATGGGAGTAATGTCTCAAACTGTCTAAGATTTGATCGTTCCCTGGAAGATTAGTAGTAGTTTCCGAAGCACATCTGGAGGCATTCTGTAATCTGTGGACCTACAGAGTGGTGATGAAACACAAATATAGCATCGGAATTGTATAAAATAAGTACCATGCGGACTTTTCTCCATGGGAGAATTGTCTCAAACTGTCTACGCTTTGATCGATTCCAGGAAGACCAGTAGTAGTTTCCGAAGCACATCTGGAGGGATGCTGTAATCTGTGGACCTACAGAGTGTTGATGAAGCACGAAAATTGCATCGGCATTGAATACAATACGTACCTTGCGGACTTATCTCCATGGGATAATTGTCTCAAACTGTCTGCGCTTTGATCGATTCCAGGAAGACCAGTATTAGTTTGCGAAGCTCATCTGGAGGCATTCTGTAATCTGTGGACCTACAGGGTGTTGATGAAACACAAAAATTGCATCGGCATTGAATACAATAAGTACCAAGCAAACTTATCTCCATGGGAGTAATGTCTCAAACTGTCTACGTTTCGATCTTTCCCTGGAAGACCAGTAGTAGTTTCCAAAGCACATCTGGGAGCATTCAGGTATCTGAGGACCTACAGGTTGTTGATGAAACACAAAAATTGCATCGACATTGAATACAATAAGTTCCATGCGCACTTTTCTAGACGGGAGTAATGTCTCAAACTGTCAACGATTTGATTGCTCCCTGGAAGACCGGTAGTTGTTTCCGAAGCACATTTGGAAGCATTCTGTGATCTGTGGACCTACAGAGAGTTGATGAAACACAAAAATTGCATCGGCATTGAATACAATAAATACCATGCGGACTTTTCTTCATGGCAGTAATGTCTCAAACTGTCTACTATTTGATCGTTCCCTGGAAGATTAGTAGTAGTTTCCAAAGCGCATCTGGAGGAATTCTGTAATCTGTGGACCTACAGAGTGTTGATGAAACACAAAAATTGCATCGGCATTGAATACAATAAATACAATGCGGACTTTTCTCCTTGGAGTAATATCTTAAACTGTCTACGGATTGATCGTTCCCTGGAAAACCAGTAATAGTTTCCGAAGCACATCTGGAGGCATTCTGTAATATATGGAGCTTCAGAGTGTTGATGAATCACAAATATAGCATCGGCATTGTATACAATAAGTACCATGCGGACTTTTCTCCATGGGAGTAATGCCTCAAACTGTCTACGATTTGATCGTTCCCTGGAAGACCAGTAGTAGTTTCCGAAGCACATCTGGAGGCATACTGTAATCTGTGGACCTACAGAGTGTTGATGAAGCACAAAAATTGCATCGGCATTGAATACAATAAGTACCATGCGGACTTTTCTTCATGGGAGTAATGTCTCAAACTGTCTACGATTTGATCGTTCCCTGGAAGATTAGTAGTAGTTTCCGAAGCACATCTGGAGGCATTCTGTAATCTGTGGACCTACAGAGTGTTGATGAAACACAAAAATTGTATCGGCATTGAATACAATAAGTACCATTCGGACTTTTCTCCATGGGAGTAATGTCTCAAATTGTCTACGTTTTGATCGTGCCATTAAAGACCAGTAGTAGTTTCCGAAGCGCATCTGGAGGCATTCTGTAATCTGTGGACCTACAGAGTGTTGATGAAACACAAATATTGCATCGTCATTGAATACAATAAGTACCATGCAAACTTTTCTCCATGGGAGTAATGTCTCAAACTATCTACGTTTCGATCGTTCCCTGGAAGACCAGTAATAGTTTCGAAAGCACATCTGGGTTCATTCACGAATCTGTGGACCTACAGGATGTTGATGAAACACAAAAATTGCATCGACATTGAATACAATAAGTTCCATGCGTACTTTTCTCCACGGGAGTAATGTCTCGAACTGTCTACGATTTGATTGCTCCCTGGAAGACCAGTAGTTGTTTCCGAAGCACATCTGGAGGCAATCTGTGATCTGTGGACCTACAGTGAGTTGATGAAACACAAAAATTGCATCGGCATTGAATACAATGAATACCATGCGGACTTTTCTTCATGGGAGTAATGTCTCAAACTCTCTACGATTTGATCGTTCCCTGGAAGATTAGTAGTAGTTTCCGAAGCGCATCTGGAGGCATTCTGTAATCTGTGGACCTACAGAGTGTTAATGAAACACAAAAATTTCATCGGCATTGAAGACAATAAGTACCATGCAAACTTTTCTCCATGGGAGTAATGTCTCAAACTGTCTACGTTTCGATCGTTCCCTGGAAGAAAAGTAGTAGTTTCCGAAGCACATCTGGAGGCATTCTGTAATATATGGAGCTTCAGAGTGGTGATGAAAGACAAATATAGCATCGGAACTGTATACAATAAGTACCATGCGGACTTTTCTCATTGGGAGTAATGCCTCAAACTGTCTACGCTTTGATCGGTCCCTGGAAGACCAGTAGTAGTTTGCGAAGCACATCTGGAGGCATTCTGTTATATATGGAGCTTCAGAGTGGTGATGAAACACAAATATAGCATCGGCATTGTATACAATAAGTACCATGCGGACTTTTATCCATGGCAGTAATGCCTCAAACTGTCTACGCTTTGATCGTTCCCTGGAAGACCAGTAGTAGTTTTCGAAGCACATCTGGAGGCATGCTGTAATCTGTGGACCTACAGAGTGTTGATGAAGCACAAAAATTGCATCGGCATTGACTACAATAAGTACCATGCGGACTTTTCTCCATGGGAGAATTGTCTCAAACTGTCTACGCTTTGATCGATTCCAGGAAAAAGAGTAGTAGTTTCAGAAGCACATCTGGAGGCATTCAGGAATCTATGGACCTACAGGATGTTGATGTAACAAAAATTGCATCGACATTGAATACAATAAGTTCCATGCGCACTTTTCTAGACGGGAGTAATGTCTCAAACTGTCTACGATTTGATTGCTCCCTGGAAGACCAGTAGTTGTTTCCGAAGCACATCTGGAGGCATTCTGTGATCTGTGGACCTACTGAGAGTTGATGAAACACAAAAATTGCATCGGCATCGAATACAATAAATACCATGCGGACTTTTCTCCAAGGGAGTAATATCTTAAACTGTCTACGCTTTGATCGTTCCCTGGAAGACCAGTAGTAGTTTCCGAAGCACATCTGGAGGCATTCTGTAATATATGGAGCTTCAGAGTGGTGATGAAACACAAATATAGCATCGGCAGTGTATACAATAAGTACCATGCGGACTTTTCTCCATGGGAGTAATGCCTCAAACTGTCTACAATTTGATCGCTCCCTGGAAGACCAGTTGTAGTTTGCGAAGCACATCTGGAGGCATTCTGTAATCTGTGGACCTACAGAGTGTTAATGAAGCTCTAAAATTGCATCGACATATAATACAATAAGTACCATGCGGACTTTTCTCCATGGGAGTAATGTCTCAAACTGTCTACACGTTGATCGTTTCCAGGAAGACCAGTAGTAGTTTCCGAAGCACATCTGGAGGCATTCTGTAATCTGTGGACCAACAGAGTGTTGATGAAACACAAAAATATCATCGGCATTGAATACAATAAGTGACATGCTGACTTTTCTCCATGGGAGAATTGTCTCAAACTGTGTACTCTTTGATCGATTCCAGGAAGACCAGTAGTAGTTTCCGAAGCACATCTGGAGGAATGCTGTAATCTGTGGACCTACAGAGTGTTGATGAAACACAAAAATTTCATCGGCATTGAACACAATAAGTACCATGCGGACTTTTCTCCATAGGAGTAATGACTCAAACTGTCTACGCTTTGATCGTTCCCTGGAAGACCAGTAGTAGTTTCCGAAGCACATCTGCAGGCATTACATAATATATAGATCTACAGAGTGTTGATGAAGCACAAAAATTGCATCGGCATTGTATACAATAAGTACCATGCGGACTTTTCTTCATGGGAGTAATGTTTCAAACTGTCTACGATTTGATCGTTCCATGGAAGACCAGTAGTAGTTTCCGAAGCGCATCTGGAGGCATTCTGTAATCTGTGGACCTACAGAGTGTTAATGAAGCTCTAAAATTGCATCGACATATAATACAATAAGTACCATGCGGACTTTTCTTCATGGGAGTAATGTTTCAAACTGTCTACGATTTGATCGTTCCATGGAAGACCAGTAGTAGTTTCCGAAGCGCATCTGGAGGCATTCTGTAATCTGTGGACCTACAGAGTGTTGATGAAACACAAAAATTGCATCGGCATTGAATACAATAAGTACCATGCAAACTTTTCTCCATGGGAGTAATGTCTCAAACTGTCTACGTTTCGATCGTTCCCTGGAAGACCAGTAGTAGTTTCCAAAGCACATCTGGGGGCATTCAGGAACCTGTGGACCTACAGGATGTTGATGAAACACAAAAATTGCATCGACATTGAATACAATAAGTTCCATGAGGACTTTTTCCACGGGAGTAATGTCTCAATCTGTCTACGATTTGATTGCTTCCTGGAAGACCATTAGTTGTTTCCGAAGAACATCTGGAGGCATTCTGTGATCGGTGGACCTACAGAGAGTTGAAGAAACAAAAAAATTGCATCGGCATTGATTACAATAAATTCCATGCGGACTTTTCTCCATGGGAGTAATATCTTAAAGTGTCTACGCTTTGATCGTTCCCTGGAAGACCAGTAGTAGTTTCCGAAGCACATCTGGAGGCATTCTGTAATATATGGAGCTTCAGAGTGGTGATGAAACACAAATATAGCATCGGAATTGTATACAATAAGTACCATGCGGACTTTTCTCATTGGGAGTAATGCCTCAAACTGTCTACGTTTTGATCGGTCCCTGGAAGACCAGTAGTAGTTTGCGAAGCACATCTGGAGGCATTCTGATATATATGGAGCTTCAGAGTGGTGTTGAAACACAAATATAGCATCGGCATTGTATACAATAAGTACCATGCGGACTTTTATCCATGGCAGTAATGCCTCAAACTGTCTACGCTTTGATCGTTCCCTGGAAGACCAGTAGTAGTTTTCGAAGCACATCTGGAGGCATGCTGTAATCTGTGGACCTACAGAGTGTTGATGAAGCACAAAAATTGCATCGGCATTGAATACAATAAGTACCTTGCGGACTTTTCTAACTGGGAGTAATGTCTCAAACTGTCTACGCATTGATCGATTCCAGGAAGACCTGTAGTAGTTTCCGAAGCTCATCTGGAGGCATTCTGTAATCTGTGGACCGAAAGAGTGTTGATGAAACACAAAAATTGCATCGGCATTGACTACAATATGTACCATGCAGACTTTTCTCCATGGGAGAATTGTCTCAAACTGTCTACGCTTTGATCGATTCCAGGAAGACCAGTAGTAGTTTCCGAAGCACACCTGGAGGCATTCAGGAATCTGTGGACCTACAGGATGTTGATGAAACACAAAAATTGCATCGACATTGAATACAATATGTTCCATGCGCACTTTTCTAGACGGGAGTAATGTCTCAAACTGTCTACGATTTGATTGCGCCCTGGAAGACCAGTAGTTGTTTCCGAAGCACATCTGGAGGCATTCTGTGATCTGTGGACCTACTGAGAGTTGATGAAACACAAAAATTGCATCGGCATCGAATACAATAAATACCATGCGGACTTTTCTCCAAGGGAGTAATATCTTAAACTGTCTACGCTTTGATCGTTCCCTGGAAGACCAGTAGTAGTTTCCGAAGCACATCTGGAGGCATTCTGTAATATATGGAGCTTCAGAGTGGTGATGAAACACAAATATAGCATCGGCATTGTATACAATAAGTACCATGCGGACTTTTCTCCATGATAGTAATGCCTCAAACTGTCTACAATTTGATCGTTCCCTGGAAGACCAGTTGTAGTTTGCGAAGCACATCTGTAGGCATTCTGCAATCTGTGGACCTACAGAGTGTTGATGAAGCACTAAAATTGCATCGGCATTGAATACAATAAGTACCATGCGGACTTTTCTCCATGGGAGTAATGTCTCAAACTGTCTACGCGTTGATCGATTCCATGAAGACCAGTAGTAGTTTCCGAAGCACATCTGGAGGCATTCTGTAATCTGTGGACCTACAGAGTGTTGATGAAACACAAAAATTTCATCGGCATTGAATACAATAAGTACCATGCGGACTTTTCTCCATGGGAGAATTGTCTCAAACTGTCTACAATTTTATCGTTCCCTGGAAGATTAGTAGTAATTTCCGAAGCACATCTGAAGGCATTCTGTAATCTGTGAACCTACAGAGTGTTGATGAAACACAAAAACTGCATCGGCATTGAATACAATAAGTACCATGCGGACTTTTCTCCATGGGAGTAATGTCTCAAACTGCCTACGTTTTGATCGTTCCATGGAAGACCAGTAGTAGTTTCCGAAGCGCATCTGGAGGCATTCTGTAATCTGTGGACCTACAGAGTGTTGATGAAACACAAAAATTACATCGGCATTGAATACAATAAGTACCAAGCAAACTTTTCTCCATGGGAGTAATGTCTCAAACTGTCTACGTTTCGATCGTTCCCTGGAAGACCAGTAGTAGTTTCCAAAGCACATCTGGGAGCATTCAGGAATCTGAGGACCTACAGGTTGTTGATGAAACACAAAAATTGCATCGACATTGAATACAATAAATTCCATGCGCACTTTTCTAGACGGGAGTAATGTCTCAAACTGTCTACGATTTGATTGCTCCCTGGAAGACCAGTAGTTGTTTCCGAAGCACATCTGGAGGCATTCTGTGATCTGTGGACCTACTGAGAGTTGATAAAACACAAACATTTCATCGGCATTGAATACAATAAATACCATGCGGACTTTTCTCAATGGGAGTAATAAATTAAAGTATCTACGCTTTGATCGTTCCCTGGAAACCAGTAGTAGATTCCGAAGCACATCTGGAGGAATTCTGTAATATATGGAGCTTCAGAGTGGTGATGAAACACAAATATAGCATCGGCATTGTATACAATAAGTACCATGCGGACTTTTCTAGATGGGAGTAATGCCTCAAACTGTCTACGGTTTGATCGTTCCCTGGAAGACCAGTAGTAGTTTCCGAAGCACATCTGGAGGCATGCTGTAATCTGTGGACTTACAGAGTGTTGATGAAGCACAAAAATTGCATCGGCATTGAATACAATACGTACCTTGCGGACTTTTCTCCATGGGAGTAATGTCTCAAACTGTCTACGCATTGATCGATTCCAGAAAGACCAGTAGTAGTTTCCGAAGCACATCTGGAGGCATTCTGTAATCTGCGGACCTACAGAGTGATGATGAAACACAAAAATTTCATCGGCATTGACTACAATAAGTACCATGCGGACTTTTCTCCATGGGAGAATTGTCTCAAACTGTCTACGCTTTGATCGATTCCAGGAAGACCAGTAGTAGTTTCCGAAGCACATCTGGAGGCATTCTGTAATATATGGAGCTTCAGAGTGGTGATGAAACACAAATATAGCATCGGCATTGTATACAATAAGTACCATGCGGACTTTTCTCCATAGGAGTAATGACTCAAACTGTCTACGCTTTGATCGTTCCCTGGAAGACCAGTAGTAGTTTCCGAAGAACATCTGGAGGCATTATATAAAATATAGACCTACAGAGTGTTGATGAAGCACAAAAATTGCATCGGCATTGTATACAATAAGTACCATGCGGACTTTTCTCCATGATAGTAATGCCTCAAACTGTCTACGCTTTGATCGTTCCCTGGAAGACCAGTAGTAGTTTCCGAAGCACATCTGGAAGCATTCTGCAATCTGTGGACCTACAGAGTGTTGATGAAGCACTAAAATTGCATCTGCATTGAATACAATAAGTACCATGCGGACTTTTCTCCATGGGAGAATTGTCTCAAACTGTCTACGCTTTGATCGATTCCAGGAAGACCAGTAGTAGTTTCCGAAGCACATCTGGAGGCATTCTGTAATCTGTGGACCTACAGAGTGTTGATGAAACACAAAAATTTCATCGGCATTGAATACAATAAGTACCATGCGGACTTTTCTCCATGGGAGAATTGTCTCAAACTGTCTACGCTTTGATCGATTCCAGGAAGACCAGTAGTAGTTTCCGAAGCACATCTGGAGGAATGCTGTAATCTGTGGACCTACAGAGTGTTGATGAAACACAAAAATTGCATCGGCATTGAATACAATAAGTACCATGCGGACTTTTCTCCATAGGCGAAATGACTCAAACTGTCTACGCTTTGATCGTTCCCTGGAAGACCAGTAGTAGTTTCCGAAGAACATCTGGAGGCATTATATAATATATAGACCTACAGAGTGTTGATGAAGCCCAAAAATTGCATCGGCATTGTATACGATAAGTACCATGCGGACTTTTCTTCATGGGAGTAATGTCTCAAACTGTCTACAATTTGATCGTTCCCTGGAAGATTAGTAGTAATTTCCGAAGCACATCTGAAGGCATTCTGTAATCTGTGAACCTACAGAGTGTTGATGAAACACAAAAATTGCATCGGCATTGAATACAATAAGTACCATGCGGACTTTTCTCCATGGGAGTAATGTCTCAAACTGTCTACGTTTTGATCGTTCCATGGAAGACCAGTAGTAGTTTCCGAAGCGCATCTGGAGGCATTCTGTAATCTGTGGACCTACAGAGTGTTGATGAAACACAAAAATTGCATCGGCATTGAATACTATAAGTACCAAGCAAACTTTTCTCCATGGGAGTAATGTCTCAAACTGTCTACTTTTCGATCGTTCCCTGGAAGACCAGTAGTAGTTTCCAAAGCACATCTGGGAGCATTCAGGAATCTGAGGACCTACAGGTTGTTGATGAAACACAAAAATTGCATCGACATTGAATTCCATAAGTTGCATGCGCACTTTTCTAGACGGGAGTAATGTCTCAAACTGTCTACGATTTGATTGCTCCCTGGAAGACCAGTAGTTGTTTCCGAAGCACATCTGGAGGCATTCTGTGATCTGTGGACCTACTGAGAGTTGATAAAACACAAAAATTTCATCGGCATTGAATACAATAAATACCATGCCGACTTTTCTCAATGGGAGTAATAAACTAAACTATCTACGCTTTGATCGTTCCCTGGAAGACCAGTAGTAGTTTCCGAAGCACATCTGGAGGAATTCTGTAATATATGGAGCTTCAGAGTGGTGATGAAACACAAATATAGCATCGGCATTGTATACAATAAGTACCATGCGGACTTTTCTAGATGGGAGTAATGCCTCAAACTGTCTACGCTTTGATCGTTCCCTGGAAGACCAGTAGTAGTTTCCGAAGCACATCTGGAGGCATGCTGTAATCTGTGGACTTACAGAGTGTTGATGAAGCACAAAAATTGCATCGGCATTGAATACAATACGTACCTTGCGGACTTTTCTCTATGGGAGTAATGTCTCACACTGTCTACGCATTGATCGATTCCAGAAAGACCAGTAGTAGTTTCCGAAGCACATCTGGAGGCATTCTGTTTTCTGTGGACCTACAGAGTGATGATGAAACACAAAAATTGCATCGGCATTGACTACAATAAGTACCATGCGAACTTTTCTCCATAGGAGTAATGACTCTAACAGTCTACGCTTTCATCGTTCCCTGGAAGACCAGAAGTAGTTTCCGAAGCACATCTTTAGGCATTATATAATATATAGACCTACAGAGTGTTGATGAAGCAAAAAAATTGCATCGGCATTGTATACAGTAAGTACCATGCGGACTTTTCTTCATGGGAGTAATGTCTCAAACTGTCTACAATTTGATCGTTCCCTGGAAGATTAGTAGTAATTTCCGAAGCACATCTGAAGGTATTCTGTAATCTGTGAACCTACAGAGTGTTGATGAAACACAAAAATTGCATCGGCATTGAATACAATAAGTACCATGGGGACTTTTCTCCATGGGAGTAATGTCTCAAACTGTCTACGCGTTGATCGATTCCAGGAAGACCAGTAGTAGTTTCCGAAGCACATCTGGAGGCATTATATAATATATAGCCCTACAGAGTGTTGAAGAAGCACAAAAATTGCATCGGCATTGTATACAATAAGTACCATGCGGACTTTTCTTCGTGGGAGTAATGTCTCAAACTGTCTACAATTTGATCGCTCCCTGGAAGATTAGTAGTAATATCCGAAGCACATCTGAAGGCATTCTGTAATCTGTGAACCTACAGAGTGTTGATGAAACACAAAAATTGCATCGGCATTGAATACAATAAGTACCATGCGGACTTTTCTCCATGGGAGTAATGTCTCAAACTGTCTACGTTTTGATCGTTCCATGGAAGACCAGTAGTAGTTTCCGAAGCGCATCTGGAGGCATTCTGTAATCTGTGGACCTACAGAGTGTTGATGAAACACAAAAATTGCATCGGCATTGAATACAATAAGTACCAAGCAAACTTTTCTCCATGGGAGTAATGTCTCAAACTGTCTACGTTTCGATCGTTCCCTGGAAGACCAGTAGTAGTTTCCAAAGCACATCTGGGAGCATTCAGGAATCTGAGGACCTACAGGTTGTTGATGAAACACAAAAATTGCATCGACATTGAATACAATAAGTTCCATGCGCACTTTTCTAGACGGGAGTAATGTCTCAAACTGTCTACGATTTGATTGCTCCCTGGAAGACCAGTAGTTGTTTCCGAAGCACATCTGGAGGCATTCTAAGATCTGTGGACCTACTGAGAGTTTATAAAACACAAAAATTTCATCGGCATTGAATACAATAAATACCATGCGGACTTTTCTCAATGGGAGTAATAAATTAAACTATCTACGCTTTGATCGTTCCCTGGGAGACCAGTAGTAGTTTCCGAAGCACATCTGGAGGAATTCTGTAATATATGGAGCTTCAGAGTGGTGATGAAACACAAATATAGCATCGGCATTGTATAAAATAAGTACCATGCGGACTTTTGTAGATGGGAGTAATGCCTCAAACTGTCTACGCTTTGATCGTTCCCTGGAAGACCAGTAGTAGTTTCCGAAGCACATCTGGAGGCATGCTGTAATCTGTGGACTTACAGAGTGTTGATGAAGCACAAAAATTGCATCGGCATTGAATACAATACGTACCTTGCGGACTTTTCTCCATGGGAGTAGTGTCTCAAACTGTCTACGCATTGATCGATTCCAGAAAGACCAGTAGTAGTTTCCGAAGCACATCTGGAGGCATTCTGTAATCTGTGGACCTACAGAGTGATGATGAAACACAAAAATTGCATCGGCATTGACTACAATAAGTACCATGCGGAATTTTCTCCATGGGAGAATTGTCTCAAACTGTCTACGCTTTGATCGATTCCAGGAAGACCAGTAGTAGTTTCCGAAGCACATCTGGAGGCATTCTGTAATATATGGAGCTTCAGAGTGGTGATGAAACAAAAATATAGCATCGGCATTGTATACAATAAGTAACATGCGGACTTTTCTCCATGGGAGTAATGCCTCAAACTGTCTACAAATTGATCGTTCCCTGGAAGACCAGTTGTAGTTTGCGAAGCACATCTGGAGGCATTCTGCAATCTGTGGACCTACAGACTGTTGATGAAGCACTAAAATTGCATCGGCATTGAATACAGTAAGTACCATGGGGACTTTTCTCCATGGGAGTAATGTCTCAAACTGTCTACGCGTTGATCGATTCCAGGAAGACCAGTAGTAGTTTCCGAAGCACATCTGGAGGCATTCTGTAATCTGTGGACCTACAGAGTGTTGATGAAACACAAAAATTTCATCGGCATTGAATACAATAAGTACCATGCGGACTTTTCTCCATGGGAGAATTGTCTCAAACTGTCTACGCTTTGATCAATTCCAGGAAGACCAGTAGTATTTTCTGAAGCACATCTGGAGGAATGCTGTAATCTGTGGACCTACAGAGTGTTGATGAAACACAAAAATTGCATCGGCATTGAATACAATAAGTACCATGCGGACTTTTCTCCATAGGAGTAATGACTCAAACTGTCTACGCTTTGATCGTTCCCTGGAAGACCAGTAGTAGTTTCCGAAGCACATCTGGAGGCATTATATAATATATAGACCTACAGAGTGTTGATGAAGCACAAAAATTGCATCGGCATTGTATACAATAAGTACCATGCGGACTTTTCTTCATGTGAGTAATGTCTCAAACTGTCTACAATTTGATCGTTCCCTGGAAGATTAGTAGTAATTTCCGAAGCACATCTGAAGGCATTCTGTAATCTGTGAACCTACAGAGTGTTGATGAAACACAAAAATTGCATCGGCATTGAATACAATAAGTACCATGCGGACTTTTCTCCATGGGAGTAATGTCTCAAACTGTCTACGATTTGATCGTTCCATGGAAGACCAGTAGTAGTTTCCGAAGCGCATCTGGAGGCATTCTGTAATCTGTGGACCTACAGAGTGTTGATGAAACACAAAAATTGCATCGGCATTGAATACAATAATTACCAAGCAAACTTTTCTCCATGGGAGTAATGTCTCAAACTGTCTACGTTTCGATCGTTCCCTGGAAGACCAGTAGTAGTTTCCAAAGCACATCTGGGAGCATTCAGGAATCTGAGGACCTACAGGTTGTTGATGAAACACAAAAATTTCATCGACATTGAATACAATAAGTTCCATGCGCACTTTTCTAGACGGGAGTAATGTCTCAAACTGTCTACGATTTGATTGCTCCCTGGAAGACCAGTAGTTGTTTCCGAAGCACATCTGGAGGCATTCTAAGATCTGTGGACCTACTGAGAGTTGAAAAAACACAAAAATTTCATCGGCATTGAAAACAATAAATACCATGCGGACTTTTCTCAATGGGAGTAATAAATTAAACTATCTACGCTTTGATCGTTCCCTGGAAGACCAGTAGTAGTTTCCGAAGCACATCTGGGGGAATTCTGTAATATATGGAGCTTCAGAGTGGTGATGAAACACAAATATAGCATCGGCATTGTATACAATAAGTAACATGCGGACTTTTCTAGATGGGAGTAATGCCTCAAACTGTCTATGCTTTGATCGTTCCCTGGAAGACCAGTAGTAGTTTCCGAAGCACATCTGGAGGCATTCTGCAATCTGTGGACCTACAGAGTGTTGATGAAGCACTAAAATTGCATCGGCATTGAATACAATAAGTACCATGCGGACTTTTCTCCATGGGAGAATTGTCTCAAACTGTCTACGCTTTGATCGATTCCAGGAAGACCAGTAGTAGTTTCCGAAGCACATCTGGAGGCATTCTGTAATATATGGAGCTTCAGAGTGGTGATGAAACACAAATATAGCATCGGCATTGTATACAATAAGTAACATGCGGACTTTTCTAGATGGGAGTAATGCCTCAAACTGTCTACGCTTTGATCGTTCCCTGGAAGACCAGTAGTAGTTTCCGAAGCACATCTGGAGGAATGCTGTAATCTGTGGACCTACAGAGTGTTGATGAAACACAAAAATTGCATCGGCATTGAATACAATAAGTACCATGCGGACTTTTCTCCATAGGAGTAATGACTCAAACTGTCTACGCTTTGATCGTTCCCTGAAGACCAGTAGTAGTTTCCGAAGCACATCTGGAGGCATTATATAATATATAGACCTACAGAGTGTTGATGAAGCACAAAAATTGCATCGGCATTGTATACAATAAGTACCATGCGGACTTTTCTTCGTGGGAGTAATGTCTCAAACTGTCTACAATTTGATCGCTCCCTGGAAGATTAGTAGTAATATCCGAAGCACATCTGAAGGCATTCTGTAATCTGTGAACCTACAGAGTGTTGATGAAACACAAAAATTGCATCGGCATTGAATACAATAAGTACCATGCGGACTTTTCTCCATGGGAGTAATGTCTCAAACTGTCTACGTTTTGATCGTTCCATGGAAGACCAGTAGTAGTTTCCGAAGCGCATCTGGAGGCATTCTGTAATCTGTGGACCTACAGAGTGTTGATGAAACACAAAAATTGCATCGGCATTGAATACAATAAGTACCAAGCAAACTTTTCTCCATGGGAGTAATGTCTCAAACTGTCTACGTTTCGATCGTTCCCTGGAAGACCAGTAGTAGTTTCCAAAGCACATCTGGGAGCATTCAGGAATCTGAGGACCTACAGGTTGTTGATGAAACACAAAAATTGCATCGACATTGAATACAATAAGTTCCATGCGCACTTTTCTAGACGGGAGTAATGTCTCAAACTGTCTACGATTTGATTGCTCCCTGGAAGACCAGTAGTTGTTTCCGAAGCACATCTGGAGGCATTCTAAGATCTGTGGACCTACTGAGAGTTGATAAAACACAAAAATTTCATCGGCATTGAATACAATAAATACCATGTGGACTTTTCTCAATGGGAGTAATAAATTAAACTATCTATGCTTTGATCGTTCCCTGGGAGACCAGTAGTAGTTTCCGAAGCACATCTGGAGGAATTCTGTAATATATGGAGCTTCAGAGTGGTGATGAAACACAAATATAGCATCGGCATTGTATACAATAGGTAACATGCGGACTTTTCTAGATGGGAGTAATGCCTCAAACTGTCTACAATTTGATCGTTCCCTGGAAGACCAGTAGTAGTTTCCGAAGCACATCTGGAGGCATTCTGCAATCTGTGGACCTACAGAGTGTTGATGAAGCACTAAAATTGCATCGGCATTGAATACAATAAGTACCATGCGGACTTTTCTCCATGGGAGAATTGTCTCAAACTGTCTACGCTTTGATCGATTCCAGGAAGACCAGTAGTAGTTTCCGAAGCACATCTGGAGGAATGCTGTAATCTGTGGACCTACAGAGTGTTGATGAAACACAAAAATTGCATCGGCATTGAATACAATAAGTACCTTGCGGACTTTTCTCCATAGGCGTAATGACCCAAACTGTCTACGATTTGATCGTTCCCTGGAAGACCAGTAGTAGTTTCCGAAGAACATCTGGAGGCATTATATAATATATAGACCTACAGAGTATTGATGAAGCACAAAAATTGCATCGGCATTGTATACAATAAGTACCATGCGGACTTTTCTTCATGGGAGTAATGTCTCAAACTATCTACAATTTGATCGTTCCCTGGAAGATTAGTAGTAATTTCCGAAGCACATCTGAAGGCATTCTGTAATCTGTGAACCTACAGAGTGTTGATGAAACACAAAAATTGCATCGGCATTGAATACAATAAGTACCATGCGGACTTTTCTCCATGGGAGTAATGTCTCAAACTGTCCACGTTTTGATCGTTCCATGGAAGACCAGTAGTAGTTTCCGAAGCGCATCTGGAGGCATTCTGTAATCTGTGGACCTACAGAGTGTTGATGAAACACAAAAATTGCATCGGCATTGAATACAATAAGTACCAAGCAAACTTTTCTCCATGGGAGTAATGTCTCAAACTGTCTACGTTTCGATCGTTCCCTGGAAGACCAGTAGTAGTTTCCAAAGCACATCTGGGAGCATTCAGGAATCTGAGGACCTACAGGTTGTTGATGAAACACAAAAATTTCATCGACATTGAATACAATAAGTTCCATGCGCACTTTTCTAGACGGGAGTAATGTCTCAAACTGTCTACGATTTGATTGCTCCCTGGAAGACCAGTAGTTGTTTCCGAAGCACATCTGGAGGCATTCTAAGATCTGTGGACCTACTGAGAGTTGATAAAACACAAAAATTTCATCGGCATTAAAACAATAAATACCATGCGGACTTTTCTCAATGGGAGTAATAAATTAAACTATCTACGCTTTGATCGTTCCCTGGAAGACCAGTAGTAGTTTCCGAAGCACATCTGGAGGAATTCTGTAATATATGGTGCTTCAGAGTGGTGATGAAACACAAATATAGCATCGGCATTGTATACAATAAGTAACATGCGGACTTTTCTAGATGGGAGTAATGCCTCAAACTGTCTACAATTTGATCGTTCCCTGGAAGACCAGTAGTAGTTTCCGAAGCACATCTGGAGGCATTCTGCAATCTGTGGACCTACAGAGTGTTGATGAAGCACTAAAATTGCATCGGCATTGAATACAATAAATACCATGCGGACTTTTCTCAATGGGAGTAATAAACTAAACTATCTACGCTTTGATCGTTCCCTGGATGACCAGTAGTAGTTTCCGAAGCACATCTGGAGGAATTCTGTAATATATGGAGCTTCAGAGTGGTGATGAAACACAAATATAGCATCGGCATTGTATAAAATAAGTACCATGTGGACTTTTCTAGATGGGAGTAATGCCTCAAACTGTCTACGCTTTGATCGTTCCCTGGAAGACCAGTAGTAGTTTCCGAAGCACATCTGGAGGCATGCTGTAATCTGTGGACTTACAGAGTGTTGATGAAGCACAAAAATTGCATCGGCATTGAATACAATACGTACCTTGCGGACTTTTCTCCATGGGAGTAATGTCTCAAACTGTCTACGCATTGATCGATTCCAGAAAGACCAGTGGTAGTTTCCGAAGCACATCTGGAGGCATTCTGTAATCTGTGGACCTACAGAGTGATGATGAAACACAAAAATTGCATCGGCATTGACTACAATAAGTACCATGCGGACTTTTCTCCATGGGAGAATTGTCTCAAACTGTCTACGCTTTGATCGATTCCAGGAAGACCAGTAGTAGTTTCCGAAGCACATCTGGAGGCATTCTGTAATATATGGAGCTTCAGAGTGGTGATGAAACACAAATATAGCATCGGCATTGTATACAATAAGTACCATGCGGACTTTTCTCCATGGGAGTAATGCCTCAAACTGTCTACAATTTGATCGTTCCCTGGAAGACCAGTTGTAGTTTGCGAAGCACATCTGGAGGCATTCTGCAATCTGTGGACCTACAGACTGTTGATGAAGCACTAAAATTGCATCGGCATTGAATACAATAAGTACCATGCGGACTTTTCTCCATGGGAGAATTGTCTCAAACTGTCTACGCTTTGATCGATTCCAGGAAGACCAGTAGTAGTTTCCGAAGCACATCTGGAGGAATGCTGTAATCTGTGGACCTACAGAGTGTTGATGAAACACAAAAATTGCATCGGTATTGAATACAATAAGTACCTTGCGGACTTTTCTCCATAGGCGTAATGACTCAAACTGTCTACGATTTGTTCGTTCCCTGGAAGACCAGTAGTAGTTTCCGAAGAACATCTGGAGGCATTATATAATATATAGACCTACAGAGTGTTGATGAAGCACAAAAATTGCATCGGCATTGTATACAATAAGTACCATGCGGACTTTTCTTCATGGGAGTAATGTCTCAAACTGTCTACAATTTGATCGTTCCCTGGAAGATTAGTAGTAATTTCCGAAGCACATCTGAAGGCATTCTGTAATCTGTGAACCTACAGAGTGTTGATGAAACACAAAAATTGCATCGGCATTGAATACAATAAGTACCATGCGGACTTTTCTCCATGGGAGTAATGTCTCAAACTGTCTACGTTTTGATCGTTCCATGGAAGACCAGTAGTAGTTTCCGAAGCGCATCTGGAGGCATTCTGTAATCTGTGGACCTACAGAGTGTTGATGAAACACAAAAATTGCATCGGCATTCAATACAATAAGTACCAAGCAAACTTTTCTCCATGGGAGTAATGTCTCAAACTGTCTACTTTTCGATCGTTCCCTGGAAGACCAGTAGTAGTTTCCAAAGCACATCTGGGAGCATTCAGGAATCTGAGGACCTACAGGTTGCTGATGAAACACAAAAATTGCATCGACATTGTATTCAATAAGTTCCATGCGCACTTTTCTAGACGGGAGTAATGTCTCAAACTGTCTACGATTTGATTGCTCCCTGGAAGACCAGTAGTTCTTTCCGAAGCACATCTGGAGGCATTCTGTGATCTGTGGACCTACTGAGAGTTGATAAAACACAAAAATTTCATCGGCATTGAATACAATAAATACCATGCGGACTTTTCTCAATGGGAGTAATAAACTAAACTATCTACGCTTTGATCGTTCCCTGGATGACCAGTAGTAGTTTCCGAAGCACATCTGGAGGAATTCTGTAATATATGGAGCTTCAGGGTGGTGATGAAACACAAATATAGCATCGGCATTGTATACAATAAGTACCATGCGGACTTTTCTAGATGGGAGTAATGCCTCAAACTGTCTACGCTTTGATCGTTCCCTGGAAGACCAGTAGTAGTTTCCGAAGCACATCTGGAGGCATGCTGTAATCTGTGGACTTACAGAGTGTTGATGAAGCACAAAAATTGCATCGGCATTGAATACAATACGTACCTTGCGGACTTTTCTCTATGGGAGTAATGTCTCAGACTGTCTACGCATTGATCGATTCCAGAAAGACCAGTAGTAGTTTCCGAAGCACATCTGGAGGCATTCTGTAATCTGTGGACCTACAGAGTGATGATGAAACACAAAAATTGCATCGGCATTGACTACAATAAGTACCATGCGGACTTTTCTCCATGGGAGAATTGTCTCAAACTGTCTACGCTTTGATCGATTCAAGGAAGACCAGTAGTAGTTTCCGAAGCACATCTGGAGGCATTCTGTAATATATGGAGCTTCAGAGTGGTGATGAAACACAAATATAGCATCGGCATTGTATACAATAAGTACCATGCGGACTTTTCTCCATGGGAGTAATGCCTCAAACTGTCTACAATTTGATCGTTCCCTGGAAGACCAGTTGTAGTTTGCGAAGCACATCTGGAGGCATTCTGCAATCTGTGGACCTACAGAGTGTTGATGAAGCACTAAAATTGCATCGGCATTGAATACAATAAGTACCATGCGGACTTTTCTCCATGGGAGTAATGTCTCAAACTGTCTACACGTTGATCGATTCCAGGAAGACCAGTAGTAGTTTCCGAAGCACATCTGGAGGCATTCTGTAATCTGTGGACCTACAGAGTGTTGATGAAACACAAAAATTGCATCGGCATTGAATACAATAAGTACCATGCGGACTTTTCTCCATAGGAGTAATGACTCTAACAGTCTACGCTTTGATCGTTCCCTGGAAGACCAGAAGTAGTTTCCGAAGCACATCTTTAGGCATTATATAATATATAGACCTACAGAGAGTTGATGAAGCACAAAAATTGCATCGGCATTGTATACAGTAAGTTCCATGCGGACTTTTCTTCATGGGAGTAATGTCTCAAACTGTCTACAATTTGATCGTTCCCTGGAAGATTAGTAGTAATTTCCGAAGCACATCTGAAGGTATTCTGTAATCTGTGAACCTACAGAGTGTTGATGTAACACAAAAATTGCATCGGCATTGAATACAATAAGTACCAAGCAAACTTTTCTCCATGGGAGTAATGTCTCAAACTGTCTACGTTTCGACCGTTCCCTGGAAGACCAGTAGTAGTTTCCAAAGCACATCGTTCAGGAATCTGAGGACCTAGAGGTAGTTGATGAAACACAAAAATTGCATCGACATTGAATACAATAAGTTCCATGCGAACTTTTCTAGACGGGAGTAATGTCTCAAACTGTCTACGATTTGATTGCTCCCTGGAAGACCAGTAGTTGTTTCCGAAGCACATCTGGAGGCATTCTAAGATCTGTGGACCTACTGAGAGTTGATAAAACACAAATATTTCATCGGCATTGAATACAATAAATACCATGCGGACTTTTCTCAATGGGAGTAATAAATTAAACTATCTACGCTTTGATCGTTCCCTGGGAGACCAGTACTAGTTTATGAAGCTCATCTGGAGGAATTCTGTAATATATGGAGCTTCAGAGTGGTGATGAAACACAAATATAGCATCGGCATTGTATAAAATAAGTACCATGCGGACTTTTCTAGATGGGAGTAATGCCTCAAACTGTCTACGCTTTGATCGTTCCCTGGAAGACCAGTAGTAGTTTCCGAAGCACATCTGGAGGCATGCTGTAATCTGTGGACGTACAGAGTGTTGATGAAGCACAAAAATTGCATCGGCATTGAATACAATATGTACCTTGCGGACTTTTCTCCATGGGAGTAATGTCTCAAACTGTCTACGCATTGATCGATTCCAGAAAGACCAGTAGTAGTTTCCGAAGCACATCTGGAGGCATTCTGTAATCTGTGGACTTACAGAGTGATGATGAAACACAAAAATTGCATCGGCATTGACTACAATAAGTACCATGCGGACTTTTCTCCATGGGAGAATTGTCTCAAACTGTCTACGCTTTGATCGATTCCAGGAAGACCAGTAGTAGTTTCCGAAGCACATCTGGAGGCATTCTGTAATATATGGAGCTTCAGAGTGGTGATGAAACACAAATATAGCATCGGCATTGTATACAATAAGTACCATGCGGACTTTTCTCCATGGGAGTAATGCCTCAAACTGTCTCCAATTTGATCGTTCCCTGGAAGACCAGTTGTAGTTTGCGAAGCACATCTGGAGGCATTCTGCAATCTGTGGACCTACAGACTGTTGATGAAGCACTAAAATTGCATCGGCATTGAATACAATAAGTACCATGGGGACTTTTCTCCATGGGAGTAATGTCTCAAACTGTCTACGTGTTGATCGATTCCAGGAAGACCAGTAGTAGTTTCCGAAGCACATCTGGAGGCATTCTGTAATCTGTGGACCTACAGAGTGTTGATGAAACACAAAAATTTCATCGGCATTGAATACAATAAGTACCATGCGGACTTTTCTCCATGGGAGAATTGTCTCAAACTGTCTACGCTTTGATCAATTCCAGGAAGACCAGTAGTATTTTCTGAAGCACATCTGGAGGAATGCTGTAATCTGTGGACCTACAGAGTGTTGATGAAACACAAAAATTGCATCGGCATTGAATACAATAAGTACCATGCGGACTTTTCTCCATAGGAGTAATGACTCAAACTGTCTACGCTTTGATCGTTCCCTGGAAGACCAGTAGTAGTTTCCGAAGCACATCTGGAGGCATTATATAATATATAGACCTACAGAGGGTTGATGAAGCACAAAAATTGCATCGGCATTGTATACAATAAGTACCATGCGGACTTTTCTTCATGTGAGTAATGTCTCAAACTGTCTACAATTTGATCGTTCCCTGGAAGATTAGTAGTAATTTCCGAAGCACATCTGAAGGCATTCTGTAATCTGTGAACCTACAGAGTGTTGATGAAACACAAAAATTGCATCGGCATTGAATACAATAAGTACCATGCGGACTTTTCTCCATGGGAGTA
Source organism: Schistocerca gregaria (assembly GCF_023897955.1). NCBI lineage: Eukaryota > Metazoa > Arthropoda > Insecta > Orthoptera > Acrididae > Schistocerca > Schistocerca gregaria. The sequence goes on along the minus strand of NC_064929.1, from coordinate 22,033,212 downwards.
ATGTCTCAAACTGTCTACGATTTGATCGTTCCATGGAAGACCAGTAGTAGTTTCCGAAGCGCATCTGGAGGCATTCTGTAATCTGTGGACCTACAGAGTGTTGATGAAACACAAAAATTGAATCGGCATTGAATACAATAAGTACCAAGCAAACTTTTCTCCATGGGAGTAATGTCTCAAACTGTCTACGTTTCGATCGTTCCCTGGAAGACCAGTAGTAGTTTCCAAAGCACATCTGGGAGCATTCAGGAATCTGAGGACCTACAGGTTGTTGATGAAACACAAAAATTTCATCGACATTGAATACAATAAGTTCCATGCGCACTTTTCTAGACGGGAGTAACGTCTCAAACTGTCTACGATTTGATTGCTCCCTGGAAGACCAGTAGTTGTTTCCGAAGCACATCTGGAGGCATTCTAAGATCTGTGGACCTACTGAGAGTTGATAAAACACAAAAATTTCATCGGCATTGAAAACAATAAATACCATGCGGACTTTTCTCAATGGGAGTAATAAATTAAACTATCTACGCTTTGATCGTTCCCTGGAAGACCAGTAGTAGTTTCCGAAGCACATCTGGAGGAATTCTGTAATATATGGAGCTTCAGAGTGGTGATGAAACACAAATATAGCATCGGCATTGTATACAATAAGTAACATACGGACTTTTCTAGATGGGAGTAATGCCTCAAACTGTCTACGCTTTGATCGTTCCCTGGAAGACCAGTAGTTGTTTCCGAAGCACATCTGGAGGCATTCTGCAATCTGTGGACCTACAGAGTGTTGATGAAACACAAAAATTGAATCGGCATTGAATACAATAAGTACCAAGCAAACTTTTCTCCATGGTTGTAATGTCTCAAACTGTCTACGTTTCGATCGTTCCCTGGAAGACCAGTAGTAGTTTCCAAAGCACATCTGGGAGCATTCAGGAATCTGAGGACCTACAGGTTGTTGATGAAACACAAAAAATTCATCGACATTGAATACAATAATTTCCATGCGCACTTTTCTAGACGGGAGTAACGTCTCAAACTGTCTACGATTTGATTGCTCCCTGGAAGACCAGTAGTTGTTTCCGAAGCACATCTGGAGGCATTCTGCAATCTGTGGACCTACAGAGTGTTGATGAAGCACTAAAATTGCATCGGCATTGAATACAATAAGTACCATGCGGACTTTTGTCCATGGGAGAATTGTCTCAAACTGTCTACGCTTTGATCGATTCCAGGAAGACCAGTAGTAGTTTCCGAAGCACATCTGGAGGCATTCTGTAATCTGTGGACCTACAGAGTGTTGATGAAACACAAAAATTTCATCGGCATTGAATACAATAAGTACCATGCGGACTTTTCTCCATGGGAGAATTGTCTCAAACTGTCTACGCTTTGATCGATTCCAGGAAGACCAGTAGTAGTTTCCGAAGCACATCTGGAGGAATGCTGTAATCTGTGGACCTACAGAGTGTTGATGAAACACAAAAATTGCATCGGCATTGAATACAATAAGTACCATGCGGACTTTTTTCCATAGGCGTAATGACTCAAACTGTCTACGCTTTGATCGTTCCCTGGAAGACCAGTAGTAGTTTCCGAAGAACATCTGGAGGCACTATATAATATATAGACCTACAGAGTGTTGATGAAGCACAATAATTGCATCGGCATTGTATACAATAAGTACCATGCGGACTTTTCTTCATGGGAGTAATGTCTCAAACTGTCTACAATTTGATCGTTCCCTGGAAGATTAGTAGTAATTTCCGAAGCACATCTGAAGGCATTCTGTAATCTGTGAACCTACAGAGTGTTGATGAAACACAAAAATTGCATCGGCATTGAACACAATAAGTACCATGCGGACTTTTCTCCATGGGAGTAATGTCTCAAACTGTCTACGATTTGATCGTTCCATGGAAGACCAGTAGTAGTTTCCGAAGCGCATCTGGAGGCATTCTGTAATCTGTGGACCTACAGAGTGTTGATGAAACACAAAAATTGAATCGGCATTGAATACAATAAGTACCAAGCAAACTTTTCTCCATGGGAGTAATGTCTCAAACTGTCTACGTTTCGATCGTTCCCTGGAAGACCAGTAGTAGTTTCCAAAGCACATCTGGGAGCATTCAGGAATCTGAGGACCTACAGGTTGTTGATGAAACACAAAAATTTCATCGACATTGAATACAATAAGTTCCATGCGCACTTTTCTAGACGGGAGTAACGTCTCAAACTGTCTACGATTTGATTGCTCCCTGGAAGACCAGTAGTTGTTTCCGAAGCACATCTGGAGGCATTCTAAGATCTGTGGACCTACTGAGAGTTGATAAAACACAAAAATTTCATCGGCATTGAAAACAATAAATACCATGCGGACTTTTCTCAATGGGAGTAATAAATTAAACTATCTACGCTTTGATCGTTCCCTGGAAGACCAGTAGTAGTTTCCGAAGCACATCTGGAGGAATTCTGTAATATATGGAGCTTCAGAGTGGTGATGAAACACAAATATAGCATCGGCATTGTATACAATAAGTAACATACGGACTTTTCTAGATGGGAGTAATGCCTCAAACTGTCTACGCTTTGATCGTTCCCTGGAAGACCAGTAGTTGTTTCCGAAGCACATCTGGAGGCATTCTGCAATCTGTGGACCTACAGAGTGTTGATGAAACACAAAAATTGAATCGGCATTGAATACAATAAGTACCAAGCAAACTTTTCTCCATGGGAGTAATGTCTCAAACTGTCTACGTTTCGATCGTTCCCTGGAAGACCAGTAGTAGTTTCCAAAGCACATCTGGGAGCATTCAGGAATCTGAGGACCTACAGGTTGTTGATGAAACACAAAAAATTCATCGACATTGAATACAATAATTTCCATGCGCACTTTTCTAGACGGGAGTAACGTCTCAAACTGTCTACGATTTGATTGCTCCCTGGAAGACCAGTAGTTGTTTCCGAAGCACATCTGGAGGCATTCTGCAATCTGTGGACCTACAGAGTGTTGATGAAGCACTAAAATTGCATCGGCATTGAATACAATAAGTACCATGCGGACTTTTGTCCATGGGAGAATTGTCTCAAACTGTCTACGCTTTGATCGATTCCAGGAAGACCAGTAGTAGTTTCCGAAGCACATCTGGAGGCATTCTGTAATCTGTGGACCTACAGAGTGTTGATGAAACACAAAAATTTCATCGGCATTGAATACAATAAGTACCATGCGGACTTTTCTCCATGGGAGAATTGTCTCAAACTGTCTACGCTTTGATCGATTCCAGGAAGACCAGTAGTAGTTTCCAAAGCACATCTGGAGGAATGCTGTAATCTGTGGACCTACAGAGTGTTGATGAAACACAAAAATTGCATCGGCATTGAATACAATAAGTACCATGCGGACTTTTTTCCATAGGCGTAATGACTCAAACTGTCTACGCTTTGATCGTTCCCTGGAAGACCAGTAGTAGTTTCCGAAGAACATCTGGAGGCACTATATAATATATAGACCTACAGAGTGTTGATGAAGCACAAAAATTGCATCGGCATTGTATACAATAAGTACCATGCGGACTTTTCTTCATGGGAGTAATGTCTCAAACTGTCTACAATTTGATCGTTCCCTGGAAGATTAGTAGTAATTTCCGAAGCACATCTGAAGGCATTCTGTAATCTGTGAACCTACAGAGTGTTGATGAAACACAAAAATTGCATCGGCATTGAACACAATAAGTACCATGCGGACTTTTCTCCATGGGAGTAATGTCTCAAACTGTCTACGATTTGATCGTTCCATGGAAGACCAGTAGTAGTTTCCGAAGCACATCTGGAGGAATTCTGTAATATATGGAGCTTCAGAGTGGTGATGAAACACAAATATAGCATCGGCATTGTATACAATAAGTACCATGCGGACTTTTCTCCATGGGAGTAATGCCTCAAACTGTCTACAATTTGATCGTTCCCTGGAAGACCAGTTGTAGTTTGCGAAGCACATCTGGGGGCATTCTGCAATCTGTGGACCTACAGAGTGTTGATGAAGCACTAAAATTGCATCGGCATTGAATACAATAAGTACCATGCGGACTTTTCTCCATGGGAGTAATGTCTCAAACTGTCTACGCGTTGATCGATTCCAGGAAGACCAGTAGTAGTTTCCGAAGCACATCTGGAGGCATTCTGTAATCTGTGGACCTACAGAGTGTTGATGAAACACAAAAATTTCATCGGCATTGAATACAATAAGTACCATGCGGATTTTTCTCCATGGGAGAATTGTCTCAAACTGTCTACGCTTTGATCGATTCCAGGAAGACCAGTAGTAGTTTCCGAAGCACATCTGGAGGAATGCTGTAATCTGTGGACCTACAGAGTGTTGATGAAACACAAAAATTGCATCGGCATTGAATACAATAAGTACCATGCGGACTTTTCTCCATAGGAGTAATGACTCTAACAGTCTACGCTTTGATCGTTCCCTGGAAGACCAGAAGTAGTTTCCGAAGCACATCTTTAGGCATTATATAATATATAGACCTACAGAGTGTTGATGAAGCACAAAAATTGCATCGGCATTGTATACAGTAAGTACCATGCGGACTTTTCTTCATGGGAGTAATGTCTCAAACTGTCTACAATTTGATCGTTCCCTGGAAGATTAGTAGTAATTTCCGAAGCACATCTGAAGGTATTCTGTAATCTGTGAACCTACAGAGTGTTGATGAAACACAAAAATTGCATCGGCATTGAATACAATAAGTACCATGCGGACTTCTCTCCATGGGAGTAATGTCTCAAACTGTCTACGTTTTGATCGTTCCATGGAAGACCAGTAGTAGTTTCCGAAGCGCATCTGGAGGCATTCTGTAATCTGTGGACCTACAGAGTGTTGATGAAACACAAAAATTGCATCGGCATTGAATACAATAAGTACCAAGCAAACTTTTCTCCATGGGAGTAATGTCTCAAACTGTCTACGTTTCGATCGTTCCCTGGAAGACCAGTAGTAGTTTCCAAAGCACATCGTTCAGGAATCTGAGGACCTACAGGTTTTTGATGAAACACAAAAATTGCATCGACATTGAATACAATATGTTCCATGCGCACTTTTCTACACGGGAGTAATGTCTCAAACTGTCTACGATTTGATTGCTCCCTGGAAGACCAGTAGTTGTTTCCGAAGCACATCTGGAGGCATTCTAAGATCTGTGGACCTACTGAGAGTTGATAAAACACAAAAATTTCATCGGCATTGAATACAATAAATACCATGCGGACATGTCTCAATGGGAGTAATAAATTAAACTATCTACGCTTTGATCGTTCCCTGGAAGACCAGTAGTAGTTTCCGAAGCACATCTGGAGGAATTCTGTAATATATGGAGCTTCAGAGTGGTGATGAAACACAAATATAGCCTCGGCATTGTATACAATAAGTACCATGCGGACTTTTCTAGATGGGAGTAATGCCTCAAAATGTCTACGCTTTGATCGTTCCCTGGAAGACCAGTAGTAGTTTCCGAAGCACATCTGGAGGCATGCTGTAATCTGTGGACTTACAGAGTGTTGATGAAGAACAAAAATTGCATCGGCATTGAATACAATACGAACCTTGCCGACTTTTCTCCATGGGAGTAATGTCTCAAACTGTCTACGCATTGATCGATTCCAGAAAGACCAGTAGTAGTTTCCGAAGCACATCTGGAGGCATTCTGTAATCTGTGGAGCTACAGAGTGATGATGAAACACAAAAATTGCATCGGCATTGACTACAATAAGTTCCATGCGGACTTTTCTCCATGGGAGAATTGTCTCAAACTGTCTACGCTTTGATCGATTCCAGGAAGACCAGTAGTAGTTTCCGAAGCACATCTGGAGGCATTCTGTAATATATGGAGCTTCAGAGTGGTGATGAAACACAAATATAGCATCGGCATTGTATACAATAATTACCATGCGGACTTTTCTCCATGGGAGTAATGCCTCAAACTGTCTACAATTTGATCGTCCCTGGAAGACCAGTTGTAGTTTGCGAAGCACGTCTGGAGGCATTCTGCAATCTGTGGACCTACAGAGTGTTGATGAAGCACTAAAATTGCATCGGCATTGAATACAATAAGTACCATGGGGACTTTTCTCCATGGGAGTAATGTCTCAAACTGTCTACGCGTTGATCGATTCCAGGAAGACCAGTAGTAGTTTCCGAAGCACATCTGGAGGCATTCTGTAATCTGTGGACCTACAGAGTGTTGATGAAACACAAAAATTTCATCGGCATTGAATACAATAAGAACCATGCGGACTTTTCTCCATGGGAGAATCGTCTCAAACTGTCTACGCTTTGATCAATTCCAGGAAGACCAGTAGTAGTTTCCGAAGCAAATCTGGAGGAATGCTGTAATCTGTGGACCTACAGAGTGTTGATGAAACACAAAAATTGCATCGGCATTGAATACAATAAGTACCATGCGGACTTTTCTCCATAGGAGTAATGACTCAAACTGTCTACGCTTTGATCGTTCCCTGAAGACCAGCAGTAGTTTCCGAAGCACATCTGGAGGCATTATATAATATATAGACCTACAGAGTGTTGATGAAGCACAAAAATTGCATTGGCATTGTATACAATAAGTACCATGCGGACTTTTCTTCGTGGGAGTAATGTCTCAAACTGTCTACAATTTGATCGCTCCCTGGAAGATTAGGAGTAATATCCGAAGCACATCTGAAGGCATTCTGTTATCTGTGAACCTACAGAGTGTTGATGAAACACAAAAATTGCATCGGCATTGAATACAATAAGTACCATGCGGACTTTTCTCCATGGGAGTAATGTCTCAAACTGTCTACCTTTTGATCGTTCCATGGAAGACCAGTAGTAGTTTCCGAAGCGCATCTGGAGGCATTCTGTAATCTGTGGACCTACAGAGTGTTGATGAAACACAAAAATTGCATCGGCATTGAATACAATAAGTACCAAGCAATTTTTTCTCCATGGGAGTAATGTCTCAAACTGTCTACGTTTCGATCGTTCCCTGGAAGACCAGTAGTAGTTTCCAAAGCACATCTGGGAGCATTCAGGAATCTGAGGACCTACAGGTTGTTGATGAAACACAAAAATTGAATCGACATTGAATACAATAAGTTCCATGCGCACTTTTCTAGACGGGAGTAATGTCTCAAACTGTCTACGATTTGATTGCTCCCTGGAAGACCAGTAGTTGTTTCCGAAGCACATCTGGAGGCATTCTAAGATCTGTGGACCTACTGAGAGTTGATAAAACACAAAAATTTCATCGGCATTGAATACAATAAATACCATGCGGACTTTTCTCAATGGGAGTAATAAATTAAACTATCTACGCTTTGATCGTTCCCTGGGAGACCAGTAGTAGTTTCCGAAGCACATCTGGAGGCATTCTGTAATCTGTGGACCTACAGAGTGATGATGAAACACAAAAATTGCATCGGCATTGACTACAATAAGTACCATGCGGACTTTTCTCCATGGGAGAATTGTCTCAAACTGTCTACGCTTTGATCGATTCCAGGAAGACCAGTAGTAGTTTCCGAAGCACATCTGGAGGCATTCTGTAATATATGGAGCTTCAGAGTGGTGATGAAACACAAATATAGCATCGGCATTGTATACAATAAGTACCATGCGGACTTTTCTCCATGGGAGTAATGCCTCAAACTGTCTACAATTTGATCGTTCCCTGGAAGACCAGTTGTAGTTTGCGAAGCACATCTGGAGGCATTCTTCAATCTGTGGACCTACAGACTGTTGATGAAGCACTAAAATTGCATCGGCATTGAATACAATAAGTACCATGGGGACTTTTCTCCATGGGAGTAATGTCTCAAACTGTCTACGCGTTGATCGATTCCAGGAAGACCAGTAGTAGTTTCCGAAGCACATCTGGAGGCATTCTGTAATCTGTGGACCTACAGAGTGTTGATGAAACACAAAAATTTCATCGGCATTGAATACAATAAGTACCATGCGGACTTTTCTCCATAGGAGTAATGACTCAAACTGTCTACACTTTGATCGTTCCCTGGAAGACCAGTAGTAGTTTCCGAAGCACATCTGGTGGCATTATATAATATATAGACCTACAGACTGTTGATGAAGCACAAAAATTGCATCGGCATTGTATACAATAAGTACCATGCGGTCTTTTCTTCATGTGAGTAATGTCTCAAACTGTCTACAATTTGATCGTTCCCTGGAAGATTAGTAGTAATTTCCGAAGCACATCTGAAGGCATTCTGTAATCTGTGAACCTACAGAGTGTTGATGAAACACGAAAATTGCATCGGCATTGAATACAATAAGTACCATGCGTTCTTTTCTCCATGGGAGTAATGTCTCAAACTGTCTACGATTTGATCGTTCCATGGAAGACCAGTAGTAGTTTCCGAAGCGCATCTGGAGGCATTCTGTAATCTGTGGACCTACAGAGTGTTGATGAAACACAAAAATTGCATCGGCATTGAATACAATAAGTACCAAGCAAACTTTTCTCCATGGGAGTAATGTCTCAAACTGTCTACGTTTCGATCGTTCCCTGGAAGACCAGTAGTAGTTTCCAAAGCACATCTGGGAGCATTCAGGAATCTGAGGACCTACAGGTTGTTGATGAAACACAAAAATTTCATCGACATTGAATACAATAAGTTCCATGCGCACTTTTCTAGACGGGAGTAATGTCTCAAATTGTCTACGATTTGATTGCTCCCTGGAAGACCAGTAGTTGTTTCCGAAGCACATCTGGAGGCATTCTAAGATCTGTGGACCTACTGAGAGTTGATAAAACACAAAAATCTCATCGGCATTGAAAAGAATAAATACCATGCGGACTTTTCTCAATGGGAGTAATAAATTAAACTATCTACGCTTTGATCGTTCCCTGGAAGACCAGTAGTAGTTTCCGAAGCACATCTGGAGGAATTCTGTAATATATGGAGCTTCAGAGTGGTGATGAAACACAAATATGGCATCGGCATTGTATACAATAAGTAACATGCGGACTTTTCTAGATGGGAGTAATGCCTCAAACTGTCTACGCTTTGATCGTTCCCTGGAAGACCAGTAGTAGTTTCCGAAGCACATCTGGAGGCATGCTGTAATCTGTGGACTTACAGAGTGTTGCTGAAGCACAAAAATTGCATCGGCATTGAATACAATACGTACCTTGCGGACTTTTCTCCATGGGAGTAATGCCTCAACTGTATCTGATTTGATCGTTCCCTGGAAGATTAGTAGTAGTTTCCGAAGCACAACTGGAGGCATTCTGTAATCTGCGGACCTACAGAGTGTTGATGAAACACAAAAATTGCATCGGCACTGAATACAATAAGTACCATGCGACTTTCCTCCATTGGAGTAATGTCTCAAACTCTCTACGTTTTGATCGTTCCATTGAAGACAAGTAGTAGTTTCCGAAGCGCATCTGGAGGCATTCTATGATATATGGACCTACAGAGTGTTGATGAAGCACAAAATTTGCATCGGCATTGTATACAATAAGTACCATGCGGACTTTTCTTCATGGGAGTAATGTCTCAAACTGTCTACGATTTGATCGTTCATTGGAAGATTAGTAGTAGTTTCCGAAGCACATCTGGAGGCATTTTGTAATCTGTGGACGTGCAGAGAGTTGATGAAACACAAAAATTTGCGTCGGCATTGAATACAATAAGTACCATGCGGAATTTTCTCCATGGGAGTAATGTCTCAAACTGTCTACGTTTTGATCGTTCCATGGAAGACCACTAGTAGTGTCCGAAGCGCATCTGAAGGCATTCTGTAACCTGTGGACCTACAGAGTGTTGATGAAACACAAAAATTGCATCGGCATTAATTACAACAAGTACCATGCAAACTTTTCTCCATGGGAGATATGTCTCAAACTGTCTACGTTTCGATCGTTCCCTGGAAGACCAGTAATAGTTTTCAAAGCACATCTGGGGGCATTCAGGAATCTCTGGACCTACAGGATGTTGATGAAACACAAAAATTGCATCGACATTGAATACAATAAGTTCCACGCGGACTTTTCTAGACGGGAGTAATGTCTCAAACTGTCTATGATTTGATTGCTCCCTGGAAGACCAGTAGTTGTTTCCGAAGCACATCTGGAGGCATTCTGTGATCTGTGGACCTACTGAGAGTTGATAAAACACAAAAATTTCATCGGCATTGAATACAGTAAATACCATGCGGACTTATCTCAATGGGAGTAATATCTTAAACTGTCTACGCTTTGATCGTTCCCTGGAAGACCAGTAGTAGTTTCCGAAGCACATCTGGAGGAATTCTGTAATATATGGAGCTTCAGAGTGGTGATGAAACACAAATATAGCATCGGCATTGTATACAATAAGTACCATGCGGACTTTTCTCCATGAAACTAATGCCGCAAACTGTCTATGCTTTGATCGTTCCCTGGAAGACCAGTAGTAGTTTCCGAAGCACATCTGGAGGCATGCTGTAATCTGTGGACTTACAGAGTGTTGATGAAGCACAAAAATTGCATCGGCATTGAATACAATACGTACCTTGCGGCCTTTTCTCCATGGGAGTAATGTCTCAAACTGTCTACGCATTGATCGATTCCAGGAAGGCCAGTAGTAGTTTCCGAAGCACATCTGTAGGCATTCTGTAATCTGTGGACCTACAGAGTGATGATGAAACACAAAAATTGCATCGGCATTGACTACTATAAGTACCATGCGGACTTTTCTCCATGGGAGAATTGTCTCAAACTGTCTACGCTTTGATCGATTACAGGAAGACCAGTAGTAGTTTCCGAAGGAAATCTGGAGGCATGCTGTAATCTGTGGACCTACAGAGTGTTGATGAAACACAAAAATTGCATCGGCATTGAATACAATAAGTACCATGCGGACTTTTCTTCATGGGAGTAATGTCTCAAACTGTCTACGATTTGATCGTTCCCTGGAAGATTAGTAGTAGTTCCCGAAGCACATCTGGAGGCAGTCTGTAATCTGTGGACTTACAGAGTGTTGATGAAACACAAAAATAGAATCGGCATTGAATACAATAAGTACCATGCAAACTTTTCTCCATGGGAGATATGTCTCAAAGTGTCTACGTTTCGATCGTTCCCTGGAAGACCAGTAATAGTTTCCAAAGCACATCCTGGGGCATTCAGGAATCTCTGGACTTACAGGATGTTGATGAAACACAAAAATTGCATCGACATTGAATACAATAAGTTCCATGCGGACTTTTCTAGACGGGAGTAATGTCTCAAACTGTCTAAGATTTGATTGCTCCCTGGAAGGCCAGTAGTTGTTTTCGAAGCACATCTGGAGGCATTCTGTGATCTGTGGACCTACAGAGAGTTGATGAAACACAAAAATTGCATCGGCATTGAATACAATAATTACCATGCGGACTTTTCTCCATGGGAGTAATGTCTCAAACTGTGTACGCATTGATCGATTCCAGGAAGACCAGTAGTAGTTTCCGAAGCATATCTGGAGGCATTCTGTAATCTGTGGACCTACAGAGTGTTGATGAAACACAAAAATTGCATCGGCATTGACTACAATAAGTACCATGCGGACTTTTCTCCATGGGAGAATTGTCTCAAACTGTCTACGCTTTGATCGATTCCAGGAAGACCAGTAGTAGTTTACGAAGCACATCTGGAGGCATTCTGTAATCTGTGGACCTACAGAGTGTTGATGAAACACAAAAATTGCATCAGCATTGAATACAATAAGTACCATGCGGTTTTCTCTTCATGGGAGTAATGTCTCAAACTGTCTACGATTTGATCGTTCCCTGGAAGATTAGTAGTAGTTCCCGAAGCACATCTGGAGGCATTCTGTAATCTGTGGACTTACAGAGTGTTGATGAAACACAAAAATTGCATCGGCATTGAATACAATAAATACCATGCGGACTTTTCTCCATGGGAGTAATATCTTAAACTTTCTACGCTTTGATCGTTCCCTGGAAGACCAGTAGTAATTTTTGAAGCACATCTGGAGGCATTCTGTAATATATGGAGCTTCAGAGTGGTGATGAAACACAAATATAGCATCGGCATAGAATACAATAAGTACCATGCGGACTTTTCTCGTTGGGAGTAATGTCTAAAACTGTCTACGCTTTGATCGTTCCCTGGAAGACCAGTAGTAGTTTCCGAAGTACATCTGGATTCATTCTATAATCTATGGACCTTATGAGTGGTGATGGAACACAAATATTGCATCGACATTGAATACAATAAGTACCATGCAAACTTTTCTCCATGGGTGTAATGTCTCAAACTGTCTACGCTTTGATCGTTCCCTGGAAGACCAGTAGTAGTTTCCGAAGCACATCTGGAGGCATTCTGTAATATATGGAGCTTCAGAGTGGTGATGAAACACAAATATAGCATCGGCATTGTATACAATAAGTACCATGCGGACTTTTCTCCATGGGAGTAATGCCTCAAACTGTCTACGTTTTAATCGTTCCCTGGAAGACCAGTAGTAGTTTACGAAGCACATCTGGAGGCATTCTCTAATATATGGAGCTTCAGAGTGGTGATGAAACACAAATTCAGCATCGGCATTGTATACAATTAGTACCATGCGGACTTTTCTCCATGGGAGTAATGCCTCAAACTGTCTACGCTTTGATCGTTCCCTGAAAGACCAGTAGTAGTTTCCGAAGCACATCTGGTGGCATTCTGTAATCTGTGGACCTACAGAGTGTTGATGAAACACAAAAATTGCACCGGCATTGAATACAATAAGTACGATGCAAACTTTTCTCCATGGGAGATTTGTCTCAAACTGTCTACGTTTCGATCGTTCCCTGGAAGACCAGTAATAGTTTCCAAAGCACATCTGGGGGCATTCAGGAATCTCTGGACCTACAGGATGTTGATGAAACACAAAAATTGCATCGACATTGAATACAATAAGTTCCATGCGGACTTTTCTAGACGGGAGTAATGTCTCAAACTGTCTATGATTTGATTGCTCCCTGGAAGACCAGTAGTTGTTTCCGAAGCACATCTGGAGGCATTCTGTGATCTGTGGACCTACTGAGAGTTGATAAAACACAAAAATTTCATCGGCATTGAATACGATAAATACCATGCGGACTTTTCTCAATGGGAGTAATATCTTAAACTGTCTACGCTTTGATCGTTCCCTGGAAGACCAGTAGTAGTTTCCGAAGCACATCTGGAGGAATTCTGTAATATATGGAGCTTCAGAGTGGTGATTAAACACAAATATAGCATCGGCATTGTATACAATAAGTACCATGCGGACTTTTCTCCATGGGAGTAATGCCTCAAACTGTCTACGCTTTGATCGATCCCTGGAAGACCAGTAGTAGTTTCCGAAGCACATCTGCAGGCATGCTGTAATCTGTGGACTTACAGAGTGTTGATGAAACACAAAAATTGCATCGACATTGAATAATATAAGTTCCATGCGGACTTTTCTAGACGGGAGTAATGTCTCAAACTGTCTAAGATTTGATTGCTCCCTGGAAGACCAGTAGTTGTTTCCGAAGCACATCTGGAGGCATTCTGTGATCTGTGGACCTACAGAGAATTGATGAAACACAAAAATTGCATCGGCATTGAATACAATAAATACCATGCGGTTTTTTCTTCATGGGAGTAATGTCTCAAACTGTCTACGATTTGATCGTTCCCTGGAAGATTAGTAGTAGTTCCCGAAGCACATCTGGAGGCAGTCTGTAATCTGTGGACTTACAGAGTGTTGATGAAACACAAAAATAGAATCGGCATTGAATACAATAAGTACCATGCGGACTTTTCTACATGGGAGTAATGTCTCAAACTGTGTACGCATTGATCGATTCCAGGAAGACCAGTAGTAGTTTCCGAAGCATATCTGGAGGCATTCTGTAATCTGTGGACCTACAGAGTGTTGATGAAACACAAAAATTGCATCGGCACTGACTACAATAAGTACCATGCGGACTTTTCTCCATGGGAGACTTGTCTCAAACTGTCTACGTTTCGATCGTTCCCTGGAAGACCAGTAATAGTTTCCAAAGCACATCCTGGGGCATTCAGGAATCTCTGGACCTACAGGATGTTGATGAAACACAAAAATTGCATCGACATTGAATAATATAAGTTCCATGCGGACTTTTCTAGACGGGAGTAATGTCTCAAACTGTCTAAGATTTGATTGCTCCCTGGAAGACCAGTAGTTGTTTCCGAAGCACATCTGGAGGCATTCTGTGATCTGTGGACCTACAGAGAGTTGATGAAACACAAAAATTGCTTCGGCATTGAATACAATAAATACCATGCGGTTTTTTCTTCATGGGAGTAATGTCTCAAACTGTCTACGATTTGATCGTTCCCTGGAAGATTAGTAGTAGTTCCCGAAGCACATCTGGAGGCAGTCTGTAATCTGTGGACTTACAGAGTGTTGATGAAACACAAAAATAGAATCGGCATTGAATACAATAAGTACCATGCGGACTTTTCTACATGGGAGTAATGTCTCAAACTGTGTACGCATTGATCGATTCCAGGAAGACCAGTAGTAGTTTCCGAAGCATATCTGGAGGCATTCTGTAATCTGTGGACCTACAGAGTGTTGATGAAACACAAAAATTGCATCGGCACTGACTACAATAAGTACCATGCGGACTTTTCTCCATGGGAGACTTGTCTCAAACTGTCTACGCTTTGATCGATTCCAGGAAGACCAGTAGTAGTTTCCGAAGCACATCTGGAGGCATTCTGTAATCTGTGGACCTACAGAGTGTTGATGAAACACAAAAATTGCATCGGCATTGAATACAATAAGTACCATGCGGTTTTTTCTTCATGGGAGTAATGTCTCAAACTGTCTACGATTTGATCGTTCCCTGGAAGATTAGTAGTAGTTCCCGAAGCACATCTGGAGGCATTCTGTAATCTGTGGACTTACAGAGTGTTGATGAAACACAAAAATTGCATCGGCATTGAATACAATAAATACCATGCGGACTTTTCTCCATGGGAGTAATATCTTAAACTTTCTACGCTTTGATCGTTCCCTGGAAGACCAGTAGTAATTTTTGAAGCACATCTGGAGGCATTCTGTAATATATGGAGCTTCAGAGTGGTGATGAAACACAAATATAGCATCGGCATTGAATACAATAAGGACCATGGGGCCTTTTCTCCACGGGAGTAATGTCTCAAACTGTCTACGCTTTGATCGTTCTCTGGAAGACCAGTAGTAGTTTCCGAAGTACATCTGGAGGCATTCTATAATCTATGGACCTTATGAGTGGTGATGGAACACAAATATTGCATCAGCATTGAATACGATAAGTACCATGCGGACTTTTCTCCATGGGAGTAATGTCTCAAACTGTCTACGATTTGATCGTTTCCTGGAAGATTAGTAGTAGTTTCCGAAGCACATCTGGAGGAATTCTGTAAACTGTGGACCTACAGAGTGTTGATGAAACACAAAAATTGCATCGGCATTGAATACAATAAGTACCATGCGGACTTTTCTCCATGGGAGTAATGCCTCAAACTGTTTACGCTTTGATCGTTCCCTGGGAGACCAGTAGTAGCTTCCGTAGCACATCTGGAGGCATTCTGTAATATATGGAGCTTCAGAGTGGTGATGAAACACAAATATAGCATCGGCATTGTATACAATAAGTACCATGCGGACTTTTCTCCATGGGAGTAATGCCTCAAACTGTCTACGCTTTGATCGTTCCCTGAAAGACCAGTAGTAGTTTCCGAAGCACATTTGGTGGCATGCTGTAATCTGTGGACCTACAGAGTGTTGATGAAGCAAAAATATTTCATCCGCATTGAATACAATAAGTACCTTGCGGACTTTTCTCCATGGGAGTAATGTCTCAAACTGTGTACGCATTGGTCGATTCCAGGAAGACCAGCAATAGTTTCTGAAGCACATCTGGAGACATTCTGTAACCTCTGGACCTACAGAGTGTTGATGAAACACAAAAATTGCATCGTCATTGACTACAATAAATACCATGCGGACTTTTCTCCATAGGAGAATTGTCTCAAACTGTCTACGCTTTGATCGATTCCAGGAAGACCTGTAGTAGTTTCCGAAGCACATCTGGAGGCATGCTGTAATCTGTGGACCTACAGAGTGTTGATCAAACACAAAAATTGCATCGGCATTGAATACAACTAGTACCATGCGGACTTTAATTCATGGGAGTAATGTCTCAAACTGTCTATGATTTGATCGTTCCCTGGACGGTTAGTAGTAGTTTCCGAAGCACATCTGGAGGCATTATGTAATCTGTGGACTTACAGAGTGTTGATGAAACACATAAATTGCATCGGCATTGAATACAATAAATACCATGCGGACTTTTCTCCATGGGAGTAATATCTTAAACTTTCTACGCTTTGATCGTTCCCTGGAGGACCAGTAGTAATTTTTGAAGCACATCTGGAGGCATTCTGTAATCTGTGGACCTACAGAGTGTTGATGAAACACAAAAATTGCATCGGCATTGAATACAACAAGTACCATGCGGTTTTTTCTTCATGGGAGTAATGTCTCAAACTGTCTACGATTTGATCGTTCCCTGGAAGATTAGTAGTAGTTTCCGAAGCACATCTGGAGGCATTCTGTAATCTGTGGACTTACAGAGTGTTGATGAAACACATAAGTTGCATCAGCATTGAATAGAATAAATACCATGCGGACTTTTCTCCATGGGAGTAATATCTTAATCTTGCTACGCTTTGATCGTTCCCTGGAAGACCAGTAGTAGTTTCCGAAGCACATCTGGAGGCATTCTATAATATATGGAGCTTCAGAGTGGTAATGAAACACAAATATAGCATCGGCATTGAATACAATAAGTACCATGGAGACTTTTCTCCATGGGAGTAATGTCTCAATCTGTCTACGCCTTGATCGTTCCCTGGAAGACCAGTAGTAGTTTCCGAAGCACATCTGGAGCATTCTGTAATCTATGGAGCTTATGAGTGGTGATGGAACACAAAAATTGCATCGGCATTGAATACGATAAGTACCATGCGGCCTTTTCTCCACGGGAGTAATGTCTCAAACTGTCTACGATTTGATCGCTCAATGGAAGACCAATAGTAGTTTAAGAGGCACATCTGGAGGCATTCTGTAATCTGTGGACCTACAGGATGTTGAGGACACACAAAAATTGCATCTACATTGAATACAATAAGTACCATGCGGACTTTCCTCCATGGGAGTAATGTCTCAAACTGTCTACGCTTTGATCGTTCTATTGAAGACCGGTAGTAGTTTCCGAAGCGCATCTGGAGGCATTCTGTAGTCTGTGGACCTACAAAGTGTTGATGAAACACAAAAATTGCATCGGCATTGAATACAATAAGTACCATGCAGACTTTCTCCATGGGAGTAATATCTTAAACTTTCTACGCTTTGATCGTTCCCTGGAATAGCAGTAGTAGTTTCCGAAGCACATCTGGAGGCATTCTTTTATATATGGAGCTTCAAAGTGGTGATGAAACACAAATATAGCATCGGCATTGAATACAATAAGTACCATGGGGACTTTTCTCCATGGGAGTAACGTCTCAAACTGTCTACGGTTTGATCGTTCCCTGGAAGACCAGTACTAGTTTCCGAAGTACATCTGGAGGCATTCTGTAATCTGTGGACCTACAGAGTGTTGATGAAACACAAAAATTGCGTCGGCATTGATTACAATAAGTACCATGCGGACTTTTCTCCATGGGAGTAATGTCTCAAACTGTCTACGATTTGATCATTCCCTGGAAGATTAGTAGTAGTTTCCGAAGCACATCTGGAGGTATTCTGTAATCTGTGGACCTACAGAGTGTTGATGAAACATAAAAATTGCGTCGGCATTGAATACAATAAGTACCATGCAGACTTTTCTCCATGGGAGTAATGTCTCAAACTGTCTACGTTTTGATCGTTCCATGGAAGACCAGTAGTAGTCTCCGAAGCGCATCTGGAGGCATTCTGTAATCTGTGGACCTACAGAGTGTTGATGAAACACAAAAATTGCATCTCCAATGAATAAAATAAGTACCATGCAAACTTTTCTCCATGGGAGTAATGTCTCTAACTGTCTACGTTTCGATCGTTCCCTGGAGGCCAGTAGTAATTTCCAAAGCACATCTGGGGGCATTCAGGAATCTGTGGACCTACAGGATGTTGATGAAACGCAAAAATTGCCTCGACATAGAATACAATAAGTTCCATGCGGACTTTTCTCCATGGGAGTAATGTCTCAAACTGTCTACGATTTGATCGTTCCCTGGAAGACCAGTAGTAGTTTCCGAAGCACATCTGGAGGCATTCTGTAATATATGGAGCTTCAGAGTGGTGATGAAACACAAATATAGCATCGGCATTGTATACAATAAGTACCATGCGGACTTTTCTCCATGGGAGTAATGCCTCAAACTGTCTACGCTTTGATCGTTCCCTGGTAGACAAGTAGTAGTTTGCAAAGCACATCTGGTGGCATTCTGTAACCTGTGGACCTACAGAGTGTTGATGAAACACAAAAATTTCATCGGCATTGAATACGATAAGTACCATGCGGGTTTTTCTCCATGGGAGAATTGTCTCAAACTGTCTACGCTTTGATCGTTCCCTGGAAGACCAGTAGTAGTTTCCGAAACACATCTGGAGGCATTCTGTAATATGTGGACCTACAGAGTGTTGATGAAACACAAAAAATTGCATCGGCACTAAATACAATAAGTACCATTCGGACTTTTCTCCATGGGAGAATTGTCTCAACTGTCTACGATTTGATCGATTGCAGGAAGACCATTAGTAGTTTCCGAAGAACTTCTGGAGGGATGCTGTAATCTGTGGACCTACAGAGTGTTGTTGAAACACAAAAATTGCATCGGCTTGAATACAATAGGTACCATGGGGACTTTTCTCCATGGGAGTAATGTCTCAAACTGACTACGTTTCGATCGTTCCCTGGAAGACCAGTAGTAGTTTACAAAGCACATCTGGGGGCATTCAGGAATCTGTGGACCTACAGGATGTTGAGGAAACTCAAAAATTGCATCTACATGGAATACAATAAGTTCCATGCGGACTTTTCTCCACGGGAGTAATGTCTCAAACTGTCTACGATTTGATCGCTCCCTGGAAGACCAGTAGTAGTTTCCGAAGCACATCTGGAGGCATTCTGTAATCTGTGGACCTACAGAGTGTTGATGAAGCACAAATATTGCATCGTCATTCAATACAATAAGTACCATGCGGACTTTTCTTCATGGGAGTAATGTCTCAAACTGTCTACGATTTGATCATTCCCTGGAAGATTAGTAGTAGTTTCCGAAGCACATCTGGAGGTATTCTGTAATCTGTGGACCTACAGAGTGTTGATGAAACACAAAAATTGCGTCGGCATTGAATACAATAAGTACCATGCGGACTGTTCTCCATGGGAGTAATATCTTAAACTTTATACGCTTTGATCGTTCCCTGGAATAGCAGTAGTAGTTTCCGAAGCACATCTGGAGGCATTCTATAATATATGGAGCCTCAAAGTGGTGATGAAACACAAATATAGCATCGGCATTGATACAATAAGTACCATGGGGACTTTTCTCCATGGGAGTAATGTCTCAAACTGTCTACGCTTTGATCGTTCCCTGGAAGACCAGTACTAGTTTCCGAAGTACATCTGGAGGCATTCTGTAATCTATGGACCTTATGAGTGGTGATGGAACACAAAAAGTGCATCAGCATTGAATACGATAAGTACCATGCGGACTTTTCTCCATGGGATTAATGTCTCAAACTGTCTACGATTTGATCGTTCCCTGGAAGATTAGTAGTAGTTTTCGAAGCACATCTGGAGGTACTCTGTAATCTGTGGACCTACAGAGTGTTGATGAAACACAAAAATTGCGTCGGCATTGAATACAATAAGTACCATGCGCACTTTTCTCCATGGGAGTAATGTCTCTAACTGTCTACGATTTGATCATTCCCTGGAAGATTAGTAGTAGTTTCCGAAGCACATCTGGAGGTATTCTGTAATCTGTGGACCTACAGAGTGTTGATGAAACATAAAAATTGCGTCGGCATTGAATACAATAAGTACCATGCAGACTTTTCTCCATGGGAGTAATGTCTCAAACTGTCTACGTTTTGATCGTTCCATGGAAGACCAGTAGTAGTCTCCGAAGCGCATCTGGAGGCATTCTGTAATCTGTGGACCTACAGAGTGTTGATGAAACACAAAAATTGCATCTCCAATGAATAAAATAAGTACCATGCAAACTTTTCTCCATGGGAGTAATGTCTCAAACTGTCTACGTTTCGATCGTTCCCTGGAGGCCAGTAGTAATTTCCAAAGCACATCTGGGGGCATTCAGGAATCTGTGGACCTACAGGATGTTGATGAAACGCAAAAATTGCCTCGACATAGAATACAATAAGTTCCATGCGGACTTTTCTCCATGGGAGTAATGTCTCAAACTGTCTACGATTTGATCGTTCCCTGGAAGACCAGTAGTAGTTTCCGAAGCACATCTGGAGGCATTCTGTAATATATGGAGCTTCAGAGTGGTGATGAAACACAAATATAGCATCGGCATTGTATACAATAAGTACCATGCGGACTTTTCTCCATGGGAGTAATGCCTCAAACTGTCTACGCTTTGATCGTTCCCTGGTAGACAAGTAGTAGTTTGCAAAGCACATCTGGTGGCATTCTGTAACCTGTGGACCTACAGAGTGTTGATGAAACACAAAAATTTCATCGGCATTGAATACGATAAGTACCATGCGGGTTTTTCTCCATGGGAGAATTGTCTCAAACTGTCTACGCTTTGATCGTTCCCTGGAAGACCAGTAGTAGTTTCCGAAACACATCTGGAGGCATTCTGTAATATGTGGACCTACAGAGTGTTGATGAAACACAAAAAATTGCATCGGCACTAAATACAATAAGTACCATTCGGACTTTTCTCCATGGGAGAATTGTCTCAACTGTCTACGATTTGATCGATTGCAGGAAGACCATTAGTAGTTTCCGAAGAACTTCTGGAGGGATGCTGTAATCTGTGGACCTACAGAGTGTTGTTGAAACACAAAAATTGCATCGGCTTGAATACAATAGGTACCATGGGGACTTTTCTCCATGGGAGTAATGTCTCAAACTGTCTACGTTTCGATCGTTCCCTGGAAGACCAGTATGTGTTTACAAAGCACATCTGGGGGCATTCAGGAATCTGTGGACCTACAGGATGTTGAGGAAACTCAAAAATTGCATTTACATTGAATACAATAAGTTCCATGCGGACTTTTCTCCACGGGAGTAATGTCTCAAACTGTCTACGATTTGATCGCTCCCTGGAAGACCAGTAGTAGTTTCCGAAGCACATCTGGAGGCATTCTGTAATCTGTGGACCTACAGAGTGTTGATGAAGCACAAATATTGCATCGTCATTCAATACAATAAGTACCATGCGGACTTTTCTTCATGGGAGTAATGTCTCAAACTGTCTACGATTTGATCATTCCCTGGAAGATTAGTAGTAGTTTCCGAAGCACATCTGGAGGTATTCTGTAATCTGTGGACCTACAGAGTGTTGATGAAACACAAAAATTGCGTCGGCATTGAATACAATAAGTACCATGCGGACTGTTCTCCTTGGGAGTAATCTCTTAAACTTTATACGCTTTGATCGTTCCCTGGAATAGCAGTAGTAGTTTCCGAAGCACATCTGGAGGCATTCTATAATATATGGAGCTTCAAAGTGGTGATGAAACACAAATATAGCATCGGCATTGATACAATAAGTACCATGGGGACTTTTCTCCATGGGAGTAATGTCTCAAACTGTCTACGCTTTGATCGTTCCCTGGAAGACCAGTACTAGTTTCCGAAGTACATCTGGAGGCATTCTGTAATCTATGGACCTTATGAGTGGTGATGGAACACAAAAAGTGCATCAGCATTGAATACGATAAGTACCATGCGGACTTTTCTCCATGGGATTAATGTCTCAAACTGTCTACGATTTGATCGTTCCCTGGAAGATTAGTAGTAGTTTTCGAAGCACATCTGGAGGTATTCTGTAATCTGTGGACCTACAGAGTGTTGATGAAACACAAAATTTGCGTCGGCATTGAATACAATAAGTACCATGCGCACTTTTCTCCATGGGAGTAATGTCTCAAACTGTCTACGATTTGATCATTCCCTGGAAGATTAGTAGTAGTTTCCGATGCACATCTGGAGGTATTCTGTAATCTGTGGACCTACAGAGTGTTGATGAAACACAAAAATTGCGTCGGCATTGAATACAATAAGTACCATGCAGACTTTTCTCCATGGGAGTAATGTCTCAAACTGTCTACGTTTTGATCGTTCCATGGAAGACCAGTAGTAGTCTCCGAAGCGCATCTGGAGGCATTCTGTAATCTGTGGACCTACAGTGTGATGATGAAGCACAAAAATTGCATATCCATTGAATAAAATAGGTACCATGCAAACTTTTCTCCATGGGAGTAATGTCTCAAACTGTCTACGTTTCGATCGTTCCCTGGAGGCCAGTAGTAATTTCCAAAGCACATCTGGGGGCATTCTGTAATATATGGAGCTTCAGAGTGGTGATGAAACACAAATATAGCATCGGCATTGTATACAATAAGTACCATGCGGACTTTTCTCCATGGGAGTAATGCCTCAAACTGTCTACGCTTTGATCGTTCCCTGGTAGACCAGTAGTAGTTTGCAAAGCACATCTGGTGGCATTCTGTAACATGTGGACCTACAGAGTGTTGATGAAACACAAAAATTTCATCGGCATTGAATACGATAAGTACCATGCGGATTTTTCTCCATGGGAGAATTGTCTCAAACTGTCTACGCTTTGATCGTTCCCTGGAAGACCAGTAGTAGTTTCCGAAGCACATCTGGAGGCATTCTGTAATATGTGGACCTACAGAGTGTTGATGAATCACAAAAAATTGCGTCAGCATTAAATACAATAAGTACCATGGGGACTTTTCTCCATAGGAGTAAAGTCTCAAACTGTCTACGTTTCGATCGTTCCCTGGAAGACCAGTAGTAGTTTACAAAGCACATCTGGGGGCATTCAGGAATCTGTGGACCTACAGGATGTTGAGGAAACTCAAAAATTGCATCTACATTGAATACAATAAGTTCCATGCGGACTTTTCTCCACGGGAGTAATGTCTCAACAGTCTACGATTTGATCGCTCCCTGGAAGACCAGTAGTAGTTTCCGAAGCACATCTGGAGGCATTCTGTAATCTGTGGACCTACAGAGTGTTGATGAAGCACAAATATTGCATCGTCATTCAATACAATAAGTACCATGCAGACTTTTCATCATGGGAGTAATGTCTCAAACTGTCTACGATTTGATCGTTCCCTGGAAGATTAGTAGTAGTTTCCGAAGCACATCTGGAGGCATTCTGTAATCTGTGGACCTACAGAGTATTGATGAAACACAAAAATTGCTTCGGCATTGAATACAATAAGTACCATGCGGACATTCCTCCATGGGAGTAATGTCTCAAACTGTCTACGCTTTGATCGTTCCATTGAAGACCGGTAGTAGTTTCCTAAGCGCATCTGGAGGCATTCTGTAGTCTGTGGACCTACAGAGTGTTGATGAAACACAAAAATTGCATCGGCATTGAATACAATAAGTACCAGGCAAACTTTTCTCCATGGAAGTAATGTCTCAAACGGTCTACATTTCGATCTTTCCCTTTAAGACCAGTAGTAGTTTCCAAAGCACATCTGGGGGCATTCAGGAATCTGTAGACCTACAGGATGTTGATGAAACACAAAAATTGCATCGACATTGAATACAATAAGTTCCATGCGGACTTTTCTAGATGGGGTAATGTCTCAATCTGTCTACGATTTGACTGCTCCCTGGAAGACCAGTAGTTGTTTCCGAAGCACATCTGGAGGCATTTTGTAATCTGTGGACCTACAGAGTGTTGATGAAGCGCTAAAATTGCATCGGCATTGAATACAATAAGTACCATGCAAACTTTTCTCCATGGGAGTAATGTCTCAAACTGTCTACGTTTCGATCGTTCCCTGGAGGCCAGTTGTAGTTTCCAAAGCACATCTTGGGCCATTCAGGAATCTGTGGACCTACAGGATGTTGATGAAACTCAAAAATTGCCTCGACATTGAATACAATAAGTTCCATGCGGACTTTTCTCCACGGGAGTAATGTCTCAAACTGTCTACGATTTGAATGCTGCCTGGAAGACTAGTAGTTGCTTCCGAAGCACATCTGGAGGCATTCTGTAATATATGGAGCCTCAGAGTGGTGATGAAACACAAATATAGCATCGGCACAGTATACAATAAGTACCATGCGGTCTCTTCTCCATGGGAGTAATGCCTCAAACTGTCTACGCTTTGATCGTTCCCTGGAAGACCAGTAGTAGTTTGCAAAGCACATCTGGAGGCATTCTGTAATCTGTGGACCTACAGAGTGTTGATGAAGCGCTAAAATTGCATCGGCATTGAATACAATAAGTACCATGCGGACTTTTCTCCATGGGAGTAATGCATCATACTGTCTATGCTTTGATCGTTCCCTGGAAGATTAGTAGTAGTTTCCGAAGCACATCTGGAGGCATTCTGTAATCTGTGAACCTACAGAGTGTTGATGAAACACAAAAATTTCATCGGCATTGAATACAATAAGTACCATGCGGTCTTTTCTCCATGGGAGAATTGTCTCAAACTGTCTACGCTTGGATCGTTGCCTGGAAGACCAGTAGTAGTTTCCGAAGCACATCTGGAGGCATTCTATAACATATATACCTACAGAGTGTTGATGAAGCACAAAAATTGCATCGGCATTGTATACAATAAGTACCTTGCGGACTTTTCTTAATGAGAGTAATGTCTCAAACTGTCTACGATTTGATCGTTCCCTGGAAGATTAGTAGTAGTTTCCGTAGCGCATCTGGAGGCATTCTGTAATCTGTGGACCTACAGAGTGTTGATGAAACACAAAAATTGCAAAGGCATTGAATACAATAAGTACCATGGGGACTTCTCTGCATGGGAGTAATGTCTCAAACTGGCTACGTTTCGATCTTTCCCTGGAAGACCAGTAGTAGTTTCCAAAGCACATCCGGGGGCATTCAGGAATCTGTAGACCTACAGGATGTTGATGAAACACAAAAATTGCATCGACATTGAATACAATAAGTTCCATGCGGACTTTTCTATATGGAGTAATGTCTCAAACTGTCTACGATTTGATTGCTCCCTGGAAGACCAGTAGTTGTTTCCGAAGCACATCTGGAGGCATTCTGTAATCTGTGGACCTACAGAGTATTGATGAAGCACTAAAATTGCATCGGCATTGAATACAATAAGTACCATGCGGACTTTTCTCCATGAGAGTAATTTCTCAAACTGTCTACGCTTTGATCGATTCCAGGAAGACCAGTAGTAGTTTCCGAAGCACATCTGGAGGCATTATGTAATCTGTGGACCTACAGAGTGTTGATGAAACACAAAAATTTCATCGGCATTGAACACAATAAGTACCATGCGGACTTTTCTCCATGGGAGAATTGTCTCAAACTGTCTAGGCGTTGATCGTTCCCTGGAGGACGAGTTGTAGTTTCCGAAGCACATCTGGAGGCATTCTGTAATATGTGGACCTACAGAGTGTTGATGAAACACAAAAAATTGCATCGGCATTGAATACAATAGTACCATTCGGATTTTTCTCCAAGTGAGAATTGTCTTAAACTGTCTACGATTTGATCGATTGCAGGAAGACCATTTGTAGTTTCCGAAGCATTTCTGGAGGCATGCTGTAATCTGTGGACCTACAGAGTGTTGTTGAAACACAAAAATTGCATCGGCATTGAATACAATAAGTACCATGGGGACTTTTCTCCATGGGAGTAATGTCTCAAACTGTCTACGTTTCGAACGTTCCCTGGAAGACCAGTAGTAGTTTCCAAAGCACATCTGGGGGCATTCAGGAATCTGTGGACCTACAGAGTGTTGATGAAACACAAAAATTGCGTCGGCATTGAATACAATAAGTACCATGCGGACTTTTCTCCATGGGAGTAATGTCTCAAACTGTCTACGTTTTGATCGTTCTATGGAAGACCAGTAGTAGTTTCCGAAGCACATCTGGAGGCATTCTATAACATATATACCTACAGAGTGTTGATGAAGCACAAAAATTGCATCGGCATTGTATACAATAAGTACCTTGCGGACTTTTCTTAATGAGAGTAATGTCTCAAACTCTCTACGATTTGATCGTTCCCTGGAAGATTAGTAGTAGTTTCCGTAGCGCATCTGGAGGCATTCTGTAATCTGTGGACCTACAGAGTGTTGATGAAACACAAAAATTGCAAAGGCATTGAATACAATAAGTACCATGGGGACTTCTCTGCATGGGAGTAATGTCTCAAACTGGCTACGATTCGATCTTTCCCTGGAAGACCAGTAGTAGTTTCCAAAGCACATCCGGGGGCATTCAGGAATCTGTAGACCTACAGGATGTTGATGAAACACAAAAATTGCATCGACATTGAATACAATAAGTTCCATGCGGACTTTTCTAGATGGAGTAATGTCTCAAACTGTCTACGATTTGATTGCTCCCTGGAAGACCAGTAGTTGTTTCCGAAGCACATCTGGAGGCATTCTGTAATCTGTGGACCTACAGAGTATTGATGAAGCACTAAAATTGCATCGGCATTGAATACAATAAGTACCATGCGGACTTTTCTCCATGAGAGTAATTTCTCAAACTGTCTACGCTTTGATCGATTCCAGGAAGACCAGTAGTAGTTTCCGAAGCACATCTGGAGACATTATGTAATCTGTGGACCTACAGAGTGTTGATGAATTACAAGAATTTCATCGGCATTGAACACAATAAGTACCATGCGGACTTTTCTCCATGGGAGAATTGTCTCAAACTGTCTAGGCGTTGATCGTTCCCTGGAGGACGAGTTGTAGTTTCCGAAGCACATCTGGAGGCATTCTGTAATATGTGGACCTACAGAGTGTTGATGAAACACAAAAAATTGCATCGGCATTGAATACAATAGTACCATTCGGATTTTTCTCCAAGTGAGAATTGTCTTAAACTGTCTACGATTTGATCGATTGCAGGAAGACCATTTGTAGTTTCCGAAGCATTTCTGGAGGCATGCTGTAATCTGTGGACCTACAGAGTGTTGTTGAAACACAAAAATTGCATCGGCATTGAATACAATAAGTACCATGGGGACTTTTCTCCATGGGAGTAATGTCTCAAACTGTCTACGTTTCGAACGTTCCCTGGAAGACCAGTAGTAGTTTCCAAAGCACATCTGGGGGCATTCAGGAATCTGTGGACCTACAGAGTGTTGATGAAACACAAAAATTGCGTCGGCATTGAATACAATAAGTACCATGCGGACTTTTCTCCATGGGAGTAATGTCTCAAACTGTCTACGTTTTGATCGTTCTATGGAAGACCAGTAGTAGTTTCCGAAGCGCATCTGGAGGCATTTTGTAATCTGTGGACCTACAGAGTGTTGATGAAGCGCTAAAATTGCATCGGCATTGAATACAATAAGTACCATGCAAACTTTTCTCCATGGGAGTAATGTCTCAAACTGTCTACGTTTCGATCGTTCCCTGGAGGCCAGTTGTAGTTTCCAAAGCACATCTTGGGCCATTCAGGAATCTGTGGACCTACAGGATGTTGATGAAACTCAAAAATTGCCTCGACATTGAATACAATAAGTTCCATGCGGACTTTTCTGCACGGGAGTAATGTCTCAAACTGTCTACGATTTGAATGCTGCCTGGAAGACTAGTAGTTGCTTCCGAAGCACATCTGGAGGCATTCTGTGATCTGTGGACCTACAGAGAGTTGATGAAACACAAAAATTGCATCGGCATTGAATACAATAAATACCATGCGGACTTTTCTCCATGGGAGTAATATCTTAAACTGTTTACGCTTTGATCGTTCCCTGGAAGACCAGTAGTAGTTTCCGAAGCACATTTGGCGGCATTCTGTAATATATGGAGACTCAGAGTGGTGATGAAACACAAATATAGCATCGGCACAGTATACAATAAGTACCATGCGGACTCTTCTCCATGGGAGTAATGCCTCAAACTGTCTACGCTTTGATCGATCCCTGGAAGACCAGTAGTAGTTTGCAAAGCACATCTGGAGGCATTCTGTAATCTGTGGACCTACAGAGTGTTGATGAAGCGCTAAAATTGCATTGGCATTGAATACAATAAGTACCATGCGGACTTTTCTCCATGGGAGTAATGCATCATACTGTCTATGCTTTGATCGTTCCCTGGAAGATTAGTAGTAGTTTCCGAAGCACATCTGGAGGCATTCTGTAATCTGTGGACCTACAGAGTGTTGATGAAACACAAAAATTTCATCGGCATTTAATACAATAAGTACCATGCGGTCTTTTCTCCATGGGAGAATTGTCTCAAACTGTCTACGCTTGGATCGTTGCCTGGAAGACCAGTAGTAGTTTCCGAAGCACATCTGGGGGCATTCTATAACATATATACCTACAGAGTGTTGATGAAGCACAAAAATTGCATCGGCATTGAATACAATACGTACCATGCGGACTTTTCTCCATGAGAGTAATTTCTCAAACTGTCTACGCTTTGATCGATTCCAGGAAGACCAGTAGTAGTTTCCGAAGCACATCTGGAGGCATTATGTAATCTGTGGACCTACAGAGTGTTGATGAAACACAAAAATTTCATCGGCATTGAACACAATAAGTACCATGCGGACTTTTCTCCATGGGAGAATTGTCTCAAACTGTCTACCCTTTGATCGTTCCCTGGAGGACGAGTTGTAGTTTCCGAAGCACATCTGGAGGCATTCTGTAATATGTGGACCTACAGAGTGTTGATGAAACACAAAAAATTGCATCGGCATTGAATACAATAGTACCATACGGATTTTTCTCCATGTGAGAATTGTCTCAAACTGTCTACGATTTGATCGATTGCAGGAAGACCATTTGTAGTTTCCGAAGCATTTCTGGAGGCATGCTGTAATCTGTGGACCTACAGAGTGTTGTTGAAACACAAAAATTGCATCGGCATTGAATACAATAAGTACCATGGGGACTTTTCTCCATGGGAGTAATGTCTCAAACTGTCTACGTTTCGAACGTTCCCTGGAAGACCAGTAGTAGTTTCCAAAGCACATCTGGGGGCATTCAGGAATCTGTGGACCTACAGAGTGTTGATGAAACACAAAAATTGCGTCGGCATTGAATACAATAAGTACCATGCGGACTTTTCTCCATGGGAGTAATGTCTCAAACTGTCTACGCTATGATCGTTCTATGGAAGACCAGTAGTAGTTTCCGAAGCGCATCTGGAGGCATTTTGTAATCTGTGGATCTACAGAGTGTTGATGAAGCGCTAAAATTGCATCGGCATTGAATACAATAAGTACCATGCAAACTTTTCTCCATGGGAGTAATGTCTCAAACTGTCTACGTTTCGATCGTTCCCTGGAGGCCAGTTGTAGTTTCCAAAGCACATCTTGGGCCATTCAGGAATCTGTGGACCTACAGGATGTTGATGAAACTCAAAAATTGCCTCGACATTGAATACAATAAGTTCCATGCGGACTTTTCTCCACGGGAGTAATGTCTCAAACTGTCTACGATTTGAATGCTGCCTGGAAGACTAGTAGTTGCTTCCGAAGCACATCTGGAGGCATTCTGTGATCTGTGGACCTACAGAGAGTTGATGAAACACAAAAATTGCATCGGCATTGAATACAATAAATACCATGCGGACTTTTCTCCATGGGAGTAATATCTTAAACTGTTTACGCTTTGATCGTTCCCTGGAAGACCAGTAGTAGTTTCCGAAGCACATTTGGCGGCATTCTGTAATATATGGAGCCTCAGAGTGGTGATGAAACACAAATATAGCATCGGCACAGTATACAATAAGTACCATGCGGACTTTTCTCCATGGGAGTAATGCCTCAAACTGTCTACGCTTTGATCGTTCCCTGGAAGACCAGTAGTAGTTTGCAAAGCACATCTGGAGGCATTCTGTAATCTGTGGACCTACAGAGTGTTGATGAAGCGCTAAAATTGCATCGGCATTGAATACAATAAGTACCATTCGGACTTTTCTCCATGGGAGTAATGCATCATACTGTCTACGCTTTGATCGTTCCCTGGAAGATTAGTAGTAGTTTCCGAAGCACATCTGGAGGCATTCTGTAATCTGTGGACCTACAGAGTGTTGATGAAACACAAAAATTTCATCGGCATTGAATACAATAAGTACCATGCGGTCTTTTCTCCATGGGAGAATTGTCTCAAACTGTCTACGCTTTGATCGTTGCCTGGAAGACCAGTAGTAGTTTCCGAAGCACATCTGGAGGCATTCTATAACATATATACCTACAGAGTGTTGATGAAGCACAAAAATTGCATCGGCATTGTATACAATAAGTACCTTGCGGACTTTTCTTAATGAGAGTAATGTCTCAAACTGTCTACGATTTGATCGTTCCCTGGAAGATTAGTAGTAGTTTCCGTAGCGCATCTGGAGGCATTCTGTAATCTGTGGACCTACAGAGTGTTGATGAAACACAAAAATTGCAAAGGCATTGAATACAATAAGTACCATGGGGACTTCTCTGCATGGGAGTAATGTCTCAAACTGGCTACGTTTCGATCTTTCCCTGGAAGACCAGTAGTAGTTTCCAAAGCACATCCGGGGGCATTCAGGAATCTGTAGACCTACAGGATGTTGATGAAACACAAAAATTGCATCGACATTGAATACAATAAGTTCCATGCGGACTTTTCTGGATGGAGTAATGTCTCAAACTGTCTACGATTTGATTGCTCCCTGGAAGACCAGTAGTTGTTTCCGAAGCACATCTGGAGGCATTCTGTAATCTGTGGACCTACAGAGTATTGATGATGCACTAAAATTGCATCGGCATTGAATACAATAAGTACCATGCGGACTTTTCTCCATGAGAGTAATTTCTCAAACTGTCTACGCTTTGATCGATTCCAGGAAGACCAGTAGTAGTTTCCGAAGCACATCTGGAGGCATTATGTAATCTGTGGAGCTACAGAGTGTTGATGAAACACAAAAATTTCATCGGCGTTGAACACAATAAGTACCATGCGGACTTTTCTCCATGGGAGAATTGTCTCAAACTGTCTACGCTTTGATCGTTCCCTGGAGGACGAGTTGTAGTTTCCGAAGCACATCTGGAGGCATTCTGTAATATGTGGACCTACAGAGTGTTGATGAAACACAAAAAATTGCATCGGCATTGAATACAATAGTACCATTCGGATTTTTCTCCATGTGAGAATTGTCTCAAACTGTCTACGATTTGATCGATTGCAGGAAGACCATTTGTAGTTTCCGAAGCATTTCTGGAGGCATGCTGTAATCTGTGGACCTACAGAGTGTTGTTGAAACACAAAAATTGCATCGGCATTGAATACAATAAGTACCATGGGGACTTTTCTCCATGGGAGTAATGTCTCAAACTGTCTACGTTTCGAACGTTCCCTGGAAGACCAGTAGTAGTTTCCAAAGCACATCTGGGGGCATTCAGGAATCTGTGGACCTACAGGATGCTGAGGAAACACAAAAATTGCATCTACATTGAATACGATAAGTTCCATGCGGACTTTTCTCCACGGGAGTAATGTCTCAAACTGTCTACGATTTGATCGCTCCCTGGAAGACCAGTAGTAGTTTCCGAAGCACATTTGGCGGCATTCTGTAATATATGGAGCCTCAGAGTGGTGATGAAACACAAATATAGCATCGGCACAGTATACAATAAGTACCATGCGGACTTTTCTCCATGGGAGTAATGCCTCAAACTGTCTACGCTTTGATCGTTCCCTGGAAGACCAGTAGTAGTTTCCGAAGCACATCTGGAGGCATTCTGTAATCTGTGGACCTACAGAGTGTTGATGAAACACAAAAATTTCATCGGCATTGAATACAATAAGTACCATGCGGACTTTTCTCCATGGGAGAATTGTCTCAAACTGTCTACGCTTTGATCGTTGCCTGGAAGACCAGTAGTAGTTTCCGAAGCACATCTGGAGGCATTCTATAATATATATACCTACAGAGTGTTGATGAAGCACAAAAATTGCATCGGCATTGTATACAATAAGTACCATGCGGACCTTTCTTAATGAGAGTAATGTCTCAAACTGTCTACGATTTGATCGTTCCCTGGAAGATTAGTAGTAGTTTCCGTAGCGCATCTGGAGGCATTCTGTAATCTGTGGACCTACAGAGTGTTGATGCAACACAAAAATTGCAAAGGCATTGAATACAATAAGTACCATCGGGACATCTCTTCATGGGAGTAATGTCTCAAACTGTCTACGTTTCGATCTTTCCCTGGAAGACCAGTAGTAGTTTCCAAAGCACATCTGGGGGCATTCAGGAATCTGTAGACCTACAGGATGTTGATGAAACACAAAAAATGCATCGACATTGAATACAATAAGTTCCATGCGGACTTTTCTAGATGGAGTAATGTCTCAAACTGTCTACGATTTGATTGTTCCCTGGAAGACCAGTAGTTGTTTCCGAAGCACATCTGGAGGCATTCTGTAATCTGTGGACCTACAGAGTATTGATGAAGCACTAAAATTGCATCGGCATTGAGTACAATAAGTACCATGTGGACTTTTCTCCATGAGAGTAAATTCTCAAACTGTCTACGCTTTGATCGATTCCAGGAAGACCAGTAGTAGTTTCCGAAGCACATCTGGAGGCATTATGTAATCTGTGGACCTACAGAGTGTTGATGAAACACAAAAATTTCATCGGCATTGAACACAATAAGTACCATGGGAACTTTTCTCCATGGGAGTAATGTCTCAAACTGTCTACGTTTCGAACGTTCACTGGAAGACTAGTAGTAGTTTCCAAAGCACATCTGGGGGCATTCAGGAATCTGTGGACCTACAGGATGTTGAGGAAACACAAAAATTGCATTTACATTGAATACAATAAGTTCCATGCGGACTTTTCTCCACGGGAGTAATGTCTCAAACTGTCTACGATTTGATCGCTCCCTGGAAGACCAGTAGTAGTTTCCGAAACACATCTGGAGGCATTCTTTAATCTGTGGACCTACAGAGTGTTGATGAAGCACAAATATTGCATCGTCATTCAATACAATAAGTACCATGCGGACTTTTCTTCATGTGAGTAATGTCTCAAACTGTCTACGATTTGATCGTTCCCTGGAGGATTAGTAGTAGTTTCCGAAGTACATCTGGAGGCATTCTGTAATCTATGGACCTTATGAGTGTGATGGAACACAAAAATTGCATCAGCATTGAATACGATAAGTACCATGCGGACTTTTCTCCATGGGAGTAATGTCTCAAACTGTCTACGATTTGATCGTACCCAGGAAGATTAGTAGTAGTTTAAGAAGCACATCTGGAGGCATTCTGTAATCTGTGGACCTACAGAGTGTTGATGAAACACAAAAATTGCGTCGGCATTGAATACAATAAGTACCATGCGGACTTTTCTCCATGGGAGTAATGTGTCAAACTGTCTACGTTTTGATCGTTCCATGGAAGACCAGTAGTAGTTTCCGAAGCGCATCTGGAGGCATTCTGTAATCTGTGGACCTACAGAGTGTTGATGAAACACAAAAATTGCATCGGCATTGAATACAATAAGTACCATGCAAACTTTTCTCCATGGGAGTAATGTCTCAAACTGTCTACGTTTCGATCGTTCCCTGGAGGCCAGTAGTAGTTTCCAAAGCACATCTGGGGGCATTCAGGAATCTGTGGACCTACAAGATGTTGATGAAACGCAAAAATTGCCTCGACATTGAATACAATATGTTCCATGCGGACTTTTCTCCACGGGAGTAATGTCTCAAACTGTCTACGATTTGATTGCTCCCTGGAAGACCAGTAGTTGTTTCCGAAGCACATCTGGAGGCATTCTGTGATCTGTGGACCTACAGAGAGTTGATGAAACACAAAAATTGCATCGGCATTGAATACAATAAATACCATGCGGACTTTTCTCCATGGGAGTAATATCTTAAACTGTCTACGCTTTGATCGTTCCCTGGAAGACCAGTAGTAGTTTCCGAAGCACATCTGGAGGCATTCTGTAATATATGGAGCTTCAGAGTGGTGATGAAACACAAATATAGCATCGGCATTGTATACATTAAGTACCATGCGGACTTTCCTCCATGGGAGTAATGCCTCAAACTGTGTACGCTTTGATCGTTGCCTGGAAGACCAGTAGTAGTTTCCGAAGCACATCTGGAGGCATTCTATAATATATATACCTACAGAGTGTTGATGAAGCACAAAAATTGCATCGGCATTGTATACAATAAGTACCATGCGGACTTTTCTTAATGAGAGTAATGTCTCAAACTGTCTACGATTTGTTCGTTCCCTGGAAGATTAGTAGTAGTTTCCGAAGCACATCTGGAGGCATTCTGTAATCTGTGGACCTACAGAGTGTTGATGAAACA
Organism: Schistocerca gregaria; assembly: GCF_023897955.1. Classification (NCBI taxonomy): domain Eukaryota; kingdom Metazoa; phylum Arthropoda; class Insecta; order Orthoptera; family Acrididae; genus Schistocerca; species Schistocerca gregaria. The sequence continues at coordinate 21,998,588 of NC_064929.1, read as the reverse complement.
CAAAAATTGCAAAGGCATTGAGTACAATAAGTACCATGGGGACTTTTCTCCATGGGAGTAATGTCTCAAACTGCCTAAGTTTTGATCGTTCCATGGAAGACCAGTAGTAGTTTCCGAAGAACATCTGGAGGCATTCTGTAATCTGTGGACCTACAGAGTGTTGATGAAACAAAAAAATTGTATCGGCATTGAATACAATAAGTACCATGCAAACTTTTCTCCACGGGAGTAATGTCTCTAACTGTCTACGTTTCGATCACTCCCTGGAAGACCAGTAATAGTTTCCAAAGCACATCTGGGAGATTCAGGAATCTGTAGACCTACAGGATGTTGATGAAACACAAAAATTGCATCGACATTGAATACAATAAGTTCCATGCGGACTTTTCTAGACGGGAGTAATGTCTCAAACAGTCTACGATTTGATTGCTCCCTGGAAGACCAGTAGTTGTTTCCGAAGCACATCTGGAGGCATTCTGTGATCTGTGGACCTACAGAGTGTTGATTAAACACAAAAATTGCATCGGAATTGAATACAATAAGTTCCTTGCAAACTTTTCTCCATGGGAGTGATGTCTCAAACTGTCTACGTTTCGATCGTTCCCTGGAAGCCCAGTAGTAGTTCCCAAAGCACATCTGGGGGCATTCAGGAATCTGTGGACCTACAGGATGTTGATGAAACACAAAAATTGCATCGACATTGAATACAATAAGTTCCATGCGGGCTTTTCTAGATGGAGTAATGTCTCAAACTGTCTACGCTTTGATCGTTCCCTGGAAGACCAGTAGTAGTTTCCGAAGCGCATCTGGAGGCATTCTGTAATCTGTGGACCTACAGAGTGTTGATGAAACACAAAAATTGCATAGGCATTGAATACAATAAGTACCATGCAAACTTTTCTCCATGGGAGTAATGTCTCAAACTGTCTACGAATTGAATGCTGCCTGGAAGACTAGTAGTTGCTTCCGAAGCACATCTGGAGGCATCCTGTGATCTGTGGACCTACAGAGAGTTGAGGAAACACAAAAATTGCATCGGCATTGAATACAATAAATACCATGCGGACTTTTCTAAATGGGAGTAATATCTTAAACTGTTTACGCTTTGATCGTTCCCTGGAAGACCAGTAGTAGTTTCCGAAGCACATTTGGCGGCATTCTGTAATATATGGAGCCTCAGAGTGGTGATGAAACACAAATATAGCATCGGCACAGTATACAATAAGTACCATGCGGACTTTTCTCCATGGGAGTAATGCCTCAAACTGTCTACGCTTTGATCGTTCCCTGGAAGACCAGTAGTAGTTTGCAAAGCACATCTGGAGGCATTCTGTAATCTGTGGACCTACAGAGTGTTGATGAAGCGCTAAAATTGCATCGGCATTGAATACAATAAGTACCATGCGGACTTTTCTCCATGGGAGTAATGCATCATACTGTCTACGCTTTGATCGTTCCCTGGAAGATTAGTAGTAGTTTCCGAAGCACATCTGGAGGCATTCTGTAATCTGTGGACCTACAGAGTGTTGATGAAACACGAAAATTTCATCGGCATTGAATACAATAAGTACCATGCGGTCTTTTCTCCATAGGAGAATTGTCTCAAACTGTCTACGCTTTGATCGTTGCCTGGAAGACCAGTAGTAGTTTCCGAAGCACATCTGGAGGCATTCTATAACATATATACCTACAGAGTGTTGATGAAGCACAAAAATTGCATCGGCATTGTATACAATAAGTACCTTGCGGACTTTTCTTAATGAGAGTAATGTCTCAAACTGTCTACGATTTGATCGTTCCCTGGAAGATTAGTAGTAGTTTCCGTAGCGCATCTGGAGGCATTCTGTAATCTGTGGACCTACAGAGTGTTGATGAAACACAAAAATTGCAAAGGCATTGATTACAATAAGTACCATGGGGACTTCTCTGCATGGGAGTAATGTCTCAAACTGGCTACGTTTCGATCTTTCCCTGGAAGACCAGTAGTAGTTTCCAAAGCACATCCGGGGGCATTCAGGAATCTGTAGACCTACAGGATGTTGATGAAACACAAAAATTGCATCGACATTGAATACAATAAGTTCCATGCGGACTTTTCTAGATGGAGTAATGTCTCAAACTGTCTACGATTTGATTGCTCCCTGGAAGACAGGTAGTTGTTTCCGAAGCACATCTGGAGGCATTCTGTAATCTGTGGACCTACAGAGTATTGATGAAGCACTAAAATTGCATCGGCATTGAATACAATAAGTACCATGCGGACTTTTCTCCATGAGAGTAATTTCTCAAACTGTCTACGATTTGATCGATTCCAGGAAGACCAGTGGTAGTTTCCGAAGCACATCTGGAGGCATTATGTAATCTGTGGACCTACAGAGTGTTGATGAAACACAAAAATTTCATCGGCATTGAACACAATAAGTACCATGCGGACTTTTCTCCATGGGAGAATTGTCTCAAACTGTCTACGCTTTGATCGTTCCCTGGAGGACGAGTTGTAGTTTCCGAAGCACATCTGGAGGCATTCTGTAATATGTGGACCTACAGAGTGTTGATGAAACACAAAAAATTGCATCGGCATTGAATACAATAGTACCATTCGGATTTTTCTCCATGTGAGAATTGTCTCAAACTGTCTACGATTTGATCGATTGCAGGAAGACCATTTGTAGTTTCCGAAGCATTTCTGGAGGCATGCTGTAATCTGTGGACCTACAGAGTGTTGTTGAAACACAAAAATTGCATCGGCATTGAATACAATAAGTACCATGGGGACTTTTCTCCATGGGAGTAATGTCTCAAATTGTCTACGTTTCGAACGTTCCCTGGAAGACCAGTAGTAGTTTGCAAAGCACATCTGGGGGCATTCAGGAATCTGTGGACCTACAGGATGTTGAGGAAACACAAAAATTGCATCTACATTGAATACAATAAGTTCCATGCGGACTTTTCTCCACGGGAGTAATGTCTCAAACTGTCTACGATTTGATCGCTCCCTGGAAGACCAGTAGTAGTTTCCGAAGCACATTTGGCGGCATTCTGTAATATATGGAGCCTCAGAGTGGTGATGAAACACAAATATAGCATCGGCACAGTATACAATAAGTACCATGCGGACTTTTCTCCATGGGAGTAAGGCCTCAAACTGTCTACGCTTTGATCGTTCCCTGGAAGACCAGTAGTAGTTTGCAAAGCACATCTGGAGGCATTCTGTAATCTGTGGACCTACAGAGTGTTGATGAGGCGCTAAAATTGCATCGGCATTGAATACAATAAGTACCATGCGGACTTTTCTCCATGGGAGTAATGTCTCAAACTGTCTACGTTTTGATCGTTCCATGGAAGACCAGTAGTAGTTTCCGAAGCGCATCTGGAGGCATTCTGTAATCTGTGGACCTACAGAGTGTTGATGAAACACAAAAATTGCATAGGCATTGAATACAATAAGTACCATGCAAACTTTTCTCCATGGGAGTAATGTCTCAAACTGTCTACGATTTGAATGCTGCCTGGAAGACTAGTAGTTGCTTCCGAAGCACATCTGGAGGCATCCTGTGATCTGTGGACCTACAGAGAGTTGATGAAACACAAAAATTGCATCGGCATTGAATACAATAAATACCATGCGGACTTTTCTCCATGGGAGTAATATCTTAAACTGTTTACGCTTTGATCGTTCCCTGGAAGACCAGTAGTAGTTTCCGAAGCACATTTGGCGGCATTCTGTAATATATGGAGCCTCAGAGTGGTGATGAAACACAAATATAGCATCGGCACAGTATACAATAAGTACCATGCGGACTTTTCTCCATGGGAGTAATGCCTCAAACTGTCTACGCTTTGATCGTTCCCTGGAAGACCAGTAGTAGTTTGCAAAGCACATCTGGAGGCATTCTGTAATCTGTGGACCTACAGAGTGTTGATGAAGCGCTAAAATTGCATCGGCATTGAATACAATAAGTACCATGTGGACTTTTCTCCATGGGAGTAATGCATCATACTGTCTACGCTTTGATCGTTCCCTGGAAGATTAGTAGTAGTTTCCGAAGCACATCTGGAGGCATTCTGTAATCTGTGGACCTACAGAGTGTTGATGAAACACAAAAATTTCATCGGCATTGAATACAATAAGTACCATGCGGTCTTTTCTCCATGGGAGAATTGTCTCAAACTGTCTACGCTTTGATCGTTGCCTGGAAGACCAGTAGTAGTTTCCGAAGCACATCTGGAGGCATTCTATAACATATATACCTACAGAGTGTTGATGAAGCACAAAAATTGCATCGGCATTGTATACAATAAGTACCTTGCGGACTTTTCTTAATGAGAGTAATGTCTCAAACTGTCTACGATTTGATCGTTCCCTGGAAGATTAGTAGTAGTTTCCGTAGCGCATCTGGAGGCATTCTGTAATCTGTGGACCTACAGAGTGTTGATGAAACACAAAAATTGCAAAGGCATTGAATACAATAAGTACCATGGGGACTTCTCTGCATGGGAGTAATGTCTCAAACTGGCTACGTTTCGATCTTTCCCTGGAAGACCAGTAGTAGTTTCCAAAGCACATCCGGGGGCATTCAGGAATCTGTAGACCTACAGGATGTTGATGAAACACAAAAATTGCATCGACATTGAATACAATAAGTTCCATGCGGACTTTTCTAGATGGAGTAATGTCTCAAACTGTCTACGATTTGATTGCTCCCTGGAAGACAGGTAGTTGTTTCCGAAGCACATCTGGAGGCATTCTGTAATCTGTGGACCTACAGAGTATTGATGAAGCACTAAAATTGCATCGGCATTGAATACAATAAGTACCATGCGGACTTTTCTCCATGAGAGTAATTTCTCAAACTGTCTACGCTTTGATCGATTCCAGGAAGACCAGTAGTAGTTTCCGAAGCACATCTGGAGGCATTATGTAATCTTTGGACCTACAGAGTGTTGATGAAACACAAAAATTTCATCGGCATTGAACACAATAAGTACCATGCGGACTTTTCTCCATGGGAGAATTGTCTCAAACTGTCTACGCTTTGATCGTTCCCTGGAGGACGAGTTGTAGTTTCCGAAGCACATCTGGAGGCATTCTGTAATATGTGGACCTACAGAGTGTTGATGAAACACAAAAAATTGCATCGGCATTGAATACAATAGTACCATTCGGATTTTTCTCCATGTGAGAATTGTCTCAAACTGTCTACGATTTGATCGATTGCAGGAAGACCATTTGTAGTTTCCGAAGCATTTCTGGAGGCATGCTGTAATCTGTGGACCTACAGAGTGTTGTTGAAACACAAAAATTGCATCGGCATTGAATACAATAAGTACCATGGGGACTTTTCTCCATGGGAGTAAAGTCTCAAACTGTCTACGTTTCGAACGTTCCCTGGAAGACCAGTAGTAGTTTGCAAAGCACATCTGGGGGCATTCAGGAATCTGTGGACCTACAGGATGTTGAGGAAACACAAAAATTGCATCTACATTGAATACAATAAGTTCCATGCGGACTTTTCTCCACGGGAGTAATGTCTCAAACTGTCTACGATTTGATCGCTCCCTGGAAGACCAGTAGTAGTTTCCGAAGCACATTTGGCGGCATTCTGTAATATATGGAGCCTCAGAGTGGTGATGAAACACAAATATAGCATCGGCACAGTATACAATAAGTACCATGCGGTCTATTCTCCATGGGAGTAATGCCTCAAACTGTCTACGCTTTGATCGTTCCCTGGAAGACCAGTAGTAGTTTGCAAAGCACATCTGGAGGCATTCTGTAATCTGTGGACCTACAGAGTGTTGATGAAGCGCTAAAATTGCATCGGCATTGAATACAATAAGTACCATGCGGACTTTTCTCCATGGGAGTAATGCATCATACTGTCTACGCTTTGATCGTTCCCTGGAAGATTAGTAGTAGTTTCCGAAGCACATCTGGAGGCATTCTGTAATCTGTGGACCTACAGAGTGTTGATGAAACACAAAAATTTCATCGGCATTGAATACAATAAGTACCATGCGGACTTTTCTCCATGGGAGAATTGTCTCAAACTGTCTACGCTTTGATCGTTGCCTGGAAGACCAGTAGTAGTTTCCGAAGCACATCTGGAGGCATTCTATAATATATATACCTACAGAGTGTTGATGAAGCACAAAAATTGCATCGGCATTGTATACAATAAGTACCATGCGGACCTTTCTTAATGAGAGTAATGTCTCAAACTGTATACGATTTGATCGTTCCCTGGAAGATTAGTAGTAGTTTCCGTAGCGCATCTGGAGGCATTCTGTAATCTGTGGACCTACAGAGTGTTGATGAAACACAAAAATTGCAAAGGCATTGAATACAATAAGTACCATGGGGACATCTCTTCATGGGAGTAATGTCTCAAACTGTCTACGTTTCGATCTTTCCCTGGAAGACCAGTAGTAGTTTAGAAAGCACATCTGGGGGCATTCAGGAATCTGTAGACCTACAGGATATTGATGAAACACAAAAAATGCATCGACATTGAATACAATAAGTTCCATGCGGACTTTTCTAGATGGAGTAATGTCTCAAACTGTCTACGATTTGATTGCTCCCTGGAAGACCAGTAGTTGTTTCCGAAGCACATCTGGAGGCATTCTGTAATCTGTGGACCTACAGAGTATTGATGAAGCACTAAAATTGCATCGGCATTGAATACAATAAGTACCATGTGGACTTTTCTCCATGAGAGTAAATTCTCAAACTGTCTACGCTTTGATCGATTCCAGGAAGACCAGTAGTAGTTTCCGAAGCACATCTGGAGGCATTATGTAATCTGTGGACCTACAGAGTGTTGATGAAACACAAAAATTTCATCGGCATTGAACACAATAAGTACCATGGGGACTTTTCTCCATGGGAGTAATGTCTCAAACTGTCTACGTTTCGAACGTTCCCTGGAAGACCAGTAGTAGTTTCCAAAGCACATCTGGGGGCATTCAGGAATCTGTGGACCTACAGGATGTTGAGGAAACACAAAAATTGCATCTACATTAAATACAATAAGTTCCATGCGGACCTTTCTCCACGGGAGTAATGTCTCAAACTGTCTACGATTTGATCGCTCCCTGGAAGACCAGTAGTAGTTTCCGAAGCACATCTGGAGGCATTCTTTAATCTGTGGACCTACAGGGTGTTGATGAAGCACAAATATTGCATCGTCATTCAATACAATAAGTACCATGCGGACTTTTCTTCATGTGAGTAATGTCTCAAACTGTCTACGATTTGATCGTTCCCTGGAGGATTAGTAGTAGTTCCCGAAGCACATCTGGAGGCATTCTGTAATCTGTGGACCTACAGAGTGTTGATGAAACACAAAAATTGTATCGGCATTGATTACAATAAGTACCATGCGGACTTTCCTCCATGGGAGTAATGTCTCAAACTGTCTACGTTTTGATCGTTCCATTGAAGACCGGTAGTAGTTTCCGCAGCGCATCTGGAGGCATGCTGTAATCTGTGGACCTACAGAGTGTTGATGAAACACAAAAATTGCATCATCATTGAATACAATAAATACCATGCGGACTTTTCTCCATGGGAGAAATATATTAAACTTTCTACGCTTTGATCGTTCCCTGGAAGACCAGTAGTAGTTTCCGAAGTACATCTGGAGGCATTCTGTAATCTATGGACCTTATGAGTGTGATGGAACACAAAAATTGCATCAGCATTGAATACGATAAGTACCATGCGGACTTTTCTCCATGGGAGTAATGTCTCAAACTGTCTACGATTTGATGGTTCCCAGGAAGATTAGTAGTAGTTTAAGAAGCACATCTGGAGGCATTCTGTAATCTGTGGACCTACAGAGTGTTGATGAAACACAAAAATTGCGTCGGCATTGAATACAATAAGTACCATGCGGACTTTTCTCCATGGGAGTAATGTCTCAAACTGTCTACGTTTTGATCGTTCCATGGAAGACCAGTAGTAGTTTCCGAAGCGCATCTGGAGGCATTCTGTAATCTGTGGACCTACAGAGTGTTGATGAAACACAAAAATTGCATCGGCATTGAATACAATAAGTACCATGCAAACTTTTCTCCATGGGAGTAATGTCTCAAACTGTCTACGTTTCGATCGTTCCCTGGAGGCCAGTAGTAGTTTCCAAAGCACATCTGGGGGCATTCAGGAATCTGTGGACCTACAAGATGTTGATGAAACGCAAAAATTGCCTCGACATTGAATACAATAAGTTCCATGCGGACTTTTCTCCACGGGAGTAATGTCTCAAACTGTCTACGATTTGATTGCTCCCTGGAAGACCAGTAGTTGTTTCCGAAGCACATCTGGTGGCATTCTGTGATCTGTGGACCTACAGAGAGTTGATGAAACACAAGAATTGCATCGGCATTGAATACAATAAATACCATGCGGACTTTTCTCCATGGGAGTAATATCTTAAACTGTCTACGCTTTGATCGTTCCCTGGAAGACCAGTAGTAGTTTCCGAAGCACATCTGGAGGCATTCTGTAATATATGGAGCTTCAGAGTGGTGATGAAACACAAATATAGCATCGGCATTGTATACATTAAGTACCATGCGGACTTTCCTCCATGGGAGTAATGCCTCAAACTGTGTACGCTTTGATCGTTGCCTGGAAGACCAGTAGTAGTTTCCGAAGCACATCTGGAGGCATTCTATAATATATATACCTACAGAGTGTTGATGAACACAAAAATTGCATCGGCATTGTATACAATAAGTACCATGCGGACTTTTCTTAATGAGAGTAATGTCTCAAACTGTCTACGATTTGTTCGTTCCCTGGAAGATTAGTAGTAGTTTCCGAAGCACATCTGGAGGCATTCTGTAATCTGTGGACCTACAGAGTGTAGATGAAACACAAAAATTGCAAAGGCATTGAATACAATAAGTACCATGGGGACTTTTCTCCATGGGGGTAATGTCTCAAACTGTCTACGTTTTGATCGTTCCATGGAAGACCAGTAGTAGTTTCCCAAGAACATCTGGAGGCATTCTGTAATCTGAGAACCTACAGAGTGTTGATGAAACAAAAAAATTGTATCGGCATTGAATACAATAAGTACCATGCAAACTTTTCTCCACGGGAGTAATGTCTCTAACTGTCTACGTTTTGATCGTTCCATTGAAGACCGGTAGTAGTTTCCGAAGCGCATCTGGAGGCATTCTGTAATCTGTGGACCTACAGAGTGTTGATTAAACACAAAAATTGCATCGGAATTGAATACAATAAGTTCCTTGCAAACTTTTCTCCATGGGAGTGATGTCTCAAACTGTCTACGTTTCGATCGTTCCCTAGAAGCCCAGTAGTAGTTCCCAAAGCACATCTGGGGGCATTCAGGAATCTGTGGACCTACAGGATGTTGATGAAACACAAAAATTGCATCGACATTGAATACAATAAGTTCCATGCGGGCTTTTCTAGATGGAGTAATGTGTCAAACTGTCTACGCTTTGATTGTTCCCTGGAAGACCAGTAGTAGTTTCCGAAGCATATCTGGAGGCATTCTGTAATCTGTGGACTTACAGAGTGTCGATGAAACACAAAAATTGCATCGGCATTGAATACAATAAATACCATGCGGACTTTTCTCCATGGGAGTAATATCTTAAACTGTCTACGCTTTGATCGTTCCCTGGAAGACCAGTAGTAGATTCCCAAGCACATCTGGAGGCATTCTGTAATATATGGAGCTTCCGAGTGGTGATGAAACACAAATATAGCATCGGCATTGTATACAATAAGTACCATGCGGAGTTTTCTCCATGGGAGTTATGCCTCAAACTGTCTACGCTTTGATCGATTCCAGGAAGACCAGTAGTAGTTTCCGAAGCACATCTGGAGGCATTCTGTAATCTGTGGACCTACAGAGTGTTGATGAAGCACAAATATTGCATCGTCATTCAATTACAATAAGTACCATGCGGACTTTCCTCCATGGGAGTAATGTCTCAAACTGTCTACGTTTTGATCGTTCCATTGAAGACCGGTAGTAGTTTCCGAAGCGCATCTGGAGGCATTCTGTAATCTGTGGACCTACAGAGTGTTGATTAAACACAAAAATTGCATCGGAATTGAATACAATAAGTTCCTTGCAAACTTTTCTCCATGGGAGTGATGTCTCAAACTGTCTACGTTTCGATCGTTCCCTGGAAGCCCAGTAGTAGTTCCCAAAGCACATCTGGGGGCATTCAGGAATCTGTGGACCTACAGGATGTTGATGAAACACAAAAATTGCATCGACATTGAATACAATAAGTTCCATGCGGGCTTTTCTAGATGGAGTAATGTCTCAAACTGTCTACGCTTTGATCGTTCCCTGGAAGACCAGTAGTAGTTTCCGAAGCATATCTGAAGGCATTCTGTAATCTGTGGACTTACAGAGTGTCGATGAAACACAAAAATTGCATCGGCATTGAATACAATAAATACCATGCGGACTTTTCTCCATGGGAGTAATATCTTAAACTTTCTACGCTTTGATAGTTGCCTGGAAGACCAGTAGTAGTTTCCGAAGTACATCTGGAGGCATTCTGTAATCTATGGACCTTATGAGTGGTGATGGAACACAAAAATTGCATCAGCATTGAATACGATAAGTACCATGCGGACTTTTCTTAATGGGAGTAATGTCTCAAACTGTCTACGATTTGATCGTTCCCTGGAAGATTAGTAGTAGTTTCCGAAGCACATCTGGAGGCATTCTGTAATCTGTGGACCTACAGAGTGTTGATGAAACACAATATTTGCGTCGGCATTGAATACAATAAGTACCATGCGGACTTTTCTCCATGGGAGTAATGTCTCAAACTGTCTACGTTTTGATCGTTCCATGGAAGACCAGTAGTAGTTTCCGAAGCGCATCTGGAGGCATTCTGTAATCTGTGGACCTACAGAGTGTTGATGAAACACAAAAATTGCATAGGCATTGAATACAATAAGTACCATGCAAACTTTTCTCCATGGGAGTAATGTCTCAAACTGTCTACGTTTCGATCTTTCCCTGGAGGCCAGTAGTAGTTTCCAAAGCACATCTGGGGGCATTCAGGAATCTGTGGACCTACAGGATGTTGATGAAACGAAAAAATTGCCTCGACATTGAATACAATAAGTTCCATGCGGACTTTTCTCCATGGGAGTATTGCCTCAAACTGTCTACGCTTTGATCGTTGCCTGGAAGAGCAGTAGTAGTTTCCGAAGCACATCTGGAGCCATTCTATAATATTTATACCTACAGAGTGTTGATGAAGCACAAAAATTGCATCGGCATTGTATACAATAAGTACCATGCTTACTTTTCTTAATGAGAGTAAAGTCTCAAACTGTCTACGATTTGATCGTTCCATGGAAGACCAGTAGTAGTTTCCGAAGCGCATCTGGAGGCATTCTGTAATCTGTGGACCTACAGAGTGTTGATGAAACACAAAAATTGCATAGGCATTGAATACAATAAGTACCATGCAAACTTTTCTCCATGGGAGTGATGTCTCACTCTGTCTACGTTTCGATCGTTCCCTGGAAGACCAGTAGTAGTTCCCAAAGCACATCTGGGGGCATTCAGGAATCTGTGGACCTACAGGATGTTGATGAAACACAAAAATTGCATCGACATTGAATACAATAAGTTCCATGCGGGCTTTTCTAGATGGAGTAATGTCTCAAACTGTCTACGCTTTGATCGTTCCCTGGAAGACCAGTAGTAGTTTCCGAAGCATATCTGGAGGCATTCTGTAATCTGTGGACTTACAGAGTGTCGATGAAACACAAAAATTGCATCGGCATTGAATACAATAAATACCATGCGGACTTTTCTCCATGGGAGTAATATCTTAAACTTTCTACGCTTTGATAGTTGCCTGGAAGACCAGTAGTAGTTTCCGAAGTACATCTGGAGGCATTCTGTAATCTATGGACCTTATGAGTGGTGATGGAACACAAAAATTGCATCAGCATTGAATACGATAAGTACCATGCGGACTTTTCTCCATGGGAGTAATGTCTCAAACTATCTACGATTTGATCGTTCCCTGGAAGATTAGTAGTAGTTTCCGAAGCACATCTGGAGGCATTCTGTAATCTGTGGACCTACAGAGTGTTGATGAAACACAATATTTGCTTCGGCATTGAATACAATAAGTACCATGCGGACTTTTCTCCATGGCAGTAATGTCTCAAACTGTCTACGGTTTGATCGCTCCATGGAAGACCAGTAGTAGTTTCCGAAGCGCATCTGGAGGCATTCTGTAATCTGTGGACCTACAGAGTGTTGATGAAACACAAAAATTGCATAGGCATTGAATACAATAAGTACCATGCAAACTTTTCTCCATGGGAGTAATGTCTCAAACTGTCTACGTTTCGATCTTTCCCTGGAGCCAGTAGTAGTTTCCAAAGCACATCTGGGGGCATTCAGGAATCTGTGGACCTACAGGATGTTGATGAAACGAAAAAATTGCCTCGACATTGAATACAATAAGTTCCATGCGGACTTTTCTCCATGGGAGTAATATCTTAAACTTTCTACGCTTTGATAGTTGCCTGGAAGACCAGTAGTAGTTTCCGAAGTACATCTGGAGGCATTCTGTAATCTATGGACCTTATGAGTGGTGATGGAACACAAAAATTGCATCAGCATTGAATACGCTAGGTACCATGCGGACTTTTCTCCATGGGAGTAATGTCTCAAACTGTCTACGATTTGATCGTTCCCTGGAAGATTAGTAGTAGTTTCCGAAGCATATCTGGATGCATTCTGTAATCTGTGGACTTACAGAGTGTCGATGAAACACAAAAATTGCATCGGCATTGAATACAATAAATACCATGCGGACTTTGCTCCATGGGAGTAATATCTTAAACTTTCTACGCTTTGATAGTTGCCTGGAAGACCAGTAGTAGTTTCCGAAGTACATCTGGAGGCATTCTGTAATCTATGGACCTTATGAGTGGTGATGGAACACAAAAATTGCATCAGCATTGAATACGCTAGGTACCATGCGGACTTTTCTCCATGGGAGTAATGTCTCAAACTGTCTACGATTTGATCGTTCCCTGGAAGATTAGTAGTAGTTTCCGAAGCACATCTGGAGGCATTCTGTAATCTGTGGACCTACAGAGTGTTGATGAAACACAATATTTGCGTCGGCATTGAATACAATAAGTACCATGCGGACTTTTCTCCATGGGAGTAATGTCTCAAACTGTCTACGTTTTGATCGTTCCATGGAAGACCAGTAGTAGTTTCCGAAGCGCATCTGGAGGCATTCTGTAATCTGTGGACCTACAGAGTGTTGATGAAACACAAAAATTGCATAGGCATTGAATACAATAAGTACCATGCAAACTTTTCTCCATGGGAGTAATGTCTCAAACTGTCTACGTTTCGATCTTTCCCTGGAGGCCAGTAGTAGTTTCCAAAGCACATCTGGGGGCATTCAGGAATCTGTGGACCTACAGGATGTTGATGAAACGAAAAAATTGCCTCGACATTGAATACAATAAGTTCCATGCGGACTTTTCTCCATGGGAGTATTGTCTCAAACTGTCTACGCTTTGATCGTTGCCTGGAAGAGCAGTAGTAGTTTCCGAAGCACATCTGGAGCCATTCTATAATATTTATATCTACAGAGTGTTGATGAAGCACAAAAATTGCATCGGCATTGTATACAATAAGTACCATGCTTACTTTTCTTAATGAGAGTAAAGTCTCAAACTGTCTACGATTTGATCGTTCCATGGAAGACCAGTAGTAGTTTCCGAAGCGCATCTGGAGGCATTCTGTAATCTGTGGACCTACAGAGTGTTGATGAAACACAAAAATTGCAAAGGCATTGAATACAATAAGTACCATGGGGACTTCTCTGCATGGGAGTAATGTCTCAAACTGGCTACGTTTCGATCTTTCCCTGGAAGACCAGAAGTAGTTTCCAAAGCACATCCGGGGGCATTCAGGAATCTGTAGACCTACAGGATGTTGATGAAACACAAAAATTGCATCGACATTGAATACAATAAGTTCCATGCGGACTTTTCTAGATGGAGTAATGTCTCAAACTGTCTACGATTTGATTGCTCCCTGGAAGACAGGTAGTTGTTTCCGAAGCACATCTGGAGGCATTCTGTAATCTGTGGACCTACAGAGTATTGATGAAGCACTAAAATTGCATCGGCATTGAATACAATAAGTACCATGCGGACTTTTCTCCATGAGAGTAATTTCTCAAACTGTCTACGCTTTGATCGATTCCAGGAAGACCAGTAGTAGTTTCCGAAGCACATCTGGAGGCATTATGTAATCTGTGGACCTACAGAGTGTTGATGAAACACAAAAATTTCATCGGCATTGAACACAATAAGTACCATGCGGACTCTTCTCCATGGGAGAATTGTCTCAAACTGTCTACGCTTTGATCGTTCCCTGGAGGACGAGTTGTAGTTTCCGAAGCACATCTGGAGGCATTCTGTAATATGTGGACCTACAGAGTGTTGATGAAACACAAAAAATTGCATCGGCATTGAATACAATAGTACCATTCGGATTTTTCTCCATGTGAGAATTGTCTCAAACTGTCTACGATTTGATCGATTGCAGGAAGACCATTTGTAGTTTCCGAAGCATTTCTGGAGGCATGCTGTAATCTGTGGACCTACAGAGTGATGTTGAAACACAAAAATTGCATCGGCATTGAATACAATAAGTACCATGGGGACTTTTCTCCATGGGAGTAATGTCTCAAACTGTCTACGTTTCGAAAGTTCCCTGGAAGACCAGTAGTAGTTTGCAAAGCACATCAGGAGGCATTCTGTAATCTGTGGACCTACAGAGTGTTGATGAAGTGCTAAAATTGCATCGGCATTGAATACAATAAGTACCATGCGGACTTTTCTCCATGGGAGTAATGCATCATACGGTCTACGCTTTGATCGTTCCCTGGAAGATTAGTAGTAGTTTCCGAAGCACATCTGGAGGCATTCTGTAATCTGTGGACCTACAGAGTGTTGATGAAACACAAAAATTTCATCGGCATTGAATACAATAAGTACCATGCGGACTTTTCTCCATGGGAGAATTGTCTCAAACTGTCTACGCTTTGATCGTTGCCTGGAAGACCAGTAGTAGTTTCCGAAGCACATCTGGAGGCATTCTATAATATATATACCTACAGAGTGTTGATGAAGCACAAAAATTGCATCGGCATTGTATACAATAAGTACCATGCGGACCTTTCTTAATGAGAGTAATGTCTCAAACTGTCTACGATTTGATCGTTCCCTGGAAGATTAGTAGTAGTTTCCGTAGCGCATCTGGAGGCATTCTGTAATCTGTGGACCTACAGAGTGTTGATGAAACACAAAAATTGCAAAGGCATTGAATACAATAAGTACCATGGGGACATCTCTTCATGGGAGTAATGTCTCAAACTGTCTACGTTTCGATCTTTCCCTGGAAGACCAGTAGTAGTTTCCAAAGCACATCTGGGGGCATTCAGGAATCTGTAGACCTACAGGATATTGATGAAACACAAAAAATGCATCGACATTGAATACAATAAGTTCCATGCGGACTTTTCTAGATGGAGTAATGTCTCAAACTGTCTACGATTTGATTGCTCCCTGGAAGACCAGTAGTTGTTTCCGAAGCACATCTGGAGGCATTCTGTAATCTGTGGACCTACAGGGTATTGATGAAGCACTAAAATTGCATCGGCATTGAATACAATAAGTACCATGTGGACTTTTCTCCATGAGAGTAAATTCTCAAACTGTCTACGCTTTGATCGATTCCAGGAAGACCAGTAGTAGTTTCCGAAGCACATCTGGAGGCATTATGTAATCTGTGGACCTACAGAGTGTTGATGAAACACAAAAATTTCATCGGCATTGAACACAATAAGTACCATGGGGACTTTTCTCCATGGGAGTAATGTCTCAAACTGTCTACGTTTCGAACGTTCCCTGGAAGACCAGTAGTAGTTTCCAAAGCACATCTGGGGGCATTCAGGAATCTGTGGACCTACAGGATGTTGAGGAAACACAAAAATTGCATCTACATTGAATACAATAAGTTCCATGCGGACTTTTCTCCACGGGAGTAATGTCTCAAACTGTCTACGATTTGATCGCTCCCTGGAAGACCAGTAGTAGTTTCCGAAGCACATCTGGAGGCATTCTTTAATCTGTGGACCTACAGAGTGTTGATGAAGCACAAATATTGCATCGTCATTCAATACAATAACTACCATGCGGACTTTCCTCCATGGGAGTAATGTCTCAAACTGTCTACGTTTTGATCGTTCCATTGAAGACCGGTAGTAGTTTCCGCAGCGCATCTGGAGGCATGCTGTAATCTGTGGACCTACAGAGTGTTGATGAAACACAAAAATTGCATCATCATTGAATACAATAAATACCATGCGGACTTTTCTCCATGGGAGAAATATATTAAACTTTCTACGCTTTGATCGTTCCCTGGAAGACCAGTAGTAGTTTCCGAAGTACATCTGGAGGCATTCTGTAATCTATGGACCTTATGTGTGTGATGGAACACAAAAATTGCATCAGCATTGAATACGATAAGTACCATGCGGACTTTTCTCCATGGGAGTAATGTCTCAAACTGTCTACGATTTGATGGTTCCCAGGAAGATTAGTAGTAGTTTAAGAAGCACATCTGGAGGCATTCTGTAATCTGTGGACCTACAGAGTGTTGATGAAACACAAAAATTGCGTCGGCATTGAATACAATAAGTACCATGCGGACTTTTCTCCATGGGAGTAATGTCTCAAACTGTCTACGTTTTGATCGTTCCATGGAAGACCAGTAGTAGTTTCCGAAGCGCATCTGGAGGCATTCTGTAATCTGTGGACCTACAGAGTGTTGATGAAACACAAAAATTGCGTCGGCATTGAATACAATAAGTACCATGCAAACTTTTCTCCATGGGAGTAATGTCTCAAACTGTCTACGTTTCGATCGTTCCCTGGAGGCCAGTAGTAGTTTCCAAAGCACATCTGGGGGCATTCAGGAATCTGTGGACCTACAAGATGTTGATGAAACGCAAAAATTGCCTCGACATTGAATACAATAAGTTCCATGCGGACTTTTCTCCACGGGAGTAATGTCTCAAACTGTCTACGATTTGATTGCTCCCTGGAAGACCAGTAGTTGTTTCCGAAGCACATCTGGAGGCATTCTGTGATCTGTGGACCTACAGAGAGTTGATGAAACACAAAAATTGCATCGGCATTGAATACAATAAATACCATGCGGACTTTTCTCCATGGGAGTAATATCTTAAACTGTCTACGCTTTGATCGTTCCCTGGAAGACCAGTAGTAGTTTCCGAAGCACATCTGGAGGCATTCTGTAATATATGGAGCTTCAGAGTGGTGATGAAACACAAATATAGCATCGGCATTGTATACATTAAGTACCATGCGGACTTTCCTCCATGGGAGTAATGCCTCAAACTGTGTACGCTTTGATCGTTGCCTGGAAGACCAGTAGTAGTTTCCGAAGCACATCTGGAGGCATTCTATAATATATATACCTACAGAGTGTTGATGAAGCACAAAATTTGCATCGGCATTGTATACAATAAGTACCATGCGGACTTTTCTTAATGAGAGTAATGTCTCAAACTGTCTACGATTTGTTCGTTCCCTGGAAGATTAGTAGTAGTTTCCGAAACACATCTGGAGGCATTCTGTAATCTGTGGACCTACAGAGTGTAGATGAAACACAAAAATTGCAAAGGCATTGAATACAATAAGTACCATGGGGACTGTTCTCCATGGGAGTAATGTCTCAAACTGTCTACGTTTTGATCGTTCCATGGAAGACCAGTAGTAGTTTCCGAAGAACATCTGGAGGCATTCTGTAATCTATGGACCTACAGAGTGTTGATGAAACAAAAAAATTGTATCGGCATTGAATACAATAAGTACCATGCAAACTTTTCTCCACGGGAGTAATGTCTCTAACCGTCTACGTTTTGATCGTTCCATTGAAGACCGATAGTAGTTTCCGAAGCGCATCTGGAGGCATTCTGTAATCTGTGGACCTACAGAGTGTTGATGAAGCACAAATATTGCATCGTCATTCAATTACAATAAGTACCATGCGGACTTTCCTCCATGGGAGTAATGTCTCAAACTGTCTACGTTTTGATCGTTCCATTGAAGACCGGTAGTAGTTTCCGAAGCGCATCTGAAGGCATTCTGTAATCTGTGGACCTACAGAGTGTTGATTAAACACAAAAATTGCATCGGAATTGAATACAATAAGTTCCTTGCAAACTTTTCTCCATGGGAGCGATGTCTCAAACTGTCTACGTTTCGATCGTTCCCTGGAAGCCCAGTAGTAGTTCCCAAAGCACATCTGGGGGCATTCAGGAATCTGTGGACCTACAGGATGTTGATGAAACACAAAAATTGCATCGACATTGAATACAATAAGTTCCATGCGGGCTTTTCTAGATGGAGTAATGTCTCAAACTGTCTACGCTTTGATCGTTCCCTGGAAGACCAGAAGTAGTTTCCGAAGCATATCTGGAGGCATTCTGTAATCTGTGGACTTACAGAGTGTCGATGAAACATAAAAATTGCATCGGCATTGAATACAATAAATACCATGCGGACTTTTCTCCATGGGAGTAATATCTTAAACTTTCTACGCTTTGATAGTTGCCTGGAAGACCAGTAGTAGTTTCCGAAGTACATCTGGAGGCATTCTCTAATCTATGGACCTTATGAGTGGTGATGGAACACAAAAATTGCATCAGCATTGAATACGATAAGTACCATGCGGACTTTTCTCCATGGGAGTAATGTCTCAAACTGTCTACGATTTGATCGTTCCCTGGAAGATTAGTAGTAGTTTCCGAAGCACATCTGGAGGCATTGTGTAATCTGTGGACCTACAGAGTGTTGATGATACACAATATTTGCGTCGGCATTGAATACAATAAGTACCATGCGGACTTTTCTTAATGAGAGTAATGTCTCAAACTGTCTACGATTTGTTCGTTCCCTGGAAGATTAGTAGCAGTTTCCGAAGCACATCTGGAGGCATTCTGTAATCTGTGGACCTACAGAGTGTAGATGAAACACAAAAATTGCAAAGGCATTGAATACAATAAGTACCATGGGGACTTTTCTCCATGGGAGTAATGTCTCAAACTGTCTACGTTTTGATCGTTCCATGGAAGACCAGTAGTAGTTTCCGAAGAACATCTGGAGGCATTCTGTAATCTATGGACCTACAGAGTGTTGATGAAACAAAAAAATTGTATCGGCATTGAATACAATAAGTACCATGCAAACTTTTCTCCACGGGAGTAATGTCTCTAACTGTCTACGTTTTGATCGTTCCATTGAAGACCGGTAGTAGTTTCCGAAGCGCATCTGGAGGCATTCTGTAATCTGTGGACCTACAGAGTGTTGATTAAACACAAAAATTGCATCGGAATTGAATACAATAAGTTCCTTGCAAACTTTTCTCCATGGGAGTGATGTCTCAAACTGTCTACGTTTCGATCGTTCCCTGGAAGCCCAGTAGTAGTTCCCAAAGCACATCTGGGGGCATTCAGGAATCTGTGGACCTACAGGATGTTGATGAAACACAAAAATTGCATCGACATTGAATACAATAAGTTCCATGCGGGCTTTTCTAGATGGAGTAATGTCTCAAACTGTCTACGCTTTGATCGTTCCCTGGAAGACCAGTAGTAGTTTCCGAAGCATATCTGGAGGCATTCTGTAATCTGTGGACTTACAGAGTGTCGATGAAACACAAAAATTGCATCGGCATTGAATACAATAAATACCATGCGGACTTTTCTCCATGGGAGTAATATCTCAAACTGTCTACGCTTTGATCGTTCCCTGGAAGACCAGTAGTAGATTCCCAAGCACATCTGGAGGCATTCTGTAATATATGGAGCTTCCGAGTGGTGATGAAACACAAATATAGCATCGGCATTGTATACAATAAGTACCATGCGGAGTTTTCTGCATGGGAGTTATGCCTCAAACTGTCTACGCTTTGATCGATTCCAGGAAGACCAGTAGTAGTTTCCGAAGCACATCTGGAGGCATTCTGTAATCTGTGGACCTACAGAGTGTTGATGAAGCACAAATATTGCATCGTCATTCAATTACAATAAGTACCATGCGGACTTTCCTCCATGGGAGTAATGTCTCAAACTGTCTACGTTTTGATCGTTCCATTGAAGACCGGTAGTAGTTTCCGAAGCGCATCTGGAGGCATTCTGTAATCTGTGGACCTACAGAGTGTTGATTAAACACAAAAATTGCATCGGAATTGAATACAATAAGTTCCTTGCAAACTTTTCTCCATGGGAGTGATGTCTCAAACTGTCTACGTTTCGATCGTTCCCTGGAAGCCCAGTAGTAGTTCCCAAAGCACATCTGGGGGCATTCAGGAATCTGTGGACCTACAGGATGTTGATGAAACACAAAAATTGCATCGACATTGATTACAATAAGTTCCATGCGGGCTTTCCTAGATGGAGTAATGTCTCAAACTGTCTACGCTTTGATCGTTCCCTGGAAGACCAGTAGTAGTTTCCGAAGCATATCTGGAGGCATTCTGTAATCTGTGGACTTACAGAGTGTCGATGAAACACAAAAATTGCATCGGCATTGAATACAATAAATACCATGCGGACTTTTCTCTATGGGAGTAATATCTTAAACTTTCTACGCTTTGATAGTTGCCTGGAAGACCAGTAGTAGTTTCCGAAGTACATCTGGAGGCATTCTGTAATCTATGGACCTTATGAGTGGTGATGGAACACAAAAATTGCATCAGCATTGAATACGATAAGTACCATGCGGACTTTTCTCCATGGGAGTAATGTCTCAAACTGTCTACGATTTGATCGTTCCCTGGAAGATTAGTAATAGTTTCCGAAGCACATCTGGAGGCATTCTGTAATCTGTGGACCTACAGAGTGTTGATGAAACACAATATTTGCGTCGGCATTGAATACAATAAGTACCATGCGGACTTTTCTCCATGGGAGTAATGTCTCAAACTGTCTACGTTTTGATCGTTCCATGGAAGACCAGTAGTAGTTTCCGAAGCGCATCTGGAGGCATTCTGTAATCTGTGGACCTACAGAGTGTTGATGAAACACAAAAATTGCATAGGCATTGAATACAATAAGTACCATGCAAACTTTTCTCCATGGGAGTAATGTCTCAAACTGTCTACGTTTCGATCTTTCCCTGGAGGCCAGTAGTAGTTTCCAAAGCACATCTGGGGGCATTCAGGAATCTGTGGACCTACAGGATGTTGATGAAACGAAAAAATTGCCTCGACATTGAATACAATAAGTTCCATGCGGACTTTTCTCCATGGGAGTATTGTCTCAAACTGTCTACGCTTTGATCGTTGCTCGGAAGAGCAGTAGTAGTTTCCGAAGCACATCTGGAGCCATTCTATAATATTTATACCTACAGAGTGTTGATGAAGCACAAAAATTGCATCGGCATTGTATACAATAAGTACCATGCTTACTTTTCTTAATGAGAGTAAAGTCTCAAACTGTCTACGATTTGATCGTTCCATGGAAGACCAGTAGTAGTTTCCGAAGCGCATCTGGAGGCATTCTGTAATCTGTGGACCTACAGAGTGTTGATGAAACAAAAAAATTGCATCGGCATTTGAAAAAAAAGAGTACCATGCAAACTTTTCTCCATGGGAGTAATGTCTCAAACTGTCTACGATTTGATTGCTCAATGGAAGACCAGTAGTTGTTTCCGAAGCACATCTGGAGGCATTCTGTGATCTGTGGAAATTCAGAGAGTTGATGAAACACAAAAATTGCATCGGCATTGAATACAATAAATACCATGCGGACTTTTCTCCATGGGAGTAATATCTTAAATTGTCTACGCTTTGATCGTTCCCTGGAATACCAGTAGTAGATTCCGAAGCACATCAGGAGGCATTCTGTAATATTTGGAGCTTCAGAGTGGTGATGAAACACAAATGTCGCATCGGCATTGTATACAATAAGTACCATGCGGAGTTTTCTCCATGGGAGTAATGCCTTAAACTGCCTACGATATGATCGATTCCAGGAAGACCAGTAGTAGCTTCCGAAGCACATCTGGAGGCATGCTGTAATCTGTGGACCTACAGAGTGTTGATGAAACACAAAAATTGCATCGGCATTGAATACAATAAGTACCATGCGGACTTTTCTTCATGGGAGTAATGTCTCAAACTGTCTACGATTTGATCGTTCCCTGGAAGACCAGTAGTAGTTTCCGAAGCACATCTGAAGGCATTCTGTGATCTGTGGACCTACAGAGAGATGATGAAACACAAAAATCGCATCGGCATTGAATACAATAAATACCATGCGGGCTTTTGTCCATGGGAGTAATATCTTAAACTTTCTACGCTTCGATCGTTCCCTGGAAGACCAGTAGTAGTTTCCGAAGCACATCTGGAGGCATTCTGTAATATATGGAGCTTCAGAGTGGTGATGAAAAACAAATATAGCATGGGCATTGTATACAATAAGTACCATGCGGACTTTTCTCCATGGGAGTAATGCCTCAAACTGTCTACGCTTTGATCGTTCCCTGGAAGACCAGTAGTAGTTTCCGAAGCACATCTGGAGGCATTCTGTAATATATAGAGCTTCAGAGTGGTGATGAAACACAAATATAGCATCGGCATTGTATACAATAAGTACCATGCGGACATTTCTCCATGGGAGAATTGTCTCAAACTGTCTACGCTTTAATCGATTCCAGGAAGACCATTAGCAGTTTCCGAAGCACATCTGGAGTCATGCTGTAATCTGTGGACCTACAGAGTGTTGATGAAACACAAAAATTGCATCGGCATTGAATACAATAAGTACCATGGGGACTTTTCTCCATGGGAGTAATGTCTCAAACTGTCTACGTTTCGATCGTTCCCTGGAAGACCAGTAGTAGTTTCCAAAGCACATCTGGGGGCTTTCAGGAATCTGTGGACCTACAGGAAGTTGAGGAAACACAAAAATTGCATCTACATTGAATACAATAAGTTCCATGGGGACTTTTATCCACGGGAGTAATGTCTCAAACTGTCTACGCATTGATAGATTCCAGGAAGTCCAGTAGTAGTTTCCGAAGCACATCTGTAGACATGCTGTAATCTGTGGACCTAAAGAGTGTTGATGAAACGCAAAAATTGCATCGGCATTGAATACAATAAATACCATGGACACTTTTCTCAATGGGAGTAATGTCTCAAACTGTCTACGTTTTGATCGTTCCCTGGAAGAACAGTAGTAGTTTCCGAAGCACATCTGGAGGCATTGTGTAATCTATGGAGCTTATGAGTGGTGATGGAACACAAAATTTGCATCGGCATTGTATACGATAAGTACCATGCGGACTTTTCTTCATGGGAGTAATGTCTCAAACTGTCTACGATTTGATCGTTCCCTGGAAGATTAGTAGTAGTTTCCGAAGCACATCTGGAGGCATTCTGTAATCTGTGGACCTACAGAGTGTTGATGAAACACAAAAATTGCATCGGCATTCAATACAATAAGTACCATGCGAACTTTTCTCCATGGGAGTAATGTCTCAAACTGTCTACGTTTTGATCGTTCCATGGAAGACCAGTAGTAGTTTCCGAAGCGCATCTGGAGGCATTCTGTAATCTGTGGACCTACAGAGTGTTGATGACACACTAAAATTGCATCGGCATTGCATACAATAAGTTCCATGCGGAACTTTCTCCATGGGAGTAATGTCTCTATCTGTCGTCGCATTGATAGATTCCTGGAAGACCAGTAGTAGTTTCCGAAGCACATCTGGAATCATTCTATAAACTGTGGACATTCAGATTGTTGATGAAACACAGAAAGTACATCGGTATTGAATACTACAGGCACCATGCGGACTTTTCTCCATGGGAGTAATATCTCAAACTGTCTACGTTTCGATCTTTCCCTGGAAGACCAGTAGTAGTTTCCAAAGCACATCTGGGGGCATTCAGGAATCTGTAGACCTACAGGATGTTGATGAAACACAAAAATTACATCGACAATGAATACAATAAGTTCCATGCGGACTTTTCTAGACGGGAGTAGTGTCTCAAACTGTCTACGATTTGATTGCTCCCTAGAAGACCAGTAGTTGTTTCCGAAGCACATCTGGAGGCATTCTGTGATCTGTGGACCTACAGAGAGTTGATGAAACACAAAAATTGCATCGGCATTGAATACAATAAATACCATGCGGACTTTTCTCCATGGGAGTAATATCTTAAACTGTCTACGCTTTGATCGTTCCCTGGATGACCAGTAGTAGATTCCGAAGTACATCTGGAGGCATTCTGTAATATATGGAGCTTCGGAGTGGTGATGAAACACCAATATAGCATCGGCATTGTATACAATAAGTACCATGCGGAGTTTTCTCCATGGGATTAATGCCTCAAACTGTCTACGCTTTGATCGTTCCCTGGAAGACCAGTAGTAGTTTCCGAAGCACATCTGGAGGCATTCTGTAATCTGTGGACCTACAGAGTGTTGATGAAACACAAAAATTGCATCGGCATTGACTACAATAAGTACCATGCGGACTTTTCTCCATGAGAGAATTGTCTCAAACTGTCTACGCTTTGATCGATTCCAGGAAGACCAGTAGTAGTTTCCGAAGCACATCTGGAGGCATGCTGTAATCTGTCGACCTACAGAGTGTTGATGAAACACAAAAATTGCATCGGCATTGAATACAATAAGTACCATGCGGACTTTTCTTCATGGGAGTAATGTCTCAAACTGTCTACGATTTGATCGTTCCCTGGAAGATTAGTAGTAGTTTCCGAAGCACATCTGGAGGCATTCTGTAATCTGTGGACCTACAGAGTGTTGATGAAACACAAAAATTGCATCGGCATTCAATACAATAAGTACCATGCGAACTTTTCTCCATGGGAGTAATGTCTCAAACTGTCTACGTTTTGATCGTTCCATGGAAGACCAGTAGTAGTTTCCGAAGCGCATCTGGAGGCATTCTGTAATCTGTGGACCTACAGAGTGTTGATGACACATAAAAATTGCATCGGCATTGAATACAATAAGTACCACGCAAACTTTTCTCCATGGGAGTAATGTCTCAAACTGTCTACGTTTCGATCGTACCGTGGAAGACCAGTAGTAGTTTCCGAAGCACATCTGGAGGCATGCTGTAATCTGTGGACCTACAGAGTGTTGATGAAACACAAAAATTGCATCGGCATTGAATACAATAAGTACCATGCGGACTTTTCTTCATGGGAGTAATCTCTCAAACTGTCTACGATTTGGTCGTTCCCTGGAAGATTAGTAGTAGTTTCCGAAGCACATCTGGAATCATTCTGTAGTCTGTGGACCTACAGAGTGTTGCTGAAACACAAAAATTGCATCGGCATTGTATACAATAAGTACCATGCGGACTTTTCTCATTGGGAGTAATGCCTCAAACTGTCTACGCTTTGATCGTTCAATGGAAGACCAGTAGTACTTTCCGAAGCACATCTGGATTCATTCTGTAATATATGGAGCTTCAGAGAGGTGATGAAACACAAATATAGCATCGGCATTGTATACAATAAGAACCATGCGGAATTTTCTCTATGGGAGAATTGTCTCAAATTGTCTACGCTTTTAATCGATTCCAGGAAGACCATTAGTAGTTTCCGAAGCACATCTGGTGTCATGCTGTAATCTGTGGATCTACAGAGTGTTGATGAAACACAAAAGTTGCATCGGCATTGAATACAATAAGTACCCTGGGGACTTTTCTCCATGGGAGTAATGTCTCAAACTGTCTACGTTTCGATCGTTCCGTGGAAGACCAGTAGTAGTTTCAAAAGCACATGTGGGGGCTTTCAGGAATTTGTGGACCTACAGGATGTTGAGGAAACACAAAAATTGCATCTACATTGAATACAATAAGTTCCATGGGGACTTTTCTCCACGGGAGTAATGTCTCATACTGTCTACGATTTGATCGACCTCTGGAAGACCAGTAGTTGTTTCCGAAGAACATCTGGAGGCATTCTGTGATCTGCGGACCTAGAGAGAGTTGATGAAACAAAAAAATTGCATCGGCATTGAATACAACAAAAACCATGCGGACTTTTCTCCATGGGAGTAATGTCTCAAACTGTCTACGCATTGATCGATTCCAGGAAGACCAGTAGTAGTTTCCGAAGCACATCTGGAGGCATGCTGTAATCTGTGGACCTACAGAGTGTTGATGACACACAAAAATTGCATCGGCATTGAATACAATAAGTACCACGCAAACTTTTCTCCATGGGAGTAATGTCTCAAACTGTCTACGTTATGATCGTTCCCTAGAAGGGCAGTAGTAGTTTCCGAAGCACATCTGGAGGCATTTTGTAATTTGTGGACCTACAGAGTGTTGATGAAACACAAAAATTGCATCGGCATTGAATACAATAAGTACCATGCGGAATTTTCTCCATGGGAGTAATGTCTCTATCTGTCTACGCATTGATAGATTCCTGGAAGACCAGTAGTAGTTTCCGAAGCACACCTGGAGACATTCTGTAATCTTTGGACCTTCAGAGTGTTAATGAAACTCAGAAATTGCATCGGTATTGAATACAACATGCACCATGTGGACTTTTATCCATGGGAGTAATGTCTCAAAGTGTCTATGGTTTGATCAATTCCTGTGAGGCCACTAGTAGCTTCCGAAGCACATCTGGAGGCATTCTGTAATCTGTGTACCTTCAGGGTGTTGATGAAACATAAATATTGCATTTGGATTCAATACAACAGTCTACATGCGGACTCTTTTCCATGGGAGTAATGTCTCAATCTGTCTAATCTAGATTTCTGGAAGACCAGTAGTAGTTTCCGAAGCACATCTGGAAACAATCTGTAAACTGTGGACTTTCAGAGTGTTGATGAAACACAGAAATTGCATCGGGATTGAATACAACAAACACCATGCGGACTTTTAACCATGTGCCTAATGTCTCAAACTGTGTACTCTTTGATCGTTCCCTGGAAGACCAGTAGTAGTTACCGAAGCACGTCTGGAGGCATTGCGTAATCTGTGGACCATCAGAGTGTCAATGAAAAACAGTAATAGCATCGGGATTGAATACAACAAGCACCATGCGGACTTTTCTCCATGGGAGAAATGTCTCAAACTGTCTACGTTTTGATCGTTCCATGGAAGACCAGTAGTAGTTCCAGAAGCGCATCTGGAGGCATTCTGTAATCTGTGGAACTACAGAGTGTTGATGACACTCAAAAATTGCATCGGCATTGAATACAATAAGTACCATAGAGACTTTTCTCCATGGGAGTAATGTCTCAAACTGTCTACGCTTTGATCGTTCCCTGGAAGACCAGTAGTAGTTTAAAAAGCACTTCTGGGGGCATTCAGGAATCTGTGGACCTACAGGATGTTGATGAAACACAAAAATTGCATCGACATTGAATACAATAAGTTCCATGCGGACTTTTCTCCACGGGAGTAATATCTCAAACTGTCTACGATATGATTGCTCCCTGGAAGACCAGTAATTGTTTCCGAAGCGCATCTGGAGGCATTCTGTAATCTGTGGACCAACAGAGTGTTGATGAAACACAAAAATTGCATCGGCATTGAATACAATAAGTACCATGCAAACTTTTCTCCATGGGAGTAATGTCTCATACTGTCTACGTTTCGATCGTTCCCTGGAAGACCAGCAGTAGTTTCCAAAGCACATCTGGGGGCATCCAGGAATCTGTGGACCTACAGGATGTTGATGAAACGCAAAAATTGCATCGACATTAAATACAATAAGTTCCATGCGGACATTTCTCCACGGGAGTAATGTCTTAAACTGTCTACGATTTGATTGCTCCCTGGAATACCATTAGTAGTTTCCGAAGCACATCTGGAGGCATTCTGTAATATATGGAGCTTCAGAGTGGTGATGAAACACAAATATAGCATCGGCATTGTATACAATAAGTACCATGCGGACTTTTCTCCATGGGAGTAATGCCTCAAACTGTCTACGCTTTGATCGTTCCCTGGAAGACCAGTAGTAGTTTCCGAAGCACATCTGTACGCATGCTGTAATCTGTGGACCTACAGAGTGTTGATGAGACACAAAAATTGCATCGGCATTGACTACAATAATTACCATGCGGACTTTTCTCCATCTGTGGATTGTCTCAAACTGTCTACGCTTTGATCGATTCCAGGAAGACCAGTAGTAGTTTCCGAAGCACATCTGGAGGCATGCTGTAATCTGTATACCTACAGAGTGTAGATGAAACACAAAATTTGCATCGGCATTGACTACAATAAGTACCATGCGGACTTTTCTCCATGGAAGAATTGTCTCAAACTGTCTACGCTTTGATCGATTCCAGGAAGACCAGTAGTAGTTTCCGAAGCACATCTGGAGGCATTCTATAATATGTGGACCTATAGAGTGTTGATGAAACACAAAAAAATGCATCGGCATTGAATACAATAAGTACCATTCGGACTTTTCTCCATGGGAGAATTTTCCAAACTGTCTACGCTTTGATCGATTCCAGGCAGACCATTAGTAGATTCCGAAGCACTTCTGGAGGCATGCTGTAATCTGTGGACCTACAGAGTGTTGTTGAAACACTAAAATTGCATCGGCATTGAATACAATAAGTACCATGGGGACTTTTCTCCATGGGAGTAATGTCTCAAACTGTCTACGTTTCGATCGTTCCCTGGAAGACCAGTAGTAGTTTCCAAAGCACATCTGGGGGCATTCAGGAATCTGTGGACCTACTGGATGTTGAGGAAACACAAAAATTGCATCTACATTGAATACAATAAGTTCCATGCGGACTTTTCTCCACGGGAGTAATGTGTCAAACTCTCTACGATTTGATCGCTCCCTGGAAGACCAGTAGTAGTTTCCGAAACACATCTGGAGGCATTCTGTAATCTGTGGTCCTACAGAGTGTTGATGAAGCACAAATATTGCATCGGCATTGAATACAATAAGTACCATGCGGACTTTTCTTCATGGGAGTAATGTCTCAAACTGTCTACGATTTGATCGCTCCCTGGAAGACCAGTAGTAGTTTAAGAAGCACATCTGGAGGCTTTCTGTAATCTGTGGACCTACAGAGTGTTGTTTAAACACAAAAATTGCATCGGTATTAAATACAATAAGTACCATGCAAACTTTTCTCCATGGGAGTAATGTCTCAAACTGTCTACATTTCGATCGTTCCCTGGAAGACCAGTAATAGTTTCCAAAGCGCATCTGGGGGCATTCAGGGATCTGTGGACCTACAGGATATTGATGAAACGCAAAAATTGCATCGACATTGAATACAATAAGTTCCATGCGGACTTTTCTAGACGGGAGTAATGTCTCAAATTTTCTACGATTTGATTGCGGCCTGGAAGACCAGTAGTTGTTTCCGAAGCACATCTGGAGGCAATCTATGATCTGTGGACCTACAGAGAGTTGATGAAACACAAAAATTGCATCGGCATTGAATACAATAAATACCATGCTAACTTTTCTCCATGGGAGTACTATCTTAAACTGTCTACGCTTTGATCGTTCCCTGGAAGACCAGTAGTAGATGCCGAAACACATCTGGAGGCATTCTGTAATATATGGAGCTTCAGAGTGGTGATGAAACACAAATATAGTATCAACATTTTATACAATAAGTACCATGCGGAGTTTTCTCCATGGGAGTAATTGCCTCAAACTGTCTACGCTTTGATCGTTTCCTGGAAGTTCAGTAGTAGTTTCCGAAGCACATCTGGAGGCATTCTGTAATCTGTGGACATACAGAGTGTAGATGAAACACAAAAATTGCATCGGCATTGACTACAATAATTACCATGCAGACTTTTCTCCATGGGAGAATTGTCTCAAACTGTCTACGCTTTGATCGATTCCAGGAAGACCAGTAGTAGTTTCCGAAGCACATCTGGAGGCATGCTGTAATCTGTGGACCTACAGAGTGTTGATGAAACACAAAAATTGCATCGGCATTGAATACAATAAGTACCTTGCGGACCTTTCTCCATGGGAGTAATGTCTCAAACTGTCTACGCATTGATCGATTCCAGGAAGACCAGTAGTAGTTTCCGAAGCACATCTGGAGGCATTCTGTAATCTGTGGACCTACAGAGTGTTGATGAAACACAAAAATTGCATCGGCATTGTATACAATAAGTTCCATGCGGACTTTTCTCCATCGGAGTAATGCCTCAAACAGTCTACGCTTTGATCGTTCCCTGGAAGACCAGTAGTAGTTTGCAAAGCACATCTGGAGGCATTCTGTAATCTGGGACCTACAGAGTGCTGATTAAGCACTAAAATTGCATCGGCATTGAATACAATAAGTATCATGCGGACTTTTCTCCATGAGAGTAATTTCTCAAACTGTTTACGCTTTGATCGATTCCAGGAAGACCAGTAGTAGTTTCCGAAGCACATCTGGAGGCATTCTGTAATCTGTGGACCTACAGAGTGTTGATGAAACACAAAAATTGCAAAGGCATTGAATACAATAAGTACCATGGGGACTTTTCTCTATGGGAGTAATGTCTTAAACTGTCTACGTTTTGATCGTTCCATGGAAGACCAGTAGTAGTTTCCGAAGCACATCTGGAGGCATTCTGTAATCTGTGGGCCTACAGAGTGTTGATGAAACAAAAAAATTGCATCGGCATTGTATACAATAAGTACCATGCAAACTTTTCTCCATGGGAGTAATGTCTCAAACTGTCTACTTTTCTATCTTTCCCTGGAAGACCAGTAGTAGTTTCCATAGCACATCTGGGGGCATTCAGGAATCTGTAGACCTACAGGATGTTGATGAAACACAAAAATTGAATCGACATTGAATACAATAAGTTCCATGCGGAATTTTCTAGACGGGAGTAATGTCTCAAACTGTCTACGATTTGATTGCTCCCTGGAAGACCAGTAGTTGTTTCCGAAGCACATCTGGAGGCATTCTGTGATCTGTGGAACTACAGAGAGTTGATGAAACACAAAAATTGCATCCGCATTGAATACAATAAATGCCATGCGGACTTTTTTCTATGGGAGTAATATCTTAAACTGTCTACGCTTTGATCGTTCCCTGGAAGAGCAGTAGTAGATTTCGAATCACATCTGGAGGCATTCTGCAATATATGGAGCTTCAGAGTGGTGATGAAACACATATATAGCATCGGCAGTGTATACAACAAGTACCATGCGGAGTTCTCTCCATGGGAGTAATGCCTCAAACTGTCTACGCTTTGATCGTTCCCTGGAAGACCAGTAGTAGTTTCCGAAGCACATCTGGAGGCATTCTGTAATCTGTGGACCTACAGAGTGTTGAAGAAACACAAAAATTGCATCGGCATTGAATACAATAAGTACCATGCGGACTTTCCTCCATGGGAGTAATGTCTCAAACTGTCTACGTTTCTATCTTTCCCTGGAAGACCAGTAGTAGTTTCCAAAGCACATCTGGGGGCATTCAGGAATCTGTAGACCTACAGGATGTTGATGAAACACAAAAATTGCATCGACATTGAATACAATAAGTTCCATGCAGAATTTTCTTGACGGGAGTAATGTCTCAAACTGTCTACGATTTGATTGCTCCCTGGAAGACCAGTAGTTGTTTCCGAAGCACATCTGGAGGCATTCTGTGATCTGTGGAACTACAGAGAGTTGATGAAACACAAAAATTGCATCGGCATTGAATACAATAAGTACCATGCGGACTTTTCTTCATGGGAGTAATGTCTCAAACTGTCTACGATTTGATCGTTCCCTGGAAGATTAGTAGTGGTTTCCGAAGCACATCTGGAGGCATTCTGTAATCTGTGGACCTACAGAGTGTTGATGAAACACAAAAATTGCATCTGCATTGAATACAATAAGTACCATGCAAACTTTTCTCCATGGGAGTAATGTCTCAAACTGTCTACGTTTCGATCGTTCCATGGAAGACCAGTAGTAGTTTCCAAAGATCATCTGGGGGCATTCAGGAACCTGTGGACCTACAGGATGTTGATGAAACACAAAAATTGAATCGACATTGAATACAATAAGTTCCATGCGGACTTCTCTAGATGGGAGTAATGTCTCAAACTGTTTACGATTTGATTGCTCCCAGGAAGACCAGTAGTTGTTTCCGAATCACATCTGGAGGCATTCTGTGGACCTAAAGAGAGTTGATGAAACACAAAAATTGCATCGGCATTGAATACAATAAATACCATGCGGACTTTTCTCCATGGGAGTAATATCTTAAACTGTCTACGCTTTGATCGTTCCCTGGAAGACCAGTAGTAATTTCCGAAGCACATCTGGAGGTATTCTGTAATATATGGAGCTTCAGAGTGGTGATGAAACACAAATATAGCATCGGCATTGTATACAATAAGTACCATGCGGACTTTTCTCCATGGGAGTAATGCCTCAAACTGTCTACGCTTTGATCGTTCCCTGGTAGACAAGTAGTAGTTTGCAAAGCACATCTGGTGGCATTCTGTAACCTGTGGACCTACAGAGTGTTGATGAAACACAAAAATTTCATCGGCATTGAATACGATAAGTACCATGCGGGTTTTTCTCCATGGGAGAATTGTCTCAAACTGTCTACGCTTTGATCGTTCCCTGGAAGACCAGTAGTAGTTTCCGAAACACATCTGGAGGCATTCTGTAATATGTGGACCTACAGAGTGTTGATGAAACACAAAAAATTGCATCGGCACTAAATACAATAAGTACCATTCGGACTTTTCTCCATGGGAGAATTGTCTCAACTGTCTACGATTTGATCGATTGCAGGAAGACCATTAGTAGTTTCCGAAGCACATCTGGAGGCATGTTGTAATCTGTGGACCTACAGAGTGTTGATGAAACACAAAAATTGCATCGGCATTGAATACAATAAGTACCATGCGGACTTTTCTTAATGGGAGTAATGTCTCAAACTGTCTACGACATGATCATTCCCTGGAAGATTAGTAGTAGTTTCCGAATCACATCTGGAGGCATTCTGTAATCTGTGGACCTACAGAGGGTTGCTGAAACACAAAAATTGCATCGGCATTGAATACAATAAATACCATGCGGACTTTTCTCCATGGGAGTAATGTCTTAAACTGTCTACGCTTTGATCTTTCCCTGGAAGACCAGTAGTAGTTCCCGAAGCACATGTGGAGGCATTCGGTAATATATGGAGCTTCAGAGTGGTAATGAAACACTAATATAGCATCGGCATTGTGTACAATAAGTACCATGCGGACATTTCTCCATGGGAGAATTGTCTCAAACTGTCTACGCTTTGATCGATTCCAGGAAGACCATTAGTAGTTTCCGAAGCACATCTGGAGTCATGCTGTAATCTGTGGACCTACAGAGTGTTGATGAAACACAAAAATTGCATCGGCATTGAATACAATAAGAACCATGGGGACTTTTCTCCATGGGAGTAATGTCTCAAACTGTCTACGTTTCGATCGTTCCCTGGAAGACCAGTAGTAGTTTCCAAAGCACATCTGGGGGCATTCAGGAATCTGTAGACCTACAGGATGTTGATGAAACACAAAAATTGCATCGACATTGAATACAATAAGTTCCATGCGGAATTTTCTAGACGGGAGTAATGTCTCAAACTTTCTACGATTTGATTGCTCCCTGGAAGACCAGTAGTTGTTTCCGAAGCACATCTGGAGGCATTCTGTGGACCTACAGAGAGTTGAAGAAACACAAAAATTGCATCGGCATTGAATACAGTAAATACCATGCGGACTTTTCTCCATGGGAGTAATATCTTAAACTGTCTACGCTTTGATCGTTCCCTGGAAGACCAGTAGTAGTTTCCGAAGCACATCTTTAGGCATTCTGTAATATATGGAGCTTCAGAGTGGTGATGAAACACTAATATAGCATCGGCATTGTATACAATAAGTACCATGCGGAGTTTTCTCCATGGGAGTAATGCCTCAAACTGTCTACGCTTTGATCGTTCCCTGGAAGACCAGTAGTAGTTTCCGAAGCACATCTGGAGGCATTCTGTAATCTCTGGACCTACAGAGTGTTGATAAAACACAAAAATTGCATCGGCATTGACTACAATAAGTACCATTCGGACTTTTCTCCATGTGAGAGTTGTCTCAAACTGTCTACGCTTTGATCGTTCTCTGGTAGACCAGTAATAGTTTCCGAAGCACATCTGGATGCATGCTGTAATCTGTGGACCTACAGAGTGTTGATGAAACACAAAAATTGCATCGGCATTGAATACAATAAGTACCATGCGGACTTTTCTTCATGGGAGTAATGTCTCAAACTGTCTACGATTTGATCGTTCCCTGGAAGATTTGTAGTAGTTTCCGAAGCACATCTGGATTCATTCTGTAATCTGTGGACCTACAGAGTGTTGATGAAACACAAAAATTGCATCGGCATTGATTACAATAAGTACCAATCGGACTTTTCTCCATGGGAGTAATGTCTCAAACTGTCTACGCTTTGATCGTTCCATGGAAGACCAGTAGTAGTTTCCGAAGCGCATCTGGAGACATTCTGTTATCGGTGGTCCTACAGAGTGTTGTTGGTGTTGTTGACACACAAAAATTGCATCGGCATTGAATACAATAAGTACCATGCAAACTTTTCTCCATGGGAGTAATGTCTCGAGCTGTCTACGTTTCGACCGTTCCATGGAAGACCAGTAGTAGTTTCCAAAGCACATCTGGGGGCATTCAGGAACCTGTGGACCTACAGGATGTTGATGAAACACAAAAATTGCATCGGCTTTGAATACAATAAGTACCTTGCGGACTTTTCTCCATGGGAGTAATGTCTCAAACTGTGTACGTATTGATCGATTCCAGGAAGACCAGTAGTAGTTTCCGAAGCACATCTGGAGGCATGTTGTAATCTGTGGACCTACAGAGTGTTGATGAAACACAAAAATTGCATCGGCATTGAATACAATAAGTACCATGCGGACTTTTCTTAATGGGAGTAATGTCTCAAACTGTCTACGATATGATCATTCCCTGGAAGATTAGTAGTAGTTTCCGAATCACATCTGGAGGCATTCTGTAATCTGTGGACCTACAGAGGGTTGCTGAAACACAGAAATTGCATCGGCATTGAATACAATAAATACCATGCGGACTTTTCTCCATGGGAGTAATGTCTTGAACTGTCTACGCTTTGATCTTTCCCTGGAAGACCAGTAGTAGTTCCCGAAGCACATGTGGAGGCATTCTGTAATATATGGAGCTTCAGAGTGGTAATGAAACACTAATATAGCATCGGCATTGTGTACAATAAGTACCATGCGGACATTTCTCCATGGGAGAATTGTCTCAAACTGTCTACGCTTTGATCGATTCCAGGAAGACCATTAGTAGTTTCCGAAGCACATCTGGAGTCATGCTGTAATCTGTGGACCTACAGAGTATTGAAACACAAAAATTGCATCGGCATTGAATACAATAAGAACCATGGGGACTTTTCTCCATTGGAGTAATGTCTCAAACTGTCTACGTTTCGATCGTTCCCTGGAAGACCAGTAGTAGTTTCCAAAGCACATCTGGGGGCATTCAGGAATCTGTAGACCTACAGGATGTTGATGAAACACAAAAATTGCATCGACATTGAATACAATAAGTTCCATGCGGAATTTTCTAGACGGGAGTAATGTCTCAAACTTTCTACGATTTGATTGCTCCCTGGAAGACCAGTAGTTGTTTCCGAAGCACATCTGGAGGCATTCTGTGATCTGTGGAACTACAGAGAGTTGATGAAACACAAAAATTGCACCCGCATTGAATACAATAAATACCATGCGGACTTTTCTCCATGGGAGTAATGCCTCAAACTGTCTACGCTTTGATCGTTCCCTGGAAGACCAGTAGTAGTTTCCGAAGCACATCTTTAGGCATTCTGTAATATATGGAGCTTCAGAGTGGTGATGAAACACTAATATAGCATCGGCATTGTATACAATAAGTACCATGCGGAGTTTTCTCCATGGGAGTAATGCCTCAAACTGTCTACGCTTTGATCGTTCCCTGGAGGACCAGTAGTAGTTTCCGAAGCACATCTGGAGGCATTCTGTAATCTCTGGACCTACAGAGTGTTGATAAAACACAAAAATTGCTTCGGCATTGACTACAATAAGTACCATTCGGACTTTTCTCCATGGGAGAGTTGTCTCAAACTGTCTACGCTTTGATCGTTCTCTGGTAGACCAGTAGTAGTTTCCGAAGCACATCTGGATGCATGCTGTAATCTGTGGACCTACAGAGTGTTGATGAAACACAAAAATTGCATCGGCATTGAATACAATAAGTACCATGCGGACTTTTCTTCATGGGAGTAATGTCTCAAACTGTCTACGATTTGATCGTTCCCTGGAAGATTTGTAGTAGTTTCCGAAGCACATCTGGATTCATTCTGTAATCTGTGGACCTACAGAGTGTTGAATGAAACACCAAAATTCTATCGGCATTGATTACAATAAGTACCAATCGGACTTTTCTCCATGGGAGTAATGTCTCAAACTGTCTACGCTTTGATCGTTCCATGGAAGACCAGTAGTAGTTTCCGAAGCGCATCTTTAGACATTCTGTTATCGGTGGTCCTACAGAGTGTTGTTGACACACAAAAATTGCATCGGCATTGAATACAATAAGTACCATGCAAACTTTTCTCCATTGGAGTAATGTCTCGAGCTGTCTACGTTTCGACCGTTCCATGGAAGACCAGTAGTAGTTTCCAAAGCACATCTGGGGGCATTCAGGAACCTGTGGACCTACAGGATGTTGATGAAACACAAAAATTGCATCGGCATTGAATACAGTAAGTACCATGCGGACTTTTCTCCATGGGAGTAATATCTTAAACTGTCTACGCTTTGTTCGTTCCCTGGAAGACCAGTAGTAGTTTCCGAAGCACATCTGGAGGTATTCTGTAATATATGGAGCTTCAGAGTGGTGATGAAACACAAATATAGCATCGGCATTGTATACAATAAGTACCTTGCGGACTTTTCTCCATGGGAGTAATGCCTCAAACTGTCTACGCTTTGATCGTTCCCTGGAAGACCAGTGGTAGTTTCCGAAGCACATCTTTAGGCATTCTGTAATATATGGAGCTTCAGAGTGTTGATGAAACACAAATATAGCATCGGCATTGTATTCAATAAGTACCATGCCGACTTTTCTCCACGGGAGTAATGATTCAAACTGTCTACGCTTTGATCGTTCCCTGGAAGACCAGTAGTAGTTTCCGAAGCACATCTGGAGGCATGCCGTAATCTCTGGTCCTACAGACTGTTGATGAAGCACAAAAAGTGCATCGGCATTGAATACAATAAGTACCTTGCGGACTTTTCTCCATGGGAGTAATGTCTCAAACTGTGTACGTATTGATCGATTCCAGGAAGACCAGTAGCAGTTTCCGAAGCACATCTGAAAGCATTCTGTAATCTGTGGACCTAAGGAGTGTTGACGAAACACAAAAATTGCATCGGCATTGTATAGAATAAGTACCATGCGGACTTTTCTCCATGGGAGAATTGTCTCAAACTGTCTACGCTTTGATCGATTCCAGGAAGACCAGTAGTTGTTTCCGAAGCACATCTGGAGTCATGCTGTAATCTGTGGACCTACAGAGTGTTGATGAAACACAAAAATTGCATCGGCATTGAATACAATAAGTACCATGGGGACTTTTCTCCATGGGAGTAATGTCTCAAACTGTCTACATTTTGATCGTTCCCTGAAAGACCAGTAGTAGTTTCCGAAGCACATCTGGAGGCATTCTGTAATCTATGGAGCTTATGAGTGGTGATGGAAGACAAAATTTGCATCGGCATTGTATACGGTAAGTACCATGCGGACTTTTCTCCATAGGAGTAATGTCTCAATCTGTCTACGTTTTGATCGTTCCCTAGAAGGCCAGTAGTAGTTTCCGAAGCACATCTTGAGGCATTTGGTAATTTGTGGACCTACAGAGTGTTGATGAAACACAAAAATTGCATCGGCATTGAATACAATTAGTACCATGCGGACTTTTCTCCATGGGAGTAATGTCTCACACTGACTACGCTTTGATCGATTCCAGAAAAACCTGTAGTAGTTTCCGAAGCACATCTGGAGGCATGTTGTAAAATGTGGACCTATAGAGTGTTGATGAAACTCAAAAATTGCTACGGCATTAAATACAATTAGTACCATGCGGACTTTTCTCCATGGGAGTAATGTCTCAAACTGTCTACGATTTCATCGAATCCAGGAAGACCAGTAGTAGTTTCCGAAACACATCTGGAGGCATGCCGTAATCTGTGGACCTACACAGTGTTGATGAAACACAAAAATTGCATCTACATTGAATACAATAAGTTCCATGGGGACTTTTCTCCACGGGAGTAATGTCTCAAAGTGTATACGATTTGATCGCCCCCTGGAAGACCAGTAGTAGTTTCCGAAGCACATCTGGAGGCATTCTGTGATCTGTGGACCTACAGAGAGTTGATGAAACACAAAAATTGCATCCGCATTGAATACAATAAATACCATGCGGACTTTTCTCCATGGGAGTAATATCTTAAACTGTCTACGCTTTCATCGTTCCGTGGAAGACCAGTAGCAGATTCCGAAGCACATCTGGGGGCATTCTGCAATATATGGAGCTTCAGAGTGGTGATGAAACACAAATATAGCATCGGCATTGTATACAATAAGTACCATGCAGAGTTTTCTCCATGGGAGTAATGCCTCAAATTGTCTACGCTTTGATCCTTCCCTGGAAGACCAGTAGTAGTTTCCGAAGCACATCTGGAGGCATTCTGTAATCTCTGGACCTACAGAGTGTTGATAAAACACAAAAAATGCATCGGCATTGACTACAATAAGTACCATTCGGACTTTTCTCCATGGGAGAATTGTCTCAAACTGTCTACGCTTTGATCGTTCTCTGGAAGACCAGTAGTAGTTTCCGAAGCACATCTGGAGGCATGCTGTAATCTGTGGACCTACAGAGTGTTGATGAAACACAAAAATTGCATCGGCATTGAATACAATAAGTACCATGCGGACTTTTCTTCATGGGAGTAATGTCGCAAACTGTCTACGATTTGATCGTTCCCTGGAAGATTTGTAGTAGTTTCCTAAGAACATCTGGGAGCATTCTGTAATCTGTGGACCTACAGAGTGTTGATGAAACACAAAAATTCATCGGCATTGAATACAATAAGTACCATTCGGACTTTTCTCCATGGGAGAATTGTCTCAAACTGTCTACGCTTTGATCGTTCTCTGGAAGACCAGTAGTAGTTTCCGAAGCACATCTGGAGGCATGCTGTAATCTGTGGACCTAAAGAGTGTTGATGAAACACAAAAATTTCATCGGCATTGAAGACAATATGTACCATGCAAACTTTTCTCCATGGGAGTAATGTCTCAAACTGTCTACGTTTCGCTCGATCCCTGGAAGAAAAGTAGTAGTTTCCGAAGCACATCTGGAGGCATTCTGTAATATATGGAGCTTCAGAGTGGTGATGAAACACAAATATAGCATCGGAACTGTATACAATAAGTACCATGCGGACTTTTCTCATTGGGAGTAATGCCTCAAACTGTCTACGCTTTGATCGGTCCCTGGAAGAACAGTAGTAGTTTCCGAAGCGCATCTGGAGACATTCTGTTATCGGTGGACCTACAGAGTGTTGTTGACACACAAAAATTGCATCGGCATTGAATACAATAAGTACCATGCAAACTTTTCTCCATGGGAGTAATGTCTCAAACTGTCTACGTTTCGATCGTTCCATGGAAGACCAGTAGTAGTTTCCAAAGCACATCTGGGGGCATTCAGGAACCTGTGGACCTACAGGATGTTGATGAAACACAAAAATTGCATCGACATTGAATACAATAAGTTCCATGCGGACTTTTCTAGACGGGAGTAATGTCTCAAACTGTTTACGATTTGATTGCTCCCTGGAAGACCAGTAGTTGTTTCCGAAGCACATCTGGAGGCATTCTGTGGACCTACAGAGAGTTGAAGAAACACAAAAATTGCATCGGCATTGAATACAGTAAATACCATGCGGACTTTTCTCCATGGGAGTAATATCTTAAACTGTCTACGCTTTGATCGTTCCCTGGAAGACCAGTAATAGTTTCCGAAGCACATCTTTAGGCATTCTGTAATATATGGAGCTTCAGAGTGGTGATGAAACACAAATATAGCATCGGCATTGTATACAATAAGTACCATGCCGACTTTTCTCCACGGGAGTAATGACTCAAACTGTCTACGCTTTGATCGTTCCCTGGAAGACCAGTAGTAGTTTCCGAAGCACATCTGGAGGCATGCTGTAATCTGTGGTCCTACAGAGTGTTGATGAAGCACAAAAATTGCATCGGCATTGACTACAATAAGTACCATGCGGACTTTTCTCCATGGGAGAATTGTCTCTAACTGTCTACGCTTTGAGCGATTCCAGGAAGACCAGTAGTAGTCTCCGAAGCACATCTGGAGGCATGCTGTAATCTGTGCACCTTCAGAGTGTTGATGAAACACAAAAATTGCATCGGCATTGAAGACAATAAGTACCATGCGGACTTTTCTCCATGGGAGAATTGTCTCAAACTGTCTACGATTTGATCGACTCCAGGAAGACCAGTAGTAGTTTCCGAAGCACATCTGGAGGCATGCTGTAATCTGTGGACCTACAGAGTGTTGATGAAACACAAAAATTGCATCGGCATTGAATACAATAAGTACCATGGGGACTTTTCTCCATGGGAGTAATGTCTCAAACTGTCTACGTTTCGATCGTTCCCTGGAAGACGAGTAGTAGTTTCCAAAGCACATATGGGGGCTTTCAGGAATCTGTGGGCCTACAGGATGTTGAG
The DNA here is from genome assembly GCF_023897955.1 of Schistocerca gregaria. Taxonomy (NCBI): domain Eukaryota; kingdom Metazoa; phylum Arthropoda; class Insecta; order Orthoptera; family Acrididae; genus Schistocerca; species Schistocerca gregaria. The sequence continues at coordinate 21,957,592 of NC_064929.1, read as the reverse complement.
GAAACACAAAAATTGCATTTACATTGAATACAATAAGTTCCATGGGGACTTTTCTCCACGGGAGTAATGTCTCAAACTGTGTACGGTTTGATCGCCCCCTGGAAGACCAGTAGTTGTTTCCGAAGCACATCTGGAGGCATTCTGTGATCTATGGACCTACAGAGTGTTGATGAAGCACAAAAATTGCAGCGGCATTGTATACAATAAGTACCATGCGGACTTTTCTTAATGAGAGTAATGTCTCAAACTGTCTACGATTTGATCGTTCCCTGGAAGATTAGCAGTAGTTTCCGAAGCACATCTGGAGGTATTCTGTAATCTGTGGACCTACAGTGTGTTGATGAAACACAAAAATTGTATCGGCATTGAATACAATAAGTACCATGCGGACTTTTCTCCATGGGAGTAAAGTCTCAAACTGTCTACGTTTTGATCGTTCCATGGAAGACCAGTAGTAGTTTCCGAAGCGCATCTGGAGACATTCTGTTATCGGTGGTCCTACAGAGTGTTGTTGACACACACAAATTGCATCGGCATTGAATACAATAAGTACCATGCAAACTTTTCTCCATTGGAGTAATGTCTCGAGCTGTCTACGTTTCGACCGTTCCATGGAAGACCAGTAGTAGTTTCCAAAGCACATCTGGGGGCATTCAGGAACCTGTGGACCTACAGGATGTTGATGAAACACAAAAATTGCATCGGCATTGAATACAGTAAGTACCATGCGGACTTTTCTCCATGGGAGTAATATCTTAAACTGTCTACGCTTTGTTCGTTCCCTGGAAGACCAGTAGTAGTTTCCGAAGCACATCTGGAGGTATTCTGTAATATATGGAGCTTCAGAGTGGTGATGAAACACAAATATAGCATCGGCATTGTATACAATAAGTACCTTGCGGACTTTTCTCCATGGGAGTAATGCCTCAAACTGTCTACGCTTTGATCGTTCCCTGGAAGACCAGTGGTAGTTTCCGAAGCACATCTTTAGGCATTCTGTAATATATGGAGCTTCAGAGTGTTGATGAAACACAAATATAGCATCGGCATTGTATTCAATAAGTACCATGCCGACTTTTCTCCACGGGAGTAATGATTCAAACTGTCTACGCTTTGATCGTTCCCTGGAAGACCAGTAGTAGTTTCCGAAGCACATCTGGAGGCATGCCGTAATCTCTGGTCCTACAGACTGTTGATGAAGCACAAAAAGTGCATCGGCATTGAATACAATAAGTACCTTGCGGACTTTTCTCCATGGGAGTAATGTCTCAAACTGTGTACGTATTGATCGATTCCAGGAAGACCAGTAGCAGTTTCCGAAGCACATCTGAAAGCATTCTGTAATCTGTGGACCTAAGGAGTGTTGACGAAACACAAAAATTGCATCGGCATTGTATAGAATAAGTACCATGCGGACTTTTCTCCATGGGAGATTTGTCTCAAACTGTCTACGCTTTGATCGATTCCAGGAAGACCAGTAGTTGTTTCCGAAGCACATCTGGAGTCATGCTGTAATCTGTGGACCTACAGAGTGTTGATGAAACACAAAAATTGCATCGGCATTGAATACAATAAGTACCATGGGGACTTTTCTCCATGGGAGTAATGTCTCAAACTGTCTACGTTTCGATCGTTCCCTGGAAGACCAGTAGTAGTTTCCAAAGCACATCTGGGGGCTTTCAGGAATCTGTGGGCCTACAGAATGTTGAGGAAACACAAAAATTGCATTTACATTGAATACAATAAGTTCCATGGGGACTTTTCTCCACGGGAGTAATGTCTCAAACTGTGTACGATTTGATCGCCCCCTGGAAGACCAGTAGTTGTTTCCGAAGCACATCTGGAGGCATTCTGTGATCTGTGGACCTACAGAGAGTTGATGAAACAAAAAAATTGCATCGGCATTGAATACAAAAAATACCATGTGGACTTTTCTCCATGGGAGTAATGTCTCAAACTGTCTACGCATTTAACGATTCCAGGAAGACCAGTACTAGTTTCCGAAGCACATCTGGAGGCATTCTGTAATCTGTGGACCTACAGAGTGTTGATGAAACACAAAAATTGCATCGGCATTGACTTCAATAAGTACCATGCGGACTTTTCTCCATGGGACAATTGTCTCAAACTGTCTACGCTTTGATCGATTCCAGGAAGACCAGTAGTAGTTTCCGAAGCACATCTGGAGGCATGCTGTAATCTGTGGACCTACAGAGAGTTGATGAAACACAACAATTGCATCGGCATTGAATACAATAAGTACCATGGGGACTTTTCTCCATGGGAGTAATGTCTCAAACTGTCTACATTTTGATCGTTCCCTGAAAGACCAGTAGTAGTTTCCGAAGCACATCTGGAGGCATTCTGTAATCTATGGAGCTTATGAGTGGTGATGGAAGACAAAATTTGCATCGGCATTGTATACGGTAAGTACCATGCGGACTTTTCTCCATAGGAGTAATGTCTCAATCTGTCTACGTTTTGATCGTTCCCTAGAAGGCCAGTAGTAGTTTCCGAAGCACATCTTGAGGCATTTGGTAATTTGTGGACCTACAGAGTGTTGATGAAACACAAAAATTGCATCGGCATTGAATACAATTAGTACAAGGCGGACTTTTCTCCATGGGAGTAATGTCTCACACTGACTACGCTTTGATCGATTCCAGAAAAACCTGTAGTAGTTTCCGAAGCACATCTGGAGGCATGTTGTAAAATGTGGACCTATAGAGTGTTGATGAAACTCAAAAATTGCTACGGCATTAAATACAATTAGTACCATGCGGACTTTTCTCCATGGGAGTAATGTCTCAAACTGTCTACGATTTCATCGAATCCAGGAAGACCAGTAGTAGTTTCCGAAACACATCTGGAGGCATGCCGTAATCTGTGGACCTACACAGTGTTGATGAAACACAAAAATTGCATCTACATTGAATACAATAAGTTCCATGGGGACTTTTCTCCACGGGAGTAATGTCTCAAAGTGTATACGATTTGATCGCCCCCTGGAAGACCAGTAGTAGTTTCCGAAGCACATCTGGAGGCATTCTGTGATCTGTGGACCTACAGAGAGTTGATGAAACACAAAAATTGCATCCGCATTGAATACAATAAATACCATGCGGACTTTTCTCCATGGGAGTAATATCTTAAACTGTCTACGCTTTCATCGTTCCGTGGAAGACCAGTAGCAGATTCCGAAGCACATCTGGGGGCATTCTGCAATATATGGAGCTTCAGAGTGGTGATGAAACACAAATATAGCATCGGCATTGTATACAATAAGTACCATGCAGAGTTTTCTCCATGGGAGTAATGCCTCAAATTGTCTACGCTTTGATCCTTCCCTGGAAGACCAGTAGTAGTTTCCGAAGCACATCTGGAGGCATTCTGTAATCTCTGGACCTACAGAGTGTTGATAAAACACAAAAAATGCATCGGCATTGACTACAATAAGTACCATTCGGACTTTTCTCCATGGGAGAATTGTCTCAAACTGTCTACGCTTTGATCGTTCTCTGGAAGACCAGTAGTAGTTTCCGAAGCACATCTGGAGGCATGCTGTAATCTGTGGACCTACAGAGTGTTGATGAAACACAAAAATTGCATCGGCATTGAATACAATAAGTACCATGCGGACTTTTCTTCATGGGAGTAATGTCGCAAACTGTCTACGATTTGATCGTTCCCTGGAAGATTTGTAGTAGTTTCCGAAGAACATCTGGGAGCATTCTGTAATCTGTGGACCTACAGAGTGTTGATGAAACACAAAAATTCATCGGCATTGAATACAATAAGTACCATTCGGACTTTTCTCCATGGGAGAATTGTCTCAAACTGTCTACGCTTTGATCGTTCTCTGGAAGACCAGTAGTAGTTTCCGAAGCACATCTGGAGGCATGCTGTAATCTGTGGACCTAAAGAGTGTTGATGAAACACAAAAATTTCATCGGCATTGAAGACAATATGTACCATGCAAACTTTTCTCCATGGGAGTAATGTCTCAAACTGTCTACGTTTCGCTCGATCCCTGGAAGAAAAGTAGTAGTTTCCGAAGCACATCTGGAGGCATTCTGTAATATATGGAGCTTCAGAGTGGTGATGAAACACAAATATAGCATCGGAACTGTATACAATAAGTACCATGCGGACTTTTCTCATTGGGAGTAATGCCTCAAACTGTCTACGCTTTGATCGGTCCCTGGAGGAACAGTAGTAGTTTCCGAAGCGCATCTGGAGACATTCTGTTATCGGTGGACCTACAGAGTGTTGTTGACACACAAAAATTGCATCGGCATTGAATACAATAAGTACCATGCAAACTTTTCTCCATGGGAGTAATGTCTCAAACTGTCTACGTTTCGATCGTTCCATGGAAGACCAGTAGTAGTTTCCAAAGCACATCTGGGGGCATTCAGGAACCTGTGGACCTACAGGATGTTGATGAAACACAAAAATTGCATCGACATTGAATACAATAAGTTCCATGCGGACTTTTCTAGACGGGAGTAATGTCTCAAACTGTTTACGATTTGATTGCTCCCTGGAAGACCAGTAGTTGTTTCCGAAGCACATCTGGAGGCATTCTGTGGACCTACAGAGAGTTGAAGAAACACAAAAATTGCATCGGCATTGAATACAGTAAATACCATGCGGACTTTTCTCCATGGGAGTAATATCTTAAACTGTCTACGCTTTGATCGTTCCCTGGAAGACCAGTAATAGTTTCCGAAGCACATCTTTAGGCATTCTGTAATATATGGAGCTTCAGAGTGGTTTTGAAACACAAATATAGCATCGGCATTGTATACAATAAGTACCATGCCGACTTTTCTCCACGGGAGTAATGACTCAAACTGTCTACGCTTTGATCGTTCCCTGGAAGACCAGTAGTAGTTTCCGAAGCACATCTGGAGGCATGCTGTAATCTGTGGTCCTACAGAGTGTTGATGAAGCACAAAAATTGCATCGGCATTGACTACAATAAGTACCATGCGGACTTTTCTCCATGGGAGAATTGTCTCTAACTGTCTACGCTTTGAGCGATTCCAGGAAGACCAGTAGTAGTCTCCGAAGCACATCTGGAGGCATGCTGTAATCTGTGCACCTTCAGAGTGTTGATGAAACACAAAAATTGCATCGGCATTGAAGACAATAAGTACCATGCGGACTTTTCTTCATGGGAGTTATGTCTCAAACTGTGTACGATTTGATCGCCCCCTGGAAGACCAGTAGTTGTTTCCGAATCACATCTGGAGGCATTCTGTGATCTGTGGACCTACAGAGAGTTGATGAAATAAAAAAATTGCATCGGCATTGAATACAAAAAATACCATGTGCACTTTTCTCCATGGGAGTAATGTCTCAAACTATCTACGCATTGATCGATTCCAGGAAGACCAGTAGTAGTTTCCGAAGCACATCTGGAGGCCTTCTGTAATCTATGGACCTACAGAGTGTTGATGAAACACAAAAATTGCATCGGCATTGACTACAATAAGTACCATGCGGACTTTTCTCCATGGGAGAATTGTCTCAAACTGTCTACGATTTGATCGACTCCAGGAAGACCAGTAGTAGTTTCCGAAGCACATCTGGAGGCATGCTGTAATCTGTGGACCTACAGAGTGTTGATGAAACACAAAAATTGCATCGGCATTGAATACAATAAGCACCATGGGGACTTTTCTCCATGGGAGTAATGTCTCAAACTGTCTACGTTTCGATCGTTCCCTGGAAGACGAGTAGTAGTTTCCAAAGCACATATGGGGGCTTTCAGGAATCTGTGGGCCTACAGGATGTTGAGGAAACACAAAAATTGCATTTACATTGAATACAATAAGTTCCATGGGGACTTTTCTCCACGGGAGTAATGTCTCAAACTGTGTACGGTTTGATCGCCCCCTGGAAGACCAGTAGTTGTTTCCGAAGCACATCTGGAGGCATTCTGTGATCTGTGGACCTACAGAGAGTTGATGAAATAAAAAAACTGCATCGGCATTGAATACAAAAAATACCATGTGGACTTTTCTCCATGGGAGTAATGTCTCAAACTATCTACGCATTGATCGATTCCAGGAAGACCAGTAGTAGTTTCCGAAGCACATCTGGAGGCCTTCTGTAATCTATGGACCTACAGAGTGTTGATGAAACACAAAAATTGCATTGGCATTGACTACAATAAGTACCATGCGGACTTTTCTCCATGGGACAATTGTCTCAAACTGTCTACGCTTTGATCGATTCCAGGAAGACCAGTAGTAGTTTCCGAAGCACATCTGGAGGCATGCTGTAATCTGTGGACCTACAGAGTGTTGAAGAAACACAAAAATTGCATCGGCATTGAATACAATAAGTACCATGGGGACTTTTCTCCATGGGAGTAATGTCTCAAACTGTCTACATTTTGATCGTTCCCTGGAAGACCAGTAGTAGTTTCCGAAGCACATCTTGAGGCATTCTGTAATCTATGGAGCTTATGAGTGGTGATGGAAGACAAAATTTGCATCGGCATTGTATACGGTAAGTACCATGCGGACTTTTCTCCATAGGAGTAATGTCTCAAACTGTCTACGTTTTGATCGTTAGCTAGAAAGCCAGTAGTAGTTTCCGAAGCACATCTTGAGGCATTTTGTAATTTGTGGACCTACAGAGTGTTGATGAAACACAAAAATTGCGTCGGCATTGAATACAATTAGTACCATGCGGACTTTTCTCCATGGGAGTAATGTCTCACACTGACTACGCTTTGACCGATTCCAGAAAAACCTGTAGTAGTTTCCGAAGCACATCTGGAGGCATGTTGTAAAATGTGGACCTACAGAGTGTTGATGAAACTCAAAAATTGCTACGGCATTAAATACAATTAGTACCATGCGGACTTTTCTCCATGGGAGTAATGTCTCAAACTGTCTTCGCTTTGATCGAATCAGGAAGACCAGTAGTAGTTTCCGAAACACATCTGGAGGCATGCCGTAATCTGTGGACCTACACAGTGTTGATGAAACACAAAAATTGCATCTACATTGAATACAATAAGTTCCATGGGGACTTTTCTCCACAGGAGTAATGTCTCAAACTGTCTACGATTTGATCGCCCCCTGGAAGACCAGTAGTAGTTTCCGAAGCTCATCAGGAGGCATTCTGTGATCTGTGGTCCTACAGAGAGTGGATGAAATATAAAAATTGCATCGTCATTGAATACAAGAAGTACCATTGGGCGTTTTCTCCATGGGAGTAATGACTCAAACTATCTACGCTTTGATCGTTCCCTGGAAGACCAGTAGTAGTTTCCGAAGCACATCTGGAGGCATTCTATAATATATGGACCTACAGAGTGTTGATGAAGCACAAAAATTGCAGCGGCATTGTATACAATAAGTACCATGCGGACTTTTCTTAATGAGAGTAATGTCTCAAACTGTCTACGATTTGATCGTTCCCTGGAAGATTAGCAGTAGTTTCCGAAGCACATCTGGAGGTATTCTGTAATCTGTGGACCTACAGTGTGTTGATGAAACACAAAAATTGTATCGGCATTGAATACAATAAGTACCATGCGGACTTTTCTCCATGGGAGTAAAGTCTCAAACTGTCTACGTTTTGATCGTTCCATGGAAGACCAGTAGTAGTTTCCGAAGCGCATTTGGAGGCATTCTGTAATCCGTGGACCTACAGAGTGTTGATGAAACACAAAAATTGCATCTTCATTGAATACAATAAGTACCATGCAAACTTTTCTCCATGGGAGTAATGTCTCAAACTGTCTACGTTTCGATCTCTCCCTGGAAGACCAGTAGTAGTTTCCAAAGCACATCTGGGGGCATTCAGGAATCTGTAGATCTACAGGATGTTGATGAAACACAAAAATTGCATCGACATTGAATACCATAAGATCCATGCGGACTTTTCTAGACGTTAGTAATGTCTCAAACTGTCTACGATTTGATTGCTACCTGGAAGACCAGTAGTTGTTTCCGAAGCACATCTGGAGGCATTCTGTGATCTGTGGACCTACAGAGAGTTGATGAAACACAAAAATTGCATCGGCATTGAATACAATAAATACCATTCGGACTTTTCTCCATGGGAGTAACATCTTAAACAGTCTACGCTTTGATCGTTCCCTGGAAGACCAGTAGTAGATTCCGAAGCACCTCTGGAGGCATTCTGTAATATATGGAGCTTCAGAGTGGTGATGAAACACAAATATAGCATCGGCATTGTATACAATAAGTACCATGCGGACTTTTCTCCATGGGAGTAGTGCCTCAAACTGTGTACGCTTTGATCGTTCCCTGGAAGACCAGTGGTAGTTTCCGAAGCACATCTGGAGGCATGCTGTAATCTGTGGACCTACAGAGTGTTGATGAAGCACAAAAATTGCATCGGCATTGAAAACAATAAGTACCTTGCGGACTATTCTCCATGGGAGTAATGTCTTAAACTGTGTACGAATTGATCGATTCCAGGAAGACCAGTAGTAGTTTCAGAAGCACACCTGGAGGCATTCTGTAATCTGTGGACCTACAGAGTGTTGATGAAACACAAAAATTGCATCGGCATTGACTACAATAAGTACCATGCGGACTTTTCTCCATGGGAGAATTTTCTCAAACTGTCTACGCTTTGATCGATTCCAGGAAGACCAGTAGTAGTTTCCGAAGCACATCTGGAGTCATGCTGTAATCTGTGGACCTACAGAGTGTTGATGAAACACAAAAATTGCATCGGCAAATAATACAATAAGTACCATGGGGACTTTTCTCCATGGGAGTAATGTCTCAAACTGTCTACGTTTCGATCGTTCCCTGGAAGACGAGTAGTAGTTTCCAAAGCACATCTGGGGGCTTTCAGGAATCTATGGGCCTACAGGATGTTGAGGAAACACAAAAATTGCATTTACATTGAATACAATAAGTTCCATGGGGACTTATCTCCACGGGAGTAATGTCTCAAACTGTGTACGATTTGATCGCCCCCTGGAAGACCAGTAGTTGTTTCCGAATCACATCTGGAGGCATTCTGTGATCTGTGGACCTACAGAGAGTTGATGAAATAAAAAAATTGCATCGGCATTGAATACAAAAAATAGCATGTGCACTTTTCTCCATGGGAGTAATGTCTCAAACTATCTACGCATTGATCGATTCCAGGAAGACCAGTAGTAGTTTCCGAAGCACATCTGGAGGCCTTCTGTAATCTATGGACCTACAGAGTGTTGATGAAACACAAAAATTGCATCGGCATTGACTACAATAAGTACCATGCGGACTTTTCTCCATGGGACAATTGTCTCAAACTGTCTACGCTTTGATCGATTACAGGAAGACCAGTAGTAGTTTCCGAAGCACATCTGGAGGCATGCTGTAATCTGTGGACCTACAGTGTGTTGATGAAACACAAAAATTGCATCGGCATTGAATACAATAAGTACCATGCGGACTTTTCTCCATGGGAGTAATGTCTCACACTGACTACGCTTTGATCGATTCCAGAAAAACCTGTAGTAGTTTCCGAAGCACATCTGGAGGCACGTTGTAAAATGTGGACCTACAGAGTGTTGATGAAACTCAAAAATTGCTACGGCATTAAATACAATTAGTACCATGCGGACTTTTCTCCATGGGAGTAATGTCTCAAACTGTCTACGCTTTGATCGAATCCAGGAAGACCAGTAGTAGTTTCCGAAACACATCTGGAGGCATGCCGTAATCTGTGGACCTACACAGTGTTGATGAAACACAAAAATTGCATCTACATTGAATACAATAAGTTCCATGGGGACTTTTCTCCACAGGAGTAATGTCTCAAACTGTCTACGATTTGATCGCCCCCTGGAAGACCAGTAGTAGTTTCCGAAGCTCATCAGGAGGCATTCTGTGATCTGTGGTCCTACAGAGAGTGGATGAAATATAAAAATTGCATCGTCATTGAATACAAGAAGTACCATTGGGCCTTTTCTCCATGGGAGTAATGACTCAAACTATCTACGCTTTGATCGTTCCCTGGAAGACCAGTAGTAGTTTCCGAAGCACATCTGGAGGCATTCTATAATATATGGACCTACAGAGTGTTGATGAAGCACAAAAATTTTAGCGGCATTGTATACAATAAGTACCATGCGGACTTTTCTTAATGAGAGTAATGTCTCAAACTGTCTACGATTTGATCGTTCCCTGGAAGATTAGCAGTAGTTTCCGAAGCACATCTGGAGGTATTCTGTAATCTGTGGACCTACAGTGTGTTGATGAAACACAAAAATTGTATCGGCATTGAATACAATAAGTACCATGCGGACTTTTCTCCATGGGAGTAAAGTCTCAAACTGTCTACCTTTTGATCGTTCCATGGAAGACCAGTAGTAGTTTCCGAAGCGCATCTGGAGGCATTCTGTAATCCGTGGACCTACAGAGTGTTGATGAAACACAAAAATTGCATCTTCATTGAATACAATAAGTACCATGCAAACTTTTCCCCATGGGAGTAATGTCTCAAACTGTCTACGTTTCGATCTCTCCCTGGAAGACCAGTAGTAGTTTCCAAAGCACATCTGGGGGCATTCAGGAATCTGTAGATCTACAGGATGTTGATGAAACACAAAAATTGCATCGACATTGAATACCATAAGATCCATGCGGACTTTTCTAGACGTTAGTAATGTCTCAAACTGTCTACGATTTGATTGCTCCCTGGAAGACCAGTAGTTGTTTCCGAAGCACATCTGGAGGCATTCTGTGATCTGTGGACCTACAGAGAGTTGATGAAACACAAAAATTGCATCGGCATTGAATACAATAAATACCATGCGGACTTTTCTCCATGGGAGTAACATCTTAAACAGTCTACGCTTTGATCGTTCCCTGGAAGACCAGTAGTAGATTCCGAAGCACCTCTGGAGGCATTCTGTAATATATGGAGCTTCAGAGTGGTGATGAAACACAAATATAGCATCGGCATTGTATACAATAAGTACCATGCGGACTTTTCTCCATGGGAGTAGTGCCTCAAACTGTGTACGCTTTGATCGTTCCCTGGAAGACCAGTGGTAGTTTCCGAAGCACATCTGGAGGCATTCTGTAATCTGTGGACCTACAGAGTGATGATGAAGCACAAAAATTGCATCGGCATTGAAAACAATAAGTACCTTGCGGACTATTCTCCATGGGAGTAATGTCTCAAACTGTGTACGAATTGATCGATTCCAGGAAGAACAGTAGTAGTTTCAGAAGCACACCTGGAGGCATTCTGTAATCTGTGGACCTACAGAGTGTTGATGAAACACAAAAATTGCATCGGCATTGACTACAATAAGTACCATGCGGACTTTTCTCCATGGGAGAATTTTCTCAAACTGTCTACGCTTTGATCGATTCCAGGAAGACCAGTAGTAGTTTCCGAAGCACATCTGGAGTCATGCTGTAATCTGTGGACCTACAGAGTGTTGATGAAACACAAAAATTGCATCGGCAAATAATACAATAAGTACCATGGGGACTTTTCTCCATGGGAGTAATGTCTCAAACTGTCTACGTTTCGATCGTTCCCTGGAAGACGAGTAGTAGTTTCCAAAGCACATCTGGGGGCTTTCAGGAATCTATGGGCCTACAGGATGTTGAGGAAACACAAAAATTGCATTTACATTGAATACAATAAGTTCCATGGGGACTTATCTCCACGGGAGTAATGTCTCAAACTGTGTACGATTTGATCGCCCCCTGGAAGACCAGTAGTTGTTTCCGAATCACATCTGGAGGCATTCTGTGATCTGTGGACCTACAGAGAGTTGATGAAATAAAAAAATTGCATCGGCATTGAATACAAAAAATACCATGTGCACCTTTCTCCATGGGAGTAATGTCTCAAACTATCTACGCATTGATCGATTCCAGGAAGACCAGTAGTAGTTTCCGAAGCACATCTGGAGGCCTTCTGTAATCTGTGGACCTACAGAGTGTTGATGAAACACAAAAATTGCATCGGCATTGACTACAATAAGTACCATGCGGACTTTTCTCCATGGGACAATTGTCTCAAACTGTCTACGCTTTGATCGATTACAGGAAGACCAGTAGTAGTTTCCGAAGCACATCTGGAGGCATGCTGTAATCTGTGGACCTACAGAGTGTTGATGAAACACAAAAATTGCATCGGCATTGAATACAATAAGTACCATGCGGACTTTTCTCCATGGGAGTAATGTCTCACACTGACTACGCTTTGATCGATTCCAGAAAAACCTGTAGTAGTTTCCGAAGCACATCTGGAGGCACGTTGTAAAATGTGGACCTACAGAGTGTTGATTAAACTCAAAAATTGCTACGGCATTAAATACAATTAGTACCATGCGGACTTTTCTCCATGGGAGTAATGTCTCAAACTGTCTACGCTTTGATCGAATCCAGGAAGACCAGTAGTAGTTTCCGAAACACATCTGGAGGCATGCCGTAATCTGTGGACCTACACAGTGTTGATGAAACAAAAAATTGCATCTACATTGAATACAATAAGTTCCATGATGACTTTTCTCCACAGGAGTAATGTCTCAAACTGTCTACGATTTGATCGCCCCCTGGAAGACCAGTAGTAGTTTCCGAAGCTCATCAGGAGGCATTCTGTGATCTGTGGTCCTACAGAGAGTGGATGAAATATAAAAATTGCATCGTCATTGAATACAATAAGTACCATGCCGACTTTTCTCCATGGGAGTAATGTCTTAAACTGTCTACGCTTTGATCGTACCATGGAAGACCAGTAGTAGTTTCCGATGCACATCTGGATGCATTCTGTAATTTATGTAGCTTCAGAGTGGTGAAGAAACACAATAACAGCAACGGCATTGTATACAATAAGTACCATGGGGACTTTTCTCCATGGGAGAATGTCTCAAAGTGTCTACGCTTTGATCGACTCCAGGAAGACCAGTAGTAGTTTCCGAAGCACATCTGGAGGAATGCTGTAATCTGTGGACCTACAGAGTGTTGATGAAGCACAAAAATTGCAGCGGCATTGTATACAATAAGTACCATGCGGACTTTTCTTAATGAGAGTAATGTCTCAAACTGTCTACGATTTGATCGTTCCCTGGAAGATTGGCAGTAGTTTCCGAAGCACATCTGGAGGTATTCTGTAATCTGTGGACATACAGTGTGTTGATGAAACACAAAAATTGCATCGCTATTGAATACAATGAGTACCATGCGGACTTTTCTCCATGGGAGTAAAGTCTCAAACTGTCTACGTTTTGATCGTCCCATGGAAGACCAGTAGTACTTTCCGAAACGCATCTGGAGGCATTCTGTAATCTGTGGACCTACGGAGTGTTAATGAAACACAAAAATTGCATCTTCATTGAATACAATAAGTACCATGCAAACTTTTCTCCATGGGAGTAATGTCTCAAACTGTCTACGTTTCGATCTTTCCCTGGAAGACCAGTAGTAGTTTCCAAAGCACATCTGGGGGCATTCAGGAATCTGTAGATCTACAGGATGTTGATGAAACACAAAAATTGCATCGACATTGAATACAATAAGATCCATGCGGACTTTTCTAGACGTTAGTAATATCTCAAACTGTCTACGATTTGATTGCTCCCTGGAAGACCAGTAGTTGTTTCTGAAGCACATCTGGAGGCATTCTGTGATCTGTGGACCTACAGAGAGTTGATGAAACACAAAAATTGCATCGGCATTGAATACAATAAATACCATGCGGACTTTTCTCCATGGGAGTAACATCTTAAACTGTCTACGCTTTGATCGTTCCCTGGAAGACCAGTAGTAGATTCCGAAGCACATCTGGAGGCATTCTGTAATATATGGAGCTTCAGAGTGGTGATGAAACACAAATATAGCTTCGTCATTGTATACAATAAGTACCATGCGGACTTTTCTCCATGGGAGTAGTGCCTCAAACTGTCTACGCTTTTATCGTTCCCTGGAAGACCAGTAGTAGTTTCCGAAGCACATCTGGAGGCATGCTGTAATCTGTGTACCTACAGAGTGTTGATGAAGCACAAAAATTGCATCTTCATTGAATACAATAAGTACCATGCAAACTTTTCTCCATGGGAGTAATGTCTCAAACTGTCTACGTTTCGATCTTTCCCTGGAAGACCAGTAGTAGTTTCCAAAGCACATCTGGGGGCATTCAGGAATCTGTAGATCTACAGGATGTTGATGAAACACAAAAATTGCATCGACATTGAATACAATATGATCCATGCGGACTTTTCTAGACGTTAGTAATGTCTCAAACTGTATACGATTTGATTGCTCCCTGGAAGACCAGTAGTTGTTTCCGAAGCACATCTGGAGGCATTCTGTGATCTGTGGACCTACAGAGAGTTGATGAAACACAAAAATTGCATCGGCATTGAATACAATAAATACCATGCGGACTTTTCTCCATGGGTGTAACATCTTAAACTGTCTACGCTTTGATCGTTCCCTGGAAGACCAGTAGTAGATTCCGAAGCACATCTGGAGGCATTCTGTAATATATGGAGCTTCAGAGTGGTGATGAAACACAAATATAGCATCGGCATTGTATACAATAAGTACCATGCGGACTTTTCTCCATGGGAGTAGTGCCTCAAACTGTCTACGCTTTGATCGTTCCCTGGAAGACCAGTGGTAGTTTCCGAAGCACATCTAGAGGGATGCTGTAATCTGTGGACCTACAGAGTGTTGATGAAGCACAAAAATTGCATCGGCATTGAAAACAATAAGTACCTTGCGGACTTTTCTCCATGGGAGTAATGTCTCAAACTCTCTACGTTTCGATCGTTCCTGGAAGACCAGTAGTAGTTTCCAAAGCACATCTGGGTTCATTCAGGAACCTGTGGACCTACAGGATGTTGATGAAACACAAATATTGCATCGACATTGAATACAATAAGTTCCATGCCGACTTTTCTAAACGGGAGTAATGTCTCAAACTGTCTACGATTTGATTGCTCCCTGAAAGACCAGTAGTTGTTTCCGAAGCACATCTGGAGGCATTCTGTGATCTGTGGACCAACAGAGAGTTGATGAAATAAAAAAAATTGCATCGGCATTGAATACAAAAAATACCATGTGGACTTTTCTCCATGGGAGTAATGTCTCACACTGACTACGCTTTGATCGATTCCATAAAAACCTGTAGTAGTTTCCGAAGCACATCTGGAGGCAACTACAGAGTGTTGATGAAACACAAAAATTGCATAGGCATTGTATACAATAAGTACCATGCGGACTTTTCTTCATTGGAGTAATGTCTGAAACTGTCTACGATTTGATCGTTCCCTGGAAGATTAGCAGTAGTTTCCGAAGCACATCTGGAGGTATTCTGTAATCTGTGGACCTACAGTGTGTTGATGAAACACAAAAATTACATCGGCATTGAATACAATAAGTACCATGCGGACTTTTCTCCATGGGAGTAAAGTCTCAAACTGTCTACGTTTTGATCGTTCCATGGAAGACCAGTAGTAGTTTCCGAAGCGCATCTGGAGGCATTCTGTAATCTGTGGACCTACAGAGTGTTAATGAAACACAAAAGTTGCATCTTCATTGAATACAATAAGTACCATGCAAACTTTTCTCCATGGGAGTAATGTCTCAATCTGTCTACGTTTCGATCTTTCCCTTGAAGACCAGTAGTAGTTTCCAAAGCACATCTGGGGGCATTCAGGAATCTGTAGATCTACAGGATGTTGATGAAACACAAAAATTGCATCGACATTGAATACAATAAGAATCATGCGGACTTTTCTAGACGTTAGTAATGTCTCAAACTGTCTACGATTTGATTGCTCCCTGGAAGACCAGTAGTTGTTTCCGAAGCACATCTGGAGGCATGCTGTAATCTGTGGACCTACAGAGAGTTGATGAAACACAAAAATTGCATCGGCATTTAATACAATAAATACCATGCGGACTTTTCTCCATGGGAGTAACATCTTAAACTGTCTACGCTTTGATCGTTCCCTGGAAGAGCTGTAGTAGTTTCCGAAGCACATCTGGAGGCATTCTGTACTATATGGAGCTTCAGAGTGGTGATGAAACACAAATACAGCATCGGCATTGTATACAATAAGTACCATGAGGACTTTTCTCCATGGGAGTAATGCCTCAAACTGTCTTCGCTTTGATCGTTCCCTGGAAGACCAGTAGTAGTTTGCGTAGCACATCTGGAGGCATTCTGTAATATATGGAGCTTCAGAGTGGTGATGAAACACAAATATAGCATCGGCATTGTATACAATATGTACCATGCCGACTTTTCTCCATGGGAGCAATGCCTCAAACTGTCTACGCTTTGTTCGTTCCCTGGAAGACCAGTAGTAGTTTCCGAAGCACATCTGGAGGCATGCTGTAATTTGTGGACCTACAGAGTGTTGATGAAACACAAAAATTGCATCGGCATTGGATACAATAAGTACCATGCGGACTTTTCTCCATGGGAGTAATGTCTCAAACTGTCTACGCTTTGATCGTACCATGGAAGTCGAGTAGTAGTTTCCGATGCACATCTGGATGCATTCTGTAATATATGTAGCTTCAGAGTGGTGATGAAAGACATTAATAGCAACGGCATTGTATACAATAAGTACGATGCGGACTTCTCTCCATGGGAGTAATGTCTCAAACTGTCTACGCTTTGATCGATTCCAGGAAGACAAGTAGTAGTTTCCGAAGCACATCTGGAGGGATTCTGTAATCTGTGGACCTACAGAGTGTTGATGAAACACAAAAATTTCATCGGCATTGGGTACAATAAGTACCATGCGGACTTTTCTCCATGGGAGAATTGTCTCAAACTGTCTACGATTTGATCGATTCCAGGAAGACCAGTAGTAGTTTCCGAAGCACATCTGGAGGAATGCTGTAATCTGTGGACCTACAGAGTGTTGATGAAACACAAAGATTGCATCGGCATTGAATACAATAAGTACCATGGTGACTTTTCTCCATGGGAGTAATGACTCAAACTGTCTACGCTTAGATCGTTCCCTGGAAGACCAGTAGTAGTTTCCGAAGCACATCTGAGGGCATTATATAATATATGGACCTACAGAGAGTTGATGAAACACAAAAATTGCATCGGAATTGAATACAATAAGTACCATGGGGACTTCTCTCCATGGGAGTATAGACTCAAACTGTCTACGCTTTGATCGTTCCCTGGAAGACCAGTAGTAGTTTCCGAAGCACATCTGGAGGCATTCTATAGTATATGGACCTACAGAGTGTTGATGAAACACAAAAATTGCATCGGCATTGTATACAATAAGTACCATGCGCACTTTTCTTAATGAGAGTAATGTCTCAAACTCTCTACGATTTGATCGTTTCCTGGAACACCAGCAGTAGTTTCCGAAGCACATCTGGAGGCATTCTGTAATCTGTGGACCTACAGAGTGTTGATGAAACACAAAAATTGCATCGGCATTGAATACAATAAGTACCATGCGGACTTTTCTCCATGGGAGTAATGTCTCAAACTGTCTACGTTTTGATCGTTCCATGGAAGACCAGTAGTAGTTTCCAAAGCGCATCTGGAGGCATTCTGCAATCTGTGGACCTACAGAGTGTTGATGAAACACAAAAATTGCATCGGCATTGAATACAATAAATACCATGCAAACTTTTCTCCATGGGAGTAATGTCTCAAACTGTCTACGTTTCGATCTTTCCCTTGAAGACCAGTATTATTTTCCAAAGCACATCTGGGGGCATTCAGGAATCTGTAGACCTACAGGATGTTGATGAAACACAAAAATTACATCTACATTGAATACAATAAGTTCCATGCGGACTTTTCTAGACGGAAGTAATGTCTCAAACTGTCTACGATTTGATAGCTCCCTGGAAGACCAGTAGTAGTTTCCGAAGCACATCTGGAGGCATTCTGTAATATATGGAGCTTCAGAGTGGTGATGAAACACAAATATAGCATCGGCATTGTATACAATAAGTACAATGCGGACTTTTCTCCATGGGTGTAATGCATCATACTGTCTACGCTTTGATCGTCCCCTGGAAGACCAGTAGTAGTTTCCGAAGCACATCTGGAGGCATTCTGTAATCTGTGGACCTACAGAGTGTTGATGAAGCACAAAAATTGCATCGGCATTGAAAACAATAAGTACCTTGCGAACTTTTCTCCATGGGAGTAATGTCTCAAACTGTGTACGCATTGATCGATTAAAGGAAGATCAGTATTAGTTTCCGAAGCACATCTGGAGGCATTCTGTAATCTGTGGACCTACAGAGTGTTGATAAAACACAAAAATTGCATCGCCATTGACTACAATAAGTACCATGCGGACTTTTCTCCATGGGAGAATTGTCTCAAACTGTCTACGTTTTGATCGTTCCATGGAAGACCAGTAGTAGTTTCCGAAGCGAATCTGGAGGCATTCTATAATATAAGGACCTACAGAGTGTCGATGAAGCACAAAAATTGCATCGGCATTGTATACAATAAGTACCATGCGGACTTTTCTCCACGGGAGTAATGTCTCAAACTGTCTACGATTTGATCGCTCCATGGAAGTCCAGTAGTAGTTTCCGAAGCTCATCTGGAGGCATTCTGAGATCTGTGGTCCTTCAGAGAGTGGATGAAACATAAAAATTGTATCGTCATTGAATACAATAAGTACCATGCGGACATTTCTCCATGGGAGTAATGTCTTAAACTGTCTACGCTTTGATCGTACCATGGAAGACCAGTAGTAGTTTCGGATGCACATCTAGATACATTCTGTAATATATGTAGCTTCAGAGTGGTGATGAAACACAATAATAGCAACGGCATTGTATACAATAAGTACCAAGCGGACTTCTCTCCATGGGAGTAATGTCTCAAACTGTCTACGATTTGATCGTTCCCTGGAAGACCAGTAGTAGTTTCCGAAGCACATATGGAGGCATTTTGTAATCTGTGGACCTGCAGAGTGTTGATGAAGCACAAAAATTGCACCGGCATTGAGTACAATA
This sequence comes from Schistocerca gregaria, assembly GCF_023897955.1. Taxonomy (NCBI): domain Eukaryota; kingdom Metazoa; phylum Arthropoda; class Insecta; order Orthoptera; family Acrididae; genus Schistocerca; species Schistocerca gregaria. Next base: position 21,938,603 of record NC_064929.1, on the reverse strand, counting down.
AGTACCATGAGGAATTTACTCCATGGGAGTAATGACTCAAACTGTCTACGATTTGATCGTTCCCTGGAAGACCAGTAGTAGTTTCCGAAGCACATCTGGAGGCATTCTATAATATATGGACCTACAGAGTGTTGATGAAACAAAAATTGCATCGGCTTTGTATACAATAAGTACCATGCGCACTTTTCTTAAGGATAGTAATGTCTCAAACTGTCTACGATTTGATCGTTCCCTGGAAGATTAGTAGTAGTTTCCGAAGCACATCTGGAGGCATTCTGTAATATATGTAGCTTCAGAGTGGTGATGAAACACAATAATAGCATCGTCATTGAATACAATAAGTACCATGCGGACTTTTCTCCATGGGAGTAATGCCTCAAACTGTCTACGTTTTGATCGATCCATGGAAGACCAGTAGTAGTTTCTAAAGCGCATCTGGAGGCATTCTGTAATCTGTGGACCTACAGAGTGTTGATGAAACACAAAAATTGTATCGGCATTGAATACAATAAGTACCTTGCGGACTTTTCTCCATGGGAGTAATGTCTCAAACTGTGTACGCATTGATCGATTCCAGGAAGACCAGTAGTAGTTTCCGAAGCACATCTAGAGGCATTCTGTAATCTGTGGACCTACAGAGTGTTGATGAAACACAAAAATTGCATCGGCATTGACTACAATAAGTACCATGCGGACTTTTCTCCATGGGAGTAATTTCTCAAACTGTGTACGCATTGATCGATTCCAGGAAGACCAGTAGTAGTTTCCGAAGCACATCTCGAGGCATTCTGTAATCTGTGGACCTACAGAGTGTTGATGAAACACAAAAATTGCATCGGCATTGACTACAATAAGTACCATGCGGACTTTTCTCCATTGGAGTAATATCTTAAACTGTCTAAGCTTTGATCGTTACCTGGAAGACCATTAGTAGATTCCGAAGCACATCTGGAGGCATTCTGTAATATATGGAGCTTCAGAGTGGTGATGAAACACAAATATAGCATCGGTATTGTATACAATAAGTACAATGCGGACGGTTTCTCCATGGGAGTATTGCATCATACTGTCTACGCTGTGATCGTTCCCTGGTAGACCAGTAGTAGTTTCCGAAGCACATCTGGAGGCATGGTGTAATCTGTGGACCTTCAGAGTGTTGATGAAGCACAAAAATGGCATCGGCATTGAAAACAATAAGTACCTTGCGGACTTTTCTCCATGGGAGTAATGTCTCAAACTGTGTACGCATTGATCGATTAAAGGAAGACCAGTAGTAGTTTCCGAAGCACATCTGGAGGCATTCTGTAATCTGTGGACCTACAGAGTGTTGATGAAACACAAAAATTGCATCGCCATTGACTACAATAAGTACCATGCGGACGTTTCTCCATGGGAGAATTGTCTCAAACTGTCTACGCTTTGATCGATTCCAGGAAGACCAGTAGTAGTTTCCGAAGCACATCTGGAGGCATCCTGTAATCTATGGACCTACAGAGTGTTTATGAAACACAAAAATTGAATCGGCATTGAATACAACAAGTACCATGCGGACTTTTCTTCATGGGAGTAATGTCTCAAACTGTCTACGATTTTATCGTTCCCTGGAAGATTAGTAGTGGTTTCCGAAGCACATCTGGAGGCATTCTGTAATCTGTGGACCTACAGAGTGTTGATGAAACACAAAAATTGCATCAGCACTGAATACAATAAGTACCATGCGGACTTGTCTCCATGGGAGTAATGTCTCAAACTGTCTACGTTTTGATCGTTCCATTTAAGACCAGTAGTAGTTTCCGAAGCGCATCTGGAGGCATTCTATAATATATGGACCTACAGAGTGTCGATGAAGCACAAAAATTGCATCGGCATTGTATACAATAAGTACCATGCGGACTTTTCTTCATTGCAGTAATGTCTCAAACTGTCTACGATATGATCGTTCCCTGGAAGATTAGTAGTAGTTTCCGAAGCACATCTGGCGGCATTCTGTGATCTATGGACCTACAGAGAATTGATGAAAGAAAAAAATTCCATCGGCATTGAATGCAATAAGTACCATGCGGACATTTCTCCATGGGAGTAATGTCTCAAACTGTCTACGTTTTGATCGTTCCCTGGAAGACCAGTAGTAGTTTCCAAAGCACATCTGGGGGCATTCAGGAATCTGTGAACCTACAGAGTGTTGATGAAGCACAAAAATTGCATCGGCATTGAAAACAATATGTACCTTGCGGACTTTTCTCCATGGGAGTAATGTCTCAAACTGTCTACGTTTTGATCGTTCCATTGAAGACCAGTAGTAGTTTCCGAAGCGCATCTGGAGGCATTCTATAATATATGGACCTACAGAGTGTCGATGAAGCACAAGTATAGCATCGGCATTGTATACAATAAGTACAATGCGGACGGTTTCTCCATGGGTGTATTGCATCATACTGTCTACGCTGTGATCGTTCCCTGGAAGACCAGTAGTAGTTTCCGAAGCACATCTGGAGGCATGCTGTAATCTGTGGACCTACAGAGTGTTGATGAAGCACAAAAATTGCATCGGCATTGAAAACAATAAGTACCTTGCGGACTTTTCTCCATGGGAGTAATGTCACAAACTGTGTACGCATTGATCGATTATAGGAAGACCAGTAGTAGTTTCCGAAGCACATCTGGAGGCATTCTGTAATCTGTGGACCTACAGAGTGTTGATGAAACACAAAAATTGCATCGGCATTGACTACAATATGTACCATGCGGACGTTTCTCCATGGGAGAATTGTCTCAAACTGTCTACGCTTTGATCGATTCCAGGAAGACCAGTAGTAGTTTCCGAAGCACATCTGGAGGCATGCTGTAACATATGGACCTACAGAGTGTCGATGAAGCACAAAAATTGCATCGGCATTGTATACAATAAGTACCATGCCGACTTTTCTTCATTGCAGTAATGTCTCAAACTGTCTACGGTATGATCGTTCCCTGGAAGATTAGTAGTAGTTTCCGAAGCACATCTGGAGGCATTCTGTGATCTATGGACCTACAGAGAGTTGATGAAAGAAAAAAATTGCATCGGCATTGAATGCAATAAGTACCATGCGGACTTTTCTTCATTGCAGTAATGTCTCAAACTGTCTACGATTTGATCGTTCCCTGGAAGATTAGTAGTAGTTTCCGAAGCACATCTGGAGGCATGCTGTAATCTGTGGACCTACAGAGTGTTTATGAAACACAAAAATTGCATCGGCATTGAATACAACAAGTACCATCCGGACTTTTCTTCATGGGAGTAATGTCTCAAACTGTCTACGATTTTATCGTTCCCTGGAAGATTAGTAGTAGTTTCCGAAGCACATCTGGAGGCATTCTGTAATCTGTGGACCTACAGAGTGTTGATGAAACACAAAAATTGCATCAGCACTGAATACAATAAGTACCATGCGGACTTTTCTCCATGGGAGTAATGTCTCAAACTGTCTACGTTTTGATCGTTCCATTGAAGACCAGTAGTAGTTTCCGAAGCGCATCTGGAGGCATTCTATAATATATGGACCTACAGAGTGTCGATGAAGCACAAAAATTGCATCGGCATTGTATACAATAAGTACCATGCGGACTTTTCTTCATTGCAGTAATGTCTCAAACTGTCTACGATTTGATCGTTCCCTGGAAGATTAGTAGTAGTTTCCGAAGCACATCTGGAGGCATTCAGTAATCTGTGGACCTACAGAGTGTTGATGAAACACAAAAATTGCATCAGCACTGAATACAATAAGTACCATACGGACTTTTCTCCATGGGAGTAATGTCTCAAACTGTCTACGTTTTGATCGTTCCATCGAAGACCAGTAGTAGTTTCCGAAGCGCATCTGGAGGCATTCTGTAATATATGGACCTAATGAGTGTCGAAGAAGCACAAAAATTGCATCAGCATTGAATACAATAAGTACCATGCGGAGTTTTCTCCATGGGTGTAATGTCTTAAAATTTCTACGCCTTGATCGTACCATGGAAGACCAGTAGTAGTTTCCGATGCACATCTGGATGCATTCTGTAATATATGTAGCTTCAGAGTGGTGATGAAACACAATAACAGCAACGGCATTGTATACAATAAGTACCATGCGGACTTCTCTCCATGGGAGTAATGTCTCAAGCTGTCTACGAGTTGATCGTTACCTGGAAGACCAGTAGTAGTTTCCGAAGCACATCTGGAGGCATTTTGTAATCTGTGGACCTACAGAGTGGTGATGAAGCACAAAAATTGCATCGGCATTGATTACAATAAGTACCATGAGGACTTTACTCCATGGGAGTAATGTCTCAAACTGTCTACGATTTGATCGTTTCCTTGAACACCAGTAGTAGTTTCCGAAACACATCTGGAGGCATTCTGTAATCTGTGGACCTACAGAGTGTTGATGAAACACAAAAATTGCATCGGCATTGAATGCAATAAGTACCATGCGGACTTTTCTCCATGGGAGTAATGTCTCAACTGTCTACGTTTTGATCGTTCCCTGGAAGACCAGTAGTAGTTTCCAAAGCACATCAGGGGGCATTCAGGAATCTGTGGACCTACAGGATGCTGATGAAACACAAAAATTGCATCGACATAGAATACAATAAGTTCCATGGTGACTTTTCTCCACGGGAGTAATGTCTCAAACTGTCTACGATTTGATTGCTAGCTGGAAGACCAGTAGTGGTTCCCGAATCGCATCTGGAGGCATTCTGTAATCTGTGGACCTACAGAGTGTTGATGAAACACAACAATTGCATCGGCATTGAATACAATAAGTACCATGCAAACTTTTCTCCATGGGAGTAATGTCTCAAACTGTCTACGTTTCGATCGTTCCTTGGAAGACCAGCAGTAGTTTCCAAAGCACATCTGGGGGCATTCAGGAATCTGTGCCTACAGGATGTTGATGAAACGCAAAAATTGCATCGGCATTGAGTACAATAAGTTCCATGCGGACATTTCTCCACGGGCGTAATGTCTCAAACTGTCTACGATTTGATTGCACCCTGGGAGACCAGTAGTTGTTTCCGAAGCACATCTGGAGGCATTCTGTGATCTGTGGACCTACAGAGAGTTGATGAAACACAAAAATTGCATCGGCATTGAAAACAATAAACACCATGCGGACTTTTCTGCATGGGAGTAATATCTTAAACTGTCTACGCTTTGATCGTTCCCTGGTAGACCAGTAGTAGTTTCCGAAGCACATCTGGAGGCATGCTGTAATCTGTGGACCTACAGAGTGTTGATGAAGCACAAAAATTGCATTGGCATTGAATACAATAAGTACATTGCGGACTTTTCTCCATGGGAGTAATGTCTCAAACTGTGTACGCATTGATCGATTCCAGGAAGACCAGTAGTAGTTTCCGAAGCACATCTGGAGGCATTCTGTAATCTGTGGACCTACAGAGTGTTGATGAAACACAAAAATTGCATCGGCATTGACTACAATAAGTACCATGGGGACTTTTCTCCATGGGAGTAATGTCTCAAACTGTCTACGTTTCGATCGTTCCCTGGAAGACCAGTAGTAGTTTCCAAAGCACATCTGGGGGCATTCAGGAATCTGTGGACCTACAGGATGTTGAGGAAACACAAAAATTGCATCTACATTGAATACAATAATTTCCATGGGGACTTTTCTCCACGGGAGTAATGTCTCAAACTGTCTACGATTTAATCGTTCCCTGGAAGACCAGTAGTACTTTCCGAAGCACATCTGGATTCATTCTATAATATATGGACCTACAGAGTGTTGATGAAACGAAAATTGCATCGGCATTGTATACAATAAGTATCATGCGCACTTTTCTTAAGGAGAGTAATGTCTCAAACTGTCTACGATTTGATCGTTCCCTGGAAGATTAGTAGTAGTTTCCGAAGCACATCTGGAGGCATTCTGTAATATATGTAGCTTCAGAGTGGTGATGAAACACAATAATCGCATCGTCATTGAATACAATAAGTACCATGCGGACTTTTCTCCATGGGAGTTATGTCTCAAACTGTCTACGATTTTATCGTTCCCTGGAAGATTAGTAGTGGTTTCCGAAGCACATCTGGAGGCATTCTGTAATCTGTGGACCTACAGAGAGTTGATGAAAGAAAAAAATTGCATCGGCATTGAATACAATAAGTTCCATGCGGACTTTTCTCCATAGGAGTAATATCTAAAACTGTCTACGCTTTGATCGTTCCCTGGTAGACCATTAGTAGATTCCGAAGCACATCTGGAGGCATTCTGTAATCTGTGGACCTACAGAGTGTTGATGAAACACAAAAATTGCATCGACATTGACTACAATAAGTACCATGCGGACGTTTCTCCATGTTAGAATTGTCTCAAATTGTCTACGCTTTGATCGATTCCAGGAAGACCAGTAGTAGTTTCCGAAGCACATCTGGAGGCATGCTGTAATCTGTGGACCTACAGAGTGTTTATGAAACACAAAAATTGCATCGGCATTGAATACAACAAGTACCATGCGGACTTTTCTTCATGGGAGTAATGTCTCAAACTGTCTACGATTTTATCGTTCCCTGGAAGATTAGTAGTGGTTTCCGAAGCACATCTGGAGGCATTCTGTAATCTGTGGACCTACAGAGTGTTGATGAAACACAAAAATTGCATCAGCACTGAATACAATAAGCACCATGCGGACTTGTCTCCATGGGAGTAATGTCTCAAACTGTCTACGTTTTGATTGTTCCATTGAAGACCAGTAGTAGTTTCCGAAACGCATCTGGAGGCATTCTATAATATATGGACCTACAGAGTATCGATGAAGCACAAAAATAGCATCGGCATTGTATACAATAAGTACCATGCGGACTTTTCTTCATTGCAGTAATGTCTCAAACTGTCTACGATATGATCGTTCCCTGGAAGATTAGTAGTAGTTTCCGAAGCACATCTGGAGGCATTCTGTGATCTATGGACCTACAGAGAGTTGATGAAAGAAAAAAATTGCATCGGCATTGAATGCAATAAGTACCATGCGGACTTTTCTCCATGGGAGTAATGTCTCAAACTGTCTACGTTTTGATCGTTCCCTGGAAGACCAGTAGTAGTTTCGAAAGCACATCTGGGGGCATTCAGGAATCTGTGGACCTACAGAGTGTTGATGAAGCACAAAAATTGCATCGGTATTGAAAACAATATGTACCTTGCGGACTTTTCTCCATGGGAGTAAAGTCTCAAACTGTGTACGCTTTGATCGATTCCAGGAAGACCAGTAGTAGTTTCCGAAGCACATCTGGAGGCATTCTGTAATCTGTGGACCTACAAAGTGTTGATGAAACACAAAAATTGCATCGGCATTGACTACAATAAGTACCATGCGGACTTTTCTCCATGGGAGTAATATCTTAAACTGTCTACGCTTTGATCGTTCCCTGGTAGACCATTAGTAGATTCCGGAGCACATCTGGAGGCATTCTGTAATATATGGAGCTTCAGAGTGGTGATGAAACACAAATATAGCATCGGCATTGTATACAATAAGTACAATGCGGACGGTTTCTCCATGGGTGTATTGCATCATACTGTCAACGCTGTGATCGTTCCCTGGAAGACCAGTAGTAGTTTCCGAAGCACTTCTGGAGGCATGGTGTAATCTGTGGACCTACAGAGTGTTGATGAAGCACAAAAATTGCATCGGCATTGAAAACAATAAGTACCATGCGGACTTTTCTCCATGGGAGTAATGTCACAAACTGTGTACGCATTGATCTATTAAAGGAAGACTAGTAGTAGTTTCCAAAGCACATCTGGAGGCATTCTGTAATCTGTGGACCTACAGAGTGTTGATGAAACACAAAAATTGCATCGGCATTGACTACAATAAGTACCATGCGGACTCTTCTCCATGGGAGAATTGTCTCAAACTGTCTACGCTTTGATCGATTCCAGGAAGACCTGTAGTAGTTTCCGAAGCACATCTGGAGGCATGCTGTAATCTGTGGACCTACAGAGTGTTGATGAAACACAAAAATTACCATCGGCATTGAATACAATAAGTACCATGCGGACTTTTCTTCATGGGAATAGTGTCTCAAATTGTCTACGATTTGATCGTTCCCTGGAAGATTAGTAGTAGTTTCCGAAGCACATCTGGAGGCACTCTGTAATCTGTGGACCTACAGAGTGTTGCTGAAACACAAAATTTGCATCGGCATCGAATACAATAAATACCATGCGGACTTTTCTCCATCGGAGTAATGTCTTAAACTGTCTACGCTTTGATCTTTCCCTGGAAGACCAGTAGTAGTTTCCGAAGCACATCTGGAGGCATTCAGTAATATATGGAGCTCCAGAGTGGTGATGAAACACAAATATAGCATCGGCATTGTATACAATAAGTACCATGTGGCCTTTTCTCCATGGGAGAATTGTCTCAACCTTTCTACGCTTTGATCGATTCCAGGAAGACCATTAGTAGTTTCCGAAGCACATCTGGAGGCATGCTGTAATCTGTGGACCTACAGAGTGTTGATGAAATACAAAAGTGCATCGGCATTGAATACAATAAGTACTATGGGGACTTTTCTCCATGGGAGTAATGTCTCAAACTGTCTACGTTTCGATCCTTCCCTGGAAGACCAGTAGTAGTTTCCAAAGCACATCTGGGGGCATTCAGGAATCTGTGGACCTACAGGATGTTGAGGAAACACAAAAATTGCATCTACATTGAATACAATAATATCCATGGGGACTTTTGTCCACGGGAGTAATGTCTCAAACTGTCTACGATTTGGTCGTTCACTGGAAGACCAGTAATTGTTTCCGAAGCACATCTGGAGGCATTCTATGATCTGTGGACCTACAGAGAGTTGATGAAACAAAAAAATTGCATCGGCATTGAATACAATAAAAACCATGCGGACTTTTCTCCATGGGAGTAATGTCTCAAACTGTCTACGCATTGATCGATTCCAGGAAGACCAGTAGTAGTTTCCGAAGCACATCTGGAGGCATACTGTAATCTGTGGACCTACAGAGTGTTGATAAAACACAAAAATTGCATCGCCATTGACTACAATAAGTACCATGCGGACTTTTCTCCATGGGAGAATTGTCTCAAACTGTGTACGCATTGATCGATTCCAGGAAGACCAGTAGTAGTTTCCGAAGCACATCTCGAGGCATTCTGTAATCTGTGGACCTACAGAGTGTTGATGAAACACAAAAATTGCATCGGCATTGACTACAATAAGTACCATGCGGACTTTTCTTCATGGGAGTAATTTCTCAAAGTGTGTACGCATTGATCGATTCCAGGAAGACCTGTAGTAGTTTCCGAAGCACATCTCGAGGCATTCTGTAATCTGTGGACCTACAGAGTGTTGATGAAACACAAAAATTGCATCGGCATTGACTACAATAAGTACCATGCGGACTTTTCCCCATAGGAGTAATATCTAAAACTGTCTACGCTTTGATCGTTCCCTGGTAGACCATTAGTAGATTCCGAAGCACATCTGGAGGCATTCTGTAATATATGGAGCTTCAGAGTGGTGATGAAACACAAATATAGCATCGGCATTGTATACAATAAGTACAATGCGGACGGTTTCTCCATGGGAGTATTGCATCATACTGTCTACGCTGTGATCGTTCCCTGGAAGACCAGTAGTAGTTTCCGAAGCACATCTGGAGGCATGGTGTAATCTGTGGACCTACAGAGTGTTGATGAAGCACAAAAATTGCATCGGCATTGAAAACAATAAGTACCTTACGGACTTTTCTCCATGGGAGTAATGTCTCAAACTGTGTACGCATTGATCGATTAAAGGAAGACCAGTAGTAGTTTCCGAAGCACATCTGGAGGCATTCTGTAATCTGTGGATCTACAGAGTGTTGATGAAACACAAAAATTGCATCGACAATTACTACAATAAGTACCATGCGGACGTTTCTCCATGGGAGAATTGTCTCAAATTGTCTACGCTTTGATCGATTCCAGGAAGACCAGTAGTAGTTTCCGAAGCACATCTGGAGGCATGCTGTAATCTGTGGACCTACAGAGTGTTTATGAAACACAAAAATTGCATCGGCATTGAATACAACAAGTACCATGCGGACTTTTCTTCATGGGAGTAATGTCTCAAATTGTCTACGATTTTATCGTTCGCTGGAAGATTAGTAGTGGTTTCCGAAGCACATCTGGAGGCATTCTGTAATCTGTGGACCTACAGAGTGTTGATGAAACACAAAAATTGCATCGGCATTGAATACAATAAGTACCATGCAAACTTTTCTCCATGGGAGTAATGTCTCAAACTGTCTACGTTTCGATCGTTCCTTGGAAGACCAGCAGTAGTTTCCAAAGCACATCTGGGGGCATTCAGGAATCTGTGCCCTACAGGATGTTGATGAAACGCAAAAATTGCATCGACATTGAGTACAATAAGTTCCATGCGGACATTTCTCCACGGGCGTAATGTCTCAAACTGTCTACGATTTGATTGCACCCTGGGAGACCAGTAGTTGTTTCCGAAGCACATCTGGAGGCATTCTGTGATCTGTGGACCTACAGAGAGTTGATGAAACACAAAAATTGCATCGGCATTGAAAACAATAAACACCATGCGGACTTTTCTGCATGGGAGTAATATCTTAAACTGTCTACGCTTTGATCGTTCCCTGGTAGACCAGTAGTAGTTTCCGAAGCACATCTGGAGGCATGCTGTAATCTGTGGACCTACAGAGTGTTGATGAAGCACAAAAATTGCATTGGCATTGAATACAATAAGTACATTGCGGACTTTTCTCCATGGGAGTAATGTCTCAAACTGTGTACGCATTGATCGATTCCAGGAAGACCAGTAGTAGTTTCCGAAGCACATCTGGAGGCATTCTGTAATCTGTGGACCTACAGAGTGTTGATGAAACACAAAAATTGCATCGGCATTGACTACAATAAGTACCATGGGGACTTTTCTCCATGGGAGTAATGTCTCAAACTGTCTACGTTTCGATCGTTCCCTGGAAGACCAGTAGTAGTTTCCAAAGCACATCTGGGGGCATTCAGGAATCTGTGGACCTACAGGATGTTGAGGAAACACAAAAATTGCATCTACATTGAATACAATAATTTCCATGGGGACTTTTCTCCACGGGAGTAATGTCTCAAACTGTCTACGATTTGGTCGTTCCCTGGAAGACCAGTAGTAGTTTCCGAAGCACATCTGGATTCATTCTATAATATATGGACCTACAGAGTGTTGATGAAACGAAAATTGCATCGGCATTGTATACAATAAGTATCATGCGCACTTTTCTTAAGGAGAGTAATGTCTCAAACTGTCTACGATTTGATCGTTCCCTGGAAGATTAGTAGTAGTTTCCGAAGCACATCTGGAGGCATTCTGTAATATATGTAGCTTCAGAGTGGTGATGAAACACAATAATCGCATCGTCATTGAATACAATAAGTACCATGCGGACTTTTCTCCATGGGAGTTATGTCTCAAACTGTCTACGATTTTATCGTTCCCTGGAAGATTAGTAGTGGTTTCCGAAGCACATCTGGAGGCATTCTGTAATCTGTGGACCTACAGAGAGTTGATGAAAGAAAAAAATTGCATCGGCATTGAATACAATAAGTTCCATGCGGACTTTTCTCCATAGGAGTAATATCTAAAACTGTCTACGCTTTGATCGTTCCCTGGTAGACCATTAGTAGATTCCGAAGCACATCTGGAGGCATTCTGTAATCTGTGGACCTACAGAGTGTTGATGAAACACAAAAATTGCATCGACATTGACTACAATAAGTACCATGCGGACGTTTCTCCATGTTAGAATTGTCTCAAATTGTCTACGCTTTGATCGATTCCAGGAAGACCAGTAGTAGTTTCCGAAGCACATCTGGAGGCATGCTGTAATCTGTGGACCTACAGAGTGTTTATGAAACACAAAAATTGCATCGGCATTGAATACAACAAGTACCATGCGGACTTTTCTTCATGGGAGTAATGTCTCAAACTGTCTACGATTTTATCGTTCCCTGGAAGATTAGTAGTGGTTTCCGAAGCACATCTGGAGGCATTCTGTAATCTGTGGACCTACAGAGTGTTGATGAAACACAAAAATTGCATCAGCACTGAATACAATAAGCACCATGCGGACTTGTCTCCATGGGAGTAATGTCTCAAACTGTCTACGTTTTGATTGTTCCATTGAAGACCAGTAGTAGTTTCCGAAACGCATCTGGAGGCATTCTATAATATATGGACCTACAGAGTATCGATGAAGCACAAAAATAGCATCGGCATTGTATACAATAAGTACCATGCGGACTTTTCTTCATAGCAGTAATGTCTCAAACTGTCTACGATATGATCGTTCCCTGGAAGATTAGTAGTAGTTTCCGAAGCACATCTGGAGGCATTCTGTGATCTATGGACCTACAGAGAGTTGATGAAAGAAAAAAATTGCATCGGCATTGAATGCAATAAGTACCATGCGGACTTTTCTCCATGGGAGTAATGTCTCAAACTGTCTACGTTTTGATCGTTCCCTGGAAGACCAGTAGTAGTTTCGAAAGCACATCTGGGGGCATTCAGGAATCTGTGGACCTACAGAGTGTTGATGAAGCACAAAAATTGCATCGGTATTGAAAACAATATGTACCTTGCGGACTTTTCTCCATGGGAGTAAAGTCTCAAACTGTGTACGCTTTGATCGATTCCAGGAAGACCAGTAGTAGTTTCCGAAGCACATCTGGAGGCATTCTGTAATCTGTGGACCTACAAAGTCTTGATGAAACACAAAAATTGCATCGGCATTGACTACAATAAGTACCATGCGGACTTTTCTCCATGGGAGTAATATCTTAAACTGTCTACGCTTTGATCGTTCCCTGGTAGACCATTAGTAGATTCCGGAGCACATCTGGAGGCATTCTGTAATATATGGAGCTTCAGAGTGGTGATGAAACACAAATATAGCATCGGCATTGTATACAATAAGTACAATGCGGACGGTTTCTCCATGGGTGTATTGCATCATACTGTCAACGCTGTGATCGTTCCCTGGAAGACCAGTAGTAGTTTCCGAAGCACTTCTGGAGGCATGGTGTAATCTGTGGACCTACAGAGTGTTGATGAAGCACAAAAATTGCATCGGCATTGAAAACAATAAGTACCATGCGGACTTTTCTCCATGGGAGTAATGTCACAAACTGTGTACGCATTGATCTATTAAAGGAAGACCAGTAGTAGTTTCCGAAGCACATCTGGAGGCATTCTGTAATCTGTGGACCTACAGAGTGTTGATGAAACACAAAAATTGCATCGGCATTGACTACAATAAGTACCATGCGGACTCTTCTCCATGGGAGAATTGTCTCAAACTGTCTACGCTTTGATCGATTCCAGGAAGACCTGTAGTAGTTTCCGAAGCACATCTGGAGGCATGCTGTAATCTGTGGACCTACAGAGTGTTGATGAAACACAAAAATTACCATCGGCATTGAATACAATAAGTACCATGCGGACTTTTCTTCATGGGAATAGTGTCTCAAACTGTCTACGATTTGATCGTTCCCTGGAAGATTAGTAGTAGTTTCCGAAGCACATCTGGAGGCACTCTGTAATCTGTGGACCTACAGAGTGTTGCTGAAACACAAAATTTGCATCGGCATCGAATACAATAAATACCATGCGGACTTTTCTCCATCGGAGTAATGTCTTAAACTGTCTACGCTTTGATCTTTCCCTGGAAGACCAGTAGTAGTTTCCGAAGCACATCTGGAGGCATTCAGTAATATATGGAGCTCCAGAGTGGTGATGAAACACAAATATAGCATCGGCATTGTATACAATAAGTACCATGTGGCCTTTTCTCCATGGGAGAATTGTCTCAACCTTTCTACGCTTTGATCGATTCCAGGAAGACCATTAGTAGTTTCCGAAGCACATCTGCAGGCATGCTGTAATCTGTGGACCTACAGAGTGTTGATGAAATACAAAAGTGCATCGGCATTGAATACAATAAGTACCATGGGGACTTTTCTCCATGGGAGTAATGTCTCAAACTGTCTACGTTTCGATCCTTCCCTGGAAGACCAGTAGTAGTTTCCAAAGCACATCTGGGGGCATTCAGGAATCTGTGGACCTACAGGATGTTGAGGAAACACAAAAATTGCATCTACATTGAATACAATAATATCCATGGGGACTTTTGTCCACGGGAGTAATGTCTCAAACTGTCTACGATTTGGTCGTTCCCTGGAAGACCAGTAATTGTTTCCGAAGCACATCTGGAGGCATTCTATGATCTGTGGACCTACAGAGAGTTGATGAAACAAAAAAATTGCATCGGCATTGAATACAATAAAAACCATGCGGACTTTTCTCCATGGGAGTAATGTCTCAAACTGTCTACGCATTGATCGATTCCAGGAAGACCAGTAGTAGTTTCCGAAGCACATCTGGAGGCATACTGTAATCTGTGGACCTACAGAGTGTTGATAAAACACAAAAATTGCATCGCCATTGACTACAATAAGTACCATGCGGACTTTTCTCCATGGGAGAATTGTCTCAAACTGTGTACGCATTGATCGATTCCAGGAAGACCAGTAGTAGTTTCCGAAGCACATCTCGAGGCATTCTGTAATCTGTGGACCTACAGAGTGTTGATGAAACACAAAAATTGCATCGGCATTGACTACAATAAGTACCATGCGGACTTTTCTTCATGGGAGTAATTTCTCAAAGTGTGTACGCATTGATCGATTCCAGGAAGACCTGTAGTAGTTTCCGAAGCACATCTCGAGGCATTCTGTAATCTGTGGACCCTCAGAGTGTTGATGAAACACAAAAATTGCATCGGCATTGACTACAATAAGTACCATGCGGACTTTTCCCCATAGGAGTAATATCTAAAACTGTCTACGCTTTGATCGTTCCCTGGTAGACCATTAGTAGATTCCGAAGCACATCTGGAGGCATTCTGTAATATATGGAGCTTCAGAGTGGTGATGAAACACAAATATAGCATCGGCATTGTATACAATAAGTACAATGCGGACGGTTTCTCCATGGGAGTATTGCATCATACTGTCTACGCTGTGATCGTTCCCTGGAAGACCAGTAGTAGTTTCCGAAGCACATCTGGAGGCATGGTGTAATCTGTGGACCTACAGAGTGTTGATGAAGCACAAAAATTGCATCGGCATTGAAAACAATAAGTACCTTACGGACTTTTCTCCATGGGAGTAATGTCTCAAACTGTGTACGCATTGATCGATTAAAGGAAGACCAGTAGTAGTTTCCGAAGCACATCTGGAGGCATTCTGTAATCTGTGGATCTACAGAGTGTTGATGAAACACAAAAATTGCATCGACAATTACTACAATAAGTACCATGCGGACGTTTCTCCATGGGAGAATTGTCTCAAATTGTCTACGCTTTGATCGATTCCAGGAAGACCAGTAGTAGTTTCCGAAGCACATCTGGAGGCATGCTGTAATCTGTGGACCTACAGAGTGTTTATGAAACACAAAAATTGCATCGGCATTGAATACAACAAGTACCATGCGGACTTTTCTTCATGGGAGTAATGTCTCAAATTGTCTACGATTTTATCGTTCGCTGGAAGATTAGTAGTGGTTTCCGAAGCACATCTGGAGGCATTCTGTAATCTGTGGACCTACAGAGTGTTGATGAAACACAAAAATTGCATCAGCACTGAATACAATAAGTACCATGCGGACTTGTCTCCATGGGAGTAATGTCTCAAACTGTCTACGTTTTGATTGTTCCATTGAAGACCAGTAGTAGTTTCCGAAACGCATCTGGAGGCATTCTATAATATATGGACCTACAGAGTGTCGATGAAGCAAAAAAATTGCATCGGCATTGTATACAATAAGTACCATGCGGACTTTTCTTCATTGCAGTAATGTCTCAAACTGTCTACGATATGATCGTTCCCTGGAAGATTAGTAGTAGTTTCCGAAGCACATCTGGAGGCATTCTGTGATCTATGGACCTACAGAGTGTTGATGAAAGAAAAAAATTGCATCGGCATTGAATGCAATAAGTACCATGCGGACTTTTCTCCATGGGAGTAATGTCTCAAACTGTCTACGTTTTGATCGTTCCCTGGAAGACCAGTAGTAGTTTCCAAAGCACATCTGGGGGCATTCAGGAATCTGTGGACCTACAGAGTGTTGATGAAGCACAAAAATTGCATCGGCATTGAAAACAATATGTACCTTGCGGACTTTTCTCCATGGGAGTAATGTCTCAAACTGTGTACGCATTGATCGATTCCAGGAAGACCAGTAGTAGTTTCCGAAGCACATCTGGAGGCATTCTGTAATCTGTGGACCTACAAAGTGTTGATGAAACACAAAAATTGCATCGGCATTGACTACAATAAGTACCATGCGGACTTTTCTCCATAGGAGTAATATCTAAAACTGTCTACGCTTTGATCGTTCCCTGGTAGACCATTAGTAGATTCCGAAGCACATCTGGAGGCATTCTGTAATATATGGAGCTTCAGAGTGGTGATGAAACACAAATATAGCATCGGCATTGTATACAATAAGTACAATGCGGACGGTTTCTCCATGGGAGTATTGCATCATACTGTCTACGCTGTGATCGTTCCCTGGAAGACCAGTAGTAGTTTCCGAAGCACATCTGGAGGCATGGTGTAATCTGTGGACCTACAGAGTGTTGATGAAGCACAAAAATTGCATCGGCATTGAAAACAATAAGTACCTTACGGACTTTTCTCCATGGGAGTAATGTCTCAAACTGTGTACGCATTGATCGATTAAAGGAAGACCAGTAGTAGTTTCCGAAGCACATCTGGAGGCATTCTGTAATCTGTGGACCTACAGAGTGTTGATGAAACACAAAAATTGCATCGACAATTACTACAATAAGTACCATGCGGACGTTTCTCCATGGGAGAATTGTCTCAAATTGTCTACGCTTTGATCGATTCCAGGAAGACCAGTAGTAGTTTCCGAAGCACATCTGGAGGCATGCTGTAATCTGTGGACCTACAGAGTGTTTATGAAACACAAAAATTGCATCGGCATTGAATACAACAAGTACCATGCGGACTTTTCTTCATGGGAGTAATGTCTCAAACTGTCTACGATTTTATCGTTCGCTGGAAGATTAGTAGTGGTTTCCGAAGCACATCTGGAGGCATTCTGTAATCTGTGGACCTACAGAGTGTTGATGAAACACAAAAATTGCATCAGCACTGAATACAATAAGTACCATGCGGACTTTTCTCCATGGGAGTATCGTCTCAAACTGTCTACGTTTTGATTGTTCCATTGAAGACCAGTAGTAGTTTCCGAAACGCATCTGGAGGCATTCTATAATATATGGACCTACAGAGTGTCGATGAAGCACAAAAATTGCATCGGCATTGTATACAATAAGTACCATGCGGACTTTTCTTCATTGCAGTAATGTCTCAAACTGTCTACGATATGATCGTTCCCTGGAAGATTAGTAGTAGTTTCCGAAGCACATCTGGAGGCATTCTGTGATCTATGGACCTACAGAGTGTTGATGAAAGAAAAAAATTGCATCGGCATTGAATGCAATAAGTACCATGCGGACTTTTCTCCATGGGAGTAATGTCTCAAACTGTCTACGCTTTGATCGTTCCCTGGAAGACCAGTAGTAGTTTCCAAAGCACATCTGGGGGCATTCAGGAATCTGTGGACCTACAGAGTGTTGATGAAGCACAAAAATTGCATCGGCATTGAAAACAATATGTACCTTGCGGACTTTTCTCCATGGGAGTAATGTCACAAACTGTGTACGCATTGATCGATTCCAGGAAGACCAGTAGTAGTTTCCGAAGCACATCTGGAGGCATTCTGTAATCTGTGGACCTACAAAGTGTTGATGAAACACAAAAATTGCATCGGCATTGAGTACAATAAGTACCATGCGGACTTTTCTCCATGGGAGTAATATCTTAAACTGTCTACGCTTTGATCGTTCCCTGGTAGACCATTAGTAGATTCCGGAGCACATCTGGAGGCATTCTGTAATATATGGAGCTTCAGAGTGGTGATGAAACACAAATATAGCATCGGCATTGTATACAATAAGTACAATGCGGACGGTTTCTCCACGGGTGTATTGCATCATACTGTCTACGCTGTGATCGTTCCCTGGAAGACCAGTAGTAGTTTCCGAAGCACATCTGGAGGCATGCTGTAATCTGTGGACCTACAGAGTGTTGATGAAGCACAAAAATTGCATCGGCATTGAAAACAATAAGTACCTTGCGGACTTTTCTCCATGGGAGTAATGCCACAAACTGTGTACGTATTGATCGATTAAAGGAAGACCAGTAGTAGTTTCCGAAGCACATCTGGAGGCATTCTGTAATCTGTGGACCTACAGAGTGTTGATGAAACACAAAAATTGCATCGGCATTGACTACAATATGTACCATGCGAACGTTTCTCCATGGGAGAATTGTCTCAAACTGTCTACGCTTTGATCGATTCCAGGATGACCAGTAGTAGTTTCCGAAGCACATCTGGAGGCATGCTGTAATCTGTGGACCTACAGAGTGTTTATGAAACACAAAAATTGCATCGGCATTGAATACAACAAGTACCATGCGAACTTTTCTTCATGGGAGTAATGTCTCAAACTGTCTACGATTTTATCGTTCGCTGGAAGATTAGTAGTGGTTTCCGAAGCACATCTGGAGGCATTCTGTAATCTGTGGACCTACAGAGTGTTGATGAAACACAAAAATTGCATCAGCACTGAATACAATAAGTACCATGCGGACTTGTCTCCATGGGAGTAATGTCTCAAACTGTCTACATTTTGATTGTTCCATTGAAGACCAGTAGTAGTTTCCGAAACGCATCTGGAGGCATTCTATAATATATGGACCTACAGAGTGTCGATGAAGCACAAAAATTGCATCGGCATTGTATACAATAAGTACCATGCGGACTTTTCTCCATGGGAGTAATGTCTCAAACTGTCTACGT
The DNA here is from genome assembly GCF_023897955.1 of Schistocerca gregaria. Classification (NCBI taxonomy): domain Eukaryota; kingdom Metazoa; phylum Arthropoda; class Insecta; order Orthoptera; family Acrididae; genus Schistocerca; species Schistocerca gregaria. Next base: position 21,919,573 of record NC_064929.1, on the reverse strand, counting down.
TTTGATCGTTCCCTGGAAGACCAGTAGTAGTTTCCAAAGCACATCTGGGGGCATTCAGGAATCTGTGGACCTACAGAGTGTTGATGAAGCACAAAAATTGCACCGGCATTGAAAACAATATGTACCTTGTGGACTTTTCTCCATGGGAGTAATGTCTCAAACTGTGTACGCATTGATCGATTCCAGGAAGACCAGTAGTAGTTTCCGAAGCACATCTGGAGGCATTCTGTAATCTGTGGACCTACAAAGTGTTGATGAAACACAAAAATTGCATCGGCATTGACTACAATAAGTACCATGCGGACTTTTCTCCATAGGAGTAATATCTAAAACTGTCTACGCTTTGATCGTTCCCTGGTAGACCATTAGTAGATTCCGAAGCACATCTGGAGGCATTCTGTAATATATGGAGCTTCAGAGTGGTGATGAAACACAAATATAGCATCGGCATTGTATACAATAAGTACAATGCGGACGGTTTCTCCATGGGAGTATTGCATCATACTGTATACGCTGTGATCGTTCCCTGGAAGACCAGTAGTAGTTTCCGAAACACATCTGGAGGCATGGTGTAATCTGTGGACCTACAGAGTGTTGATGAAGCACAAAAATTGCATCGGCATTGAAAACAATAAGTACCTTACGGACTTTTCTCCATGGGAGTAATGTCTCAAACTGTGTACGCATTGATCAATTAAAGGAAGACCAGTAGTAGTTTCCGAAGCACATCTGGAGGCATTCTGTAATCTGTGGACCTACAGAGTGTTGATGAAACACAAAAATTGCATCGACAATTACTACAATAAGTACCATGCGGACGTTTCTCCATGGGAGAATTGTCTCAAATTGTCTACGCTTTGATCGATTCCAGGAAGACCAGTAGTAGTTTCCGAAGCACATCTGGAGGCATGCTGTAATCTGTGGACCTACAGAGTGTTTATGAAACACAAAAATTGCATCGGCATTGAATACAACAAGTACCATGCGGACTTTTCTTCATGGGAGTAATGTCTCAAACTGTCTACGATTTTATCGTTCGCTGGAAGATTAGTAGTGGTTTCCGAAGCACATCTGGAGGCATTCTGTAAACTGTTTACCTACAGAGTGTTGATGAAACACAAAAATTGCATCAGCACTGAATACAATAAGTACCATGCGGACTTGTCTCCATGGGAGTAATGTCTCAAACTGTCTACGTTTTGATTGTTCCATTGAAGACCAGTAGTAGTTTCCGAAACGCATCTGGAGGCATTCTATAATATATGGACCTACAGAGTGTCGATGAAGCACAAAAATTGCATCGGCATTGTATACAATAAGTACCATGCGGACTTTTCTTCATTGCAGTAATGTCTCAAACTGTCTACGATATGATCGTTCCCTGGAAGATTAGTAGTAGTTTCCGAAGCACATCTGGAGGCATTCTGTGATCTATGGACCTACAGAGTGTTGATGAAAGAAAAAAATTGCATCGGCATTGAATGCAATAAGTACCATGCGGACTTTTCTCCATGGGAGTAATGTCTCAAACTGTCTACGTTTTGATCGTTCCCTGGAAGACCAGTAGTAGTTTCCAAAGCACATCTGGGGGCATTCAGGAATCTGTGGACCTACAGAGTGTTGATGAAGCACAAAAATTGCATCGGCATTGAAAACAATATGTACCTTGCGGACTTTTCTCCATGGGAGTAATGTCTCAAACTGTGTACGCATTGATCGATTCCAGGAAAACCAGTAGTAGTTTCCGAAGCACATCTGGAGGCATTCTGTAATCTGTGGACCTACAAAGTGTTGATGAAACACAAAAATTGCATCGGCATTGACTACAATAAGTACCATGCGGACTTTTCTCCATGGGAGTAATATCTTAAACTGTCTACGCTTTGATCGTTCCCTGGTAGACCATTAGTAGATTCCGGAGCACATCTGGAGGCATTCTGTAATATATGGAGCTTCAGAGTGGTGATGAAACACAAATATAGCATCGGCATTCTATACAATAAGTACAATGCGGACGGTTTCTCCATGGGTGTATTGCATCATACTGTCTACGCTGTGATCGTTCCCTGGAAGACCAGTAGTAGTTTCCGAAGCACATCTGGAGGCATGCTGTAATCTGTGGACCTACAGAGTGTTGATGAAGCACAAAAATTGCATCGGCATTGAAAACAATAAGTACCTTGCGGACTTTTCTCCATGGGAGTAATGCCACAAACTGTGTACGTATTGATCGATTAAAGGAAGACCAGTAGTAGTTTCCGAAGCACATCTGGAGGCATTCTGTAATCTGTGGACCTACAGAGTGTTGATGAAACACAAAAATTGCATCGGCATTGACTACAATATGTACCATGCGAACGTTTCTCCATGGGAGAATTGTCTCAAACTGTCTACGCTTTGATCGATTCCAGGATGACCAGTAGTAGTTTCCGAAGCACATCTGGAGGCATGCTGTAATCTGTGGACCTACAGAGTGTTTATGAAACACAAAAATTGCATCGGCATTGAATACAACAAGTACCATGCGGACTTTTCTTCATGGGAGTAATGTCTCAAACTGTCTACGATTTTATCGTTCCCTGGAAGATTAGTAGTAGTTTCCGAAGCACATCTGGAGGCATTCTGTAATCTGTGGACCTACAGAGTGTTGATGAAACACAAAAATTGCATCAGCACTGAATACAATAAGTACCATGCGGACTTTTCTCCATGGGAGTAATGTCTCAAACTGTCTACGTTTTGATCGTTCCATTGAAGACCAGTAGTAGTTTCCGAAGCGCATCTGGAGGCATTCTATAATATATGGACCTACAGAGTGTCGATGAAGCACAAAAATTGCATCGGCATTGTATACAATAAGTACCATGCGGACTTTTCTTCATTGCAGTTATGTCTCAAACTGTCTACGATTTGATCGATCCCTGGAAGATTAGTAGTAGTTTCCGAAACACATCTGGAGGCATTCTGTAATCTGTGGACCTACAGAGTGTTGATGAAACACAAAAATTGCATCAGCACTGAATACAATAAGTACCATACGGACTTTTCTCCATGGGAGTAATGTCTCAAACTGTCTACGTTTTGATCGTTCCATCGAAGACCAGTAGTAGTTTCCGAAGCGCATCTGGAGGCATTCTATAATATATGGACCTAATGAGTGTCGATCAAGCACAAAAATTGCATCAGCATTGTATACAATAAGTACCATGCGGAGTTTTTTCCATGGGAGCAATGTCTTAAACTGTCTACGCTTTGATCGTACCATGGAAGACCAGTAGTAGTTTCCGATGCACATCTGGATGCATTCTGTAATATATGTAGCTTCAGAGTGGTGATGAAACACAATAATAGCAACGGCATTGTATACAATAAGTACCATGCGGACTTCTCTCCATGGGAGTAATGTCTCAAACTGTCTACGAGTTGATCGTTCCCTGGAAGACCAGTAGTAGTTTCCGAAGCACATCTGGAGGCATTTTGTAATCTGTGGACCTACAGAGTGGTGATGAAGCACAAAAATTGCATCGGCATTGATTACAATAAGTACCATGAGGACTTTACTCCATGGGAGTAATGTCTCAAACTGTCTACGATTTGATGGTTTCCTTGAACACCAGTAGTAGTTTCCGAAACACATCTGGAGGCATTCTGTAATCTGTGGACCTACAGAGTGTTGATGAAACACAAAAATTGCATCGGCATTGAATGCAATAAGTTCCATGCGGACTTATCTCCATGGGAGTAATGTCTCAACTGTCTACGTTTTGATCGTTCCCTGGAAGACCAGTAGTAGTTTCCAAAGCACATCTGGGGGCATTCAGGAATCTGTGGACCTACAGGATGCTGATGAAACACAAAAATTGCATTGACATTGAATACAATAAGTTCCATGGTGACTTTTCTCCACGGGAGTAATGTCTCAAACTGTCTACGATTTGATTGCTCCCTGGAAGACCAGTAGTTGTTCCCGAAGCGCATCTGGAGGCATTCTGTAATCTGTGGACCTACAGAGTGTTGATGAAACACAAAAATTGCATCGGCATTGAATACAATAAGTACCATGCAAACTTTTCTCCATGGGAGTAATGTCTCAAACTGTCTACGTTTCGATCGTTCCTAGGAATACCAGCAGTAGTTTCCAAAGCACATCTGGGGGCATTCAGGAATCTGTGGACCTACAGGATGTTGATGAAACGCAAAAATTGCATCGACATTGAGTACAATAAGTTCCATGCGGACATTTCTCCACGGGCGTAATGTCTCAAACTGTCTACGATTTGATTGCTCCCTGGAAGACCAGTAGTTGTTTCCGAAGCACATCTGGAGGCATTCTGTGATCTGTGGACCTACAGAGAGTTGATGAAACACAAAAATTGCATCGGCATTGAAAACAATAAACACCATGCGGACTTTTCTGCATGGGAGTAACATCTTAAACTGTCTACGCTTTGATCGTTCCCTGGTAGACCAGTAGTAGTTTCCGAAGCACATCTGGAGGCCTTCTGTAATATATGGAGCTTCAGAGTGGTGATGAAATACAAATATAGAGTCGGCATTGCATACAATAAGTACCATGCGGACTTTTCTCCCTGGGAGTAATGCCTCAAACTGTCTACGCTTTAATCGTTCCCTGGAAGACCAGTAGTAGTTTGCAAAACACATCTGGAGGCATTCTGTAATCTGTAGACCTACAGAGTGTTGATGAAGCACTAAAATTGCATCGTAGTTGAATACAATAAGTACCATGCGGACTTCTCTCCATGAGAGTAATGTCTCAAACTGTCTACGCTTTGATCGATTCCAGGAAGACCAGTAGTAGTTTCGGAAGCACATCTTGAGGCATTCTGTAATCTGTGGACCTACAGAGTGTTGATGAAACACAAAAATTGCATCGGCATTGACTACAATAAGTACCATGCGGCTTTTCTCCATGGGAGAATTGTCTCAAACTGTCGACGCTTTGATCGTTCCATGGAAGATTAGTACTAGTTTCCGAAGCACATCTGGAGGCATTCTGTAATCTGTGGACCTACAGTGTGTTGATGAAACACAAAAATTGCATCGACATTGAATGCAATAAGTTCCAAGGTGACTTTTCTCCACGGGAGTAATGTCTCAAACTGTCTACGATTTGATTGCTCCCTGGAAGACCAGTAGTTGTTTCCGAAGCGCATCTGGAGGCATTCTGTAATCTGTGGACCTACAGAGTGTTGATGAAACACAAAGATTGCATCGGCATTGAATACAATAAGTACAATGCAAACTTTTCTCCATGGGAGCAATGTCTTAAACTGCCTACCCTTTGATCGTTCCCTGGAAGACTAGTTGTAGTTTCCGAAGCACATCTGGAAGCATTCTGTAATCTGTGGACCTACAGAGTGTTGACGAAACACAAAAATTGCATCGGCATTGAATACAAAAATACCATGCGGACTTTTCTCAATGGGAGTAATGCCTCAAACTGTCTACGCTTTGATCGTTCCCTGGAAGACCAGTAGTAGTTTCCGAAGCATATCTGGAGGCATTCTGTAATATATGGAGCTTCAGAGTGGTGATGAAACACAAATATAGCATCGGCATTGTATACAATAAGTACCATGCCGACTTTTCTCCATGGGAGTAATGCCTCAAACTGTCTACACTTTGATCGTTCCCTGGTAGACCAGTAGTAGTTTCCGAAGCACATCTGGAGGCATGCTGTAATCTGTGGACCTACAGAGTGTTGATGAAACACAAAAATTGCATCGGCATTGAATACAATAAGTACATTGCGGACTTTTCTCCATGGGAGTAATGTCTCAAACTGTGTACGAATTGATCGATTCCAGGAAGACCAGTAGTAGTTTCCGAAGCACATCTGGAGGCATTCTGTAATCTGTGGACCTACAGAGTGTTGATGAAACACAAAAATTGCATCGGCATTGACTACAATAAGTACCATGCGGACTCTTCTCCATGGGAGAATTGTCTCAAACTGTCTACGCTTTGATCGATTCCAGGAAGACCACTAGTAGTTTCCGAAGCACATCTGGAGGCATGCTGTAATCTGTGGACCAACAGAGTGTTGATGAAACACAAAAATTACATCGGCATTGAATACAATAAGTACCATGCGGACTTTTCTTCATGGGAATAATGTCTCAAACTGTCTACGATTTGATCGTTCCCTGGAAGATTAGTAGTAGTTTCCGAAGCACATCTGGAGGCATTCTGTAATCTGTGGACCTACAGAGTGTTGCTGAAACACAAAAATTGCATCGGCATCGAATACAATAAATACCATGCGGACTTTTCTCCATCGGAGTAATATCTTAAACTGTCTACGATTTGATCTTTCCCTGGAAGACCAGTAGTAGTTTCCGAAGCACATCTGGAGGCATTCTGTAATATATGGAGCTCCAGAGTGGTGATGAAACACTAATATAGCATCGGCATTGTATACAATAAGTACCATGCGGCCTTTTCTCCATGGGAGAATTGTCTCAACCTGTCTACGCTTTAATCGATTCCAGGAAGACCATTAGTAGTTTCCGAAGCACATCTGGAGGCATGCTGTAATCTGTGGACCTACAGAGTGTTGATGAAATACAAAAGTGCATCGGCATTGAATACAATAAGTACCATGGGGACTTTTCTCCATGGGAGTAATGTCTCAAACTGTCTACGTTTTGATCGTTCCCTGGAAGATCAGTAGTAGTTTCCAAAGCACATCTGGGGGCATTCAGGAATCTGTGGACCTACAGGATGTTGAGGAAACACAAAAATTGCATCTACATTGAATACAATAAGTTCCATGGGGACTTTTCTCCACGGGAGTAATGTCTCAAACTGTCTACGATTTGGTCGTTCCCTGGAAGACCAGTAGTTGTTTCCGAAGCACATCTGGAGGCATTCTATGATCTGTGGACCTACAGAGAGTTGATGAAACAAAAAAATTGCATCGGCATTGATACAATAAAAACCATGCGGACTTTTCTCCATGGGAGTAATGTCTCAAACTGTCTACGCATTGATCGATTCCAGGAAGACCAGTAGTAGTTTCCGAAGCACATCTGGAGGCATTCTGTAATCTATGGAGCTTATGAGTGGTGATGGAACACAAAATTTGCATCGGCATTGTATACGATAAGTACCATACGGACTTTTCTCCATGGGAGTAATGTCTCAAACTGTCTACGTTTTGATCGTTCCCTAGAAGACCAGTAGTAGTTTCCGAAGCACATCTGAAGGCATTTTGTAATTTGTGGACCTACAGAGTGTTGATGAAACACAAAAATTGCATCGGCGTTGAATACAATTAGTACCATGCGTACTTTTCTCCATGGGAGTAATGTCTCACACTGACTTCGCTTTGATCGATTCCATAAAAACCTGTAGTAGTTTCCGAAGCACATCTGGAAACAATCTGTAAACTGTGGACTTTCAGAGTGTTGATGAAACTCAGAAATTGCATCGGGATTGAATACAACAGACTCCATGCGGACTTTTCCCCATGTGAATAATGTCTCAAACTGTCTACCCTTTGATCGTTCCCTGGAAGACCAGTAGTAGTTACCGAAGCACTTCTGGAGGCATTGTGTAATCTGTGGACCATCAGAGTGTTAATGAAACACAGAAATAGCATCGGGAGTGAATACAACAAGCACCATGCGGACTTTTCTCCAAGGGAAAATGTATCAAACTGTCTACTTTTTGATCATTCCCTGGAAGAAAAGTAGTTGTTTCCGTAGCACATCTTGAGGCATTCTGTAATCTGTAGACCTACAGAGTGTTGATGAAACACAAATATTGCATCATAATTGAATGCAATAAGTACCATGCAGGCATTTCTCCATGGGAGTTATGTCTCAAACTGTCTACGTTTTGATCGTTCCCTGGAAAACCAGTAGTTGTTTCCGAAGCACATCTGGGTTCATTCTGAAATCTGTGGACCTATAGGATGTTGATGAAACACAAAAATTGCATCGGCATTGAATACAATAAGTTCCATGCGGACTTTTCTCCACGGGAGTAATGTCTCAAACTGTCTTCGATTTTATCGCTCCATGGAAGACCAGTAGTAGTTTTCGAAGCATATCTGGAGGCATTCTGTGATCTGTGGTCCTACAGAGAGAGGATGAAACATAAAATTAGCATCGTCATTGAATACAATAAGTACCATGCGGACTTTTCTCCATGGGAGTAATGTCTTAAACTGTCTACGCTTTGATCGTACCATGGAAGACCAGTAGTAGTTTCCGATGCACATCTGGATGCATTCTGCAATATATGTAGCTTCAGAGTGGTGATGAAACACAATAATAGCAACGGCATTGTACACAATAAGTACCATGCGGACTTTTCTCCATGGGAGTAATGTCTCAAACTGTGTACGATTTGATCGTTCCCTGGAAGACCAGTAGTAGTTTCCGAAGCACATCTGGAGGCATTTTGTAATCTGTGGACCTATAGAGTGTTGATGAAACAGAAAAATTGCATCGGCATTGAGTACAATAAGTACCATGAGGACTTTACTCCATGGGAGTAATGTCTCAAACTGTCTACGATTTGATCGTTTCCTGGAATACCAGTAGTAGTTTCCGAAGCACATCTGGAGGCATTCTGTAATCTGTGGACCTACAGAGTGTTGATGAAACACAAAAATTGCATCGGCATTGAATACAATAAGTACCATGCGGACTTTTCTTCATGGGAGTAATGTCTCAAACTGTCTACGATTTGATCGTTCCCTGGAAGATTAGTAGTAGTTTCCGAAGCACATCTGGAGGCATTCTGTAATCTGTGGACCTACAGAGTGTTGCTGAAACACAAAAATTGCATCGGCATCGAATACAATAAATAACATGCGGACTTTTCTCCATCGGAGCAATGTCTTAAACTGTCTACGCTTTGATCTTTCCATGGATGACCAGCAGTAGTTTCCGAAGCACATCTGGAGGCATTCTGTAATATATGGAGCTCCAGAGTCGTGATGAAACACAAATATAGCATCGGCATTGTATACAATAAGTACCATGCGGCCTTTTCTCCATGGGAGAATTGTCTCAAACTGTCTACGCTTTGATCTATTCCAGGAAGACCATTAGTAGTTTCCGAAGCACATCTGGAGGCATGCAGTAATCTGTGGACCTACAGAGTGTTGATGAAACACAAAAGTGCATCGGCATTGAATACAATAAGTACCATGGGGACTTTTCTCCATGGGAGTAATGTCTCAAACTGTCTACGTTTCGATCGTTCCCTGGAAGACCAGTAGTAGTTTCCAAAGCACATCTGGGGGCATTCAGGAATCTGTGGACATACAGGATGTTGAGGAAACACAAAAATTGCATTGACATTGAATACAATAAGTTCCATGGGGACTTTTCTCCACGGGAGTAATGTCTCAAACTGTCTACGATTTGATCGCTCCCTGGAAGACCAGTAGTTGTTTCCGAAGCTCATCTGGAGGCATTCTGTGATCTGTGGACCTACAGTGAGTTGATAAAACAAAAAAATTGCATCGGCATTGAATACAATAAAAACCATGCGGACTTTTCTCCATGGGAGTAATGTCTCAAACTGTCTACGCATTGATCGATTCCAGGAAGACCAGTAGCAGTTTCCGAAGCACATCTGGAGGCATTCTGTAATCTGTGACCTACAGAGTGTTGATGAAACACAAAAATTGCATCGGCATTGACTACAATAAGTACCATGCGGACTTTTCTCCATGGGACAATTGTCTCAAACTATCTACGCTTTGATCGATTCCAGGAAGACCAGTATTAGTTTCCGAAGCACATCTGGAGGCATGCTGTAATCTGTGGACCTACAGAGTGTTGATGAAACACAAATATTGCATCGGCATTGAATACAATAAGTACCATGGGGACTTTTCTCCATGGGAGTTATGTCTCAAACTGTCTACGTTTTGATCGTTCCCTGGAAGACCAGTAGTAGTTTCCGAAGCACATCTGGAGGCATTCTGTAATCTATGGAGCTTATGAGTGGTGATGGAACACAAAATTTGCATCGGCATTGTATACGATAAGTACCATACGGACTTTTCTCCATGGGAGTAATGTCTCAAACTGTCTACGTTTTGATCGTTCCCTAGAAGACCAGTAGTGGTTTCCGAAGCACATCTGAAGGCATTTTGTAAGTTGTGGACCTACAGAGTGTTGATGAAACACAAAAATTGCATCGGCGTTGAATACAATTAGTACCATGCGTACTTTTCTCCATGGGAGTAATGTCTCACACTGACTACGCTTTGATCGATTCCATAAAAACCTGTAGTAGTTTCCGAAGCACATCTGGAGGCATGCTGTAAAATGTGGACCTACAGAGTGTTTATGAAACACAAAAATTGCTACGGCATTAAATTCAATTAGTGCCATGCGGACTTTTCTCCATGGGAGTAATGTCTCAAACTGTCCACGGTTTGATCGTTCCCTGGAAGACCAGTAGTAGTTTCCGAAGCACATCTGGAGGCATTCTGTAATATGTGTACCTTCAGGGAGTTGATGAAACATAAATATTGGATCGGGATTCAATACAACAGTCACCATGCGGACTTTTCTCCATGATAGTAATGTCTCTAACTGTCTACGTTTTGATCGTTCCCTGGAAGACCAGTAGTAGTTTCCGAAGCACATCTGGAGGCATTTTGTAATTTGTGGACCTACAGATTGTTGATGAAACACAAAAATTGCAACGGCATTGAATACAATAAGTACCATGCGGACTTTTCTCCATGGGAGTAATGTCTCAAATTGTGTACGCTTTGATCGATTCCAGGAAGACCTGTAGTAGTTTCCGAAGTACATCTGGAGGCTTGCTGTAATCTGTGGACCTACAGAGTGTTGATGAAACACAAAAATTGCATCGGCATTGAATACAATAAGTACCATGCGAACTTTTCTCCTTTGGAGTAATGTCTCAAACTGTCTACGCTTTGATCGTTCCCTGGAAGACCAGTAGTAGTTTCCGAAGCACATCTGGAGGCGTTCTGTAATCTATGGAGCCTTAGAGTGGTGATGAAACACAAAGATAGCATCGGCATTGAATACAATAAGTACCATGCGGACTTTTCTCCATGGGAGTATTGTCTCAAACTGTCTACGTTTTGATCGTTCCCTGGAAGACCAGTAGTTGTTTCCGAAGCACATCTGGAGGCATTTTGTAATTTGTGGACCTACAGAGTGTAGATGAAACACAAAAATTGCATCGGCAATGAATACAATAATTACCATGCGGACTTTTCTCCATGGGAGAAATGTCTCAAACTGTCTACGTTTTGATCGATTCCAGGAAGACCAGTAGTAGTTTCCGAAGCACATCTGGAGGCATGCCGTAATCTTTGGATCTACACAGTGTTGATGAAACACAAAAATTGCATCGGCATAGAATACAATAAGTACCATGCCGTGTTTTCTCCATTGGTGTAACGTCTCAAACTGTCTACGCTTTGATCGTTCCCTGGAAGACCAGTAGTAGTTTCCGAAGCACATCTGGAGGCGTTCTGTAATCTATGGAGCCTTAGAGTGGTGATGAAACACAAAGATAGCATCGGCATTGAATTCAATAAGTACCATGCGGACTTTTCTCCATGGGAGTATTGTCTCAAACTGTCTACGTTTTGATCGTTCCCTGGAAGACCAGTAGTAGTTTCCGAAGCACATCTGGAGGCATTCTGTAATCTATGGAACTTCAGAGTGGTGATGTAACACAAAAATAGCATCGGCATTGAATACAATAAGTACCATGCGGACTTTTCTCCATGGGAGTAATGTCTCAAACTGACTACATTTTGATCATTTCCTGGAAGACCAGTAGTAGTTTCCGAAGCACATCTGGAAGCATTTTGTAATTTGTGGACCTACAGAGCGTTGATGAAACACAAAAATTGCATCGGCATTGAATACAATAAATACCATGCAGAATTTTCTCCATGGGAGTAATGTCTCAAACTGTCTACGCTTTGATCGATTCCAGGAAGACCAGTAGTAGTTTCCGAAGCACATATGGAGGCATGCTGTAATCTGTGGACGTACAGAGTGCTGATGAAACACAAAAATTGCATCAGCATTGAATACAATAAGTACCAAGCGAACATTTCTCCAAGGGAGTAATGTCTCAAGCTGTCTACGCTTTGATCGTTCCCTGGAAGACCAGTAATAGTTTCCGAAGCACATCTGGAGGCATTCTGTCATCTTCGGAGCTTCAGAGTGGTGATGAAACACAAAAATAGCATCTTCATTGTATACAATAAGTACAATGCGGCCTTTTCTCCATGGGAGAAATGTCTCAAACTGACTTCATTTTGATCGTTTCCTGGAAGACCAGTAGTAGTTTCCGAAGCACATCTGGAGGCATTCTGTAATCTATGGAACTTCAGAGTGGTGATGAAACACAAAAATAGCATCGGCATTGAATACAATAAGTACCATGCGGACTTTTCTCCATGCGAGTAATGTCTCAAACTGACTACATTTTGATCGTTTCCTGGAAGACCAGTAGTAATTTCCGAAGCACATCCGGAAGCATTTTGCAATTTGTGGACCTACAGAGCGTTGATGAAACATAAAAATTGCATCGGCATTGAATACAATAAATACCATGCGGAATTTTCTCCATGGGTGTAATGTCTCAAACTGTCTACGCTTTGATCGATTCCAGGAAGACCAGTTGTAGTTTCCGAAGCACATCTGGAGGCTTTGTGGAATCTGTGGACCTACAGAGTGTTGATGAAGCACAAAAATTGCATTGGCATTGTATACAATAAGTACCATGCGGACTTTTCTCCACGGGAGTAATGTCTCAAACAGTCTACGATTTGATCGTTCCCTGAAAGATTAGTAGTAGTTTCCGAAGCACACCTGGAGGCATTCCGTAATATATGGACCTACAGTGTGTTGCTGAAACACAAAAATTGCATCGGCATCGAATACAATAAATAACATGCGGACTTTTCTCCATCGGAGCAATGTCTTAAACTGTCTACGCTTTGATCTTTCCATGGATGACCAGTAGTAGTTTCCGAAGCACATCTGGAGGCATTCTGTAATATATGGAGCTCCAGAGTCGTGATGAAACACAAATATAGCATCGGCATTGTATACAATAAGTACCATGCGGCCTTTTCTCCATGGGAGAATTGTCTCAAACTGTCTACGCTTTGATCTATTCCAGGAAGACCATTAGTAGTTTCCGAAGCACATCTGGAGGCATGCAGTAATCTGTGGACCTACAGAGTGTTGATGAAACACAAAAGTGCATCGGCATTGAATACAATAAGTACCATGGGGACTTTTCTCCATGGGAGTAATGTCTCAAACTGTCTACGTTTCGATCGTTCCCTGGAAGACCAGTAGTAGTTTCCAAAGCACATCTGGGGGCATTCAGGAATCTGTGGACATACAGGATGTTGAGGAAACACAAAAATTGCATTGACATTGAATACAATAAGTTCCATGGGGACTTTTCTCCACGGGAGTAATGTCTCAAACTGTCTACGATTTGATCGCTCCCTGGAAGACCAGTAGTTGTTTCCGAAGCTCATCTGGAGGCATTCTGTGATCTGTGGACCTACAGTGAGTTGATAAAACAAAAAAATTGCATCGGCATTGAATACAATAAAAACCATGCGGACTTTTCTCCATGGGAGTAATGTCTCAAACTGTCTACGCATTGATCGATTCCAGGAAGACCAGTAGCAGTTTCCGAAGCACATCTGGAGGCATTCTGTAATCTGTGACCTACAGAGTGTTGATGAAACACAAAAATTGCATCGGCATTGACTACAATAAGTACCATGCGGACTTTTCTCCATGGGACAATTGTCTCAAACTATCTACGCTTTGATCGATTCCAGGAAGACCAGTAGTAGTTTCCGAAGCACATCTGGAGGCATGCTGTAATCTGTGGACCTACAGAGTGTTGATGAAACACAAATATTGCATCGGCATTGAATACAATAAGTACCATGGGGACTTTTCTCCATGGGAGTTATGTCTCAAACTGTCTACGTTGTGATCGTTCCCTGGAAGACCAGTAGTAGTTTCCGAAGCACATCTGGAGGCATTCTGTAATCTATGGAGCTTATGAGTGGTGATGGAACACAAAATTTGCATCGGCATTGTATACGATAAGTACCATACGGACTTTTCTCCATGGGAGTAATGTCTCAAACTGTCTACGTTTTGATCGTTCCCTAGAAGACCAGTAGTGGTTTCCGAAGCACATCTGAAGGCATTTTGTAAGTTGTGGACCTACAGAGTGTTGATGAAACACAAAAATTGCATCGGCGTTGAATACAATTAGTACCATGCGTACTTTTCTCCATGGGAGTAATGTCTCACACTGACTACGCTTTGATCGATTCCATAAAAACCTGTAGTAGTTTCCGAAGCACATCTGGAGGCATGCTGTAAAATGTGGACCTACAGAGTGTTTATGAAACACAAAAATTGCTACGGCATTAAATTCAATTAGTGCCATGCGGACTTTTCTCGATGGGAGTAATGTCTCAAACTGTCTACGGTTTGATCGTTCCCTGGAAGACCAGTAGTAGTTTCCGAAGCACATCTGGAGGCATTCTGTAATATGTGTACCTTCAGGGAGTTGATGAAACATAAATATTGGATCGGGATTCAATACAACAGTCACCATGCGGACTTTTCTCCATGATAGTAATGTCTCTAACTGTCTACGTTTTGATCGTTCCCTGGAAGACCAGTAGTAGTTTCCGAAGCACATCTGGAGGCATTTTGTAATTTGTGGACCTACAGATTGTTGATGAAACACAAAAATTGCAACGGCATTGAATACAATAAGTACCATGCGGACTTTTCTCCATGGGAGTAATGTCTCAAATTGTGTACGCTTTGATCGATTCCAGGAAGACGTGTAGTAGTTTCCGAAGTACATCTGGAGGCTTGCTGTAATCTGTGGACCTACAGAGAGTTGATGAAACACAAAAATTGCATCGGCATTGAATACAATAAGTACCATGCGAAATTTTCTCCTTTGGAGTAATGTCTCAAACTGTACACGCTTTGATCGTTCCCTGGAAGACCAGTAGTAGTTTCCGAAGCACATCTGGAGGCGTTCTGTAATCTATGGAGCCTTAGAGTGGTGATGAAACACAAAGATAGCATCGGCATTGAATACAATAAGTACCATGCGGACTTTTCTCCATGGGAGTAATGTCTCAAACTGACTACATTTTGATCATTTCCTGGAAGACCAGTAGTAGTTTCCGAAGCACATCTGGAAGCATTTTGTAATTTGTGGACCTACAGAGCGTTGATGAAACACAAAAATTGCATCGGCATTGAATACAATAAATACCATGCAGAATTTTCTCCATGGGAGTAATGTCTCAAACTGTCTACGCTTTGATCGATTCCAGGAAGACCAGTAGTAGTTTCCGAAGCACATATGGAGGCATGCTGTAATCTGTGGACGTACAGAGTGCTGATGAAACACAAAAATTGCATCAGCATTGAATACAATAAGTACCAAGCGAACATTTCTCCAAGGGAGTAATGTCTCAAGCTGTCTACGCTTTGACCGTTCCCTGGAAGACCAGTAATAGTTTCCGAAGCACATCTGGAGGCATTCTGTCATCTTCGGAGCTTCAGAGTGGTGATGAAACACAAAAATAGCATCTTCATTGTATACAATAAGTACAATGCGGCCTTTTCTCCATGGGAGAAATGTCTCAAACTGACTTCATTTTGATCGTTTCCTGGAAGACCAGTAGTAGTTTCCGAAGCACATCTGGAGGCATTCTGTAATCTATGGAACTTCAGAGTGGTGATGAAACACAAAAATAGCATCGGCATTGAATACAATAAGTACCATGCGGACTTTTCTCCATGCGAGTAATGTCTCAAACTGACTACATTTTGATCGTTTCCTGGAAGACCAGTAGTAATTTCCGAAGCACATCCGGAAGCATTTTGCAATTTGTGGACCTACAGAGCGTTGATGAAACATAAAAATTGCATCGGCATTGAATACAATAAATACCATGCGGAATTTTCTCCATGGGTGTAATGTCTCAAACTGTCTACGCTTTGATCGATTCCAGGAAGACCAGTTGTAGTTTCCGAAGCACATCTGGAGGCTTTCTGGAATCTGTGGACCTACAGAGTGTTGATGAAGCACAAAAATTGCATTGGCATTGTATACAATAAGTACCATGCGGACTTTTCTCCACGGGAGTAATGTCTCAAACAGTCTACGATTTGATCGTTCCCTGAAAGATTAGTAGTAGTTTCCGAAGCACACCTGGAGGCATTCCGTAATATATGGACCTACAGAGTGTTGATGAAGCACAAAAATTGCATCGGCATTGTATACAATAAGTACCATGCGGACTATTCTCCATGGGAGTAATGTCTCAAACAGTCTACGATTTGATCGTTCCCTGAAAGATTAGTAGTAGTTTCCGAAGCACACTTGGAGGCATTCTGTAATCTGTGGACCTACAGAGTGTTGATGAAACACAAAAATTGCATCGGCATTAAATACAATAAGTACCATGCGGACTTTTCTCCATGGGAGTAATGTCTCAAACTGTGTACGCATTGATCGATTCCAGGAAGACCAGTAGTAGTTTCCGAAGCACATCTGGAGGCATGCTGTAATCTGTGGACCTACAGAGTGTTGATGAAACACAAAAATTGCATCGGCATTGAATACAATAAGTACCATGCAAACTTTTCTCCATTTGAGTAATGTCTCAAACTGTCTACGTTTCGATCGTTCAATAGAAGACCAGTAGTAATTTCCAAAGCACAACTGGTTGCATTCAGGAGTCTTTGGACCTACAGGATATTGATGAAACACAAAAAATGCATCGGCATGAATACAATAAGTTCCTTGCGGACTTTTCTCCATGGGAGTAATGTCTCAAACTGTCTACGTTTTGATCGATTCCAGTAAGAACAGTAGTAGTTTCCGAAGCACATCTGGAGGCATTCTGTAATCTGTGGACCTACAGAGTGTTGATGAAGCAGAAAAATTGCATCGGCATTGAATACAATAAGTACCATGCGGACTTTTCTCCTTGAGACAATTGTCTCAAACTGTCTACGCTTTGATCGTTCCCTGGAAGCCCAGTAGTAGTTTCCGAAGCACATCTGGAGGCATTTTGTAATTTGTGGGCCTACAGATTGTTGATGAAACACAAAAATTGCATCGGCATTGAATACAATAAGTACCATGCGGACTTTTCTCCATGGGGGTTATGTCTTAAACTGTCTACGCTTTGATCGTTCCATGGAAGACCAGTAGTAGCTTCCGAAGCACATCTGGAGGCATTCCGTAATATATGGAGCTACAGTGTGTGATGAAGCACAAAAATTGCATCGGCATTGTATACAATAAGCACCATGCGGACTATTCTCCATGGGAGTAATGTCTCAAACAGTCTACGACTTGATCGTTCCCTGAAAGATTAGTAGTAGTTTCCGAAGCACACCTGGAGGCATTCTGTAATCTGTGGACCTACAGAGTGTTGATGAAACACAAAAATTGCATCGGCATTTAATACAATAAGTACCATGCGGACTTTTTTCCATGGGAGTAATGTCTCAAACTGTCTACGTTTCGATCGTTCAATAGAAGACCAGTAGTAATTTCCAAAGCACATCTGGTTGCATTCAGGAGTCTGTGGACCTACAGGATATTGATGAAACACAAAAAATGCATCGGCATGAATACAATAAGTTCCTTGCGGACTTTTCTCCATGGGAGTAATGTATCAAACTGTCTACGATTTGATCGCTCCCTGGAAGACCAGTAGTTGTTTCCGAAGCATATCTGGTGGCATTCAGTAATATATGGAGCTTCAGAGTGGTGATGAAACACAAAAATAGGAATTGCATTGTATACAATAAGTTCCATGCGGACTTTTCTCCATGGGAGTAATGTCTCAAACTGTCTACGTTTTGATCGATTCCAGTAAGAACAGTAGTAGTTTCCGAAGCACATCTGGAGGCATTCTGTAATCTGTGGACCTACAGAGTGTTGATGAAGCAGAAAAATTGCATCGGCATTGAATACAATAAGTACCATGCGGACTTTTCTCCTTGAGTTAATTGTCTCAAACTGTCTACGCTTTGATCGATTCCAGGAAGACCAGTAGTAGTTTCCGAAGCAGATCTGGAGGCATGCTGTAATCTGTGGACCTACAGATTGTTGATGAAACACAAAAATTGCATCGGCATTGAATACAATAAGTACCATGGGGACTTTTCTCAATGGGAGTAATGTCTCAAACTGTCTACGCTTTGATCGTTCCCTGGAAGACCAGTAGTAGTTTCCGTAGCACATCTGGAAGCATTCTGTAATCTATGGAGCTTCAGAGTGGTGATGAAACACAAAAATTGCATCGGCATTGAATACGATAACTACCATGCGGACTTTTCTCTATGGGAGTAATGTCTCAAACTGTCTACGTTTTGATCGTTACCTGGAAGACCACTAGTAGTTTCCGAAGCACATCTGGAGGCATTTTGTAATTTGTGGACGTACAGAGTGTTGATGAAACACAAAAATTGCATCGGCATTGAATACAATAAGTAATATGCGGACTTTTCTCCATGAGAGTAATGTCTCAAACTTACTACGGTTTGATCGATTCCAGAAAAACCTGTAGTAGTTTCTGAAGCACATCTGGAGGCATGCTGTAATCGGTGGACCTACAGAGTGTCGATGAAACACAAAAATTGCAACGGCATTAAATACAAATAGTGTCATGCGGACTTTTCTCCATGGGAGTAATGTCTCTATCGGGTACGCTTTGATAGATTCCTGGAAGACCAGTAGTAGTTTTCGAAGCACATCTGGAGGCATTCTGTAATATGTGGACCTACAGAGACTTGATGAAACACAAAAATTGCATCGGCATTGCATACTATAAGTACCATGCGTAATTTTCTCTATTTCAGTAATGTCTCTATCTGTCTACGTTTTGATAGATTCCTGGAAGACCAGTAGTAGTTTCCGAAGCACATCTGGAGGCATTTTGTTATCTTTGGACCTACAGAGTGTTGATGAAGCACAAAAATTGCATCGGCATTAGATACAATAAGTACCATGCGGACTTATCTCCATGGGAGAAATGTCTCAAACTGTAGTAGTTTAGGAACCTAATCTGGAGGCATTCAGTAATATATGGAGGTTCAGAGTGGTGATGAAACACAATTATAGCAACGTCATTTTATACAATAAGTACCATGCGGACTTTTCTCCATGGGAGTAATGACTCAAACTGTCTACATTTTGATCGTTTCCTGGATGAACAGTAGTAGTTTGCGAAGCACATCTGGAAGCATTTTGTAATTTGTGGACCTACAGAGTGTTGATGAAACACAAAAATTGCATTCTCCATGTTAGAAATGTCTCAAACTGTCTACGCTTTGATCGATTCCAGGAAGACCAGAAGTAGTTTCCGAAGCACATCTGGAGGCATGCTGTAATCTGTGGACCTACAGGATGTTGATGAAACACAAAACTTGCATCGGCAATGAATACAATAAGCACCATGCGGACTTTTGTCCACGGGAGTAATGTCTCAAACTGTCTGCGATTGATCGCTCCCTGGAAGACCAGTAGTAGTTTCCGAAGCACATCTGGGGACATCCTGTTATCTGTGGACCTACAGAGAGTTGATGAAACAGAAAAATTGCATCTGCATTGAATACAATAAGTACCATGCGGACTTTTCTCCATGGGGGTTATGTCTTAAACTGTCTACGCTTTGATCGTTCCATGGAAGACCAGTAGTAGTTTCCGAAGCACATCTGGAGGCATTCCGTAATATATGGACCTACAGAGTGTTGATGAAGCACAAAAATTGCATCGGCATTGTATACAATAAGTACCATGCGGACTATTCTCCATGGGAGTAATGTCTCAAACAGTCTACGATTTGATCGTTCCATGAAAGATTAGTAGTAGTTTCCGAAGCACACCTGGAGGCATTCTGTAATCTGTGGACCTACAGAGTGTTGATGAAACACAAAAATTGCATCGGCATTAAATACAATAAGTACAATGCGGACTTTTCTCCATGGGAGTAATGTCTCAAACTGTGTACGCATTGATCGATTCCAGGATGACCAGTAGTAGTTTCCGAAGCACATCTGGAGGCATGCTGTAATCTGTGGACCTACAGAGTGTTGATGAAACACAAAAATTGCATCGGCATTGAATACAATAAGTACCATGCAAACTTTTCTCCATGGGAGTAATGTCTCAAACTGACTACGTTTCGATCGTTCAATAGAAGACCAGTAGTAATTTCCAAAGCACATCTGGGGGCATTCAGGAATCTGTGGACCTATAGGATGTTGATGAAACACAAAAAATGCATCGGCATTAAATACAATAAGTACAATGCGGACTTTTCTCCATGGGAGTAATGTCTCAAACTGTGTACGCATTGATCGATTCCAGGATGACCAGTAGTAGTTTCCGAAGCATATCTGGAGGCATTCTGTAATATATGGAGCTTCAGAGTGGTGATGAAACACAAAAATAGCAATTGCATTGTATACAATAAGTCCCATGCGGACTTTTCTCCATGGGAGTAATGTCTCAAACTGTCTACGTTTTGATCGATTCCAGTAAGAACAGTAGTAGTTTCCGAAGCACATCTGGAGGCATTCTGTAATCTGTGGACCTACAGAGTGTTGATGAAACAGAAAAATTGCATCGGCATTGATAACAATAAGTACCATGCGGACTTTTCTCCTTGAGACAATTGTCTCAAACTGTTTACGCTTTGATCGTTCCCTGGAAGCCCAGTAGTAGTTTCCGAAGCACATCTGGAGGCATTTTGTAATTTGTGTACCTACAGATTGTTGATGAAACACAAAAATTGCATCGGCATTGAATACAATAAGTACCATGCGGACTTTTCTCCATGGGAGTAATGTCTCAAACTGTCTGCGATTTGATCGCTCCCTGGAAGACTAGTAGTAGTTTCCGAAGCACATCGGGAGGCATTCTGTGATCTGTGGACCTACAGAGAGTTGATGAAACAGAAAAATTGCATCGGCATTGAATACAATAAGTACCATGCGGACTTTTCTCCATGGGGGTTATGTCTTAAACTGTCTACGCTTTGATCGTTCCATGGAAGACCAGTAGTAGTTTCCGAAGCACATCTGGAGGCATTCCGTAATATATGGAGCTACAGAGTGTTGATGAAGCACAAAAATTGCATCGGCATTGTATACAATAAGTACCATGCGGACTATTCTCCATGGGAGTAATGTCTCAAACAGTCTACGATTTGATCGTTCCCTGAAAGACTAGTAGTAGTTTCCGAAGCACACCTGGAGGCATTCTGTAATCTGTGGACCTACAGAGTGTTGGTGAAACACAAAAATTGCATCGGCATTAAATACAATAAGTACCATGCGGACTTTTCTCCATGGGAGTAATGTCTCAAACTGTCTACGCTTTGATCGTTCCATGAAAGACCAGTAGTAGTTTCCGAAGCGCATCTGGAGGCATTCTGTAATCTGTGGACCTACAGAGTGTTGATGAAACACAGAAATTGTGTCGGCATTGAATACAATAAGTACCATGCAAACTTTTCTCCATGGGAGTAATGTCTCAAACTGTCTACGTTTCGATCGTTCAATAGAAGACCAGTAGTAATTTCCAAAGCACACCTGGGGGCATTCAGGAATCTGTGGACCTACAGGATGTTGATGAAACACAAAAAATGCATCGGCATGAATACAATAAGTTCCTTGCGGACTTTTCTCCATGGGAGTAATGTCTCCAATTGTCTACGTTTTGATCGATTCCAGTAAGAACAGTAGTAGTTTCCGAAGCACATCTGGAGGCATTCTGTAATCTGTGGACCTACAGAGTGTTGATGAAACACAAAAATTGCATCGGCATTGAATACAATAAGTAATATGCGGACTTTTCTCCATGAGAGTAATGTCTCAAACTTACTACGGTTTGATCGATTCCAGAAAAACCTGTAGTAGTTTCTGAAGCACATCTGGAGGCATGCTGTAATCGGTGGACCTACAGAGTGTCGATGAAACACAAAAATTGCAACGGCATTAAATACAAATAGTGTCATGCTGACTTTTCTCCATGGGAGTAATGTCTCTATCCGGTACGCTTTGATAGATTCCTGGAAGACCAGTAGTAGTTTTCGAAGCACATCTGGAGGCATTCTTTAATATGTGGACCTACAGAGAGTTGATGAAACACAAAAATTGCATCGGCATTGCATACAATAAGTACCATGCGTAATTTTGTCTATTTGAGTAATGTCTCTATCTGTCTACGTTTTGATAGATTCCTGGAAGACCAGTAGTAGTTTCCGAAGCACATCTGGAGGCATTTTGTTATCTTTGGACCTACAGAGTGTTGATGAAGCACAAAAATTGCATCGGCATCAGATACAATAAGTACCATGCGGACTTATCTCCATGGGAGAAATGTCTCAAACTGTAGTAGTTTAGGAACCTAATCTGGAGGCATTCAGTAATATATGGAGGTTCAGAGTGGTGATGAAACACAATTATAGCAACGTCATTTTATACAATAAGTACCATGCGGACTTTTCTCCATGGGAGTAATGACTCAAACTGTCTACATTTTGATCGTTTCCTGGATGAACAGTAGTAGTTTGCGAAGCACATCTGGAAGCATTTTGTAATTTGTGGACCTACAGAGTGTTGATGAAACACAAAAATTGCATTCTCCATGGGAGAAATGTCTCAAACTGTCTACGCTTTGATCGATTCCAGGAAGACCAGAAGTAGTTTCCGAAGCACATCTTGAGGCATGCTGTAATCTGTGGACCTACAGGATGTTGAAGAAACACAAAACTAGCATCGGCAATGAATACAATAAGCACCATGCGGACTTTTGTCCACGGGAGTAATGTCTCAAACTGTCTGCGATTGATCGCTCCCTGGAAGACCAGTAGTAGTTTCCGAAGCACATCTGGAGACATCCTGTTATCTGTGGACCTACAGAGAGTTGATGAAACAGAAAAATTGCATCGGCATTGAATACAATAAGTACCTTGCGGACTTTTCTCCATGGTTGTTATGTCTTAAACTGTCTACGCTTTGATCGTTCCATGGAAGACCAGTAGTAGTTTCCGAAGCACATCTGGAGGCATTCCGTAATATATGGACCTACAGAGTGTTGATGAAGCACAAAAATTGCATCGGCATTGTATACAATAAGTACCATGCGGACTATTCTCCATGGGAGTAATGTCTCAAACAGTCTACGATTTGATCGTTCCCTGAAAGATTAGTAGTAGTTTCCGAAGCACACCTGGAGGCATTCTGTAATCTGTGGACCTACAGAGTGTTGATGAAACACAAAAATTGCATCGGCATTAAATACAATATGTACGATGCGGACTTTTCTCCATGGGAGTAATGTCTCAAACTGTGTACGTATTGATCGATTCCAGGATGACCAGTAGTAGTTTCCGAAGCACATCTGGAGGCATGCTGTAATCTGTGGACCTACAGAGTGTTGATGAAACACAAAAATTGCATCGGCATTGAATACAATAAGTACCATGCAAACTTTTCTCCATGGGAGTAATGTCTCAAACTGATTACGTTTCGATCGTTCAATAGAAGACCAGTAGTAATTTCCAAAGCACATCTGGGGGCATTCAGGAATCTGTGGACCTACAGGATGTTGATGAAACACAAAAAATGCATCGGCATGAATACAATAAGTTCCTTGCGGACTTTTCTCCATGGGAGTAATGTATCAAACTGTCTACGATTTGATCGCTCCCTGGAAGACCTGTAGTTGTTTCCGAAGCATATCTGGAGGCATTCTGTAATATATGGAGCTTCAGAGTGGTGATGAAACACAAAAATAGCAATTGCATTGTATACAATAAGTCCCATGCGGACTTTTCTCCATGGGAGTAATGTCTCAAACTGTCTACGTTTTGATCGATTCCAGTAAGAACAGTAGTAGTTTCCGAAGCACATCTGGAGGCATTCTGTAATCTGTGGACCTACAGAGTGTTGATGAAACAGAAAAATTGCATCGGCATTGATAACAATAAGTACCATGCGGACTTTTCTCCTTGAGACAATTGTCTCAAACTGTCTACGCTTTGATCGTTCCCTGGAAGCCCAGTAGTAGTTTCCGAAGCACATCTGGAGGCATTTTGTAATTTGTGTACCTACAGATTGTTGATGAAACACAAAAATTGCATCGGCATTGAATACAATAAGTACCATGCGGACTTTTCTCCATGGGAGTAATGTCTCAAACTGTCTGCGATTTGATCGCTCCCTGGAAGACTAGTAGTAGTTTCCGAAGCACATCGGGAGGCATTCTGTGATCTGTGGACCTACAGAGAGTTGATGAAACAGAAAAATTGCATCGGCATTGAATACAATAAGTACCATGCGGACTTTTCTCCATGGGGGTTATGTCTTAAACTGTCTACGCTTTGATCGTTCCATGGAAGACCAGTAGTAGTTTCCGAAGCACATCTGGAGGCATTCCGTAATATATGGACCTACAGAGTGTTGATGAAGCACAAAAATTGCATCGGCATTGTATACAATAAGTACCATGCGGACTATTCTCCATGGGAGTAATGTCTCAAACAGTCTACGATTTGATCGTTCCCTGAAAGACTAGTAGTAGTTTCCGAAGCACACCTGGAGGCATTCTGTAATCTGTGGTCCTACAGAGTGTTGATGAAACACAAAAATTGCATCGGCATTAAATACAATAAGTACCATGCGGACTTTTCTCCATGGGAGTAATGTCTCAAACTGTCTACGCTTTGATCGTTCCATGAAAGACCAGTAGTAGTTTCCGAAGCGCATCTGGAGGCATTCTGTAATCTGTGGACCTACAGAGTGTTGATGAAACACAGAAATTGTGTCGGCATTGAATACAATAAGTACCATGCAAACTTTTCTCCATGGGAGTAATGTCTCAAACTGTCTACGTTTCGATCGTTCAATAGAAGACCAGTAGTAATTTCCAAAGCACATCTGGGGGCATTCAGGAATCTGTGGACCTACAGGATGTTGATGAAACACAAAAAATGCATCGGCATGAATACAATAAGTTCCTTGCGGACTTTTCTCCATGGGAGTAATGTATCAAACTGTCTACGATTTGATCGCTCCCTGGAAGACCAGTTGTTGTTTCCGAAGCATATCTGGAGACATTCTGTAATATATGGAGCTTCAGAGTGGTGATGAAACACAAAAATAGCAATTGCATTGTATACAATAAGTTCCATTCGGACTTTTCTCCATGGGAGTAATGTCTCAAACTGTCTACGTTTTGATCGATTCGAGTAAGAACAGTAGTAGTTTCCGAAGCACATCTGGAGGCATTCTGCAATCTGTGGACCTACAGAGTGTTGATGAAGCAGAAAAATTGCATCGGCATTGAATACAATAAGTACCATGCGGACTTTTCTCCTTGAGACAATTGTCTCAAACTGTCTACGCTTTGATCGATTCCAGGAAGACCAGTAGTAGTTTCCGAAGCAGATCTGGATTCATGCTGTAATCTGTGGACCTACAGAGTGTTGATGAAACACAAAAATTGCATCGGCATTGAATACAATAAGTACCATGGGGACTTTTCTCAATGGGAGTAATGTCTCAAACTGTCTACGCTTTGATCGTTCCCTGGAAGACCAGTAGTACTTTCCGTAGCACATCTGGAAGCATTCTGTAATTTATGGAGCTTCAGAGTGGTGATGAAACACAAAAATTGCATCGGCATTGAATACGATAACTACCATGCGGACTTTTCTCTATGGGAGTAATGTCTCAAACTGTCTACGTTTTGATCGTTCCCTGGAAGACCAGTAGTAGTTTCCGAAGCACATCTGGAGGCATTTTGTAATTTGTGGACGTACAGAGTGTTGATGAAACACAAAAATTGCATCGGCATTGAATACAATAAGTAATATGCGGAATTTCCTCCATGAGAGTAATGTCTCAAACTTACTACGGTTTGATCGATTCCAGAAAAACCTGTAGTAGTTTCTGAAGCACATCTGGAGGCATGCTGTAATCGGTGGACCTACGGAGTGTCGATGAAACACAAAAATTGCAACGGCATTAAATACAAATAGTGTCATGCGGACTTTTCTCCATGGGAGTAATGTCTCTATCTGGGTACGCTTTGATAGATTCCTGGAAGACCAGTAGTAGTTTCCGAAGCACACCTGGAGGCATTCTGTAATCTGTTTACCTACAGAGTGTTGATGAAACACAAAAATTGCATCTTCATTGAATACAATAAGTACCATGCGGACTTTTCTCCATTTGAGAATTGTCTCAAACTGTCTACACTTTGACGGATTCCAGGAAGACCAGTAGTAGTTTCCGAAGCAGATCTGGAGGCATGCTGTAATCTGTGGACCTACAGAGTGTTGATGAAACACAAAAATTGCATCGGCATTGAATACAATAAGTACCATTGGGACTTTTCTCAATGGGAGTAATGTCTCAAACTGTCTACGCTTTGATCGTTCCCTGGAAGACCAGTAGTAGTTTCCGAAGCACATCTCAAGCATTTTGTAATTTGTGGACCTACAGAGTGTTGATGAAGCACAAAAATTGCATCGGCATTGAATACGATAAGTACCATGCGGAATTTTCTCCATGGGAGTAATGTCTCTATCTGTCTACGCTTTGATAGATTCCTGGAAGACCAGTAGTAGTATCCGAAGCACATCTGGAGGCATTTTGTAATCTGTGGACCTACAGAGTGTTGATGAAACACAAAAATTAAATCGGCATTGAATACAATAAGTAATATGCGGACTTTTCTCCATGGGAGTAAAGTCTCAAACTGACTACGCTTTGATCGATTCCAGAAAAACCTGTAGTAGTTTCCGAAGCACATCTGGAGGCATGCTGTAATCTGTGGACCTACTGAGTGTTGATGAAACACAAAAATTGCATCAGCATTGAATACAATAAGTACCAAGCGAACATTTCTCCAAGGGAGTAATGTCTCAAACCGTCTACGCTTTGATCGTTCCCTGGAAGACCAGTAATAGTTTCCGAAGCACATCTGGAGGCATTCTGTAATCTTCGGAGCTTCAGAGTGGTGATGAAACACAAAAATAGCATCTTCATTGAATACAATAAGTACAATGCGGCCTTTTCTCCATGGGAGAAATGTCTCAAACTGACTACATTTTGATCGTTTCCTGGAAGACCAGTAGTAGTTTCCGAAGCACATCTGGAGGCATTCTGTAAGCTATGGAACTTCAGAGTGGTGATGAAACACAAAAATAGCATCGGCATTGAATACAATAAGTATCATGCAGACTTTTCTCCATGGGAGTAATGTCTCAAACTGACTACATTTTGATCGTTTCCTGGAAGACCAGTAGTAATTTCCGAAGCACATCTGGAAGCATTTTGCAATTTGTGGACCTACAGAGCGTTGATGAAACACAAAAATTGCATCGGCATTGAATACAATAAATACCATGCGGAATTTTCTCCATGGGAGTAATGTCTCAAACTGTCTACGCTTTGATCGATTCCAGGAAGACCAGTAGTAGTTTCCGAAGCACATCTGGAGGCTTTCTGGAATCTGTGGACCTACATGATGTTGATGAAACACAAAAATTGCATCGGCATTGGATACAATAAGTTCCATGCGGACTTTTCTCCACGGGAGTAATGTCTCAAACTGTCTACGATTTGATCGCTCCCTGGAAGACCAGTAGTAGTTTCCGAAGCACATCTGGAGGCATCCTGTGATGTGTGGACCTACAGAGAGTTGATGAAACACAAAAAGTGCATCGGCATTGAATACAACAAGTACCATTGGGACTTTTCTCAATGGGAGTAATGTCTCAAACTGTCTACGCTTAGATCGTTCCCTGGAAGACCAGTAGTAGTTTCCGAAGCACATCTGGAGGCATTTTGTTATCTTTGGACCTACAGAGTGTTGATGAAGCACAAAAATTGCATCGGCATTGAATACGATAAGTACCATGCGGAATTTTCTCCATGGGAGTAATGTCTCTATCTGTCTACGCTTTGATAGATTCCTGGAAGACCAGTAGTAGTTTTCGAAGCACATCTGGAGGCATTTTGTAATCTGTGGACCAACAGAGTGTTGATGAAACACAAAAATTAAATCGGCATTGAATACAATAAGTAATATGCGGACTTTTCTCCATGGGAGTAAAGTCTCAAACTGACTACGCTTTGATCGATTCCAGAAAAACCTGTAGTAGTTTCCGAAGCACATCTGGAGGCATGCTGTAATCTGTGGACCTACAGAGTGTTGATGAAACACAAAAATTGCATCAGCATTGAATACAATAAGTAACAAGCGAACATTTCTCCAAGGGAGTAATGTCTCAAACTGTCTATGCTTTGATCGTTTCCTGGAAGACCAGTAATAGTTTCCGAAGTTCATCTGGAGGCATTCTGTAATCTTCGGAGCTTCAGAGTGGTGATGAAACACAAAAATAGCATCTTCATTGAATACAATAAGTACAATGCGGCCTTTTCTCCATGGGAGAAATGTCTCAAACTGTCTACGATTTGATCGCTCCCTGGAAAACCAGTAGTAGTTTCCGAAGCACATCTGGAGGCATCCTGTGATGTGTGGACCTACAGAGAGTTGATGAAACACAAAAATTGCATCGGCATTGAATACAATAAGTACCATGTGGACCTTTCTCCATGGGAGTAATGTCTTAAAATGTCTACGTTTTAATCGTTCCATTTAAGTCCAGTAGTAGTTTAGGAACCAAATCTGGAGGCATTCTGTAATATATGGAGGTTCAGAGTGGTGATGAAACACAATTATAGCAACGTCATTTTATACAATAAGTACCTTTCTCCATGGGAGTAATGTCTTAAAATGTCTACGTTTTAATCGTTCCATTTAAGTCCAGTAGTAGTTTAGGAACCAAATCTGGAGGCATTCTGTAATATATGGAGGTTCAGAGTGGTGATGAAACACAATTATAGCAACGTCATTTTATACAATAAGTACCATGCGGACTTTTCTCCATGGGAGTAATGACTCAAACTGTCTACATTTTGATCGTTTCCTGGATGAACAGTAGTAGTTTCCGAATCACATCTGGAAGCATTTTGTAATTTGTGGACCTACAGAGTGTTGATGAAATACAAAAATTGCATTCTCCATGGGAGAAATGTCTCAAACTGTCTACGCTTTGATGGATTCCAGGAAGACCAGAAGTAGTTTCCGAAGCACATCTGGAGGCATGCTGTAATCTGTGGACCTACAGGATGTTGATGACACACAAAACTTGCATCGGCAATGAATACAATAAGCACCATGCGGACTTTTGACCACGGGAGTAATGTCTCAAACTGTCTGCGATTTCATCGCTCCCTGGAAGACCAGTAGTAGTTTCCGAAGCACATCTGGAGGCATTCTGTGATCTGTGGACCTCAGAGAGTTGATGAAACAGAAAAATTGCATCGGCATTGAATACAATAAGTACCATGCGGACTTTTCTCCATGGGGGTTATGTCTTAAACTGTCTACGCTTTGATCGTTATATGGAAGACCAGTAGTAGTTTCCGAAGCACATCTGGAGGCATTCCGTAATATATGGACCTACAGAGTGTTGATGAAGCACAAAAATTGCATCGGCATTGTATACAATAAGTACCATGCGGACTATTCTCCATGGGAGTAATGTCTCAAACAGTCTACGATTTGATCGTTCCCTGAAAGATTAGTAGTAGTTTCCGAAGCACACCTGGAGGCATTCTGTAATCTGTGGACCTACAGAGTGTTGATGAAACACAAAATTGCATCGGCATTAAATACAATAAGTACCATGCGGACTTTTCTCCATGGGAGTAATGTCTCAAACTGTCTACGTTTCGATCGTTCAATAGAAGACCAGTGGTAATTTCCAAAGCACATCTGGGGGCATTCAGGAATCTGTGGACCTACAGGATGTTGATGAAACACAGAAAATGCATCGGCATGAATACAATAAGTTCCTTGCGGACTTTTCTCCGGGGGAGTAATGTATCAAACTGTCTACGATTTGATCGCTCCCTGGAAGACCAGTAGTTGTTTCCGAAGCATATCTGGGGGTATTCTGTAATATATAGAGCTTCTATTGGTGATGAAACACAAAAATAGCAATTGTATTGTATACAATAAGTTCCATGCGGACTTTTCTCCATGGGAGTAATGTCTCAAAGTGTCTACGTTTTGATCGATTCCAGTAAGAACAGTAGTAGTTTCCGAAGCACATCCGGAGGCATGCCGTAATCTTTGGACCTACACAGTGTTGATGAAACTAAAAAATTGCATCGGCATTGAATACAATAAGTACCATGCCCGGTTTTCTCCATTGGAGTAATGTCTCAAACTGTGTACGTTTTGATCGATTCCAGGAAGACCAGTAGTAGTTTCCGAAGCACATCTGGAGGCATGCCGTAATCTTTGGACCTACACAGTGTTGATGAAACTAAAAAATTGCATCGGCATTGAATACAATAAGTACCATGCGGTGTTTTCTCCATTGGAGTAATGTCTCAAACTGTCTACGCTTTGTTCGTTCCCTGGAAGACCAGTAGTAGTTTCCGAAGCACATCTGGAGGCATTCTGTAATCTATGGAACTTCAGAGTGGTGATGAAACACAAAAATAGCATCGGCATTGAATACAATAAGTACCATGCGGACTTTTCTCCATGGGAGTAATGTCTCAAACTGACTACATTTTGATCGTTTCCTGGAAGACCAGTAGTAGTTTCCGAAGCACATCTGGAAGCATTTTGTAATTTGTGGACCTACAGAGCGTTGATGAAACACAAAAATTGCATCGGCATTGAATACAATAAATACCATGCGGAATTTTCTCCATGGGAGTAATGTCTCAAACTGTCTACGCTTTGATCGATTCCAGGAAGACCAGTAGTAGTTTCCGAAGCACATCTGGAGGCATGCTGTAATCTGTGGACGTACAGAGTGTTGATGAAACACAAAAATTGCATCAGCATTGAATACAATAAGTACCAAGCGAACATTTCTCCAAGAGAGTAATGTCTCAAACTGTCTACGCTTTGATCGTTCCCTGGAAGACCAGTAATAGTTTCCGAAGCACATCTGGAGGCATTCTGTAATCTTCGGAGCTTCAGAGTGGTGATGAAACACAAAAATAGCATCTTCATTGAATACAATAAGTACAATGCGGCCTTTTCTCCATGGGAGAAATGTCTCAAACTGACTACATTTTGATCGTTTCCTGGAAGACCAGTAGTAGTTTCCGAAGCACATCTGGAGGCATTCTGTAATCTATGCAACTTCAGAGTGGTGATGAAACACAAAAATAGCATCGGCATTGAATACAAAAATTACCATGCGGACTTTTTTCCATGGGAGTAATGTCTCAAACTGACTACATTTTGATCGTTTCCTGGAAGACCAGTAGTAATTTCCGAAGCACATCTGGAAGCATTTTGCAATTTGTGGACCTACAGAGCATTGATGAAACACAAAAATTGCATCGGCATTGAATACAATAAATACCATGCGGAATTTTCTCCATATGAGTAATGTCTCAAACTGTCTACGCTTTGATCGATTCCAGGAAGACCAGTAGTAGTTTCCGAAGCACATCTGGAGGCTTTCTGGAATCTGTGGACCTACATGATGTTGATGAAACACAAAAAATGCATCGGCATTGGATACAATAAGTTCCATGCGAACTTTTCTCCACGGGAGTAATGTCTCAAACTGTCTACGACTTGATCGCTCCCTGGAAGACCAGTAGTAGCTTCCGAAGCACATCTGGGGCATCCTGTTATGTGTGGACCTACAGAGAGTTGATGAAACACAAAAATTGCATCGGCATTGAATACAACAAGTACCATGCGGACTTTTCTCCATGGGAGTTATGTCTTAACATGTCTACGTATTAATCGTTCCATTTAAGACCAGTAGTAGTTTAGGAACCAAATCTGGAGGCATTCTGTAATATATGGTGGTTCAGAGTGGTGATGAAACACAATTATAGCGACGTCATTTTATACAATAAGTACCATGCGGACTTTTCTCCATGGGAGTAATGTCTCAAACTGTCTACATTTTGATCGTTTCCTAGATGAACAGTAGTAGTTTCCGAAGCACATCTGGAAGCATTTTGTAATTTGTGGACCTACAGAGTGTTGATGAAACACAAAAATTGCATCGGCATTGAGTACAATAAGTACCATGCGGACTTATCTCCATGGGAGAAATGTCTCAAACTGTCTACGCTTTGATCGATTCTAGGAAGACCAGTAGTAGTTTCCGAAGCACATCTGGAGGCATGCTGTAATCTGTGGACCTACAGGATGTTGATGAAACACAAAACTTGCATCGGCAATGAATACAATAAGCACCATGCGGACTTTTGTCCACGGGAGTAATGTCTCAAACTGTCTGCGATTTGATCGCTCCCTGGAAGACTAGTAGTAGTTTTCGAAGCACATATGGATTCATTCTGTGATCTGTGGACCTACAGAGAGTTGATGAAACAGAAAAATTGCATCGGCATTGAATGCAATAAGTACCATGCGGACTTTTCTCCATGGGGGTTATGTCTTAAACTGTCTACGGTTTGATCGTTCCATGGAAGACCAGTAGTAGTTTCCGAAGCACATCTGGAGGCATTCCGTAATATATGGACCTACAGAGTGTTGATGAAGCACAAAAATTGCATCGGCATTGTATACAATAAGTACCATGCGGACTATTCTCCATGGGAGTAATGTCTCAAACAGTCTACGATTTGATCGTTCCCTGAAAGATTAGTAGTAGTTTCCGAAGCACACCTGGAGGCATTCTGTAATCTGTGGACCTACAGAGTGTTGATGAAACACAAAAATTGCATCGGCATTAAATACAATAAGTACCATGCGGACTTTTCTCCATGGGAGTAATGTCTCAAACTGTCTACGCTTTGATCGTTCCATGAAAGACCAGTAGTAATTTCCGAAGCACATCTGGAAGCATTTTGCAATTTGTGGACCTACAGAGCGTTGATGAAACACAAAAATTGCATCGGCATTGAATACAATAAATACCATGCGGAATTTTCTCCATGGGAGTAATGTCTCAAACTGTCTACGCTTTGATCGATTCCAGGAAGACCAGTAGTAGTTTCCGAAGCACATCTGGAGGCTTTCTGGAATCTGTGGACCTACATGATGTTGATGAAACACAGGAATTGCATCGGCATTGGATACAATAAGTTCCATGCGGACTTTTCTCCACGGGAGTAATGTCTCAAACTGTCTACGACTTGATCGCTCCCTGGAAGACCAGTAGTAGTTTCCGAAGCAAATCTGGGGGCATCCTGTGATGTGTGGAGATACAGAGAGTTGATGAAACACAAAAATTGCATCGGCATTGAATACAATAAGTACCATGCGGACTTTTCTCCATGGGAGTAATGTCTTAAAATGTCTACGTTTTAATCGTTCCATTTAAGACCAGTAGTAGTTTAGGAACCAAATCTGGAGGCATTCTGTAATATATGGAGGTTAAGAGTGGTGATGAAACACAATTATAGCAACGTCATTTTATACAATAAGTACCATGCGGACTTTTCTCCATGGGAGTAATGTCTCAAACTGTCTACATTTTGATCGTTTCCTGGATGAACAGTAGTAGTTTCCGAAGCACATCTGGAAGCATTTTGTAATTTGTGGACCTACAGAGTGTTGATGAAACACAAAAATTGCATCGGCATTGAGTACAATAAGTACCATGCGGACTTATCTCCATGGGAGAAATGTCTCAAACTGTCTACGCTTTGATCGATTCCAGGAAGACCAGTAGTAGTTTCCGAAGCACATCTGGAGGCTTTCTGGAATCTGTGGACCTACAGGATGTTGATGAAACACGAAACTTGCATCGGCAATGAATACAATAAGCACCATGCGGACTTTTGTCCGCGGGAGTAATGTCTCAAACTGTCTGCGATTTGATCGCTCCCTGGAAGATTAGTAGTAGTTTCCGAAGCACATCTGGATTCATTCTGTGATCTGTGGACCTACAGAGAGTTGATCAAACAGAAAAATTGCATCGGCATTGAATGCAATAAGTACCATGCGGACTTTTCTCCATGGGGGTTATGTCTTAAACTGTCTACGCTTTGATCGTTCCATGGAAGACCAGTAGTAGTTTCCGAAGCACATCTGGAGGCATTCCGTAATATATGGACCTACGGAGTGTTGATGAAGCACAAAAATTGCATCGGCATTGTATACAATAAGTACCATGCGGACTATTCTCCATGGGAGTAATGTCTCAAACAGTCTACGATTTGATCGTTCCCTGAAAGATTAGTAGTAGTTTCCGAAGCACACCTGGAGGCATTCTGTAATCTGTGGACCCACAGAGTGTTGATGAAACACAAAAATTGCATCGGCATTAAATACAATAAGTACCATTGGGACTTTTCTCCATGGGAGTAATGTCTCAAACTGTCTACGCTTTGATCGTTCCATGAAAGACCAGTAGTAGTTTCCGAAGCGCATCTGGAGGCATTCTGTAATCTGTGGACCTACAGAGTGTTGATGAAACACAGAAATTGCGTCGGCATTGAATACAATAAGTACCATGCGGACTTTTCTCCATTTGAGAATTGTCTCAAACTGTCTACACTTTGATCGATTCCAGGAAGACCAGTAGTAGTTTCCGAAGCAGATCTGGAGGCATGCTGTAATCTGTGGACCTACAGAGTGTTGATGAAACACAAAAACTGCATCGGCATTGAATACAATAAGTACCATTGGGACTTTTCTCCACGGGAGTAATGTCTCAAACAGTCTACGATTTGATCGTTCCCTGAAAGATTAGTAGTAGTTTCCGAAGCACACCTGGAGGCATTCTGTAATCTGTGGACCTACAGAGTGTTGATGAAACACAAAAATTGCATCGGCATTAAATACAAGAAGTACCATGCGGACTTATCTCCATGGGAGAAATGTCTCAAACTGTAGTAGTTTAGGAACCAAATCTGGAGGCATTCTGTAATATATGGAGGTTCAGAGTGGTGATGAAACACAATTATAGCAACGTCATTTTATACAATAAGTACCATGCCGACTTTTCTCCATGGGAGTAATGACTCAAACTGTCTACATTTTGATCGTTACCTGGATGAACAGTAGTAGTTTCCGAAGCACATCTGGAAGCATTTTGTAATTTGTGGACCTACAGAGTGTTGATGAAACACAAAAATTGCATTCTCCATGGGAGAAATGTCTCAAACTGTCTACGCTTTCATCGATTCCAGGAAGACCAGAAGTAGTTTCCGAAGCACATCTGGAGGCATGCTGTAATCTGTGGACCTACAGGATGTTGATGAAACACAAAACTTGCATCGGCAATGAATACAATAAGCACCATGCGGACTTTTGTCGACGGGAGTAATGTCTCAAACTGTCTGCGATTGATCGCTCCCTGGAAGACCAGTAGTAGTTTCCGAAGCACATCTGGAGCCATTCTGTGATCTGTGGACCTACAGAGAGTTGATGAAACAGAAAAATTGCATCGGCATTGAATACAAAAAGTACCATGCGGACTTTTCTCCATGGGGGTTATGTCTTAAACTGTCTACGCTTTGATCGTTCCATGGAAGACCAGTAGTAGTTTCCGAAGCACATCTGGAGGCATTCCGTAATATATGGACCTACAGAGTGTTGATGAAGCACAAAAATTGCATCGGCATTGTATACAATAAGTACCATGCGGACTATTCTCCATGGGAGTAATGTCTCAAACAGTCTACGATTTGACCGTTCCCTGAAAGATTAGTAATAGTTTCCGAAGCACACTTGGAGGCATTCTGTAATCTGTGGACCTACAGAGTGATGATGAAACACTAAAATTGCATCGGCATTAAATACAATAAGTACCATGCGGACTTTTCTCCATGGGAGTAATGTCTCAAACTGTGTACGCATTGATCGATTCCAGGAAGACCAGTAGTAGTTTCCGAAGCACATCTGGAGGCATTTTGTAATTTGTGTACCTACAGATTGTTGATGAAACACAAAAATTGCATCGGCATTGAATACAATAAGTACCATGCGGACTTTTCTCCATGGGAGTAATGTCTCATACTGTCTGCGATTTGATCGCTCCCTGGAAGACTAGTAGTAGTTATCGAAGCACATCGGGAGGTATTCTGTGATCTGTGGACCTACAGAGAGTTGATGAAACAGAAAAATTGCATCGGCATTGAATACAATAAGTACCATGCGGACTTTTCTCCATGGGGGTTATGTCTTAAACTGTCTACGCTTTGATCGTTCCATGGAAGACCAGTAGTAGTTTCCGAAGCACATCTGGAGGCATTCCGTAATATATGGAGCTACAGAGTGTTGATGAAGCACAAAAATTGCATCTTCCTTGTATACAATAAGTACCATGCGGACTATTCTCCATGGGAGTAATGTCTCAAACAGTCTACGATTTGATCGTTCCCTGAACGACTAGTAGTAGTTTCCGAAGCACACCTGGAGGCATTTTGTAATCTGTGGACCTACAGAGTGTTGATGAAACACAAAAATTGCATCGGCATTAAATACAATAAGAACCATGCGGACTTTTCTCCATGGGAGTAATGTCTCAAACTGTCTACGCTTTGATCGTTCCATGAAAGACCAGTAGTAGTTTCCGAAGCGCATCTGGAGGCATTCTGTAATCTGTGGACCTACAGAGTGTTGATGAAACACAGAAATTGTGTCGGCATTGAATACAATAAGTACCATGCAAACTTTTCTCCATGGGAGTAATGTCTCAAACTATCTACGTTTCGATCGTTCAATAGAAGACCAGTAGTATTTTCCAAAGCACATCTGGGGGCATTCAGGAATCTGTGGACCTACAGGATGTTGATGAAACACAAAAAATGCATCGGCATGAATACAATAAGTTCCTTGCGGACTTTTCTCCATGGGAGTAATGTATCAAACTGTCTACGATTTGATCGCTCCCAGGAAGACCAGTAGTTGTTTCCGAAGCATATCTGGAGGCATTCTGTAATATATGGAGCTTCAGAGTGGTGATGAAACAGCAAAATAGCAATTGCATTGTATACAATAAGTTCCATGCGGACTTTTCTCCATGGGAGTAATGTCTCAAACTGTCTGCGTTTTGATCGATTCCAGTAAGAACAGTAGTAGTTTCCGAAGCACATCTGGAGGCATTCTGTAATCTGTGGACCTACAGAGTGTTGATGAAGCAGAAAAATTGCATCGGCATTGAATACAATAAGTACCATGCGGACTTTTCCCCTTGAGACAATTGTCTCAAACTGCCTACGCTTTGATCGATTCCAGGAAGACCAGTAGTAGTTTCCGAAGCACATCTGGAGGCATTCTGTAATCTATGGACCTACAGAGTGTTGATGAAGCAGAAAAATTGCATCGGCATTGAATACAATAAGTACCATCCGGACTTTTCTCCTTGAGACAATTGACTCAAACTGTCTACGCTTTGATCGATTCCAGGAAGACCAGTAGTAGTTTCCGAAGCACATCTGGAGGCATTTTGTAATTTGTGGACGTACAGAGTGTTGATGAAACACAAAAATTGCATCGGCATTGAATACAATAAGTAATATGCGGACTTTCCTCCATGAGAGTAATGTCTCAAACTTACTACGGTTTGATCGATTCCAGAAAAACCTGTAGTAGCTTCTGAAGCACATCTGGAGGCATGCTGTAATCGGTGGACCTACAGAGTGTCGATGAAACACAAAAATTGCAACGGCATTAAATACAAATAGTGTCATGCGGACTTTTCTCCATGGGAGTAATGTCTCTATCTGGGTACGCTTTGATAGATTCCTGGAAGACCAGTAGTAGTTTCCGAAGCACACCTGGAGGCATTCTGTAATCTGTGGACCTACAGAGT
Source organism: Schistocerca gregaria (assembly GCF_023897955.1). NCBI lineage: Eukaryota > Metazoa > Arthropoda > Insecta > Orthoptera > Acrididae > Schistocerca > Schistocerca gregaria. The sequence goes on along the minus strand of NC_064929.1, from coordinate 21,881,625 downwards.
GTTGATGAAACACAAAAATTGCATCTTCATTGAATACAATAAGTACCATGCGGACTTTTCTCCATTTCAGAATTGTCTCAAACTGTCTACACTTTGATCGATTCCAGGAAGACCAGTAGTAGTTTCCGAAGCAGATCTGGAGGCATGCTGTAATCTGTGGACCTACAGAGTGTTGATGAAACACAAAAATTGCATCGGCATTGAATACAATAAGTACCATTGGGACTTTTCTCAATGGGAGTAATGTCTCAAACTGTCTACGCTTTGATCGTTCCCTGGAAGACCAGTAGTAGTTTCCGAAGCACATCTGGAGGCATTTTGTTATCTTTGGACCTACAGAGTGTTGATGAAGCACAAAAATTGCATCGGCATTGAATACGATAAGTACCATGCGGAATTTCCTCCATGGGAGTAATGTCTCTATCTGTCTACGCTTTGATAGATTCCTGGAAGACCAGTAGTAGTTTCCGAAGCACATCTGGAGGCATTTTGTAATCTGTGGACCTACAGAGTGTTGATGAAACACAAAAATTAAATCGGCATTGAATACAATAAGTAATATGCGGACTTTTCTCCATGGGAGTAAAGTCTCAAACTGACTACGCTTTCATCGATTCCAGAAAAACCTGTAGTAGTTTCCGAAGCACATCTGGAATCATGCTGTAATCTGTGGACCTACAGAGTGTTGATGAAACACAAAAATTGCATCAGCATTGAATACAATAAGTACCAAGCGAACATTTCTCCAAGGGAGTAATGTCTCAAACTGTCTACGCTTTGATCGTTCCCTGGAAGACCAGTAATAGTTTCCGAAGCACATCTGGTGGCATTCTGTAATCTTCGGAGCTTCAGAGTGGTGATGAAACACAAAAATAGCATCTTCATTGAATACAATAAGTACAATGCGGCCTTTTCTCCATGGGAGAAATGTCTCAAACTGACTACATTTTGATCGTTTCCTGGAAGACCAGTAGTAGTTTCCGAAGCACATCTGGAGGCATTCTGTAATCTATGGAACTTCAGAGTGGTGATGAAACACAAAAATAGCATCGGCATTGAAAACAATAAGTATCATGCAGACTTTTCTCCATGGGAGTAATGTCTCAAACTGACTACATTTTGATCGTTTCCTGGAAGACCAGTAGTAATTTCCGAAGCACATCTGGAAGCATTTTGCAATTTGTGGACCTACAGAGTGTTGATGAAACACAAAAATTGCATTCTCCATGGGAGAAATGTCTAAAACTGTCTACGCTTTGATCGATTCCAGGAAGACCAGAAGTAGTTTCCGAAGCACATCTGGAGGCATGCTGTAATCTGTGGACCTACAGAGTGTTGATGAAACACAAAAATTGCATCGGCATTGAATACAATAAGTACCATTGTTACTTTTCTCAATGGGAGTAATGTCTCAAACTGTCTACGCTTTGATCGTTCCCTGGAAGACCAGTAGTAGTTTCCGAAGCACATCTGGAGGCATTTTGTTATCTTTGGACCTACAGAGTGTTGATGAAGCACAAAAATTGCATCGGCATTGAATACGATAAGTACCATGCGGAATTTTCTCCATGGGAGTAATGTCTCTATCTGTCTACGCTTTGATAGATTCCTGGAAGACCAGTAGTAGTTTCCGAAGCACATCTGGAGGCATTTTGTAATCTGTGGACCTACAGAGTGTTGATGAAACACAAAAATTAAATCGGCATTGAATACAATAAGTAATATGCGGACTTTTCTCCATGGGAGTAAAGTCTCAAACTGACTACGCTTTGATCGATTCCAGAAAAACCTGTAGTAGTTTCCGAAGCACATCTGGAGGCATGCTGTAATCTATGGAACTTCAGAGTGGTGATGAAACACAAAAATAGCATCGGCTTTGAATACAATAAGTATCATGCAGACTTTTCTCCATGGGAGTAATGTCTCAAACTGACTACATTTTGATCGTTTCCTGGAAGACCAGTAGTAATTTCCGAAGCACATCTGGAAGCATTTTGCAATTTGTGGACCTACAGAGCGTTGATGAAACACAAAAATTGCATCGGCATTGAATACAATAAATACCATGCGGAATTTTCTCCATGGGAGTAATGTCTCAAACTGTCTACGCTTTGATCGATTCCAGGAAGACCAGTAGTAGTTTCCGAAGCACATCTGGAGGCTTTCTGGAATCTGTGGACCTACATGATGTTGATGAAACACAAAAATTGCATCGGCATTGGATACAATAAGTTCCATGCGGACTTTTCTCCACGGGAGTAATGTCTCAAATTGTCTACGATTTGATCGCTCCCTGGAAGACCAGTAGTAGTTTCCGAAGCACATCTGGAGGCATCCTGTGATGTGTGGACCTACAGAGTGTTGATGAAACACAAAAATTGCATCGGCATTGAATACAATAAGTACCATGCGGACTTTTCTCCATGGGAGTAATGTCTTAAAATGTCTACGTTTTAATCGTTCCATTTAAGACCAGTAGTAGTTTAGGAACCAAATCTGGAGGCATTCTGTAATATATGGAGGTTCAGAGTGGTGATGAAACACAATTATAGCAACGTCATTTTATACAATAAGTACCATGCGGACTTTTCTCCATGGGAGTAATGACTCAAACTGTCTACATTTTGATCGTTTCCTGGATGAACAGTAGTAGTTTCCGAAGCACATCTGGAAGCATTTTGTAATTTGTGGACCTACAGAGTGTTGATGAAACACAAAAATTGCATTCTCCATGGGAGAAATGTCTCAAACTGTCTACGCTTTGATCGATTCCAGGAAGACCAGAAGTAGTTTCCGAAGCACATCTGGAGGCATGCTGTAATCTTTGGACCTACAGAGTGTTGATGAAACACAAAAATTGCATCGGCATTGAATACAATAAGTACCATTGGGACTTTTCTCAATGGGAGTAATGTCTCAAACTGTCTACGCTTTGATCGTTCCCTGGAAGACCAGTAGTAGTTTCCGTAGCACATCTGGAAGCATTCTGTAATCTATGGAGCTTCAGAGTGGTGATGAAACACAAAAATTGCATCGGCATTGAATACGATAACTACCATGCGGACTTTTCTCTATGGGAGTAATGTCTCAAACTGTCTACGTTTTGATCGTTCCCTGGAAGACCAGTAGTAGTTTCCGAAGCACATCTGGAGGCATTTTGTAATTTGTGGACGTACAGAGTGTTGATGAAACACAAAAATTGCATCGGCATTGAATACAATAAGTAATATGCGGACTTTCCTCCATGAGAGTAATGTCTCAAACTTACTACGGTTTGATCGATTCCAGAAAAACCTGTAGTAGTTTCTGAAGCACATCTGGAGGCATGCTGTAATCGGTGGACCTACAGAGTGTCGATGAAACACAAAAATTGCAACGGCATTAAATACAAATAGTGTCATGCGGACTTTTCTCCATGGGAGTAATGTCTCTATCTGGGTACGCTTTGATAGATTCCTGGAAGACCAGTAGTAGTTTCCGAAGCACACCTGGAGGCATTCTGTAATCTGTGGACCTACAGAGTGTTGATGAAACACAAAAATTGCATCTTCATTGAATACAATAAGTACCATGCGGACTTTTCCCCATTTCAGAATTGTCTCAAACTGTCTACACTTTGATCGATTCCAGGAAGACCAGTAGTAGTTTCCGAAGCAGATCTGGAGGCATGCTGTAATCTGTGGACCTACAGAGTGTTGATGAAACACAAAAATTGCATCGGCATTGAATACAATAAGTACCATTGGGACTTTTCTCAATGGGAGTAATGTCTCAAACTGTCTACGCTTTGATCGTTCCCTGGAAGACTAGTAGTAGTTTCCGAAGCACATCTGGAGGCATTTTGTTATCTTTGGACCTACAGAGTGTTGATGAAGCACAAAAATTGCATCGGCATTGAATACGATAAGTACCATGCGGAATTTCCTCCATGGGAGTAATGTCTCTATCTGTCTACGCTTTGATAGATTCCTGGAAGACCAGTAGTAGTTTCCGAAGCACATCTGGAGGCATTTTGTAATCTGTGGACCTACAGAGTGTTGATGAAACACAAAAATTAAATCGGCATTGAATACAATAAGTAATATGCGGACTTTTCTCCATGGGAGTAAAGTCTCAAACTGACTACGCTTTCATCGATTCCAGAAAAACCTGTAGTAGTTTCCGAAGCACATCTGGAATCATGCTGTAATCTGTGGACCTACAGAGTGTTGATGAGACACAAAAATTGCATCAGCATTGAATACAATAAGTACCAAGCGAACATTTCTCCAAGGGAGTAATGTCTCAAACTGTCTACGCTTTGATCGTTCCCTGGAAGACCAGTAATAGTTTCCGAAGCACATCTGGAGGCATTCTGTAATCTTCGGAGCTTCAGAGTGGTGATGAAACACAAAAATAGCATCTTCATTGAATACAATAAGTACAATGCGGCCTTTTCTCCATGGGAGAAATGTCTCAAACTGACTACATTTTGATCGTTTCCTGGAAGACCAGTAGTAGTTTCCGAAGCACATCTGGAGGCATTCTGTAATCTATGGAACTTCAGAGTGGTGATGAAACACAAAAATAGCATCGGCATTGAAAACAATAAGTATCATGCAGACTTTTCTCCATGGGAGTAATGTCTCAAACTGACTACATTTTGATCGTTTCCTGGAAGACCAGTAGTAATTTCCGAAGCACATCTGGAAGCATTTTGCAATTTGTGGACCTACAGAGCGTTGATGAAACACAAAAATTGCATCGGCATTCAATACAATAAATACCATGCGGAATTTTCTCTATGGGAGTAATGTCTCAAACTGTCTACGCTTTGATCGATTCCAGGAAGACCAGTAGTAGTTTCCGAAGCACATCTGGAGGCTTTCTGGAATCTGTGGACCTACATGATGTTGATGAAACACAAAAATTGCATCGGCATTGGATACAATAAGTTCCATGCGGACTTTTCTCCACGTGAGTAATGTCACAAACTGTCTACGATTTGATCGCTCCCTGGAAGACCAGTAGTAGTTTCCGAAGCACATCTGGAGGCATCCTGTGATGTGTGGACCTACAGAGAGTTGATGAAACACAAAAATTGCATCGGCATTGAATACAATAAGTACCATGCGGACTTTTCTCCGTGGGAGTAATGTCTTAAAATGTCTACGTTTTAATCGTTCCATTTAAGACCAGTAGTAGTTTAGGAACCAAATCTGGAGGCATTCTGTAATATATGGAGGTTCAGAGTGGTGATGAAACACAATTATAGCAACGTAATTTTATACAATAAGTACCATGCGGACTTTTCTCCATGGGAGTAATGACTCAAACTGTCTACATTTTGATCGTTTCCTGGATGAACAGTAGTAGTTTCCGAAGCACATCTGGAAGCATTTTGTAATTTGTGGACCTACAGAGTGTTGATGAAACACAAAAATTGCATTCTCCATGGGAGAAATGTCTCAAACTGTCTACGCTTTGATCGATTCCAGGAAGACCAGAAGTAGTTTCCGAAGCACATCTGGAGGCATGCTGTAATCTTTGGACCTACAGAGTGTTGATGAAACACAAAAATTGCATCGGCATTGAATACAATAAGTACCATTGTTACTTTTCTCAATGGGAGTAATGTCTCAAACTGTCTACGCTTTGATCGTTCCCTGGAAGACCAGTAGTAGTTTCCGAAGCACATCTGGAGGCATTTTGTTATCTTTGGACCTACAGAGTGTTGAAGAAGCACAAAAATTGCATCGGCATTGAATACGATAAGTACCATGCGGAATTTTCTCCATGGGAGTAATGTCTCTATCTGTCTACGCTTTGATAGATTCCTGGAAGACCAGTAGTAGTTTCCGAAGCACATCTGGAGGCATTTTGTAATCTGTGGACCTACAGAGTGTTGATGAAACACAAAAATTAAATCGGCATTGAATACAATAAGTAATATGCGGACTTTTCTCCATGGGAGTAAAGTCTCAAACTGACTACGCTTTGATCGATTCCAGAAAAACCTGTAGTAGTTTCCGAAGCACATCTGGAGGCATGCTGTAATCTATGGAACTTCAGAGTGGTGATGAAACACAAAAATAGCATCGGCTTTGAATACAATAAGTATCATGCAGACTTTTCTCCATGGGAGTAATGTCTCAAACTGACTACATTTTGATCGTTTCCTGGAAGACCAGTAGTAATTTCCGAAGCACATCTGGAATCATTTTGCAATTTGTGGACCTACAGAGCGTTGATGAAACACAAAAATTGCATCGGCATTGAATACAATAAATACCATGCGGAATTTTCTCCATGGGAGTAATGTCTCAAACTGTCTACGCTTTGATCGATTCCAGGAAGACCAGTAGTAGTTTCCGAAGCACATCTGGAGGCTTTCTGGAATCTGTGGACCTACATGATGTTGATGAAACACAAAAATTGCATCGGCAATGGATACAATAAGTTCCATGCGGACTTTTCTCCACGGGAGTAATGTCTCAAATTGTCTACGATTTGATCGCTCCCTGGAAGACCAGTAGTAGTTTCCGAAGCACATCTGGAGGCATCCTGTGATGTGTGGACCTACAGAGTGTTGATGAAACACAAAAATTGCATCGGCATTGAATACAATAAGTACCATGCGGACTTT